>NC_088688.1:117100551-117724718 GCF_028017835.1 Emys orbicularis | reverse complement strand
TGACAATGGGCTCAGGGTTTGTAGCATCAATGGGTGAGGATGTGGTATCAGCTCGTTCCGGGCAGAGAGGTATCTGCCGCTGGCAGTAATGGAGGGGGAAAGTCAGGAACAGGTGACTCTTGATTCGGTGTCTCACCAGAAGTGGTGAAGTCAGGCAACTCAACTGAAGATGTGTCCTGAGGACTGGTATGACCTGGCAGCAGCTGATCTACATGTCACCACCAGGTGAGATCCTCTGCAGTCCAGACTGTGTAGAAAACAGGTCCTGTTTGAGCAATGACAGTGGCAGGGACCCATTTAGCTCCAGAAGTATAATTCCGAGACAAAACTGGCTGTCCCAGGCTAAAGGTTCGGTCTTTTGCTCTGGGTGCATGCCTGATGACTTGATCTTGCTGCTGATGTTGCACAATTTGTCGGGGTTCAGAAGGTTTCAGCAGATCAAAGCAACTGCGCAGCTGTCGTCCCATCATTAGAAAGGCCGGGGATGCCTTGGTCGTAGCATGAGGTGTGTTTCTGTAGGATAGTAAGAAGGTATCCAGATGCTTTTGGATGGATAATTTTCCCCTTGCCGATTTCAAAGCTTGTTTCATTGTCTGCACAAATCTTTCAGCTAATCCATTGGTGGACGGATGATATGGTGCTGAAGTGATGTGGTGTATCCCATTTTCCTTCATAAAATTTTGAAACTCCAGAGAGACGAACTGTGGTCCGTTGTCGCTCACAAGTTGTTCTGGCAGACCAAAATGACTAAAGAGTCCCCGTAGTGTTTGGATAGTACTCTCTGCAGTAGTGGACTGCATTATAGAGACTTCTGGCCATTTAGAATGGATGTCTACCACTACCAAGAACATGCTTCCTTCAAGTGGGCCAGCAAAGTCAACATGAATACGTTGCCATGGGTTTTCAGTCCGGTCCTATGGGTGTAGGGGTGCCCACTGGGGTGCATTCCTCTCACCCTGACATGACATACAAGTTCTTGCCTTCTTTTCAATAGCACTGTCCAATTCAGGCCTCCAAAAATAGCTTTGTGCGATTTCCTTCATGCACACTATTCCACAGTGACCAGAATGTAGCTGTTCTAACATCCATGATCTCAGTGGTGGTGGGATAATGATGCGTCTCCCCCACAACAAACAACCAGATTAGATTGATAACTCCATCCTCCTGGACATGTAAGTAACAAGGTCGGGTGAGACCGGAAAGGTTCGTCGAGATGTTCCATGCATCACCAGGTCCATAACTTGGGACAATACTGGGTCAACGTGGGTGTGTTCTCTACCTGTTCAAAGTAAAAGATTCCCTTCTGGGCAATATCTTGATGTTTGACTGGCAATGGCAGCCTTGAGAGACCATCTGCATTGCTGTGCAGAGTGGATTTCCGATATTTGATTTTATATGTGTGAGCGGAAAGCAACAATGCCCAAAGTTGCATACGACTAGCAGCTAATGGGGGAGTGCCCATGTGGGGTCCAAAAATTGAAGTCAGAGGTCAATGGTCTGTGAGAAGAGTAAACTTCCGTCTGAAACTTCCGAATTCTGAAAACGATTCCCAATGCCTCACGTTCGATTTGGGCATAGTTATTCTCTGCTTTGCTTAGAGTCCGTGAAGCAAAAGCAATACGTCTCTCTTCTCCTGAAGGCATAATGTGTGACACAATCGCTCCCACTCCATAAGGGGAAGCATCGCAGGCCAACTGTAGGGGTAAGGATGGATCAAAGTGCATCAGAATTTAGCAATGCACTCTTAGCTTTGTTAAATGCAACATCACAGGTTTCAGTCCACTTCCAGGCCTTGTTCTGCCCAAGGAGTTTGTGAAGTGGTTTTAGCCGTGTGGCTATCTGTGAGATGCACTTTCCATAATAGTTTAATAGTCCTAGAAACGAGCGAAGCTGGCTAACATTTCGAGGAGGGGGAGCCTCCACAATAGCCTTAACTTTTGCAGGAGCCTTATGAAGACCCGTAGCATCAATGATGTGTCCCAAATATTTAACAGAGGGCTGGAAGAATTCACACTTGTCTTTGCGGACGCATAGGCCATACTCTTCCAGTCTTTGTAGGGTAGCCTCTAAATTCTTTAGGTGATCCTCCTCATTCCTTCCAGTGACCAGGATGTCATCCAGATAGCACTGGACTCCTGGCAAGCCACACAAGATCTGGTCCATTACCCTCTGGAACAGGGCAGGAGCCAGATGTTTTTCCGAAGGGTAGGCGACAGTATCGATAAAGCCCTTTATGTGTCACAATAGTCAACAGCTCTTGGGATTTTTCATCGACGTGCATCTGTAAATACACTTGACTCAGATCAATCTTACTGAACTTTTGTCCCCAGCCAGGCCTGCGAAGAGGTCATCGATGCGGGGAAGCGGGTATTGCTCTGCACACAACACCGGGTTGACAGTGACTTTAAAATCACCGCAAATCCGGAGGGAGTCATGTTTCTTCACTATCGGAATGATAGGAGTTGCCCATGGGCTATGGGTAACTGGTATTAGGATTCCATTTGTGACCAGGTGCTCCAGGTCCGCTTCAACTTTCGGCCTGATGGCATATGGCACAGTTCTGGCTTTCAGATATTTTGGTTGACTGTCAGGTTTAATGTTCAATGTCACAGTGATTCCCTTCATACTTCCCAGATCCTCTCCAAAAACAGCAGCATGTTTCCTTAGTATAGCGGTCAGACTGGTTTCTTCTTTAGTTATTCAGTGCACTTCTGCCTAGTTCAGCTGAATCTTCCTAAGCCAAGACCTACCCATTAAGTCTGGGTAATTACCTCTCACCTCAAACAGTGGCAATTTAGCTGCCTGTCCATTGAGCTCCACCTTAACATCAGTATGCCCAACATGGGCACTGCTTCTCCCATATACGTCTTCAGAACAGTTTTTGTTGCCTTAAGCGGAAGATGCTGTAGCATTTCTTTATACACAGTCTCGGAGACCAGTGAGAAGGCTGCACCGGTGTCCAGTTCCATGCATATAGGTTTGCCGTCCAACAGTGGGGTTACCCAGTATTCATATGAGCCTACTGCCAAAGACAAAATGTGGAGTGGCACTTCTTGTGATGAGGTGTCTCCTTGGTCATCCTGGGTCTGCTCGACGGTATGCAGATTTCCCTTTTTGGTCCTTTGTTTACAGGCACACTCACTGTGTCCCTTTTTGTCACAGTGTCGACACACCAGGTCCTTACACCAGCATTCTGATGCATGGTGACCCTCTTTCCACTCCGGTAACATTCCTGACTCCCCACAGTTTTCTGGGTAGGTTCTTGTGACACCTTTTGCACCCTAGGAGATGCACCGATGTATCGCGCCTCCTTTGTAGCCAGTTCCATGGAGACCGCAATATCAACAGCCTTCTGTAAAGTAAGCTGAGCATCTGTCAATAGGCGCTTCTGTATAGCTTCACTGTGCAGGCCACACACTAACCTGTCACGTAGGGCTCCATTTCATATCTCCTTAAATTCACAGTGTTCCGCAAGCTTTTTCAAAGTTGCTACAAATTGTACAACTGTTTCATCTTCTTTTTGGTCTCAGCAATTACCAATGGTTTTGGAGAAAAATGGGACCCCAGGATTTCCACAATATCACTGTAAGATTTGGTCTCAGGCTTAACAGGGTGTAGTAAGCTGCGTAGCAGGGAGTAGGTCTTAGCCCCTACAACACTTAAGAATATTGGCACCTTCTTCTCTTCTGTAATGTCATTTGCAATAACAAAAAGCTCAAAATGCTGAGTATATATGTGCCATTGCACTATAGTCTCCTCAAAAGGTTCCAGCTGAGTATATATGTGCCATTGCACTATAGTCTCCTCAAAAGGTTCCAGCGGCCTCATAAGTGTAGCCATGGCTTTAGTTTCCGTTTGCACAGTTAGTGCAAACAAACCAGTTCTCACGCCCTCTCCCCGCTCCACCCCGCCCCCCCCCCCCCCACAACAAAGATCTTTTTTTTTTTATACCTTGACTTCTACTTTCCTTCTGTTGCTGGGGCAGCACAGGAATCCCATCTTCGTTGCCACTTTGTTGTATCCTTGGGGGCAGCAGTTTTAGGAAGAAATCACTTGAGACACAGAGAGCTGTAAACCTTAAAAGCAGCCATTTATTGCCACACACTGAACTAACCAAAAACCAGCCAAAACTGGCTGGGCTATCCCTCATAATCTACTCAGTTGCCATAGCAACAACAAGATTCTATTACCACGACAACCAAATACACAACAGGCACCTAAATCCAGTGTTGGCTCCCCTTCAATCCACCAAACTCCTGCTGAAACCTTTAGGTGTATAAAGTCATTCGTCATCTTAGTGTAAATATTAGAGTAAATATTCCCACTCTGGGCATGTGCACTGCTGCCTCACTCTAGACAGACAGCCATCTATCTTCTGCTTCAGCCTCATGCAATCCATGAACCAGGGCAAGATAAGCATTCGGCCATTTAAATTGTGTGCAGGGCTGGATCTAGCAGGGCATCTGAGCATGCCTAGCAGACCAGGTCCTATTCAAAATCTGTCTGGAGGAGACAGTGGTGAAGGTGCCCACCTTATAACGTTTAGCCAAGTGGTTAAAGTGCTCACCTGGAATATGGGAAACCCAGCTTTGTTCCCCCCTCTGTGCCAGACAGGGGAGAAGGGAGTTGTGCAATAACCACTGAGTTATGAGATATGGTGATGTGGGGTTTCCACAATCTCTCCTGTTGAAACTGTTGCACTGTGGACAAATAATGAAAGAGTGATTGGAGCAGGAGAACTGGACCCTGGATCTCCCATGTGGTGTCCTAACCACTGGCCTACAAAGTCATTCCCTCTAACTCTCTCTCTCTCTCTCTCTCTCTCTTGCCTAATGACTTCTCAAGTATTTATCCCTTGGATCCCTCCATTTTGTGTGGAATAAGGCAGGTGCCTAATTCATTCCCTCAAAAACCACTTAGACACCTAAAAGACCTGATTACATGTGGCTGATTCTCATTTACGGATCGCTAAGCAGGACTAGGGCCTCCCTGCAGCCCAGACTTAGGCCTTGTCTACACTGCCGTGGTAAGTTGACCTAAGTTATGCAACTCCAGATATGTTATTCATGTAGCTGGAGTCGACGTAGCTTAGGTCGACTTACCACGGTGTCTACACCACACTGCGTTGATGGGAGACACTCTCCCATCGACTTACCTTACTCTTCTCGTTCCGGTGGAGTACCAGAGTTGACCGGAAAGCGCTCTACGGTCGATTACGCGGGTCCTCACTAGACCCATCAAATCAATCCCTTCTGCATCAATCGCAGCAGCGTCGATCCCTGGTATGTGTAGACCATGGCCTGTCTTAGAGAAAGGCACAGGGATTAGCACACAGCCCTCTGGTTGGCATCTCCCAATGGTTATCTTAGGCAGGTCCATGCCTCGTGTGCTGGCTTTTGTGGATCATATTCCAAGGTGCCGAGTTCTCCCCGGGTATTATATAGGGAGCCAAGCCTAACTCAGTCTTTGTGGATCGCAGAGTTGTTTCTATGATGTTCTAGGAGCCTAAAAGTGAGGCACTGTGATGCTTAGAGATGCAATGCCTCAATCCCTTCTTGGATCCTACCCTCTGTGCCTCAATTTGCCATGTATAAAGTGGGGACAATAGCACTTCTCTACAGCACAGGGGTTTTGTGACGAGAACTTTGCTAAAGCTTGTAAGGTACTCAGATTCTATGGAGATGTAGGCCATATAAATACCAAAAAAGATACAAGAAAGAGTATCTTCATTTGTTGCTGTTTAACCAGTGTTACTGGAATAGCTAAAGCAATTCCCTCTCTGTTTGTACTGGAAGTCAGTAAGGCAAACATAATACAAAATAATATCTCCCTATCCCTTATTTCTCTTCAAATTGTTAAGACAGAGATCAAAAGAATCTGTGCCAGGTGTTATAAATGGTCCCAACCATAGCTATGCAATTCCAGGCAAGATAATCTACTATCTGCTTGTGTCAGATAATTTGAAAATTACTTGTGTGAGAGGGATTGCTTATTGTAGCATGGCCATGGGTAGTGCTTCTACCAATACCACACCAGCTTTGGGTTAGTAGATGCTCATTAAGTTTAAAGGTACTTTTAAGAACAGAAAAATGTGTTATGCCTGTCTATTGCAACCCTTAAGTGTACTGCCTGAATTCTTGTCATAACACATTATTCTGAAAAGGAATAAAAATGATAGAGGTCTTTATTGAAATGCTTGTGATGATATAGCCTTAGAGGTTTACATGAACATAGAAGCAGACTTAAGTAAAAGGTCAGAGATGCCATGTTATTTTTAACTGACTTGTTTAATGATCCTAAAAGCATGTCGAGAAAGTTCTGTTTGTCACACGAAAATGCTAAAATTTCCCTTGCACAAAGATCAGGAGCAATAGAAAATGTTTCATTCTCCTTATGCAGAAAATGTCTTTTTTCCCCCCGTATACGCCCAGTTATTCAAGCACTCGGCACTATACTGCAATATTGTAAAGGTAAAGAAATGAGGTTGGATCATCAGTTGGTGTAAACCAGCCTAATGCCATTGAAATCAATAAACTGATGCCAGTTTACGCCAGCTGAGACTGAGGTCCATTCCCCTTAGTTCCATCAAAGAAATATTCTCATGTATTTTCTTTGGACAGATATTTCTTTTTTCATATTTCTTATCCATACTCTAGATCTCTCACACACATTCAATTACACACAAAGAATTCCCATTGATATTGAGGAGATGTTCAGGGGCAGAATGAGTGCAAAATATCAATAGCAGTTTATGTTTATATAGAATATTTCTATCTGCTGAACTCAAAATGCTTTACAGATGTGTTAGTAAACTACAATGAGCCTCACAATATCCCTGTATAACCTCTTATTGCTGTCTTTGGGTGACACGGTCCCTTTAAGAAGGAGCAGGACCAGTGCACCCTTGCAACAGCTGACTCAAAAGAGCTTTAAAAGAAAGCACCTGGGCCTACAAAAGGGTGAGGGATTCAGTGAGTCATAGTTAGGAATCAGCAGTATTATAACAACATCATTGTTGTTATCATCCCATGGGAGGGGAGGCTGTGAGAACCTGAGAGGCAGAGGGATCAAAAAACAAACAAACAACCCCCTTGAGAAATTGTAGTCCAAGGTGAGGTAAGCAGCTGTATTTGTTTGTCTTTTAAGTTTGAACAATAAAACTGCCTCAAAGAGATTGGGTGAGGAAGTGGGTTATTTGTGCTAGAGGGGAGCCCTGCCTTGGAAAATGCGGGTGGGCAATCAGCCCCTGGAATTGAAGGGAAACTGAAGTTTGAGTCTGACCAATATCCCACCTAGTTTAGGTGTCCCGGAACTGATAGAGCCAGAGTATGTGGAAGCTTGTTTTGCTGAAGGAAGTCCCACTCTTCTAAGTTGGTGCATGGAGGGATAGCAGCAACTTCAGGAGTTCCTGCTTCTGTTTCTGCAGGCAGTCAGAAGATGGAAGCAGCGGGAGGTGTAGCCAGATCTGTGGGATCATATTGAGGAACAGCAACAGCAGTGCTTCCTGGAGATTCTCCAGAAGGAAAGAGTTAGAGAAGGAAAGAGGAAATCGAGGACCAGGAGGCTTGAGGTGCAACAGATGGTATGTTTTGCCTGTGAGTGAGTGAGGCATATATGAAATGTTTGCCCCCATGTGAACTATGCTTTTAAGACTTGCTCAGTTATGCAGAGCACAGAAGAAACTGGAGAGACTGTGGGTGGTACTCTGCCTGTTGCTCAGGCCCAAGAAGGGTCAAGGATGGTGCGGTTCTCAAGGACCATATGTTTTTGTTGGGGGCTGGGGGAAGAGAATCTTGCCTGACTAAGATCTCAGACTATGGAAAACTTGGACACCAAAGGTTTGGGTTCTCCAGGTGGCAGAATGATCATGGGAAAGACTTGACTAGGAGGGATAGGAGATGGCCGGAGTGCTTCAGGTGGGATGGAACAGGTGGGTTTGACCTTGAAGGATAGATTTGGGAAAGTGGAGTCTGTGGGATGGGGAGAGCCCTGCATACTGAGGGAAGTAATTGCCAAGGCAGAGAGGCTGAGAGGGAGAGGGCGCAGCAGATCCTACCAGAGAGGCCAAAAGAGATTAAGGCCAAGAGGCAATCCACAGCACCAGAATCTCCTAGGGCAGGAGAGTGCTATAACCTGCTGGCTGAGGTACAAAGGCAGGGGAGACAGACATCCTCCACTAACTAAGGTTGGGGTTGAGCTGCAGAGGATCAGGCTCCAGGTGGAGAAAATGCAAAGAGAGGATGGAAGAGGAGGCTAATGAGCTGAGAGAGAGCTCATTAAGAAAGCAACACAATTGCAGGCTTGGGCAGAGGGTTGGGAGTAGAAGAAGAGGAAAAGTGTCTGTGAGAAGGGCACATGGATGTTGGCTGCAGAAAAAAATGGACTCTGCAGTTATGGCAGCACCATTTGGGGTTGCTAAATCTGTACATACAGCACTGAGAGGAGAAGATATGAGAGGCCTGCTCTCCTTGGCATAAAAGCATTAGGTGGCACTTGTTGCTTTGGAAGAGGCCAGGCAGCAAGCCCAGAAAAAGGAGGCGGAAGTTGCTGAGGGAAAAGTGAGAGCTGAAGTCCAGATCAAGCTCCTGGAGGATGAGTGGGATTTGAAACAGGGCATGCAAAAGGAGCTCCGAGGGAGAGATGAATTACTCTGTGAAATCTCCCAGCTGAAGGGAGAGCCGGAGCCAACTACAGGCTGGAAAGCAGACAGGGAAATGCTGGAGAAAGAAGTGAGGCTCTGTTAGTGGTGCTCAGTTGAAGGTATGGCTTGTTACACTGCATAGGACCTGGAGTGGCATAGACTAGGGACTCATTCCCTTCAGAACTGGGGTTAAGGTCTGTGTGGAACCAAGGGAACCCTCTGGGGGTATGAAATGTTTTGTGTTAAATATATTGTGGGAAGAAGGTTTTGGTTTGGGGGTCCACCGTGCAAGAGATCTGGTGTAAGGATGGATTGTGTAAGGCACGTCCTAGGGGTGGGCAAGCCCCTAAGAGGGGAAGAGTGTCACAAGGTGATACTGTCCCTTTAAGAGGAGCAGGACCAGTGCACCTGTACTGCATTAGCTGACACAAATGAGCTTTAGATGAGGGCAGCTGGGCTTCTGGGAGACTCAGTGAGTCAGAGCTAGGAAGCAGGGGCAGCAGGACTGCTAAAGTCAGGGGAAGGAATCTGGGGATTGTAGCCCAGGGTGGGCTGAGGAGCTGTTTGTTATGATTAAAATTGCCTGCAAGAGGCTGGGTGTTGCAAACTGGGGAGAAGCCCTGCTTTGTTACAATAATACAATCCCCATTTTACCCATAGCTAAACTGATGCCTAGAGAGAGTAAGTGATTTGCCCTTGGTATAAAGAGAATTACAAGCTAAATTAGAAACAGGACCTGGAGTCAAGGCACTTGGATTCTATGCTGTAACTGTGGGAACACGCTGCCTTCTATTTCCTTTAGATGTATCTAGTTTTCAGAACAGGAAATCTCTCTTTCTATCACTTCATTGTTTTCTCTCATTCGCACATCCAAGTGGCTCAGCAAGTCTGAGGAAAACATTTGAAAGAGACCAGAATCCACAGGACAGAAAAGCTGTTGCAGTACCCAAATGATGACAACATTTCAAATGCTCACAATGAGAGAAAGAGAGCCATTCTTGTGCAGAAGGGGGAAAGGTAATCTTTAGTGAAACAGGAGTCTTTTCTTTAATGGATTTACGCTGCATGCTCCCTCTATTTACCATTGCACAAAAAAGGAGGAAACTTTTGTCTTGGTTTTGCTTCTCACATGTTTTTATTCTTGCTGGCAGTGCCCATGGTGGGCATAGGTATGGAAATATCTCCTGGCTTTCCATGCCAGTGGTTTTGTTTATGTACAAATCCTACAGGCAGAAAAGCTGCCATAGAATGCTGCTTTTTGGATTATCCTGAACAAAGGGAAGGGGCTGGGTGTGCATAGGGAAGGGTGCGTAATGCCAACAAATATCACTGAAGGAATTCAAACTGCCTTATTATTCTGTTATGCCCAACATATGGCTAAATACTAAAGTATGAATGTATTGCTCCACAATGCCACTGATGAAATCCCATTACAGTATGAATGTCCAATATGCTGATTAAGTATTTACAAAGAAAACCAGGTTAAAGCCATTATTTATAAAATGTGATCTGTGTTTATCTTGACAACCAATCAGGATATGCTTATTGCGTAACCACAATGCACTTTTTCAGTGTTCATAATTAAGGAAACAAACCCAGAATGTCCTATCTGAAATAGAGTAGGATTGAATGGCTGTTATAGTTGCAATGTATCTTGGTACTTCCCCGTGTGAAGGGAATACAGCAGATATGAAGTATGAGCTTTTCAATGGGTACATAATGGTAGCAATAAAAGTACAGTTGTGCCTTGTGTGAGCTTTTTACAGCATGTTCCTTCTAAGTTCCGTTCACCAATCTGAGTAGATTAGCTACCAGTATTACAGCTAGAGAGGGGTTTATACCTTTTAAAATCACTGGAGGAACCTGGGCTTTGTTACAGAATAAATATAGTTTGTCTGTCTTTTGTGGCAGGAATTATCTGCTTGACTGATATATTCCTCTTATGTTTGCACTGTTGTTGTTGTTGCCATGTTGGTCCCAGAATATTAGAGAGAGAAGATGAGGGAGATAATACCTTTTATGGGACCAACTTCTGTTTGGTGATAGACAAGCTTTCGAACCACACAGACCTGAAGCAGAGCTCTGTGTAGCTCAAAAGCTTGTCTTTCTCACCAACAGAAGTTGGTCCCATAAAAGGTATTGCCTCCCCCATCTTGTCTCTCTAACATCCCTCTTTGGCTAGATTAATGAAAAATTAAATAAGCCCTTCAACCTGCAATGTGCTGATCACTTTTGTTCTGGAGGGGGGTCTGGAGTAGTTGAAGGTGCTCTATATCTCCCAAGTGCTACACATCACGTTTGTGGGATCAAGCCTTTAGGGTCTCATTCTGAACCCAGTGAAGTCGAGGGCAAAACAGCCATTGATTTCAGTTGTGCAAGATCCAGGGCTTTATTTTCCAGTGGACTGGAGACAGAGGGTGAGGATCATCCCTGTGCTAGCAAAGGAACAGAGGTGACTTACACATCCCTGATTCAGAAGATGCAGAGGTTAGTGTAGTCTTTGACACAAATTAGGGCACTCCTGTTTCAGGGGCACAAAGTTACCTGCCTGGATTCAGGTCTGCCCAGCCATGCTTCCATCTTGCCTGGCTTAGAATTCCTAGCTGGTACAAAGGAGCTGCAGGGCTAAAATGATCCTGGAGTTCCTGTGTGTGCTACCGTAGCACTCATTTGAGAATATGATGACCATACACAGGAAATTTTGCTTTGTGTCCTTTAAGCCCAGCACATGCAAACACCTGTCCCAGGAAATCGTGTGAAATCTATCATATGACATAGCATCCATCATATGGAGAAGTCCATTATATTAATACTCTGTCAAAGTTTAGGGCAACTGCGCCTGTATTTGCACCTCCGTGGTCCACCAACAGCCCCCATTCCAAGCTCCCAGTTCCTCAACTATCACCTCTCTTGGGCAGAGGCCCACATCTCTCTCCCTTGTGACCAGGTTTTTTTGAGGTTGCACAATTCCCTGCCTACACTGTGAGATCCCCAGCAAGACTGGTAGCCTAAGCAAGGCAGGGTCTGCGCTTTGCTTTCTCTCTGAAGGCTGTGAACAACTGTAATTGCCAGCAGCTACAAGTTACCACACAGCTCTTTATAAGCATACACATATATTCTTAAGGTGAAAACATAATAAAAATAATATTAGCGGCATGCAGGATCTTTTAATCTTAGCTGAGATGTTCCCACAACACCAAAAAGGGTTCTGGTAGAAGTCAGTCCTTCATTCTCCATAAAGGGTTTTTTTTCTGTGGTTACCAGCTCAGAACTAGCAGCTCCATGAAGAGGTTAGTCTTTCCTTTACTGCCCTTTGATTGGCAGTGTCCAGGACAAGTAATCCACAGACTATGGGCCCCACTTCAGAGCACTAGGATTTTACATAACTTTGGGTGGGGAATTTGCACTCATCTCCCCCACTAGAAATAGAATATACAATCCTGGCCAGCAGTAATATATAAATGGACCCCAAATCTACTTAAACTTAATTCAATGAAGTCTCCCAAGATAATTGCCAAATCTGTCACAACTCAGTCTAAGATTTTTTTCATGGGAGCCATGTGTCTCTACAACTTCCTAGTGGGCCTGCGTGTTCTCTTCTAGTTTCTCTTCAGATGTGTGGGATGGATCTGGGAATTAGCTTTGCAAATGAAAGTTATGTGTCTTTCCCCCCCCTAAGGTTCTATGAATTGTGATGTTTTACAGTTCATTATTGTCTGTTGGATAAGGCAAGAGCCTGGGAGTCAGGACTAGAGCTGGTCACTTTAAGCAAGAGAGAAGGGTTTAGTGGAAATGTGAGGCGCCTCGAGGAAAATAAGTCCAGTTCCAAGATAGAGAATGTGCGGTGTTTGTTCCCTGCAGAAACAGTCTGCATGTGCTGGTCTACATCCTTTGGTGTATTAATGCACTGCTCCACCGGAACAAACTGGGGTAAAGTCATTTATTCTAGCCACCCAGGATCATCTCAGTATGTGGTGATCCCCTGCAAGAGGTCTGGCTTGGGGACAGCATGATCTCTGTGCTCCTGCCATCTCCAACTGCTGTAATTTGTCAGACTCATGTGGCCAGCCCAGGTTACAGCAGCCTTCAGAATACCATAGATGCTTGAAACTACAAAATAATTTTTTGTAGAACATAATTATCGCTTAGACTTGAGTGAGTACAATGGCATTAATAAGCCTCCTTGTGAAAAGTGCTGTGAGATCTCACTACCCCAGGTGTTGAGAATTTTGGTTACTCACGTCATCTGAAAGCTGGATTAAATACAGATCCAGAAATAAATCAATAAATTGAACATAGCCTGACAGTAAAAGCAACTAGTTCATAAATGGCCCTCTTGTTCCTTCAGTGTGTCTCACTCCACTGTTAACTCTTTTCACAGGCCTGGTAGTCATGTCACATCCTGTACTGTTCGTGCTTTGTTACTAGTGTTATCAGTATCTGGCAAAGGACCACATTGATCACTTCTGACACAGTTTAAAATAGAATCCTACCCTTTTGTCCCTGGAATGGCTTGCATCTGTTAAAAATCACCGCCTACTGCACTGAAGCTAGGAGAGCTTGAAGGGTCTGCTGATGCCTAGTGCTCTCTGTTCCTGTCAAGATGAGATCAACTTCTTGGCTGAGGTTCTGTGCTGGCCTCTCAGAGATACAGGACAGAGCTCTCCGGCCAGCAGGAGGATGGGGGTGAAGATGGCTTTAAGCCACCTTTGCACCCTCCTGCTCTTGGGTTGCTCCAGGGACTGGAGAAACCCATGGCATAACTCGGCCAGTTCTGGGATCTTGTCCAAATTACAGCAGCCTCCCAGGCTGCCCTACAGGGAGTAACCCTGCTCAAAATCTCTGCAGCACTGGGTGATGTGACTTCACCTTGAACACGCCTTTTTGCCCCCCAGCCATGGTCCTGAGATGCCCTTTATGCCAGGGCTTGTGTTGGGCTCCTTGGAATGAAGGCTGTATGCTGCATTGTCTGTGCCAGGGCGATCCACCCCCAGCCCCAACTGGGGCTTTTAGGGCCCCTTTACCTCTCTCCATTCCTCTGACCTGACATAAAGGGGTTGGAACAGGCGTGATCATCTTACCCCTTGGTTTTAATGTCCATTGGCTTCTGTTCTACTTATTCATGCTTAGGAGTTAACGTTTCATATGTGGCTGTTCTGCAGGGTGTCAGCTGATGTGCTGAGCTGCATTCATCTTTATATAAATGTATATTTAATTGTGACAGTTGAGAAGTAGGGATATAAAGCTGACTGACTGACGACTCGCAGCAGGGAGATGAGCCAATACATCTCTATATTGGGAACAACCAGGCTTCAGATAGCATTGCCCGTGGCATTGTGCCATCCCTCAGCCTCCTGGATGCCACAGGGAAGCACTTCAGTGAAGGGCAGAAGCTGAAAAACGTTCCCATAAGTTTGTAAGAAACCATGAAACTGCCCAGCAGTTCTGATGGGGACTCCCTCTTGGTGAATCATTACCAACCTATAAATCCAGAGTCGAGCTGCATGAAAGGAAAGATGCAGTCAGAAATCTCACCACTTTCCTCAGTCTGTTAAGCTTTGGAGATATACTGCAGCCCTACTGGGATTTTTGTGGCATCTGGTATAAACCCCACATAATAGCAGCTCTTTCACTTCTGTTCAATACTTAGTCCCATCCATATACTGTGGCATCATATTCATCAACATCAGGGGCATCATTTGCTAAGAGTTAAGGGGTAAACTTGCTCCCCCCACCTGGGTTTGCCCCCCTTGACTCTTCATAGGTCTATATACTCCACTTCTTGCTTCCCTCCATCCTCGTCTTTGTAGGATATAATGTCATGTATAATGTTCTATGTGCTAACACAGCTTTGCTTCCCCCCAGAACTTTTCTGAAATGATGCCCCTGCTTAGGATTCATAACCCACAGTGCTTTTTATCTATTAAATGTTCAATTATTCAATGGGAAATGGAATTTTTGCAGGCATACAAATGGATTGTGGAAGCAGCGTTTGAAGAGGATTCTGTAAATGGACTCACTGTAATTTCTGAACCTTGAGATATTCTGTGTGTCTCAACAAGACAGTTGCCATTTTTTTTTTTTTTTTTTGGAGACTGTATATTTGGCTACCATGGACCACTTGCTTGGTAAATCCCACATGGGGAAGGGAATCGCTTGGAGGATATTTGTGGAGATTATCCCACCAGGGACATAATGTGGGACAGGATTTGTTCCCCTGCCCCAGGCCAAAAAGGATTCAGGGACCACTCAGGCCTCATAGATCCTGTTAAGTTTGTACACTGTTAAACAGAAGTTGTATTAACATAAATCAAATACTCTTTCTGAAAGGTTGCAACATAACACTATTTTGAGTCTTAGACTCCAGAACAATACCACCCCCTAAAATAGAAAGGAACATCCCAACCCACCACAATCTAAACTGGATTCTTTGGGACAGACTGCTGAGATGCAGCTTACAGGCTTCCCTATAGAGTCCCCTGGCCTGCAGGCAGGACCGGGAACAACACAGCCCCCAGTGCAAAACACACACTCTTAAAGTGATAGCTTGCAATTCCAGCACAGTCCTCAGTACGCCACAGGGGGGTAGTGTCATTTGTATTCAAGTCATGTGCCTTTACACCAACTCTGAGCCCTGATGGTTCCCCCAGTAGCTGCCTGCACCCGGGTTCTCTAGTTACATGATTGCAATGGAGCTATGTTACCAAAGACCTCGCCCTAGGAGTGGGGCTCTGTCTAGGAGATAATGCATCCCAAGATGTACTATCTTTATTTTTTTTCCTGGGGGATCGCCTCATGGCTACTGTGGGGAGGGGGAATGTGCTGTTACCATCCTGCCCAGTCTTCCTCCCCTCTCTTGGACAGTCCCTGGAGATGTGGAAGAGGAGATGGATGAGCACTTTCCACACAGGAGGAAGAGAAAACCCATGTGTGGATAATGGTCTCCATATATAGATCTGGGAGGAACAGTTAGGGTCCCTGGTTCTTTTTTTAGCTAACATGGTGATAGGAAACTTAGCAATAATCTTGTTTAATATTTCTTTACAAATAGTAATGAGTATAAATCGAATATGATGTTTCAGTAGACATTCATTCTTAGTGCAAAGTGTATTTCTGTCATTCTCCTTTAACTGGGCCTTATTCTGGAGAAATGTTACATGTCAGTTATACATAAATCAGCATAGGGGAGCTGGGAGTCCTCAGGTCTGTTGTCTCCCCTAACAATGCTGATTTCATTATTAATAACCCTTTGTGCTGCTATCACACCTTTCAGTGAAAGAACTCAAGTGTTCTCCAAACACTAATTAAGATTCATAATATCCATGCAGCAGAAACTAGGAGTGCCCAAAATTTTGAGTGGGGATTTATGCATTGGCCTTGGGCTAATTCAGGGGCTGGGGGAAAATCATTCCTTTTGCACTATATAATAAAATATAATTTTAGTCTGGGACAGCTGCTGACATTTTCCCCATTTAAAAAAATAAAATAAAAATCCCTGTGTAAAAATCTGAGTTAGTGATACGATAGTTTGCTTGCTATAGGTACAAACTTCATAGCAGACAGTGGCTCTTGTCAAACGGGGTGATAGTCTGTTAAGCAGTTCCCTTCAATGCCTGACTCTTTTGGCTAATACTATGTATGCAAGCTTTCCTTCTAACCTACAAGAGATGGGGGAAGTTCTGGTTGAGCAACTATGAAGGAAGGGGAAGGGTCCCTGGAGGACGAAGGGAACAGAAGAAAAACTTAGAAGCCTGGATGAGAGAGGGTCTGGCAGGAAAAAGTCCAAGAGAGAGCTGGGCAGCAACCTGGTAATTTGAACCTTAATGAGCAAAACTGCTGACAGAGAGAACCTGGAAACGAAGAAATGGAAGCACAGTGAAAGAGGGGTCTGGAAGCACAGCAAACTGAGAACCAACTGTTTTTCATTCCTTGGTTTCTGACCCAGTTAAGGTGTTAACTCAGGATTCTTTATTGAGCCCCATGTTTTCTGAGCATGCATCCACTTGCACGTCTTCTAATGAATATTGATCAGCATTGGCTAGGCTGATCACCCATTGCACTAACTTGCTGCCTCTCACTGCTCCATCCTTCTGTCCTGTCAAAGGAATTTGTCCCTTTTTTGTTTTGTTTTATGTGGTAGATGTTCAGACCTGCTTGTCTACAAACATTCTTGAAACCATGTATGTTTGTTTTTGTTTTTAAAACAGGATTCTTTATATTTATAATTTTGGCCATTACCTTCTCCATAGCTGATTAATGCTTTGCTGTCTTCAGGAAACATTTGTGAGGAAATCTCCATTATCTCAACTTCTGACTAGTGAATGACTTTGCTTTGATCTAATTTCCAGATGCTAAGAGAGCATGTCACAGAAGCACAGGAAGTGATCCTATCCATATGGAAATTGCCCATCCATCCCTTCATGTAGTTGAGGTGTAGCCATCTTCTCATCACTTTCTTCCCCTCATGACTAAAGCCCTGTCAAAATGCCATCTTTTCCAAATCAAAGCCATGTTTGATTAATATGAATGAAATAAAAGCCTCTGTGGATACCCTTTTAATACTCACATACTGTTAAAAAGGGTTTAGTCTGGGATTTTTTTCATTTAAAAACATGAACAACAAAAGCCTCTCCTCTAAAAGGGGGATTTGTAATGGAGGTGCTTTAAGGAGACGGCTTTAATGACAGCAAATTGCCAATATAACACGGCATGAAATACAGCAGATAATGCTTCTGACATGTCTGAGGCGCTAAATATTTTGAGCAGGAGAAAGAACCATGATAATAGTGGTGGATATTTGTTTTGCAATGGATGCAGAGGAAAATGCTATAATAGAGGCCCTTATAGTAATGAAGTGTAAATGTTAGGAGTCAGTTATTGCCTTTGTGCTGTTAGTGAGTTTTATTTAAAAACTGGATTTAAATGAAACAAGTGTGTGTTTAAAATGTGTGTTTAAAAAATATGCTTAACTTAACTCCTGTCTCTCCACAGCACAGACGCTAGCCAGTGGCCTCATTGCATTGCCTTGCCTGTGTAACTGAGCACTATTATCTTAAAGGGCCCAGTCTCGAATCCGCCCTAGAACAAAGTCTCCATACCACAATACTTATACCATGAGCCACTAGATTCTCCCTGCTGGCCATTGACTTTAGTGGGCTTTGGATCAAGGCCCAGTTCAAGTGTGTGTTTTAAAATGGACTGTGCTTTTTTTCTATTTTAATAGTTCACTGTCCTGTTGTTGCTTGTAGTACCATAGCACCAAGATTGGCCTCATGTGCTATGCATTGTATGTATTCATAGGAACAATACCTGCCTTGAAGGGCTAACAGACTACGGGTACGTCTACACTGCAGCCAGGAGCATGCTTCCCAACTCAGGTAGATGGGCATGAGCTAGCCCTACTTGAGCTGGCATGTTAAAAATAGCAATGTAGCTAGCAGCAGCCTTGGCTAGCCACCTGCGTACATGCTTGCTCAGATGCTCTGGCTACGTATTCAGGTGGCTAGCCTGAGCCACCGCCCATGCTAACCTAGTTGCACTGCTATCAGGGCCGGCTCCAGGCACCAGGCAACCAAGCTGGTGCTTGGGGCGGCACCTGGAGGGGGGCGGCGCGGCGCCCTGCGCTCTGGCCGCCGGGGGGAGAGCCGAGCCCCAGCCGGGGCTCGCCGCCCTCTCGCCGCCCTGCCCCCGGCGCTCTGGCCGCCGGGGGGGGGAGCCGAGCCCCAGCCGGGGCTCGCCACCCTCGCCCCGGGGCTCCGGCCGCCCTCCCCCCGGTGGGGGGGGGGGCGGCGGGCGGGCGGAGGCTTTTTTGCCTGGGGCAGCAAAAAAGCCAGAGCCGGCCCTGACTGCTATTATCAGCATGCCAGCTCGAACACGGCTAGCTCATGCCCGTCTACCTGAGCTGGGAAACAGCCTCCCCCATGCAGTATAGATGTACCCTCAGTAGATCGGGTGGACAAAGGGTGGAAGTGGGGGGGAAAAGATCAAGTGATTTGCCCAAGGTCACAAAGGTCAGTGGCAGAACTGCTCTCATCAGCATCTTATCCACTGTGCCATGTTGCCTCCCTCTGGTCTTAGCAAAGCAGAGAAATGTGAAGTTGACGTGTTTAGCACGCACATAACTCCTGTGTTTTAACGTGAGGGAGCTGAAAAGAGGATCACATCAGTTGAAATAAGAACATGATAAATGTAATTAGAACAGCTTGCCTCTTGAGTGCAAGATCCATTCATGTTCTTGTGCATATAGCCTTTGTGATAATGCACGAGAAAGGTAGTGGTGGGGAAATATTCTCTTGGAGGAGCTGCTCTGAATGTCATTAGGTTCTTGGTGTTTACAGCCAGGTGAAAATGAATCTGACATGGTTTATTATGGAGCCAGTGAAACAGCAGTGTATGAGTTAGCAGAAAAACTGTCACTGGCTATTGTGCTGCTGTGTGTGTACTGAAAGCAGTCTTAGAAAATGAATGTAAAACAGGGGCTGGGATAACCTCTTCTGGGACTGTTAATAACTGGTACACAATCCACACCTACTTGTGGTTAAGATGGGAAGTATCAGGAGTGCTGTTTATTATATTGCACATACCCACTCAGCTCTGTAACTAAATGGGGACTATGACAGATTTCCATGCCATCATCGCCCAATGCAGTTCTGGAAACTTATTCCAAGTTAAATGGAAGCTTTGCTAAGCTGGGCCCATCCTTTGAGTGAGCAATCAAGAGCTGGTGTATAGATTTTTGGCAACAAAATAATGCAGATATAGTGATGTGTGGTTAGGCTGTGGCATCAAATGAGGCTTGGCTGTTGTGACTTTCTCATTCTGAGTTTAATCAAACTTGAAACCCAAAGTGAAACTCAGGAGTCAGTGAACCCACGTGGACTGAAACCAAAGGAAATGTTAACACAACTCTATTCAACAGAAAAATTGCTGAGTGTTGCACAGCTCTACGAAGTACCACCGCAGAGAATGACAAAAGTAACGGAGATCCAGTACCTGGAATACCTATGTCAATTCCCAGAATTCCTTACATAGGTCAATAAAGTTTAGATACATTGTATCAAGTGTAATGCTTTAGTTCCAGGTCTGCTAATGTCAATGTAGTGACTACTGAAATAAGGCATCATAGAGACACCATAGAGATTCAGTATGAATAAATAGCCAATATTACTGAATTCAGAAACAATCTCTTACCTTCAGACAGCTGTGCTCATCCATATCTAGTGTTACTTGGGGGATTACAGAACCACTGGAATTATTGTTGCATTTACAAAACCTATCAAATCGATCAAGATTGTGACACTCAAAATGTACAATCTCATAAACCCAGACATATAAGATCTGATTTTGCCCTCGCACCATATTTATGCTTTTGGGCTTGTCTTCACTACGGCCGGGAGCTTGAGCTAGTACACCCCGGTTACTGCACTTGAACTAGCCTAGCTCAAGTGAGATTGACCACACTTCAAACCAATATGGGCACGCCCCAGAGTGATTAGCAGCACAGTGTTGGATGAGCTGCTGGTGAATTGTGGTAACTCAAGCAGCTGCAGCCCCACTGTTTTGTTAGCTTGAGCTATAACAAACTTTACCCATCCCCGATGGTCCAGGTAGCTCAAGCTTAAAACACCACTTAACTCAAGTTTGATATTTTTGTGTGTGGATGGGAGTCAACTTAGGAGTAATATGAATTATAACTTGGAGCTAACTGCGCAGTGAAGACACCCCCTTAGTGTAAGTGTGAGCAGATTCAGACCATACTTTGTAAATGTAATAGTTTCTTGTATAAGAACCAAGCCAAAATACAGTAGAAACTCAGAGTTACGAACACCTCAGGAATGGAGGTTGTTCATAACT
Source organism: Emys orbicularis (assembly GCF_028017835.1). Lineage (NCBI taxonomy): Eukaryota > Metazoa > Chordata > Testudines > Emydidae > Emys > Emys orbicularis. The sequence continues at coordinate 117,704,224 of NC_088688.1, read as the reverse complement.
CTGAACAAAACGTTATTGTTCTTTCAAAAGTTTACAAATGAACATTGACTTAATACAACTTTGAAACTTTACTATGCAGAAAAAATGCTGCTTTTAACCATTTTTATTTAAATCAAACAAGCACAGAAACAGTTTTCTTACCTTGTCAAATCTTTTTTTAAAATTGCCCTTTTATTTTTTTACTAGTTTAACAAGTACCGTACTGTATTTGCTTATTTTGGGGGAAGGCGGGGGGGAGAGGGTGGTCGCTGCTGCTGCCTAATTGCGTACTTCTGGTTCCAAATGAGGGGTGTGATTGTCCAGTCCGTTCATAACTCTGGTGTTCATAACTCTGAGGTGCTACTGTAATGTAGAAAATATGCATAATAAAATATTGCTTTACTATGGGTCTCATGACATTTGGACTCAAGAAACTACATGAGCATTTAATCTTTCATTTTTAAAACATAAGGTGTTTCTAGGCTCCATTGTTGTGGAGAAAAGCTTGAAAACAGGAAGTCAGTGCATACTTGAGGCCCTAAAAAGAGCAAGCAAATAACAAGAAAAAACACATTTTAAAAATAATTTTTAAAAGTCTCATGGCTTCTTGAGGCCTCACTACTGCATACTGAGAAGAGTACACTATACAAAATAACAGAAGGGGCAAGTCCTGAAACAGAAAGGCATGAAGCCATATCCAACTCCAAATTGCTGCCGCCTAGACTGACACCTCAGACTTGTACCCATTTTCACTGGTTCACGAAGACTGGAAATGTAGGCTAGATAGTGACACCCCTACTCATGTTGATTAGTAACTCTATGAATAATCCTTCTCATTGACCTAATGGAACCAATCAAAGAGAAAGATACTACTCAACATGAGTAAGGGGAATAAAATCTGGCCCATTGTAGCTTGGAGCGGGCCTCTGTCTTCACGTAGTGGTGACCATCCTCAGCAGCTGTGTTCCTCATGAAGCTGTCACCTTCAAGGGTGGGCTCCCTTGGCAATAGGACAAAGACTTTGGAGCTTATTACTGGAGGAGATTAGAATGTCCAACAGCGTAGAGTTTTCAAAGTGAAGCGTAAAACTCGGGACTTGAATTTGGCTTTCCTATAACAGTGATTAAATACAGCAAGTAAAGAATAGAGAATGTGGCATTGGAGCAAAGGGTGATAAAGATTTGACTGACTCTGCTGGGCTGTCAGCCGGGTTTGACTCCGGAGACCTCCCGTGCCACAAGCTTGACCCTCTTTAGTGACACCATCATAGGGCCTAATCACATCAGCTATACCATCAGTGGCTCGTTCACCTGCACATCTACCAATGTGATATATGCCATCATGTGCCAGCAATGCCCCTCTGCCATGTACATTGGCCAAACCGGACAGTCTCTACGCAAAAGAATTAATGGACACAAATCTGACATCAGGAATCATAATACTCAAAAACCAGTGGGAGAACACTTTAACCTGTCTGACCATTCTTTGACAGACCTGCGGGTGGCTATCTTAAAACAGAAAAACTTCAAAAACAGACTCCAACGAGAGACTGCTGAGCTGGAATTGATATGCAAACTAGACACAATCAACTCAGGGCTAAATAGGGATTGGGAATGGCTGAGCCATTACAAACATTGAATCTATCTCCCCTTGTAAGTATTTTCACACTTGCTTCTTATCAAACTGTCTGTACTGAACCATCTTGATTATCACTTCAAAAGTTTTTTTTCTCTTACTTAATTGGCCTCTCAGAGTTGGTAAGACAACTCCCACCTGTTCATGCTCTCTGTATGTGTGTGTATATATATCTCCTCAATATATGGTTCACTCTATATGCATCCGAAGAAGTGGGTTGTAGCCCACGAAAGCTTATGCTCTAATAAATTTGTTAGTCTCTAAGGTGCCACAAGTACTCCTGTTATTTTTGCGGATACAGACTAACACGGCTGCTACTCTGAAACCTGTCATTTAGTGAAGTAAAGATCCAAACCACGTAGCAGGCAGCTGTAGCAGACTTCCACTTAGGGCAAAGACCCAGATCTCTGAGGGCAGGGGTGGCCAATCTGAGCCTGAGAAGGAGCCAGAATTTACCAATGTACATTGCCAAAGAGCCACAGTAACACGTCAGCAGCCGCCCAACAGCTACCACTACCCGCTACCAGCATCTCCCACCCATCAGCAGCCCCGCCTCCTCTCTCCCCGCACCTCCTGATCAGCTGTTTTGTGGCGTGCAGGAGATTCTGGGGGAGGAGCGAGGGCACGGCAGGCTCAGGGGAGGGCACAGGAAGTGGTGGAGTGGGAGCAAGGCCTGTGGCAGAGCCAGAGGTTGAGCAGTGAGCACTCCCTGGCACATTGGAAAGTTGGCACCTGTAGCTCCAGCCCCGGAGTCGGTGCCTATACAAGGAGCCGCATAATAACTTCTGAAGAGCCGCATGTGGCTCCAGAGCCACAGGTTGTCCACCCCTGTCTTAGGGCATTGTCATCAATGGACTCTGGAGAAGACTGTTGGTGTGGGTTATAAAGACAAGAAGGAAGACAGGAGAAGGGAGAGAAGAGGGAAATAAAAACAAAGCAAAATTCTCCACTGACTTAGATTAAAAGACAGGAAAAATTAGGTCATAGCTGGATTTAGTTCTTTAGGAGGCACACAACTACTAAGGCGATGGGTGCCATAATAAAAACCTGGATATACAGATCGGTAGGTCTGTTGTCTGTCAATGCAGGATGCTTCTTTACACTATCATAGTTTAAGTATATTTTCTTCTCTCCCTTATTTGAAGGATCTGTGGGCATATTCCACTGAAAATCCACTTTATTCTTTGACTCATTGCAATATTTCCCCTCAAATGTGGTGGTCTAAGTATGCCACCATATTTTTAATAGTTCCTGATGTGTTTTTGTAATGAGTTTTCTTTAGAAACTCATCCTGATCCTGAAAATATGAGTTAATATGTAGTCTGGCACTTTTGTGGAACTCTAATGTCTTCAATGGGAGTTCTACGCAGGCACAGGGGCCTAAGCTAGTGCCTTTCTTTATAGGATCAGGGCTGTGGAGGGTTCGTCTCAATGTCTAGAGATGATTCCACTAGTCATTAGTGTCCATTAATGGAATATCTTTTACCATATGACACAAACACAATCTCTTCCACTGATATTCTTGGAAATCAGTTATAATTAATTTGGTGTCATGTAGGGAGCCAGGGTGGCTGCCCTCCGAACCTGAGGGTAAAGAGCCTTTCTCTCAGCCTGAGTGGGCGGGGCCAGCCCAAGCTCGCTCCACCCCCCGGAAGGGGAGGGGTGGAACAGGAAGTATAAAGGGCGGGGCCCTTAGCTCAGTTAGGGCAGCACCAGGGAGGGAGGCAGACGCAGACCACGGGCTGCTCCCTTCAGACCCTGCTGCCATGCCAGGGGAGGCCCTGGACCAGTGGAAACCTCACCTGGAGGACGGACTGGGGCTGCCAGGACTGCCCGCTGCCGAGTACCCAGAGGAACTGGAGGAGCCGGAGCCGGAGTGGGAGCTGGAGCTGCCAGCAGCCAAGGACCAGGAGGAGCTGGAGGAGCCAGAGCCTGAGGGGGAGCTGGAGCTGCCAACAGCGGACTAGAGGGATTCGGACGAGCAATCGGGTAGGAAGTAGCCCAGGGACAGAGCTGCACAGTGGTGAGTCTGTATCGCGGAAGGACCCAGCTGATCCAGTGGCGGGACCCTTGTCCTGCCACTGTCAGGGCCCTGGGCTGGAACGCAGTGGTGTAGGGTGGGCCTGCGTTCCCCTACCCGGCCGAGCCACGCCGGGACCTTTGCCGGCGCTCCCCTGCCTGAGGGGCGCGCTACAGACCTTTGCCGGCGCTCCCCTGCCTGAGGGGCGCGCTACAGACCTTTGCCGGCGCTCCCCTGCCTGAGGGGCGCGCTACAGACTCTGGCTAGCGGCCTTCCCGCTGCTAATTCCCCGCTGGCGGAGGCGTGACCCAGGCCAGCCAGTGACGACGTAGCTCCCCACCGCCCCCTAGCGGGTAGGTGGACCGACACCGATCACATGTCAGTATATGATTCTTATAATGTGACAGTATAAAGTGCATGGGAGATGTATTGTCTGACATTCTTCCATCCATTTCTTTCTATTTGTTACAACTGAGCCTTGTCTTTCTGTGAGCACGCTTGCCTTTGGCTCCTCAGCAGATAATGGGTGTTTGCCTACCTCTTTACTGAATAGTATGAATGGAGCTGAGCAATGAGAATGGTGGTTTGGATTCTGCACAATATAGCTATGTATGCCCTCATCCAGTATGTGCTTATATGTAGTAATGGTCAGAGATTTGATGCAACTAAATCCCCAGAGAGAAACATAGGAATTGCCAGACTGGATTAGATCCACGGTCCATCTGGCCCAGTACCCTGTCTCCAACAGTGGCCGGTACCAGATGCTTCACAGGAAGGTGCAAGAACTCTGCAGCAAGAAGTTACGCTGGCTGCAGAAAAGTTTCTGCTTGACCTTCATTATTTAAAGGTTAGCTTATGGCCTGAGACATGAACTTTGATATTAATATTAGTCATTTTTTATTTGAAAATTTTGATACAATCTTGAAATTCAGTATTTTGAATATTTGGGGGAAAACACAACATTGTTAGAAATTATTTCAAAATCTTTTTTTTTCTCTCCTGCTCTAAGCTGAGTTCTTCATCTTCACTCCAGTCTTTTCACACCAGGTAACACGGATGAAGTGGGGAAAAAGGGACACTGAGTATGTCTACACTGGAATAAAAGATATGTTGCATGGCCACAGCTGGCCTGGGTCAGCTGATTCAGGCTGCAGTGCTAAAAATTGCGGTGTAGACATTCGGACTTGGGCTGGAGCCTGGGCTCTGGGACCGTCCCCACTCATGCAATTTCATACAGCAGTTTTACAGCCCCGCAGCCCTAGCCCCAGGAGTCCAAGTTAAGTGACCTGGACAAGCCAAGGGCATTTAATTGCTGTGTAGACATATCCTAAAAGCACTATATCTAGTTCTGAGAGGATTGTCCTGGCACAGATAGAGTAAGATAGCCAGAATGTTGTCTTCCGAAGACAACCTTGCAAGACCTGGCATAGAGGGCATGCCGGGGCCAAGCTTAGGAGTGGAAGAGGCATGCCAGGCATAAGGCCACAGTATTAAGAAGGGATGGGATGTGCCCATAGGACATCCTGGGTAGGCTCCCATGACTTAGGCCCCCAGGGCTGTCTAAATTACTCCTGGAGTCTCTCCAGCAACTGGAATAGCTCAAGATGAAGATGACACAAAGGTTACTTATAGCCACCTTTAGCTTTGCTTCCCTCTGGACTGCAAATTGTGTGCTGTGCCTCTTAAAGGCACAGAACAAACTGTCTCCCCTAGTTTATATCCCTTGTAAAGCTATTGGGTTTAAAAATTTTGTTTACCCCTTTCTATAATAACTGGATGTCTTTGTTATCCATATAAATGTGCAAATCCATGGATCTGACCAACTCAAGGTTATTATGGAAAAATTTGGAACCAGATATGTATCCAAATCTAAGTGTGCGGCTGCTCTTTGTTTATAAGGTAGGCTGAACAAATATCCTACAATCAAAAACTCCATCTCTTCCACAAGGTTTGGACCTGCAACCAAAATTAGCAGATTGGGTCCATTTCTTACACTGAACCTCTCTGGACTTGAAGTAAGAAGCAGCATACAAAATTGTTTATGCTTCTTCAAACTTTATCTGAATCTGGAAGTATCAAGAGAACTCTGGCTCTTTCCTGAGATTTCAGGATTATGCTGCAAGAGCTAACTGGAAGCAGGAATTGCAGAGACGCACTATATATATATATATATATATATATATATATATATATATATATATATATATATATATATATATATATATATATTTTTAAAGGGTTAAATCTTTGTTGCTTCTAGTACCGTTCGTATATAGTCTGCTCTTAGAACTGCACTATTTTTTCTAAGTTCTCTTACTTAAATTTACTTTCTCTTCTTGAGAACTGTACTTTATTATTACAACTTTCATTTCCTTTGTGTTTTATGTTTTATTATCAGCAGACTTTGTTTGTTCTGATTTTTTTTTCTTCAGTAATATTAATAGGAGCGGAAGATAGTTTTGTGGTTTAAAATCTAGACTGGGACATTAGGAGATCTGGGTTTAAAACCCAGCTCTGCCACAAACTTCCTTTGTGATCTTGAGAGAGTCATTTAATCTCTCTGCTTTAATTCTCTGTCTGTAAAATTCACTTTATATCGTCAGCTTTTTGTTACAGAGACTCTCTCTTGGCATCTGTATGTCCAGTTCCTAGCACAATGAGGTCCTGTTCTTGGTATGTGCTTTTAGGGGCTACTGTAATACACAATACATTGATAGTGCTGCATTTTTTATCTCACTGATATAAATATGTGGTGCTATATTTAAGGGATTCAAAATTGGAACTGTTAAATAACTTCGACAATCTACTTGGCCAACACTTGAAAAGGTTTCCAAGTTAGTAAGGTTAGGAGGGAGAGATGACGATGGAGAAATCCACAAGTATTTAAAAAAATATTGAAAATATGCTATCCTGCCTTGGCTACAAAGTATTATTCCTTCACTGGCAGGTTTCTCTTTCAGATTAAACAACTGAATAAAATGCATCAACTCTGGGAACATTTTTTTAACAGGCAAACATCAGTGAGTTTGCAAGTTTTTCTAAATGAGCTTAGACAAATTATTCATTGGAGTGTGAATCTCTTTGCGGCTCTATTCAAAAGGAACCTTTTTTTCCCCTTTTGTAACATGCTATTCCACGATGAGTGAAATATCATAATCCAACACCTTTCCCCAACTGAGTGGAGGGGAAGGGTTCTAAAGAAAATAGAGCTGCTTGAGATCTTAGATAGACCTTGCAAGGAACAAACTCATGAGCAATGGCCTAGTTGCACATATAATACATATAAAAAATCATATTTGCTCCCTCAACTTTCACTGGGACCTGCCATAGATCATACTTCTTTCAAAGCAACAGAGAGAAATAAATCAATAGCAGTCCCTTGTTGTTTGCATTAAAACTGAATCCACACCATCTCTATCCTTCTAATGAAAGTGAGAAATTCTCTTTGCATGTGCACTCGCTCACACAGGAAAACACTAGTACATCACAAACAAAACTCTTTGACTGTTTGAAATATGAGACCTTATTAATGGCAAAGGAGAACAAAATCTTTAATCTGAATATTTAAAGCCAGATACTCAGCTGCTGTATATCAACATAGCTTCTTGCATCAATGGAGTAATGTCTATTTACCCCAGCTGCAGATCTGGCCCTTAGGTGTATTTCAAAAGGATAAATCACATTCCCCCTGATTTCTAGGAGAGTTGGCTTTTTGATATTTTATTAATATCATTGCTAAAAGATGTGATGTACAAGAGATGCCTTCTATTTATAAGGCTTATACCAAAACAAACAAAGCATTCTGGTCTCTGAGAGTATAGAGAAACTTTTAATTCCTCCTGCAAGGCACTGGTTTGACGGCACGGCAAACTGAAGTCCTCTCTTAATTCACAGAGCTTGTGCTGTACAGCATGGGTAGTGACAGTGCAAGCTGCCCATCACTTCAAGCCTGACTCACATTTAGGAGTATGACTGGTGTGACATTCAGTCCCTGGCATTTCTGTTGAGACTTATCTGTGGTGGGGGTTCAAAAGAGCTGGGGTGACATCCTCATCCCTGTCAAGTCAAAGGTAAAACTCTCTGGCTACAGCAAAGACAGGATTTCACTGTGATGTGTCATTCCATATTCTTTATGAAAATATGCTTATAATACATGGATCTGACATACCTGAGATATACTTTATGCAAGATGGCTCATGTGATATATCATTGGACAGGTTGTGATTTACTGAATGTGAGTATCCAGTTTGTATGCATGTATCATTTCTGTATCTGAAGTTAGGTATATGGACTATGTAACAATTACAACTGGGTGTGCATTGGGAAGACACCCACCAGAGGACAGACTATCAGATTTGATGAGCCATCAGGAAGGAACAACAAAAACATGAAGATGCTAATCTCTCTCCCTCCTGGGAGGCATCCTGGGACATAGCTGTGACACTACTAGGTCAGGTGGTCTTGTCACCTGATACTGAATATCATCTTGGACTTCTTGTAACTTTCCACTGAAAGGGAAGGAGGGGGGGAATCAGGTTTGGGAAGCAAAGGATTCCCGCCTTATGTAAATCTTATTTAAGGGTGGGGAGTAAGGCAAATGGGACTCTCCTATTTTGCCTACCCAAGAAAGAAGACTGCTGAAAGTACATGAAGGGACAGAGAAACCAACCTGAAGGGAAAGGCAGGGGTGAGTCCAGACTGAGACGGGGGTCCAGTCTGTAAGAAAAATAACTGGAACTCAGAGCTACAGGAACTCTGCATCCTGCCTAAATTCAATATTTAGGGTGAGAAATTACATTTTTATAACCTGTTTCTTAAGTATATTGAGCTTAGCTTGCATATTCTGTTTTATTTGCTCAGTAATCTGCTTTGTTCTGTCTGTTATCTCTTATATTCACTTAAAATCCAACTTTTGTAGGCAATAAACTTATTTCTTGTTTGTAATAAAACCCAGTTTCTGTCATTTCTAATGGGGAGGAGGATGAGAAGTTGTGCGTACCTTCCTCCATATTGAGGGAGGAGGTGGATTTCATAATATATTTTGCGTCTGCACTCCAAGGGAGGTGGTCACATGAGTGCTGAGGGCAAGTCCCTTAAACTGAGCCTTCCAGGAGCTGATCTCAGTGTCTGTGGCATTCTGCAGTTGGGTGTGGCCCTGCCTGTGTGTGTGCTGGAGGAGGCTTCATAGCTTGCCTCACCAAGACAGGTAAAAAGGGTGCTCAGGCTGGCAGTCCAGGCAGGCTCAGTGGTATCTCAGCACATCAGGTGGCCCCCGAATGGGGGCAACCTGCCACATTCATCTCTGGACTAGAAGGAAACTAACTAATACCAATTAATTTCAAATAAGCCACCAAACCACTGTCTGATAATGGTAACTCCTGGTTACTGAGAATGTGGAGTAGATTTTAAATGATGCTCTGTTACATCAATTCCAGTGTCAATCTGCAGTAACACAGTTGAGAATGAGGCCATGCTCAAGAGAGAACGAGCTTTGTAACTCCTTAAATAAGATGGAGGATTATTACCTCATGGCTCTCACTTCCCATCCCAGCCAAAACGCCAAAGATCTGTGAACTCTGAGGGATAAATCTAGTTAGCAGCAGTCATAACTCTGAAGAAGAGCACTCTGTGAGAAATCCTGGCCCAACTGAAGTCTGTGATGCCAGGATTTCACTTTGCACCACATGAAGATAGTCAAAGTTCCTCTGAACCAATGGCTCATCAGAGTGATACAGTTAATACACGTCCATTTCATAGCCACCAGCACAGAAGGGAGTGACGTGGATCATCATCACATCCGACCCCCTTTGGCTACTCTAACCCAATGGATCAGGTATCTGTTTTACTGCTAAGTGACATAGAAGTGGCCTTTCAGTGCGAGATGAAGCCCATGACCTTCAGAACTGTAGTTGAGTGCCTTAACCACTCAGCCACTACCTCAGTCAAGTGAAATTATATTATATATTTCCTTTGAGGCATCACTTTAATATTTGAAACCTCAGCATGTTAGTTTAATATATATTTCCGTAAACAGCTGCTATGAAGAATCATATTAGCCTGACTCTGTACTTGGGAATACAATCTTCTGATACATTACAGTTTTTAATAGGCTATTAATGTAATGTATTATACTCGATGGTGGGATCTACTGCATTGCTGAAACAATGGTATCATTTAAATAGTGAATTGTTGTACTTAGGACAAGCAGACTTGATGGACAGGTATGAATTTACTGTGCATGTTTCTGGTTTGGTGGAGTGCAGAGTTGCAGAATGCTGCAGAGAAAGAAAATAAGAAATTCTGCTTCCCTTGCGATGTCTAAAGATTTATGAGAACTCCTTTTCTAGATTAGTCTGTAAAGAGAAATGTCACTTTTATTCTTGCTGAGAAGCTCCTCACTTTGGCCCTGATCCTGCAGCTGCTTGTGCATGCGTGCTTAACTTTAAACATATGCATAATCCCAGTAAAATGCTTTAAATTAAGCATATGCATAAATATTTGCAGAATTGGGGCCTATATGAGGCAACCCATAGAAACTAAGGGACTGCTCCCATAGGACCAGATTGTGAGACGCTTGCTCACAATGGTGAATAGTTATTGCTCACCAATATGATTAAGGAACTCACAGTTGGACCTGTAGCAAAGCACTACTGAGTGTGATACCCAAGCTAGTAATAGGTATTATTACAATCAATAAGTAGTATCAATTAAATCTGTGCTAACAAAATAATTAATCTACTACAATGATAACAATAGAACTGAAAATATATTTAGAGGGATAACACCTTAGGAAAAAAGAGCTTTGGTGTGGAGGTTACAGGCTAAAACCTGAATACAGGCCTAGACTTTGATTTAAAAATCAACCACATTGTTTGGCAGAGTTTGCACAATCACAGTGAGAACAGCTCCATGATACTCTAGAAGCAGCACAAAACTGGTGATTTCAGGAATTGCAGAACAAACTGGCAAAGCATCTCCCATCATGTGACAATAGTCAAGAATCACAGAAAGAGTCACTAATCAGAATAAGGAAACCAGTATTATCCATAACGTTACTCTACCTTGCTGCTGCACTGCACAGCTTCTGTCCAAAATCTACATTAGCTCCCTACTACCTGGCTTCCTACTATATATTTAAAGAAACAGTATCCTCCAACACTCCACTGGTGCCTAACAACAACAAAAGAAGAACCAAGATGCTTTCTTGAGAATCTCAGTGAGCTGGAAATAAGTTCCACCAGCAGATTTTATCAGTGATCATGCATTACTTAATTTAGACCCAGGATTCTCACTGGGCCGGTACTCTTTAACTGGGATTGCCAACTTGTTCTCCAAGATCCAAGCTTTCATTTACAAATCAAATAACAATGTCTGCCTGAATTTGCTGACAGCCTGAAACAATAATTCAGGACTGTGAAGTGCTCCACTCATCTCCAGAGGGGGGTGTTAACTTACATGCCCAATGATGATGATTTCACTGCTGATCACAGTATGTAGGAAAGGAGAGGGACAATCCTACTGAAGATTTTCACAGCTGACTGAGAGTGAAAATGTCCTTTTAGTGCTATGAATGGATTTCCCGATTTCCCCACACATATACCCTGCCAATCTAATCTGTGGTTTTGAACCACACCCTCTGATTGTAAAGCTTTGGTTTTATGGGAGTGGGAAGATTAAGACAACCTCCCTACTGTGTCTGATTGTCGATCACCCTTCATCTACCTCACCACATCTACAATTGATTCTTGAAAGAAGTGCATTAATAAATGGCTTTTATACTTCATAAAGGGTTTTACTGACAGATGGCAGTTAAAACCATACAATGGTTTTAACTAGTCCATATTTGAAGGGTAGTGTGCTTGATGATGGTGATGTATTGCATCAGTACATTTTTGGAGCAAAAGCATTCTTGATGATGCATTATACTAGTATTATAGTTTATCACAGCAGCAGAGTGCTCTGATAATGCATTACAGGCATACATCATCAGGGCATTGGCGTGTACTGTATTTTCACAAATCTAAACCAAGCTCAGGACTCTGGTGGAAAGTGGAGTGCAATAAATTTTATGGTACACATTTAAGGTTTACTAATTTTTTTTAAGTCTTATCTATGTGTGAGACCCTTTGGGAGTTTCCCCAGGTCCGTAATGGCTTGTGTCAACAACTGCTCTGTAACCCTGGGTGCTTCTGTGCTGTGCAGCTTTGATTCAGATCACTGACACCCATCCTGGTTTCCACCAGCATGGCTACTCCTTGCAGGGTGACATCCATGGTCTTCTAGTCTTCAGTCCATCCAGAACTATCTCCCCTGCAGTGTCCAGTCCCTCTCACTGGGTTCTCTCAGAAGTCAAGTTTGCTGCCAGGGCCAGCTCCAGGGTTTTTGCCGCCCCAAGCGGCGGGGAGTTGTGATCGGTGGCAGCTCCACCGCACTGCTTTCTTCTTCGGCGGCAATTCGGCGGCAGGTCCTTCCCTCCGAGAGGGACCGAGGGACCCTCCGCCGAATTGCCGCCGAAGAGCCCGACGTGCCACCCCTTCCCCTTGGCCGCCCCAAGCACCTGCTTGCTCAGCTGGTGCCTGGAGCCGGCCCTGTTTGCTGCCTACAGAGGGACAGATTACACACCAGTCTGCTAGCTTAGCTGAGGACTTCACTCTCCAGTTTACTATACTGCACTTACATGGTTTTGTAATAAAACAAGAATAAGTTTATTAACAAAGAACAAATGTCTAGCTGATAATAAGTAAAAAGAGAAGACAGATATGGTGACAAGTAAAACAAAAGAATACACTTTCTAGTGACTAAAACTTAACTTCAGTAAGTTACAATCTTTGTGTAAGCAGGTTTCTCACCTATAGTCAGTACCCTTGGTGGTCAGGCCAAGAGGATCCACTTTTTATGAGTTCAAAGGGAGGTGCTCCCCCTTTGTCTCCTAGGGAATGGATTCCAAAATGGCTTTCTGCCTTTGCTTGTATTTCCCAAAGTCTATTGTCTCTGTTGCAAGAGCCAAGAATGCTTCCTGGGGTGTGGACTGTATTCCCCCCATTGTGATCATTAGGCAGTCTTTCCTCCTGCTTGTTTAGTTTGATGGTTTTGTTTATCTTCTATGTGTATGTACTTTTTATTGTTCTCTGAGGTGTTACCTGGCTCCCTCTACACAGGAAAACGGGCAAAACATTTCTTTTGTCTAGGACAGGCTTGGCTTAAGCACTGCTTCCAAAACACCTTTTAAGAACATATTTCTATCCCACATCTATAGTTTTGTTTTTTTTTATACACCGCCGATACATATATCATGCAATAATATTAAGGACCAGCGTGCTACCAGTTTTGCATATGACACCTCATGTGACACCTTTTAGTTACAGATTATGACAAGAGTGTGTTGGGGCAATGAGTGTGTCAGGCCTGGTGTGAGTTACGGTATGGTGTGCCCTCTGCCAATTGGCATTGAGGGACTCCCTACATCACAATCTGGGGCTGCAGACTGACCACTAGACTAAAGGGCATTCTCCACCCATGAGTTGCCAAACGGCAAAGCAGGTAAAGTAGGAAGTGGATTGCAAAAAATGATCAGGAGGTTGAAAGCCATCTTGAAAATATGCTTTTCTTTGGTCTATGTAGCATTGTGGGGTGGGTTCCCCCCCCCCCCCCCAGCAGAGAGAGAGAGAGTATTTGCAAGAACTGCAAAAAAAAAAAAAAAAGAGGTTGGCTTATGACCTGAATCGTGAAGGTTTAAAAAGTTCCCACTGATTTCAATAGGTTTTGGGTCAGGCCCAGAGTTCAGTGACATAGTCTGCTGGTATGGAGGTATGTAGACTTATGGAGTTTTCAGTAGTAGGAAGTACACCGTGGCCAGGCTTCGGGAAGCATTGGTTCTGATTCACGTGTACATGAGGGTCTGTTACTGCCAGAGAGGTGTAAAGGGATCTCCGTGTACAGGCAAAATCAGGGCATTAACATCTTTCCATATGTTTGGATCACTCTCATGTTTTTATTTTCACCTCTTCAGTTTAGTGTGTGAAAAATGCTGTGTGAAAAGAAGAGGATTGATACTAGGGACTTTGGGTACAAAAAATATCATTGTCCAAAATCTGGACCAAATCTTTCTGGAAGTATATGAAATTCCAGTTATCCGTTTTGTGTGAATTTCTTACTTATGAAAAGTACACCAGAGAATGACGCCCTCTTTCATCCATTGACTAGTTTTAATGCAATCATTGGAGTTTCTCTGGATTTACACCACTGTAAATGGGATCAGAATCTGGCCCTCTAGCTATAGGACTCAAACATGAAATTGCATGTACGGGAAACATTAAACGTGACCAGTGGGCTATTTACTATCTAGAAATTAATGTCCACTAGCCTTTCACCTCTGGAGGCGTGAGTTTCAATTTCAATGTTGGTCAATAGTGGTGGTCTTGTCACCTGCCCTTTAAGTACCGTAAACATGAAATCACCAGACAAGCATGGCATAATTACTAGATGTGACTGACAGGCAGCACAGGGTCAACTGTAGCCCAGGATTGGAAAAGCAGGAGTGTTCCCAGCTGAGAGGGAGGTGCATTGGCAGAGCTCTGTGGGGAGACTTGCACAGCAGCTGTCAAAGCTACACTGATTCTAACTGGAGCCATTCGTTTCTTATTTTCAGGGGCACCACATTGACTCACTGATGTATACCATAAAATATGCGCCTACCATTGACACAGCGCCTGTGCGAGAACAGAAGGGAGGCTGCATGCACATCCCGGATACAGGCAGAGCTGGAGGCTGGCAGAAAGTAGGGCAGCACTCCGGGCTAGTCTGTATCATTGTTGTGACTCAGGACCATTCCAGCCACCTCCCCACCAGCCCTGGACCACTCTCTGTGCTGGCATCTCCTACAAGAGCAGGCTGTGCAGTTCCCTCTCTGATTAATCCCTAGAGTGGCTTTACCATGCCCTTCACAGCCTGTTCTGGCCAGGTTAGGCAGAGCTCAGGGCTGTAGCACAGGGGTGAGAATTCCCCTCAGTAGTGCATGATAACTGTCGAACCTACCTAATAGCGAAGACAAAATATTCAATATATCAGTATGTTCTCATTTACACAGGAAACATTATACACAGCCCTGAGATTACAGCATTTACTGTTGTTGTTAACTAACATAATCTGCAATAATGTAACACTGTAGGGTGTAGTTCAAAGAGTAGCTCCTACTGTGCCGTGCAATAGAATTCCCATAAAGCAACTCCCCCATTGGTAACAATTTCTGCCTTTTACATTCTGATATTATGTGACATTCAAGCTGAAGAAAAGCTTTTGTAATTGAGTGCGAAATTTAATGACAGTCACTTTGTTCAAGGGTGAACTAGTACAGGCGTAAGCGATTTCTTACCCTTAACCAAAAGGTGGATTTCTATGAGTATCTATTGCTGTGATGGACACCAGAGCATGAAATAGTGCTTACAATGCAATTCCCATTGGACATCTGAAAGGGAATAGTTACATTGCTTAGCACCAGCTCATTTTCTAGATGGCAGCTTCTCTAAGGTTCAAATTTTTATTTACAGCTCACAGAGAGAGTGAATGTTTGATGGAAATATTACGTAGAGAATGAAATATATTTTATTGCTCAGAGAGAGTGAGCTGTGCATATTCATAACAAGATGGATTTCTTACCACAGACTGTAGTGGTACTATATGCTGAGGAAACATAGATACACACAGTTTGACATCTCATAAATGAGGGGTAGGGAAAAAAAGGGGGGGGGGGTAGAAGGAAGAGAGGAATCCTTCACAAGTCCTCTCTGAACAATTCTCAGGGCTTGCAATAATTTTCATGTACAGTTGGGCCTGTTCTTACAGCAATGTAAATCAGGACTAACCCCACTCAATTCAATTAAGTTATGTTGGGGTAAGACAGAAATAAAGAACAGAAATTGCAACTACCACATACTTGAGGGAAAATACACCACTGCAAATGATTCTGGCAGATTTGGGCCCTCATCTGACATGCAGTAAGGACAGGCATATAAAGGGGGGTGGGGAGAGGAAAGTACTTGTTATTGTTTTCATATTTAAATCTTTAAAGTTAAGATGACTCTAAATATGTGATTTCTTTTAAAAATAATATTAATTATTTGTATTACAATGGTGCTTAGCAACGATTAGGACCATATGGCGACAGGCTGTGTGCAAACGCACTGCGCTTACAGTCTGAATAGCCAAGTCAGTCACAGGGGGAGAGGAAAGCAGAGGTTCAAAGAGATGAAATGACTTGCCCTGGGTCACACAGCAGGTCAGTGGCAGAATGAGGTGTAGGACACAAGTGGCTTGAAACTAAGCCCTGGACCCTATTCACTATACCACCTAACTTCCCCCCCCACCCTCTTAGGTGTTTTTGTTTATGCTGTTGTGGATGAATATCTTGACTTTAGTCATCAAAACATTTAGAGCACTTGAAGGATGGAGGAGAAAATGATTGATATGCAGCTGAGAAAGCTCTTCTGTATAAAGAGAATTTGCTGCTGTTATTGTGTTCATGGCATTACAGGAAGTTCAGTAAATCTGCATGCCTGTATTTTTCAGGGATATGGCTCTATAACTTGGAATCTATTGAACTGTGATTGTCCAAGTTGCCTTGTTGATTGTGAGAGAGTGTGGTAAATTTGATATTTTTGTAATAATGATTTAAAAAAAAAACCTAGAAAAGTTTGTGTAGAAGAGAAAGATGTATCTGTTCTCCTATGGCCCCAGTGCTGTAGTATTTCTATCTGTCCTAGATATTTCTATGGGTCCGATTACCATAGCATCTGAGCACCTCGGAATGAATAATGTATTTATCCTCACATAGTCCCTGTGAGGTAGGGAAGTGCTATTATCCCTATTTTACACATGGGGAAGCAAGGCACAGGGAGGCCTCATGACTTACCCAAGCTCACACAGGAAGTCTGTGGTGGAGCAGGGAATTGAGGCTGGCACTCTCACCACTGGTCCATGCTTCCTTTCACTAGTAGGATTTATTATGTCCTTTTTACTGATGGGGAAACTGAATCACAGAAAGACTAGGTAACACAAGAATCTGAATTACAGTTCAGTGCCTCAACTACAAGGCCAGCCTTCCAATCTTGCATATCTAGAGGAAATGTGCCCCAAGACTGACTATTTCTGAAAGTTCCAACGGAGGCCACCTTTGGAACCCTGTGAGAATTAATTCCATGACAGTATTTTTTGACAATACCCAGCAATATCACACTTTCTCTTTTCTCTCTCATTCCATCTCCCTCTCCCAAACCACTTAATTTACAGTGCCATCAACTTGCGGCAGCATTCAAAATGTCAGGACTGTGACAGAACAAGAACTACAGATGCTGCTCAGTTAACTCCTTGCCTCAGATATGTGCATGTGTTTAAATTCCAGCCAAGTATGTTTGATAACTGAAATTCAGATATATTCCTAAGGAGTATTGGTCACTAGTAAAATCTTTCCAACTGTCATTTGCAAACAATTAACAGTACAGTACATGTAATACCAAGAATACCATGATAAGTATGCAAAGTTAATTAGACAAAAGGCAAAGTGGTAATGATTTTAATGGTTGTCATTCTATGAAGCGACCCCCCCCCCCCAAGCTTGGTATATCATAGACTCAATTAACTAACTTAAAAAATAAAAATAGATAGATTTTCCTCTTGATTTTACTATCTAGACAGACTTGACACATACCGTTTTACATGCCAGTAGGGGGAGAAGTGTGCCTTTTGGAACTAAACGTTCTGTCTTCAAACCTAAGCATCTTTTTTTTTCACCAACAGTTTCTCAGATGAGAGAGATTTTTGAGACACCTGTATTCAGGGTGAATTTTTCAATCTAAGCACCGTTATGAGTCATATGTTACTTTCAGTTTGTATGTATGCAACTCCTGCTGATGTCAATGGGGTTGTACTTGCTGATTAAGAATAGTGTCTGGTTCAAAGAGCAGAGGACAGGCTGACTATATGTAGTAACTCAGTTAATTGATGTCAAATTTCCAGTGCACATATGCATGTGTTGATTATCCCAAGCCTTGTTATGTGAAACCTATTTTTGTTGTCTGGCTACTTAAATAGTTTGATCAGGTTCCAGTCACACACTGGACCTGTGTAACTAAACAGAAGTCAAGTAGCTGGATAACTTGCATCTGCAGTTCTCTTCTTCCTATGGCAAAAAGCCTAATAGTTTTTATTTTTGGTTGATGTTGCCTATAATTGCAATTCAGCATGTTGGCCTGTGCCCTGAGCCTATATAACACCAGACCAATACAAAGCACACCCTAAATAAAACTGTATTTACAGATGAAATAGGCCTGATTCTCCACTCTGACACCAGTTTTATGCAGGTATAACTTGACATAAAACCAATGTAACAGAGTGAGTCAGGCCCAATACCCTGCATAAGTGAGTTGAAGTTGCAGTAGAAATCATTGCTCACTTACCATGCCTGAAAATACATGCATCTTCCTTTAGATACCAATGGCATGTGTTTACATCACAAACGTTCACTCAAACAGATGTTCAGGTATCTTCCACTACTTTAAGTCTCCAGCCAGGCATTGTCCAAAATTGTCAGTGATACTACTTCATATTCCCACAGCACTATTGTAAGTCCTGGGCAGTTCAGTGAAAGCTTAAATGTTACAAGAAAATTAAGTGATCAAAATGTTATTTTGCGACTGTTAAAACTCACAGAGCAGAAAAGCTTCTGTATGTTATTGCAGACACATCCAAGGAAGCAGTGCCACCATCCACACCCTGAAAGGACACAGAGATAAAGGGGAATTAGTATGCTACCAATTAAACACACCTAGTGATAATAAATTTGCTTTCAAGCATCTCTAAATAGCTTTGCTTTCTCTGGTCCCATTAATAGTTTATTTTCTGGTCAGGTGCACTATTGATTGTTCTGCACTGAAGCTATTTCTTCCTCATTAGCTTTCCAAACTTTTCCTTGCCTCAATTTTCTTCGGATACAAAAGCTGTGCAATATTATGTGAGACTTGTTGCTTAGCAACAATCCTATTCCTATAACAATAATAGCTGAGCGCTCCATGTCACCTTCTCTTGAAAGAGGTCAGATTTTTTTTCATTGCTCCACTATTATTTTGCAGGTTTTTTATAATTATAAGTAAGATGAGAGTTACACTTAAAATTGTGTAGTGCTGACATATATGGCTTACATTGGGCCATGACCATTTGTGTGAAAACAAGCTTGTATTTTATCACCTTTGGGAAGTGGGAATCAAGAAATTTAGACCACTCGTAAAATGACGGGGGGAAAAATCTATTCTTTATTACTCACACTATTATCACACCTCAGAGTAGTTTTTTGGCACCTCTTCTAGCAAAAATAGGTGCCTGGCATTATTAAGGCTTGCTGGATTAAAGAGAGCAGAGGTTTAAAAGAAAAATGAATGTCCTTTTGGAAAATTGCTCAAACTCAGTTTTTTTTTTTTAACTACTGGGGGTTCTCCTTCTTCCCTTTAAAAATCGGTCAGTTTATGTTGTTATCCTTGAAAATCCTTCTTTTTAAAATAAAATTAGCAGGCTGCGCATAGTGATGGAGCACACCCTATGGGAAGAAGGTTCCAAGTCCTGGCAGGGAATCCCCTCCCCCCCCCCCAATAAATGTTGAAATTACTGGAAGTGGGAAGATGCAAAGGGAAACCCCCCCACACCAAGTTGCTAAAGTACTCTTCCCAACTCAATAAAGGGGAACTATTCACCTACCATTTAGAGGGATGGAGCTGGGAAGGAAGGAATTAGATGGAGTGACATCACATGCCGCCAAAAAAAACCAAAAACCCCAAAGTGACCAGGATCCCAGGGAAGTGGCAATCCACTGTATGAATGATTGGGTATATGAATGTAACAATTTTTCCATGAATCAGTCCATTGACTTTCCACTGAATCAGTCCATGACTGTGGCACAACAGTCATTTATTACGCTGCTGTGTGGGAGGCTGCTGTCCAAAAACTTGTCCTGCCAAGAATCAAGAGTATGGAAAAATAGTTGTCATACAAAAGAAGGGTGTGACATTACACCCCATATTCTTCATAGAAATATTATGATATAAATATGACATAACAAAGATATGTTTTATGCAAGATGGGCCATGTAAGGTGGTATTGGAAAGGTTCTGATTTACTGAATCCTATTTGTATACATGTATCATTTCTGTATCTGACGTTAGGAATATTGACTATGTAACAATTACAACTGTGGTTACACCTGGGAAACGCCCACCAGACAGTATGCAATCAGCCTGGATGGGCCATTAGGAAAGACAACGGGTCTTTGAAGATGCTGATCTTCGTCTTCCAGGAGTTCCTTCCTGTGAATGTTACGAATAAACCTTGTCTCATGGTGGCTTTAACACTGCAAGGTCATGTGATAATGTCACCTCATACGGAGTACCACCTTGGACACTGCTGGTATTTTTCCACAGGAAGCAAAGGATTCCCGCCTTATGTAAATCCTATTTAAGACTGGGAAGTGAGTCAATCAGGGCTCTTCTCCATTGCCTCCCCGCCCAAGAAGGAAGACTGCTGATAGCACCTGAAGAAACAAAGGAACTGAGCAGTGGGAAAGGCAAGAGCTGAGTCCAGACTAAGACAGGCATTTAGCCTGTGAAGAGAAATAACTGGAACTCTAAGCTGCAGAAACTCTGCTATTTGCCTAAAACAACATTTAGGGTGAGAAATTACTATTTGTAACCTGTTTCTTTAGTGAATTAAGCTTAGGTTCCGTGTTTTGTTTTATTTGCTCAGTAATCTGCTTTGTTCTGTTTGATCCCTTATAATCGCTTAGAATTTACCTTTTGTAGTTGTTAAACTTGTTATTGTTTATTCCAAAAACCCAGTTTGTGCAATTCATATTGGGGGGGAGGGGGGAGGAAAGCTGTGCATATCTCCCTCCACATTGAGGGAGGGGGCGATTTTTATGTGCTTCCGTGGTACAGCTCTCTCTATACAGTGCAGGACAATATTATTTGGGGTTTATGCCCGAAAGGAAGTGAGCACATGAGTGCTGGGTAAATCCCCAAGCTGAATCCTCCCACACAGAGCTGATTTCAGTCTGTGTCTGCAGCTGGATGTGGCATTACCTGTGTGTGGGGGCCAGAGAAGGCTTGAGGGCCTGGCACAGCAAGGCAGGAAGCCTAGGCTGGTTGAATGGGCCGGCTCAGTGGGACCCCAGCACATCAGGTGGCACCCCTGATGGGGGGGGGGGGGTCTGAACCATCACAGAGGGTGCTGGCTAAATGCTATTGAATGCTTTCTGATGACTACAGGGTAGTAATGGTGGAAGCCCTGGAGGTGACTACAGTGCACTGCTTGCCTCTAACAACTTACATTTGCCAACAGTTACCAAAGAGGTTATGGCTGCTGGGATGTGTGTGATGGAGGGGGGGGAAGTGTGGTGACCCTTTATACACAATTGGCAAGAAGGGTAGTCAGTATTATGGTGCTTGTTCTTCCTGAGTGCAAGGTGCATCAGACCGTGAGCAATGTTAGATGCCACAAAGAGTTGTGATATGGACCCACTTCTGCTGTCCTTCTGAACCTGCTAGCAACTGATGTCTAATTCTATGGGAATGAGTAATAGGATGATGTCCCTTTAAGAGCAGGATCGTCTGAGACGGGTGCTGGTGACTAAGACTTGCAGAGACTGCATTAAGGGAGAAGGGAACTCAATTTGGAGGTATGGATGGTGCTTAATTTTTTTAGTATTTGTTTTGTTCTCCTGTGGCTATTAAACTGAGACTAGGCCTCATATCCCTGGTCTTTCTGCTCTTGGATTTAGATGATCCCATGTCACAGGAGGCAGAGGTCAGACTAGATGATCTAGTGGTCCCTTCTGGCCTTAAACTCAAGGAACATATGCTGCACACTTTTTATAGAACTGCTACTGTTCTCCACAGTCAGAATCTCTCTGGCAGTTCACCTCTGCACTCTCCCTAAAGCTCACGGGGCTTTAAAATCACACTCCAGCCCTTTGCTTACAAAGATATCAAATGAACAGGGGACTGGAGTAGATGACCTACAGAGGTCCCTTTCAGTCCTATGTTTCTGTGAAATACCAAACACACACATACAGTCTCAGCCTCCAGGGTACTAAATATCTCTCATGTGTTCTGGCCAAAATCAATTCTTATTTCCTACAGTAAGAACCCAAGCGAGCTCTGTTATATCCCTTTCAGGCAGGTTCCCAGAAATATTGTTTCTTAAAAAAACTAGCCTATATCCCACATCTCCATAGCCAGGCATTTGGTGATTCAAGCCTTTAAATTGATACCTCTGGGAAGACAGCTGTTGCTCCATAGCATTAACTGTAATCCATATTACTTATGAACCGCTAATGAGAGTGTATTACAGACCTCCCCTCTGCCCGATCCACAGAGGATATGAGTCCATTACAACCCTAGCTAGCAAGCCTTTGCTCTTTAGCAGCTCGTGCCTTTAGCTCTGATGCTACCAATTCACTCCCCACCTTGTAGGTCAAGAAAGCAGTTTTCAATTACTGTTCTGCCTTTGGAAGAATCCTGCCTTAGACCTGGGTCAGTCGAGTTGGGCTTGTCTACATGAACAATTCATTTGTGGCAAGCTGGGGTGCGAGTCCTGTTTCAAAGAGGACTAGAACAGAGCGCACAAACAAATTGTTAATGCGCCTCAGCAGAGTCCACTGAGACAGCTAGTCTGTGGCTGGCTAGTGTGGGGTAGCTTCATACCCCAGCTTCCTGCAAACTAATTGTTCATATAGACAAGCCATTAGCCATCACTGTAGCTGTATCATGACTATTGTTGGGGGAAGGACGTTTGAAGGAAACAAATTGTCAAAACATTGACAAATCTTTTTCTGTTTGCTGGCCAGCTGGTCTGACAACCTCATTGAAACATTTTTCCAGTCAAACCTGGGAAAGGCTTCCATTTTTGTTTTTTTGTTTTTTTAATCTTTCAACTACTTTTCTTCTCAATTAGAACCAAACACACACACAAAATCCACAACAACAAAATCCCAGTGATTTTTGCAAATAAAATCTGACATGTTGGTTCAGTATAAATGGTTCACAGTTATTTGTGAGTGATCTGGAATGTATGTGCTTCAGTGTGAGGACTCCAGGGAGCAGTTGTTAACCAACATGTTTCATGTGAATGGGGTAAACATTTCCCTACCTTTGTTTCTGCTAGCCAGCAAGCCATTTTGCCTTCACGTCTCACCAAACTCTTTTCTTTAAGCTATCTTTGTTCTATTATGAAAAGGAATAGAAATGCAACAGTGTTTTGTTTAGCCTCCGGTCTGCTGCTGCTACACACATTGTGTGCATGAGATGAGCTCCTCCAAGCCAGTTACGTGTTATGTAACCAACGGACCTGGATCCTATCAAAGCTACTGTGGAAAAGCCCTCTCAAAAACTACCTTCTGCTAGCCTCCAGGAAGACTGAACTCCATACACATCTGTTTGTTGATTCAGTTACTATGGAGCCAGCCCAACTCAACAATCCTATTCTAGACGGCAAGAATCTAACTAGCGTGTACAAAAGAAGAACTTTAAAAAAAAATGAAGTGATACTGTCTCTTTGATGTACAAAACAAAGGATGTCACTTTAATATTAAAGACAGTGAATGTCGCAGGATCTTTTTATGCTGACAGAATTTAAAATGTGCAAAATAAATCAATAGCACGTAATTTTCACAAGTGCTTTTTAGCTGTTCAAACAACTGCATAGCTTTTTCGAGTTTCTAAGAGAAAATAAAAAAACTTTCAGGGCTACATCAACGTATCTAGATATTTGCCTAGTTTTACAAAAGGCTACATAAAAAGCACTAACAAAGTCAGTACAAAGATTTCATACAATGACATGTTTATGCTGCTCTATATTCTATATCAGTGGTTTTCAAACTGTGGGTCGCAACCCCAAAGTGGGTTGTGAGTTCATTTTGATGGGGTTGTCAGGGCCGGCGTTAGACTCACTCACATAAGAACATAAGAATGGCCATACTGGGTCAGACCAAAGGTCCATCTAGCCCAGTATCCTGTCTTCCAGCAGTGGCCAATGCCAAGTCCCCCAGAGGGAATGTACAGAACAGGTAATCAAATGATCCATCCCCTGTCGCCCATTCCCAGTGTGACAGGGTGAACATACCCCGCACTGGACAAGAGGGAGTTAACCCCATGCTATGGGTGGCAGAAGTCCCGCCCCTCAGACCATGCTGGGCATGCTCCAATTATTGTCTCAGTATAAAAGGGTGCAACCCAGCTCATTCTAGGCTGACCGTCGGAGGGGAAGGACCTGGGCGAAGGCTCCAGCTGAAGAGCCATCACAGCCTTTTCCTGTGGGAACTGGAGACCCCGAGAGCCAGACCGGAGGGCTTCAGCTGAGGGAGCTGCAGGGAACTACCCGCGCTGAGGAGCCTGGGAACCCTGACGCTCAATAGACTACCACGCCTGGAAATGCAGTAGGAAGTGACTTAGGGAGGGTGCACAAGTGGTACCTCCCACCTGAGTGAGGTCAGGGTGTTTCGGTGAGAGTCCCTGCTGACCCAGTGGCGGACCACTCTGCCACTGTCAGGGCCCTGGGTCAAGGCCCGGTGGAGTCAGGTGGGCCCAGGCCTCCCTACCCAGGCCACCACACCCTGGTGGTGGCCCCTTCTTCCTCCTTGGATACTGGCCATTGGGCCTCACTGCCCCATGCCCAGGGGCTGCAATATTGATACTGGCTATTGGACCTCACTGCCCCGCGCCTAGGGGCTGCGATATTGACTCCGGCCATTGGGACGTATTACACCATACCAGAGGGCTGTTATAAGGACCCTGGCTGCTAGGCCACATTGCCACAAGTCTAAGGGCTGCCGTAATTGACTCTGGCCACTAGGCCATGCTGTCCTGCACACAAGAGCTGCTGGAATTGACTCTGGCCACTGGGCCATGCTGCCGTGAATGTAAGGGCTGCCATAACTGAATCTGCCCACTAGCCTGCGCGGTCCTGAACACAAGGGTTGCTGGAATTGACTCTGGCTGCTTTTGGCCGCGAGGCTGTTGGGGAGACTGAGATGGCAGTGGTATCACAACCCTGCCCCGCCCTGAAAGGGGTATGCGGTGTGCATACTCCGCGACACCCAGCTTCTGGCAAACAGAGGCTAGGGCCACCATCCCTGCCCATCCTGGCTAATAGCCATTGATGGACCTATCCTTTTTTGAACCCTGTTATAGTCTTGGCCTTCTCAACATCCTCTGACAAAGAGTTCCACAGGTTGACTGTGCATTGTGTGAAGAAATACTTCCTTTTGTTTGTTTTAAATCTGCTGCCTATTTATTTCATTTGGTGACCCCTAGTTCTTGTGTTATGAGAAGGAGTAAACACTTCCTTATTTACTTTCTCCACACCAGTCATGATTTTATAGACCTCTATCATATCCCCCCTTAGTTGTCTTTTCCCAGCTGAAAGGTCCCACAGAGATATGTATGGAGTTCAGTCTTCCTGGAGGCTAGCAGAAGTTAGTTTTTGAGAGGGCTTTTCCAAAGTAGCTTTTATAGGACCCAGGTCCTTTGATTACACTGGAGCCTACGGCAGAAAGCCGAAGCCCGAGCCCCATTGCCTGGGGCTGAATCCAAAGCCCTAGTAACTTAGCTTTGCGAGGCCCCCTCTGGCATGGGCTCCCAGGCTATGGCCCTGCTTGACACCCCCTAACGCTGGTCCTGAGAGTAGGAATAGACTCAATGTGGAGGAAAAACATAGTCGTTCCTGGTGCTTCACTGCCTCCCAGAATGACAAGTTCACAAGTGAAAAACAGGCTCAACTATCACACTGAAATGTAAGTACAATATTTATATTCCAATCAATTTTATTTTATAATTATATGGTAAATATGAGGATGTCAGCCATTTTCCAGTAAGAGCGTGCTGTGACACTTCTGTATTTTTATGTCTGATCTTGTAAACAAGTAGTTTTTAAGTGAGACGGAACTTGGGCTACGGAAGACAAATCAGACTCCTGAAAGGTTCAGAGCCACTGATGTAGATTGAAGCCTGTCTGTATCCCCCAAAGAGGACAATGGGCAGTGATAGTTCAAATGTCCCTGCTTGGGGCATTGGTGAGATTTGAATGATGGACCTTCTGGAACAAGTCATGACCCTCTACTACTTGAGCTAAAAAGCTTAGTCTATCAGTTTGAAGCAGTAGGTTTCATAAACCTTTTCCATGGACTAGCCAATAGGATAGGACCAAGACACATACTCTACTACTGAGGTTACAGATTTCCCCACTCTTAGAGCCAAAGTGTACCAGACAGGCAGACACCCACAAGACAGAGTCACAACGCCTCCATGGGAACTCTAGGAAAAAAGGTGCCTTATAAGGTGCAGTTGCTTTCCACAGTGTGCCTAGCCTGCCCCATGGGTTGTTGCAGGGAAAGATAAGTGCAGAGCTACAGTTGCTTTGCCCCTATGGTATCAGCTATAGGATCAGCCATCTCTTAGGATCAGCCATAATCTAGATCAATGCTTCACACACTATCCATTTTCCCCTGACTTCAAACTACACTAAGGCAATCTAAACCCTGTTGCTAGTTACTAGCTCATAGTTTCTGTGACTAGCCTCAGGGCAGAATACTCTCTGTATCTAATCTCACTTCTTACTTACCCCTCATCCTGTTCTATTCCTAATGCCTGATTCTCCTCTCTTACCCTGGTTTGGCATAGGTTTAACTTTATTGGCCCTGATTTTCTGCTCTCTGACCATACTTGGTGCTGGAATGAAAGGAGAGAGGCTAAAGGTAGCCTATGTGAGCCTTTTAGTTTTAAAGCATCTGAAGTCCTGCCCATCCCTCTGGCATAACTTAGAGCAACCTCAGTGCTACTGTAATTTATGCTCAGGCTGCCCAAAGTGTCCAGTGGTCATGAGCAGATGACAGTAGCTAGAATGCAATGAATTGCCTAGGCCCCTTCCTTCCACCTATGTCTACCCCCACAAAATGGCCCTGATACTCCCCTGTCCATGGACCATGAGGCTGACATAGAACTATTCTATTACGTCTAAACTAGCAGAGAAGCCCTCTAATGCAGGGGGTGGGGGTGCGGTATTTTCCAGGGACCATTTCTAACCTCTTTCCAGTCCATAAAGGGACTGCACCTTAGAGGTGCCACAATGCAATGTACTATCAAGCCAGCTGACTTCACTGGAGTTTCTCCTGACTTATGATGGAGTAAATAATAGGAGAGAGAAGTCAAATTGCCCCTTCTCTTGCTATTATTTCCGATTATTATCAGTGAAGTTTTGCTATAACTCAACACCTCGATTAGCAGGTCATCTGCAAATAAGCATATTTAAACTCCACTTTCAAAACCCCTCCTTCTTCCTGCCTTAACAGATTTGCCAATAGCCACTCATGATAATAGTAATACTGGTGATTAGGGAGCTTTGCCCATTCTGTAACCCTCCTTTGGAGGGGTTATCATTAGGGATGACTGCAGGTTTTCAACAAAGTTTTTTATTTTTTATCATAATTTAACTTTCCTCCTGCACTGCTCATCAACCAGCTGTCGTCGTACGTTAGGAAAATCTTGGTGTAAATTCAAACTCTTGCTTTTTTTCTTTCATTGAGTTATTCTGGATTTTAACCTGTATAGCAGATAAGAACCTGACTCTGTATGTGTATGGTAACATTGCACAGACTCCTGATGCTCCTGTTCTACCCCTCTGTGGATCTCATCATAGAGGCATTGCAAAACAGACAATAGATGCCATTTTCAAAAGTGCCTATATGATTTAGCAGCCGAAATTCCATTTTCAAAAGTGGCTGAGGCATTTAGCAGCCTAAGGCTCACTGAAAGTCCAAGTAGCTTAGGTTTCTAAGGGCCAGATTTACAAAGGTATTTAAGTGCAAAAAGGTATAGATACCTAATGGGGATTTTCAAAAGACTTTAAGTGAGTTAGGTGCTTAACTGCTGTTACATAGATATGGAAGTTAGGCACCAAACTCACTTAGGATCTTTTGAAAATCCCACTAAATATCTATATACATCTTTTAGCACCTAAATATCTCTGTAAATATGGTCTGTAGGTCCCCAAATGCATTTTTAAAATGGGACTTAAGCTCTTATATCACTTAGACACTTTTTGAATGTGTTTTCATGGGAACCAAAATGAGGGTAGCTGCATTCTGACTCATACCCGCAAAGCCTGAGCGTGTGTAATATTTTCTTGGTATATGGGCAAGGTAAGTGAGAATGTTACCCATATATTTTCCCTACTCTTAGAGGTTGTTTTTTCCCCCCATCAACTCCATAATGTCCTTCTCTAATATTAGAGTCCCAATGATTTTGCCATCAATTTCTGGGTATGTTGTCAATTCTGCTATATGTAGAAAGAGTCAATCTTTTATTTATTCTCTCTTAATCTAATTCATATAGCTCTCTGCAGCACGCAGGAGGTATCTGCTTAATTTCCTCTCATTCTCCCACAGTATTCTTTAGTGTTGCATTTTCCAGCTATTAAATTATATGTTTCCATTTGCCTTCGTTTTGTTTCCAATAACTGTCACGCCTCATCTCATTTTTCATAGTATCTTTTTTCCCACTTGCCTATATAGTGATGATTTTAGTTTTATGCTTCCAAGGTTATTTTATTCACTTTTGGCTTCTAGTATTTTTGGCATGTTCTACCCACTGGGATATCTTCCATATACATTCCTTTCCTTTAATCTTTCCTGTCAATTCTTATTCTCTTAATATTTCTCTCTGTCACAAAAGCTATTACTTTCCCCCTTAAGATGGTCCTACTTGCATCTCATAGAGCCATGGCTCATTCTTATTGTATAAATGCAAATAGTCACCCATTTATTTTCCTGATAATAAACATGAGCTCTTCTGCAAGCGACATATTTAACGGACTGATTGTACACTTACTTCACTTACGGCATTATTTAATTGAAATCTGAATTTATGATGTATTGGTCTATGCATGGAATTTGCCCTACACATGCAAACTAACCCCCAGCCATGTGCAAAGTGGGTTGCCTTCCCAGGATCTTCCCCCGCAACCTGCCCAGGGTGGGAGTGGTCTGTGAATGGGGAGAGGCAGGCCAGGAGGTGGAACTCGTATTACTAGAGGGGTCAATCTGTGGACATAACTCAGGAATGTTTAATACTGCAAGAGACTGTATAAAATTTTCTGCAGACCTCCCTCTGCAAAGGGGAACTTTCCTTAAAGAGGAGATCCAGAGACTGCCACAAATGCTGAGTTAGTGTGGATTGCTCTCTGTCCCCAGAGATTCCGTAAGGTTAATCTATGTCTCAGACAATCCATAAGGTTTGCGAGACCAGAACTTTCTCTTGCTTCACGTGGGGGCAAACCCCAGCTCCTGCAAAAGGAGAATCTGGAGGTATCTCAAGGAGATTTCCCCTTTTCCTCATCCCTGCAGGCTTTCCAGCAGGACAGTGAGATCTAGCCCTTGATTGCTAACATTTTATAGAAGTAAAAGAATGATATTTCAGTGTAGCAGATCTGAGAGTGAGATGCAGATACTCTGATGCTGCTGTTAATGCATCTCCACATGTTTTGTAATTTGAAAGATTTTTTTTTTAATTGTTAAATGGAAGTCATGTTATGAGTTCTCTTAAGTCAGTCAGCAAAGGTGTCTAAGTGCCACATTCTGGCAAGGTGCTATACATAAGTGCCTGACAACAAACACACTTATCCTTGGGAGACACATGCATCAGCAGTTTTCTGCCCCAGCCCTGACTCTCTAAAGCTCACAGAAGCCATTCAACAAGCCCCTGAAGTAGAACCTGGGAATAGGTTCTTCTCAGGTGGGTCCAGAGTCATGGGCCACCCATGCCCATAGTGCAATGGCCGCCATGAGCACACCCCCACATAAACTGTTCATGCTACGTCCCACAGAGGTATTTCACATCAACCATTCCCTTCCCACATGTGATACGCCCAGATGAGACAAACACACGGAACCAAACCTTCAAGGTCTCTGATGAGGTGTCTCCCAATGCAACTACAGGTCTCTGATTCAAATGTTGGTTGAAATTCACCCAAGCTTATAGGCTTGAGCCCCTTGTGGGAGTCAAGGCAAGCCAGGCTAAAGGAGATATTTCTGCTCTGTCTGTGACCCCAATCTAGTCTGTCCAGTATGAAGTGTCCCCATTTTCCCATCCACCTCTACCCCTTCTCTATCTCCCACTCTTCTTGTAGACAGAAAATTCGCCCATACTGCAAAGAACTAGGCTTCCTCACCCCTGAGTCTTGGCAATGGGGCCCATCTTTTCATGGTGGGAGTAGGGGAAGATCCCAACTCCCATTGGGTAATCCCTTGCCTTCCTTCACTCTGGAGGGTGAAGACACTGTGGGGATGTGTGTGTGAGAGAGAGAGAGAGGTTGTGGTCAAGATGTATATGGTTAGGCTGCTGGAATGGAAAGGGAAAATCACAAACTTCAGTGTTAAGTGTGTATTTATGCTCCCCTCCCAGTGTTTTTCCCAGCAGCTTTCTCGCTGTTAGTCTAGCTATGGCTCCAGATGGGAAAATTGATCTTAACTGACTTGCCAAGGCCACGTGCTGAGACTGAAACCCTGCTTGGAATTCCCCATATCACAGCCTTTGACAACCAACAGCGACAATCTGTTGTTCATGGTATATGTTCTCTCCCTCCATTATGGCATGATTTTAGAAAAGCAATCACTCCAAGAAGCCATGAGCCTGCTTTCTGTGATGAGATTTGGAAACATGCTACTAATTGCCACAGTTGTGATTCTCAATTTGACTGAAAGCTCTAGGAATCAAAGCACTGTCTCTAGAGTTCAGTGGGATTTACAAGTGAGCCCTCCGGCTTTCTTATTGAGTCACCATGCCAACCATTAATATTTTCTCAGTAAATGCATAATACAATCTACAAGTTCTTCAGATTTTCAATGTATTTCACTTTTAGACTTGGGTTAAGTTTGGCACAATGATTTTTCTCCTGTTTTATCATTTATATGTGTGTATGTGTATATTGTGTGTGTGTGTGTGTGTGTGTAATTAAACTGCAATGGAATGTACACATTGCAATGTTTTATATACATTATGTGCATTGATGTTATTGTCTCTCTTGTTCTGTATTAAGAGGAAAAAAGCATTCATTTGCTTAAATCATATGCAGTAGGTACCTAACCATGGCTCAACATTTGGGCCTGCTTTGTATTCAGTCTAGGCCCAATCCTGTAAGGTGCTCAGTGCCCTCAGTTTCGTTCACCACCTCTTATAATTGAGCCCTATATTTAACCATTCTCTAACAACACTTGTTAGTGTTTTATTCTTGGGCGTGTCTACAACATGACACCTTTCAAATGTAAAGAAAGGATGATCGCTTCACCAAGTAGTTCACAATCTAATGACAGAGACAACAGATGGTAGAAGGTGAATATGAGTGGTCAAGGAGCTGACTGTCCATGTCCTTGTAATAGAAAACAAATATAGCTACATTTTAGTATCCTATTCAAATAGATATATTCCCTCAGTTACTTCTCAAACTTGTCATTGTCAGTCAACGAGTTCCCGATGGTCATTTTGATGGCCCTTCAGGAGTGAGTACAGAGACAGGAATGGCTTTGCTAAATAGTTTCTGTTTTGCCTCAGATGTGTATGGTCTTGTTGGGAGGAACCAGGACAGACTGAACAACCAACTTGGCCAGACGCCCCACTGCTGTGCTTTTGTCTGGTTCTGGCTCTCCTGAGTGAAGAGCTCCAATGCTCTAATATTGAGCTGTACCTCTAAGAAGTCCAATCCCCCACTTAGAGTACTACTTATTGTGCAAAGGAGACACTTGAGTCTTACTGGGATGAATCTGTTTACACCCTATCTGCTTCCCTAACCCAGGCTGAGGCCTCACTTCCAAATGGAGGATTGCCCAAACCTACCAGTTTGGACGTTTTCCTAGCAGATCTTCTAAGCAGTTCTAAGCAGTTTTCCAAACCTATGTATTAGAGAAGCTATTGGGAGAATGGAATCGAATCTCAGTAGTCTGGCTCAGTGACTGTGACGTTTGGTTTACAGAGGAAGCTGACGTACACCCCTGACACATTTCTGTGCTGGATTCCCTCTTGGATCAAGATTTGGAGTAAATTCCTCTTTTTTTTCTTTAAGCAAGTGCAGTATGAGATGCTAACTGCAGCTTTTACAGCCTTTCTGAATTGGCTACACTCCAGATAATCTCCAAATAAATATTCTGACCCTTTGGAATGAACAAGTGTTTAATTACAATATTAAAACACCTCCGCCTGACACAGACTCAATACCATACCTCTCAGTTGGTACTGGACTCTGTTGGAGGAGACACAAGGAAACACTTACATTATGGCTGCACAGGCATAGTGGATGGGAGGCAATGAAGCAATAGTTTCTGAAAGGCTTTATGAAGTTTGTCATCTCAGCAATATCTGGGTGGGGCAAAACTTGCCTGAACCCTCTAGTTGTTTTCATTGAAATAGGTGGGAGCTGAGTGCGTTCAACAATTCACAGGAGGACTCAGCAATTTATAGAATAGGAAACATGATCTAGTGACCAGGGACCAGCCTGTTTTACCTGCCCAATTGGAGATTATATCTTCCAGGATGGGCAGACTATACCTTCCTCTGTCGTGACCGAGATGAGGGTAGTCAGATCTAGTGGTCAGAGCATTTGTCGGGCAGGGTCAGGTTACCAGGAGACCAGGGTTGGGCACCATGTTACAGACAGCAATCAAATAGTGAAGTCGAAGACAAACCAAAGTCAAAAGCCAGAGTCTAGGGTCTATTGCAAGCAGGGTCTGAAGAAGAGATGGGCAGGCAGTCTGTGGTGTTGCTCAGATAGCTCCCCTTCATGGCTTCCTGGTTTAAGTACTGATAGCAGCCAATCAGGGGGCTGTGAGGAGCCGCCACTCAGACCCTACTGGACGATACTTCCTGCCAAACCTAACCTCACAGTGCCCGCCCATGGCAACCCAGCCAAAGTCTCTAGTGTCGATGTGGAGGTGTCAGTGATCCAGAACCCCTATAGCCCCAGGTTCTAGCTTGGCAGATTCTAAACAGCCTCCTCCTCTGCGTCATTGAGCGCCTTTCTGTCTGCTCAGGTTCAGAGATAGCCTCTCCATGGAAAAGATGGGCACCTTTCAAGCGGTTCAATAATAGGCTCGTTTACACCATTCTTCTCCCATCCTGTCTTATTCACTTTGAAGCAGCAGCGAGATTGACACCCTCTAATCTTAACAATAGCACCCAGTAATAGAGGCCTCTCTTTCCATTCAACCCACACTGATCCTCTTTTAAGCAAGCTATGTACCCCATTTCCCTCTGTGTTGTAGGAGGTCCATCTCAATGGCTGTGGTACAGACCAGGAAATTACTTGCTCTTACCCTATTAATGACAAAGGTGTCAAACACACAAGCCCAGATTTTAAAAAAAATGTTTAGGGGTTGCTGTGCTCAGCATTGCAAAGCCCTAATGACTTAGGCTCTTAAGTCTCATTGGAAGTTAGTGGGACTTAAGCTCCTAGGTCAATTAGTCTGAGATCCTCAAACGTAGTTAGGAGCTTAATTCCATTGATTTCAAGGGTAGTTAGGTGCCTAAATAGCTTTGAGGTTTTGGGTCTTAGGCCTTACCATGCTGGGCAGAGCAACACAGAGCAATGAGTCAACAGTGTGCCCTTGTTGCCAAGAAGGCTAACGGCATTTTGGGCTGTATAAGTAGGGGCATTGCCAGCAGATCGAAAGACATGATCATTCCCCTCTATTCGACATTGGTGAGGCCACATCTGGAGTAATGTGTCCAGTATTGGGCCCCCCACTAAAGAAAAGATATGGACAAATTGGAGATAGGCCAGCGGAGGGCAACGAAAATGATTAGGGGGCTGGGGCATAAGACTTATGAGGAGAGGCTGAGGGAACTGGGCTTATTTAGTCTGCAGAAAAGAAGAGTGAGGGGGGACTTGATAGCAGCCTTCAACTACCTGAAGGGGGGTTCCAAAGAGGATGGAGCTCGGCTGTTCTCAGTGCTACCAGATGACAGAACAAGGAGCAATGGTCTCAAGTTGCAGTGGGGGAGGTCTAGGTTGGATATTAGGAAACACTATTTCACTAGGAGGGTGGTGAAGCACTGGAATGGGTTACGTAGGGAAGTGGTGGAATCTCCTTCCTTACAGGTTTTTAAGGTCAGGCTTGACAAAGCCCTGGCTGGGATGATTTAGTTGGGATTAGTCCTGCTTTCAGCAGGGGGTTGGACTAGATGACCTCCTGAGGTCCCTTCCAACCCTTCTATGAACACTGAAAATATCTTTTAAAAATATGGGCCATGATCTTTGCCTTTGTGGCCTTCAGTTGACCAGTGTCCCCTGGGCTGCTCCATTTCAAGATGAGGGCTCATATCCTTAAAAGTCTCCTTGTAAATCACAACCACCCTGTCCCTGATCCACTTTAAATTTAACAATATTGCAAGTAGAGCTGTTGGGAAGACTGAATTTCCCCCCTATAGGAAATTCTGATATTTCTTTTCCCCTGAAATGTGATGAAAGTCAAAATAAAGCTTTTGATCGAAATGAAATGTTTTGTTTTGAAATGTCAGCATTTTTGACATTTTGAAATGTTGATGCAAAATGAAATGTTTTGAGGGTTCCTGTTGGAAAAATTAGTCAAAATTGACATTTTTCCACAAAAAAGGTCTATTTTGAGGAATCTCACTCTCCCTCTCCAGGAAGACTTTCTTTCAGTTATATTTCAACTAGCTCTAAGTGCACATTAGCAGTCCAAGGCTGTTTGTGAATGCTATTTTTGGACATAATTCCAAATAAATACACATCACTTGCCTTTGTTTGGGCTATCTCCCCAATTACTTTACTTCAAACCATATGTTCCTTTTTTCTTCATGTTTCCTACTCATGCTTCCACTGGTTCTACCTATGTTCTCTGTCACATTCTTCCCAGAGAACATAAGGCATGTATTTATACTAGGTCTTTCTTTCCCTGTGGGATTTTTGTTTGTTGTTTCTTGCACCATATTTCCATTACTTTCCTGCTGGGTGACTTGCATTTTCACCAGCTCAGACTGCTGTGCTAGTTGCACCAACTCTTCTTGAGTTACCTCAGAATTCATTATAATTTTCTAAAGGTTTCTTGATGAAAATCCCAAGTGCTAGCTAGATGTCAGTGTCCTTCCTAACTGATGCCTAAGTCATAATCCTCTGTTTGTTCATACTGGGCCCTGGCAAAGGGTCACCCACTTCCTCTGAGTCTTGGTATTTTTTTGCAACACCATGCATGTCCCATAATTCAACCTATCGTGGAGAAAGGGCACAATCCATGGTGTCCACTGTAATAGGGTGGCCTCTTTCCCTAAGAAGAAGCAAGCCGAGGAAGGTGTCCATTCACAGAGATACCCAGAGGTTGTGATGGCCTTGGCTCCTCCAGGTGAGAACTTCCACTGCTGCGCCTTCATTGGAGAGATGCCTGAATATTGAGTCCTGTTGAATATGAAGCTGTCTGCAATCTCAGGTTGCTATTATAATTCAGTACTTATGTGGTGGGACTGAGGTGCCACCTCTTATATGCGGAGAAAGACCACGGGGCAGGAGGAAGCAGCAGGGGGAAGAAGTATGCCACCATGTGGGCAGTAAAAATTGGTAGGAGATGAAAAATAATCAGAAGAAGGGAAGTTAAACCCTTATTTACAGGGAAGTTCAAAGAACTTCTTTTGGGAATGAAACTTAGCTTTGGCCAAAACAGCCTCCCCAAAGCATTCAGCGTCTAAGGGCTGTAGACATGGGATGTTACCGTGATGCAAGCCAGGGTGTGAGTCTACAGCACACTAACTTGCTGGGCAGTAACTTCCTGTGTGGACACCGCTACAGCATAGTGAAAGTTCTAGAATGTGCTTTGGATGTACTCCGATTTGAAATGGCCCTCCAGAACATTCAGCAGTGTTGTTGTAGTGTGCACACAGGATGTTACTGCATGGCAAGTTGGTGCACTGTAGAGTCACACCCAGGCTTGCAGCACAGTACTGGCCCTTATAGACCAGCCCTAACTGTGCTAGGCATCCAACTCTCATTGAAAACTGAAGTGATAACCTGTGTGTGGAATAAGAGGTTGCCCTCATTCTATCCCTGTGGTGGGAGAGAAAGAAGAAATATCCCATCCACAACAGCCCTCTACCACAGACCTCTTGGGAGGCCTGGGGGGAGGAGGCAGGGCTGGGGAGTTGGGGAAGGGGCGAAGTTGAGGCGGGGCCGGGGGTGGGGTAATTAAAAAACGGGGGGGGGGCAAAATTGTTTTTGCTTTGGGTGGCAAAAATCCTAGAGCCGGCCCTGAGGACAAGAGGCAATAGATGGATGCAGACAGACAAGGAAGTACAAACAAATAGACCATATTGGTCAGCATGATAGATAGTGGTCTCTACACTCTGGCAGGCCAAGTGTTGTCATGTTTTTTTGTAGGCATTATGGCAAAGGACCATTTTAAGGAGAAACTTGAAAGAGGTAATGAGGTAGCTTTACAGA
Organism: Emys orbicularis; assembly: GCF_028017835.1. Taxonomy (NCBI): domain Eukaryota; kingdom Metazoa; phylum Chordata; order Testudines; family Emydidae; genus Emys; species Emys orbicularis. The sequence continues at coordinate 117,668,067 of NC_088688.1, read as the reverse complement.
TGTTAATGGGAGCGCCTGGCTAGTGTGGGCCAGCATGGGAGAAAACACAATGGTGTTTGTTTGAAAATGTAACAAGTGGGCAGTGGAGGCTGGCACAATGGGCCAATCGGTAGTGAGTAATTCTGAGCTATTTTTACTGTCTCTAATACTAACTATGTAATATGCTTAGTGGCTATGATCGATCTGTCACAAATGTAATAAAATTTCATTATTTCATTGTGCATTTAATGAAGAGAAGGCAGAGCTGTATTGGTAATTTGAAGGGAGGGGGGAAGCACTTACACAAACAATAGTGCAGATCTTTCAAGAGAACTTCCCTGAATTGTCATTAAACTTTTCCTGACAAACTGCATTCTGCATATCTAAAAGCAATGAGATCTTTGTAAAACAAAGGATTTTTTCCCTTTCCTTAAGAGAACTAAACTGAAAGCATTTGACAGAAGAATAGACAGAATTAATTTAATACAGTAAAATTACCACTTAGCAGAATTGATTTTACCCTGTGGTTTTAAATTGCTATTTATAACCCATACTAATCAAATTCTGTCTTTCTCTTTAGGATCATAATTACCGTCTCCTCCCTTTTTGCCTCATCTTTGTCTACTAAGACTGGTTTGTATACTTTGTTGTTCTCATTCTATCCTTATGCTGCAGATGAGGCAGCTCTTGATTTATCTGTTTTAGCGGCAGTTCTGGTCTCTGGTGGGGGCAATCTTGAACCAAATTGTTGCTTGAAGTTCCAAGTTAAATGAGCCTCACCTAAAAGGATGAGAAGCAGCTGCTCCTCTAGATGAAAAATTGGAAATCAAATTTGAAAAGCCATGCTGGCTTTCCAGTTTCATAAGAATCAGTAGGCAGGAAGCTTAGCCGTGTTCTTAATATGGAAAGAGCTGAAGCAAGTCTGTTTGCTTACTTTGGAATATTTTATTAAATAATGTAAATACATTTCCAATACTAAAATCAGCTTTGAGGGGGGTTGATCTCCTAGAAGTTACAATGCACTTCATTTCTTTCTTTTCTTTTTCTTTTTTCTGTTTTCTTTTCCTTTTTTTCTTTTTTGCCACCATAGGAATAATTGTGGAAGCACTTCAATACAACTGATTATAAAACAGCTCCTGAGGGGAGAAGGTAATAGCCAGTACCTGAGTGGTTTACAATCAGTACTTCGCAGAGCTGGTCTTTAGTTGTAAATCACAAACAAAATGCATATCATAGGCAAAAGCCACTTTAGTAAAAGGTTTTTAGCAGTCTGTGCAAACAAAGCAAGGATTAGTAGGCAAACATGTGTTAAAATAACTGCACTTATTCCAGCCATTGTAAACTAAGGTCCAGAAATTGTGTTATTCTAATTGACATGAGTAATAAAAGGAAATAAGTATGTTGGACCTGATTTTTCAGAAGACATTCTCCACTCACACATGTGCACACTTCTTGTGCACTATCAATCGTGCAAGTAGATTGTAGATTCTGTCACTTGCGTAGATGTCCAAATGAGTTTTGCATATGAAAATATGAGCTGCGTGATAGAGTTCAAGTAAAATACTTTAAGACTTACGGAAAGTTATAACCAATGGAGTTTACAGAGAAACTTTCCTCATGGATGGATGATTCCATAACTACCAGGGTCTCTTGCACTTTTCTCTCAAGCCTATGGGGTGATGCGCTGTAAGAGACAGCATACTCAATTAGGTGGAGCTCTGGTTTGATGAGGTAAGGCAATTCCTACCTCCCTAAAATTGCACATGTACCTAGTGGAGGCCAGGATGGGACTACAGCTGGGTGATATTTTTCAGCTGAAACTTTTCTTCCTGATGAAAAATGGAGAAGTGGGTCAACCAAAACATTTCATGAATTTGTGTCAAATTCACCAGATTGTTTCTATCAAGAAAAACAAACCAACCAACCAACAAAAGGAAATTTGAAAAAAAAATCACATTCCAATTTTTATTCAAAGCAATTTTATATTAAGAATTTATCATTTATTTTAAAAAGGCTTTTAAAAAATCTCTCAAGTGATATGTAACTTTTCATCTGACCCAAAACAAATTTTAAATGTATTGATTTTGTTTTTTTGGTTTAGCCACTGGACTGATAAAATAAGTTATTCACACAGTTCTATTTGGGAACCCATTAAAAGCAGACCCTATATGTTTTCAGAGGAAAAAAGTGCTGCTTTTGTGCAACAAAAAGTGCAACAATTTGTAGGTACAAACCAACAGTTTGTAGGTAATAGAGAAAAGAAACCTAACTAGAAATTGACCATAGTGACCTGATGTAGGATTGTTAATCCAGATTTCCCAAAGAATTTTTTCTTTTTAATTTCCTAAAAAGAAAAAAGTCTTTGTGAAATCTGGATTAACAATCCTACATATCTATTCAAGGGACACCATCCTAGGACCTAATCACATCAGCCACACCATCAGAGGCTCGTTCAACTGCACATCTACCAGTTGGAGAACACTTCAACCTCCCTGGTCACTCAATTACAGACCTAAAAGTCGCAATACTCCAACAAAAACAGACTCCAAAGAGAAACTGCTGAATTGGAATTAATTTGCAAACTGGACACCATTAAATTAGGCTTGAATAAATACTGGGAGTGGATGGGTCATTACACAAAGTAAAACTATTTCCCCATGCTAATTTCCCCCCTACTCTTACTGGCACCTTCTTGTCAACTGTTGGAAATGGGCCATCCTGATTATCACTACAAAAGTTTTTTCTCCTGCTGATAATAGCCCACCTTAATTGAGTAGTCTCATTATAGCTGGTATGGCAACACCCATTTTTTCATGTTCTCTGTGTATATATCTTCCTACTGTATTTTCCACTGCATGCATCCGATGAAGTGGGTTTTAGCCCACAAAAGCTTATGCCCAAATAAATTTGTTAGTCTGTAAGGTGCCACAAGTCCTCCTTGTTCTTTGAACAGCATATGTTGTTTCAAAATACACCGTGCTTGGATAATTTCATGATGGCAGATCCCTTTTTTTTGCTGCTCCTCAGTAGCCTTCCCGCTGCTGCAGTGAATCCTTGGTCGTTACACTTGTATCTTCAAAAACTGGGAGAAAAAAGGAAAGAAAAAAGAAATACCTGTGTTTAGGGCCTTCTCTCCTTGCCCCAGCTTGGAGCTCCTTCCCTCCCTCCGAATCCCTCAGCCCTAGCTTGGAGCAACCTCCCGCATCCCAAACCCCTCAGCCCAAGCTCCACCCCCAAGCCTGCACCCCCAGTAGGAGCCCTCTAATTCCTCTGCGCCCCAGCTCCCTACCCCAGCCCGGATCCCCCTCCTGCTCTACGAACCCCTCGGTCCCAGCCCGGATCCCCCTCCTATACCCAAGCCCCTCATCCCTGGCCCCACCCCAGAGCCCGCACCCCAACTCCCTGTGCCAGCCTGGTAAAAATGAGTGAGTGAGGGTGGGTAGAGCGAGCGACAGAGGGAGGGGGGAATGGACTGAGCAGGGGGTGGGGCCTCAGGGAAGGGGTGGGGCAGGGGAAGGGGTGGAGCAAGGGTGTTTGGTTTTGTGCAAGTAGAAAGTTGGCAACCCTACCATTGAAAGAGGGCAGTATTTATCATCTGTCTTACTGATTTGTTCATTTATATCTTTAAAAAAAATTAATTAAATGACTCAGGACCACCAAGTTCTGCACATAGCCGATCTTTGTAGTTTCACATTCTGCTGCTGTTCCCCATATCTTTGACATCCCTCCTCCCCTCCTCCACTTCCCTCTTCTTGCTTATTATACCCACTTGGAAAGTCTAGGTTTAAATTTGTTTGTAAACTCTCAAAGACTGGGACGTGCCTTTCTAGAAGAACAAATTCTTCCTTGATATAAATTCATTGGCTTCAGTGGAGGTACAGCAAGGAATATTTGTGCTCATTTATAATTTGTATAACACCTAGCACAGTAGGACCCAATTCCAGTCCAGATTAGACTCTTGAGGCACTAGTGTAATACAAATTGTCATTCTCTTTCTCAAGACACTGTGGACTAGGGAAGGGACAATATTGGGCCCTCCCACCTGCTTCATCCCCTTTGAACCAATCCAGTGAGACAAAGGGGTAAGAAACTGGCTTTCTCTCCACAACTTGGGAATCCCCGGTTACACTAAAGCGGGCACAGCCAACTTCTGTGCAACTGTACACGTCCTCAGCAATTCCCAGCACTGGGAGAGTGTCAGGGGTATGGCTGAAATTCAGTGCTACTGCCAGGAAGTCTAAATTAGAGTAACTGCCAAAAAATCTGGACCAAATATCTGATTCAAACAGAGTAGTACTAACAGCATAATACACTTTGCTAAGACACTGGAGAATACTGGAGAATATTCATGGGAATACTGACTGAGCTTTTAGAAAAATAGTCTTGACTGTATACACCCTATTACAGAGCATGGAATCAAAAGAGGGGCAAAGCTCCATGGGAGACAGGGCCGGCTCCAGGCACCAGCTTAACAAGCAGGTGCTTGGGGCGGCCAAGGGAGAGGGGCGGCACCTGCGGCAATTTGGGGGCGGCAGGTCCCTCACTCCCTCTAGGAGCGAAGGACCTGCCGCCGCCAATCGCAGCTTTTTTTTTTTTTTTGCTTGGGGCGGCAGAAATGCTGGAGCCGGCCCTGATGGGAGAAATAAAAAAGAGCCATCCTACATCTCCAGCTATAATTCTGGGAATGAATATACATTTGTAATTAGCTGAGTATTAATGGAACACTTATGTTATGTTAGGAGCCAGCTTGAAAATACAGAAAATGTGCTTTTATTATTCTCCCTTCACTAAAAACGTACAAACAAAGGCAGCCCTGGTGTAAATCCATTTATTTCATGACAGTGTGGATGTGTGAAGTTCATGTGCATGTGTATATATATATTTAATGGGAAGTGTTTATGTGTAGGCTTTTAGTTTTTCCACACAAACATCTAAGACCGGATGCTATTGTTTATGGTTTGAAAAAAGATGGAAATAGTGGTTGTAATTTTTGTTGTTTTTTAGATATAAATTCAGACCAGCCACTGTTCCTCAATATTAATAGGCTGACTAGGCTGCAGGTCTCAAATCATTCCTTTAGGTTGCTTGGCAAATCCCAGTGACAGTTTTATTTAATGCAGAACGAAAAATTGATCCCAGCACCAATGCACAGTGTCTCTCATTGGCAAATAAGTCCAGGGTAATTCTACATTTGTTCCCTGAAGGTGGCACCATGGTAACTCTTTCTGCACTTCCCATCAAATAAATGACCTTTTCCTCACATGCTGGAAGATGAACCTGGTGTTGGCCCTGATTCAGCAAGATAGTTAAGTACATGCCTAACTATAAGCACATTAGTAGATCCATTGATCTCACTCACGGGCTAAAAGCTAGGCACATGCTTAACTACCTTGCTGAATCAGGGCCATTGCCAGCAAAGGGTGCCTGGGAAGATGGATCAGTGTATAGCACCAATATAGCTAGTTGAAATGTTACCATTATGAGATTTAAGAAAAGAGGAAAAACTACTTACAACACTTTCACAAGACTCTTCCCCTCTCCCTCCTTGTTTCAAATAACTTAGAGCTGGTTGAATTTTTTTATCTGGAAAATATTTCATTCATTTCTCCCACCACTTCCTTTTCTTGTTTTTCCTTGACGAGTTCTAATTCACCAACAGTAAAGATGGGATGTAAAAATGAGCTTCGGATGAGTTGGGGTCATTACATTCTATTAGTATTAACCCACTTCCTGTTGAGAATTGATTTCACGCTGTCCTTCCCAAATTCCAGGTTGGATAATTGCTTGCTAAGTAACAGAAAAAAATACCTTCTTCAGTTTCCTTTGGTTAAGGGATTATTCAAGCCTTGTTGGGTCCATATGCATCACTCCATTTTGCAGTGTGGGGGGGAGGTGATCTTAAGGCTACATCCTGCTTTTTTTTGTTCGTGCAATGGATCCCGTTCACTCCCAAATGAGTTCCAGGTGCAGGATTTATAAATGGCTTTAAACGTTTGTAAAATACTGGTATCCTTCATTTGAAATGTACTACAATACTGTGCCTGGGCCAAATCATGAGCACCTGAGGACAGATTTATGAAAGTATTTAGGGCACCTAAGGATGCAGAAAGGCACCTATTGGGATTTACCAAATCCCCTAAGTGAGCTAGGCCCAGGTCCTCAAAGGTATTTAGATGCCTAACTCCCATTGATTTCAGTGGGAGTTAGGTACCCTAATACCTCTGAGGATCTGCACCTTAGAATCTAACTACCATTGACTTTAAAGTGGATTTTCAATGGAAGTTAGGTGACTAACCAGCTTTAGGGGCTTTTGAAAATTCCGCTAGGCTCCTATCCGCATCCTTAGATGACTAAATACCTTTGTAAATCTGGCCACTGCTGAGCATCTTTCTGGGTTTGACCCTATAAATCTGAAACCATTTAATCACCAAGAAGTAATAAGCTGAAGCACAAAATGTTAGTAAGTTGAAATGATAATGACAGCAGCTAAGAATGAGGGATTTTCTTTTTTAGAGATGAATTTTTGTGTCTCAGATGTTTCATGAAAAAAAAAGTTGACCTTTTTTATAGGGATTTGTTTTATTTCCCCCCCCCCAAAGATATCTTTTCAAAGTAATTGCTTATATAAGCCCATTGCTATAAAAGCTGTAGATCTGAGCCCCTTTAAAAAAAGGAATAACAGTGCAGTTCAGCAACTCTGCTGAGGTTCACAGGGCCATATTTGTCACTATTGTAACATCACTATTTGCTTCCATTTACATGGGAAGAATTTGGCTTATGCAGTGCTATGGGATCACAAGAGTCTTCTGTGCTCCCAGACTGGAATTCAGTAGCTACTGGTTGACTGAAAAGCTGCCATTAAGATCTCACCACGAAGCCAGTCAAAATGGGCCAATGCTACCAGTAAAGGAAAAGGATCTAGGAGAACACCATTCTCATATACAACACTCCTTGAAGCGTGTGTGTGTGAGTGTGTGAGTGAGAGAGAGAGAGTGATTTAAACAGTTTAAATGAAAGATTATTACTGGTAGCATTGGGCTGAAGTTCAGATTGATTTCCTAGCTTCACTGAATTTTGATCTCCGTCCTCCCCATGTGCTCAGAAGAACAATGAATAGTTGCAATGGGAAAGATGATTAGAAGGGCAGAGGAAGTAGCATGAGCAGAAAGATCAGAAAATAGTCTTGCAAGCTTCAGCAAACACCGGCAGGCAATCCCCAGGGATCTTTCCCACTTCTGCTAAATTGTAAACATAAACCAACATTAGCACTCTCTGAGGAAGAGAGAGAGGAGTGTGTGAGGTAGAGGGTGTAGTCAGGGACAAAGGAAGTGTGATTAAAGCCAATGCCATAAAACTGAAAATGAACCAAAAAGGGATCTATTCTTTGTGAACAACCAAGTACCCATAATTCCAGAGCAAGATGCTGAGGAGAAGCAATATGTTGGGATGGCTAATGGAGGGTGTGAATGTAAGGAGATAATCTGATAATCTGTGGATCACACTTTACATACTGTGAACCTAGATACAAACAGTTCCTAGACTTTACCATGGGTACAAGTAAAATCTTAAGACTCCTGTTGATTTCAGTGGTCTTTGGTTCAGGCCCTGATTGCAGGTTCAGTTACATTATGTATCGTATTCCAAGTAAAGGAAGATATTCTGGTTGCTACTGCATATACTGACTGTTGGATTTTCAGTGGTGCGCTCTGTAATTCCCAAGGATACTGCTCATGAAAATGAAGGCAAAAGGTAAATTTCAACCTGCAGAAGACATTGACCCAGTTGTAACAGGGTTAAAAAGAAGAGGCAGTGGCCTTTGATTAGTGTTGTAAATTCCTCTACGGTGAACTATCTCTCTTGCATATCAAAAATGCAAAAACCAGCAAGATGAAAAGCAGACATTAACTTCTGAACTTCTCAGTTTAATGAAAACAATCAGGGAATCTGAAATATATAATTAAATCCTGGCAAATTGCATAAAACTAATCTGGTCTAAAGGAAAGGGGCAAAGTGAAGGATTGTGGGATATTCCCTTGGTGCCATGTATTTAACCTTTAGAAAGATGCAGTACTGCATAAATCATAAAAAACATTTTAAAGGTTAAAGGGAAAGCCTCTAACCCCTTAAAGGATTACATAGTTGTAAATTATTTTCTTGGCCTCAAATGAGATAAAGCATCTTATTGGCAAAAATCATTTCCACTAACTGTATTTTGAGCATCTGCAAACATGAGCAGGGTTGAAAAATAAGGAATAAAATAATCTTTAATGAGAACATTTTCAAAGGAAGATTTTATTGTTACTAGAACTGGAATTTGTTGCCCATTTATGATATCTCTCTGTATTAGCATACGGAACCTTAGTTAGTTTTTCATTTAATCTGTAATGGCTTTCTTTGATTAAACCACATGATGCCTCAAAGCTTCCATCACATTATGAGGTGAGGACTCAAATGTTCGTCCACTTAAGATTCCAAATCCACAGCCCAGTGCGTCTGTGTTTTAAATTGATAAAGGCAAAAGAAGCTGAACACAGAACGGCCATTTTACTTTTTAAAATATAAGGCACAAAACGTGTGCAGTGTATGCTTACCTTATTGTTTCAACTCAAAATACATTGGGGCAAGTTAACTGCTAGTCTGTTCCCCAGTCCCATGGCTGATTACACCCCAGAATTAACAGGAGGACATAGGTTGTAAATCTAACAAAGTTAACCCATTATTTAAAGATAACTTTGAATGAACAAGAGACATTGCTTTAGCAGAATTTTGGAAATGCAGGACTCTCTCAAAGTAGCTCTATTGTTGTCACTGGAGTGCAGGTATACCATGGATGAATTTGATGTGTACAATTAGTTATAAATAATGCAATCTGTCTGGATGAAAGTGGACATTCATCGGGGTGTCTCCTATCCAAGGAAAAAGTGGGTATTATGTCACCTACCCATCAACAAGGAGTGAGGTAGTCCAGGCTATCCAAAAACTGACCTTAGTAGAGTGAAGAAAACACTGTTTCTTCCTTCAATCAGAAGCCACTCTCCAGCATGTAATCCTTAAGAGCTTGATCCTGCCAGATGCTGAATCTGTTGTGAATTGCTGAGTGCCTAGAAATTCACTAAATTCAGTACTAGTTAAGAATGCAGACAAATGGCCAGAAAGGGTTAAACATCTTGAAAAATAAATGACTCAGATTCAACCCTTAAAGACATGCAGGGAGATGGTGTGTGTGTGTGTGTGTGTAAGTAGTAGTCAACAATGTAATCAACAGTCCCTGTCTGTGCTGTATTCTGATAATTCAGAGATCAAAAGAACACCCTAGCATTTAAATGAATTGTAAACACGGGATATCTCTGTATTCATCTCTCTTTGAAATGTATAGTAAATCATCGGTGAATAGTGGAGAAACAGGCAATTGTCTTATGTTAATTCATATAGCTAAGTACCGGTGATGGACCCACTTCAGAGATGCCCTGATTACCTATTGTTCCCCAAGGGAATCCAACTTGACAAAGAAGACATGAAATTGTATAAAAGATCCTTGGGTCCTGATCCTTTTAATCTCAGCTCTGCTTAAGCTTCATAAAGGGAAGTTTGAGTCGTAAAATGAGAACCCAGTTAAGCTGGTACACCATGGATATGATATTGGACATTGGACTATAACCTATGAACTAAATTCTAAAAGAACTCTTTGCAACTACAAAGCTAACCATCTCTGCTATGAATCTGAACTTCAAGAATTGAACTCAAGTCTGTATGTATATTAATATTTTAACCATTCTTTCTTTCTTTTGTTTTTTTAATAAATTTTAGTTTAGTTCATAAGAATTGGCTATAAGCATGTATTAGGGTAAAATCTGGAATATTCATTAATCTGGGAGGTAATGTGTTCAATCTTTTGGGATAGGTAGAACCTTTTCCTTTATATGATGAAATAAGATTTTCAGAAATCTTCATCATATTTGACTTGGGTACCTGGATGGAGGCCTGAGGCTGGGTTACTTCAAGGGAACTGTGTTGGCTTCTGGGCAACTGGAGAGGTAATTAAGAAGCTGTTTTATGCTGGATTGGTAAATCTAATATTGATAATATCCACCAGTTTTGGGGATTATCTGCCCTATTCTTTGCAGTTCATGCTAATTGAGTGACCTCAGCTAGCCCCCACTGGGACCCCGGTCATAGGGGGTGCTTAGCACCAGTGTGATTAAACCCTAGATCATGGCTCATCCCAACGGCTAAAGCAGAGTTCATGTCCTCTGAGATGGTTTTTTTTAAGATTCTCTTTATAGACAAATTTATTTTTATAGCCAGTAATTTCTGTATGTCTTTCTCTTCCCTAATTCTTTAGCACTCACCAACATCGTCACAAGAATAGGATCCTTGTTTCTTTAGGGGTGAATGAGCTTCTTATTCCTCACAAGTAATCACAACCTGCTCATGATGCCCTTCTTGTGAAAATAACAATGATGCAACAAACAGAGGATTATGAATTCAGATAAAAATTACATTTCAGGAAGGGCAGATAAGTATAATTCATAAGGAACAAAGAACCAAGGAAAGAGTATGACCAAAACTATATAACATACTAAAATTATCTGTTTGGCTCTCGAAAAGGCACTGCCTGATTTTCAACCTGTTTGCTTTAAATCCTTTTGTATCTTTCTATACTTCTGTCATTTAATAGATGCATTGCACCCAGTTACTCTGGACCAGTTTCTGATCTCCATTACGCCAGGATAAACCCAGAGTAACTTTGCTGGCTTCATCAAACCAAGTTACTCAGAATTTACACTAGTGTAATGGAGATCAGAATCTAGTCCTGAATGTTCAGTAATACAGGACATGCTGTCTGCCTCAAATACAGTCAGGTGATTAATACAAACAATAGCTCAACAATTTTCTATTGTTTTGCTAGGGAGCTTAGATATATTTATTGGGCTGCATCTCTTATGTGAGCTCTGCAAAAGTGACTGCCTGCCTGGTTAGTATAACACAGAAGTCTTTGATGTCTGGGTAGATTGGGTACCTCCAACACCATTGTTATTTCCCTACCAGATCACAAGCAACAATGGAACTCATTACATATCTTTAGTTGAAAGAAAACCAAAAAAAAAAATCATATAGAGAGGTTTTTTAATATCTTGCATAACTATGCATATTATATACATATAAAAATTAGACATGCTTAATTAAGCATGTGACTAGTCACATAGAAGTCAAAAGGGACTAGTCACATGGCTAAAATTAAGCACGTACTTAAGTGCTTTGCTGGTGCATGCCCTTCCCAAAAAATCCCAACAGCCCATCTTCACCCTTCTTTAAAAGCGTGAAGCACTTGATGCTTAAGTTTCACTAGATGGGGGCCTATAGGGAGTAATCTTTCTCTAGCTACCTGCAGTGGGTAATTAGTGAGCAACTATTGTGATCATAGTAAAAAGAACATGAGTACTTGTGGCACCTTAGAGACTAACAAATTTATTTGAGCATAAGCTTTCGTGGGCTACAGCCCACTTCATTGGATGCATAGAATGGAACATATAGTGAGGAGATATATATACATACAGATAACATGAAAAGGTGGGAGTTGCCCAACCAACTCTAAGAGGCTAATTAATTAAGATGAACTGTTGTCAGCAGGAGGGAAAAAAAACTTTTTTAGTGATAATCAAGATAGCCCATTTAAGACAGTTTGACAAGAAACTGTGAGGATACTTAACATGGGGGAAATAGATTCAATGTGTGTAATGGCTCAGCCCTTCCCAGTCTCTATTTAAGCCTAAATTGATAGTATCTAGTTTGCATATCAATTCAAGTTCAGCAGTTTCTCGTTGGAGTCTGTTTTTGAAACTTTTCTGTTGCAAAATTGCCACCTTTAAATCTGTTACTGAATGGCCAGAGAGGTTGAAGTGTTCTCCTACTGGTTTTTGAATGTTATGATTCCCTGATGTCAGTTTTGTGTCCATTTATTCTTTTGCGTAGAGACTGTCCCATTTGGCCAATGTACATGGCAGAGGGGCATTGCTGGCACATGATGGCATATATCACATTGGTAGATGTGCAGGTGAATGAGCCCCTGATGGTGTGGCTGATGTGATTAGATCCTATGATGGTGTCACTTGAATAGATATGTGGACAGAGTTGGCATCGGGTTTCGTTGCAAGGATAGGTTCCTGGGTTAGTGTTTTTGTTATTTGGTGTGTGGTTGCTAGTGAGTATTTGCTTCAGGTTGGGGGGCTGTCTGTAAGCGAGGACAGGTCTGTCTCCCAAGATCTGTGAGAGTGAGGGATCATCTTTCAGGATAGGTTGTAGATCTTTGATGATGCACTGGAGAGGTTTTAGTTGGGGGCTGAAGGTAACGGCTAGTGGTGTTCTGTAAGGGCCTCAAAAGCTGGAAGTGGCCCAGGCCCCTCTGGACCTCTGAGAGGGCCTGGGCACTGATGTCATCAAACAAGCAAATCAACAAAATCTGATCTGCAGCAGATTATCAATGTGGGCTGCCCATCTGAGACAACCTATTGTTATGCTAAAAGGTATCAATGGCTGCCAGCAGAAATGTCTTGGATACAATAGGTGTGCCAAGCACTCTTCACTGCTTAACAGAAGGAGCAATGGCCTTTATTTAGGAAAGAGAGCAGCAAACAATGAAGGCTATAGCCCACAGACTAGGCTGCATGGCAGATCAGAGGTAAGCCATGTGGACTGAGGTGTTTTCCTGGTTGCAAACGAAGGGATTAGAATATTTGGTTGCAGCCTGTGTGTGTTGGAGGCAGAATGCTAGGGTAATTCTAATTCTTTTGGTCTAATTTTGGGCATTTTGGAATAACCTCTTCTAGCTAGCACTGAATGTAGTTTTGTTATTTTTAGTTTTGGTTTTCTTGATTACCTGCTGGTATTTGGGGGTTACTCTCAGACACACTTGGGTCGATGTTTCTGTTTTAAATCCAACTTTTTAAACATCCTGAGATGGTATAGCATTTGTAGTATTGTGTAGTATTTTAATAAATTACTGAAAAGTCTATACAATATTGTATTTTATTCATGCATTTACTCATGCTTTATTGAAGCAGGCATATTAAGTAGTCCTGGACATACAACTGTTTTTAGGCATGTAGCACAAAGGAGAGAAATAATAGTGAGCTGATTGAGTTTTAGTAACATTATTGTGTCTCATTATACAGTATGGCTAGCTACTGTTTACATCTTTTCCTGCGGAGGCTTGCAAACTTCTTCAAACACATAATGGGCTAGGTCCTCAGCTGGTGTATGTTGGCATAGCTGTGCAGAAGTCTCATAGACTCATAGACTCATAGACTTTAAGGTCAGAAGGGACCAATATGGTCATCTAGTCTGACCTCCCGCATGATGCAGGCCACAAAAGCTGACCCACCCACAACAGAATATTCCAGCCTGCGAGCCCTGCCCTATGCTGCGGAGGAAGGCAAAAAACCTCCAGGGCCTCTGCCAATCTACCCTGGAGGAAAATTCCTTCCCGACCCCAAATATGGCGATCAGCAGTACCCCGAGCATACAGGCAAGATTCTACAGCCGGATCCTCATTTTACCCGCGATGGCACGTTAATGCCTAATTGACTAAAATCACGTTATCCCTTCAAACCATTCCCTCCATAAACTTATCAAGCCTAATCTTGAAGTCAGAAAGGTCTTTCGCCTCCACCGTTTCCCTCGGAAGGCTGTTCCAAAATTTCACCCCTCTGACGGTGAAAGTCAATGGAGTTAAGTCAGTTTATAGCAGCCCATAAAATGTCTATTCTGCTGATATTGACTAGTGCTAGCTAAGGAAGAAAAGGTTCTGCAGTGGTTCATGTATCTGATTCACTAATCCATAATTTAGGCAGAAGTTATCAATTTAACTACGGTACTTACTTAGCCTTAGAGGTACACATCTTTTATCTTGGTATTTCTATTGTATTTTATTAGTGCATGTGCTTTTAGGCTCTTACCTAGTATCAAGAAATTGCACTCAAAGTTGTTATATATACAGATTAAAAGAGTGCTAAGTTATATTCCTGTGTGTCATACTCCTGTATGTCAAAGTGTCTATTCTGCAAACCACTCTACGTGGTTATCAGTATACTTTCTGCAGAAGACTGTTACACATTTTCACAATAACTTTCCTATTGAAAATACACTAAACTCAATTATTTTATGACAAGAATTTTTATTTAAATCAACTTCTGGAAGAGCCAAAGCTGCACTTCTCAAATGTTCAATATTGACTGAACTTGTCACAGTTAAGGGCAACTGCACCTATATTCCTTCTCTGTGGTCCCTCGAAGGCCCCCACTCTAGGCTACCGGCTTTTCAGCTGTCACCCGTCTTGAGTAAAGACCTGCATCTCCTTGCTTTCTGACCAAGATTTTTCCAGGCTGCGCGTTTCCCAACATATACTCTGATATCCCCAGCAACTCAGACTTCCTAAACAGGCCAGTGTCTATGCTTTGCTTTCTCTTTGAAGGCTATGAAAGCGTGATTACCAGCAGTTAAGTTACCACATAATGCTTTATAAGCAAGCACATTTATTTTTAAGGTGAAAGCATTACAAAGAAAATATGTTAAAACAATAAAAGAACGTACATACATGCTAATGAGCTTATAATCCCCCAACTCCATTAAGGGCTCTGGCAGTCCTTCAAACCCCACACAGGGTTTTTCTGTGGTTACAAGTTCAAAACAGCACAACCAGCAGTCAGTTCATCTGTTTCTTTATACAAATTGGGCCTTTTACCTTGAGACTTCAGGAACAGGCACTCAGTAGACAATGGTTCCCTCCTCAGGGTATAGCTTCAAAGACTGGGCTTTTGCATAAATGGGGAGGAAGGGAGGGAATTTGCATTGAAATTCCCCAGGCAAACCACTTGATACTGTTTGTCTCAAAAGTCCATTCTTCTTTGGCACATTGTTCAATACAGTCCTTTGAAGTTCATAACACTTCCTAGGATTCACATCACTTCTCGCCCCTAAAGAGATGACATGCAATCCTGACCCACAGTAATGCATAACCTTTGCATTTAAAACAGTGGACTCTAAAGATACTTAAACTTAACAACCATGTTTTTCAAGGATCTGTCACACTTTTTTCAATACTAGGGATTTGTGAACCAGTTACATGAACCAATGGTGGGACCCCTTCTTCCTTAACTGTCACTTGTCAGCAGCAGCAGCACAATGGAAGTTGTATGAAGCATCATTGAATATAAGGTTTCAGAGTAGCAGCCGTGTTAGTCTGTATCCTCAAAAATAACAGGAGTACTTGTGGCACCTTAGAGACTAACAAATTTATTAGAGCCAAGTATAAGACGTTGGGACAGGTCCTCAACTACTGTAAACTAACATAACTTCATTGGCTTCTGTTGACCTGTGTTTATTTATGCCAGTTGAGGCTTTGACCTATTAGCTGTATGGAGAAGTTCACAAGCTTCTGAAGAAATAAATATACAGTCTGGAGGGCCAAGTTGTGTAACCAAACATAATCATGTATACAAATCTCAGTCCTCTCCATAACTTTTCTCACCTCTGAAATAAATGCTTAAAAATAGCTATTATGCCAGTGCCTCTTTAATGTGCCTGATTCAATAAAGCATGGTGATAAATAGACCAATGAGGTTTATGACAAACATCTGGCTTTCAAGAAATTATGTTTTACATATATGGACGGGTCATTGTCTAACATGGTCTGAGCACAGACGTGGGAAACAGAAACTCCTGCTGAGTTCTAATGCCAGCTCTGATGGTGACTCCCTTCCTTGCCTTCTGTCATATAAGATTCGCTTCAGTTTCAACATGTATAAAATGGAGATATCTACCATAGAGAGGTGATAGTTAAATTGTTAATGCTTGTCAAGCCACTTTGAAGATTTCAAGTGCCAAATATTATTACATAGCGTACTAGCCTCAAGTGTGGTTCTTTCTCAGGAACACACCATGAAGCAATAGATCTTTATTGATACACATCCTCTTCTTTCTGTCCCAGACACTTCAAAGATAAAGGGGCAAACATATCTTTTCATCAGAGCAACATGCTGGGTGTAGCTGCTTTAACGCCCTCAAGTGATGACCCTGTTTCCATAGCATTTTATATTACTCACATAGCTCTCTTCTTGGTTGAACTTCAATACTTTGCAAGTTGCCCCTCTTGGTCCAGAGGTTAGCAAAGCAACCACAGCCAGACCTGCTAAGCAAGCAAGCGACTTGATGCCAGAACAACACAGTAAAAGTTATTCTGTTTCAGATTTATGTCCTACTAATGAAAGTTGTCCCCTGCTGCTTTCAGGTGTATGGAAATCTTACACACTTGCTCACTGCTCCAGAAGTAGACCTCAGCTGGTTGTTCCTTTCAGCCCTAGTAATCAGGTTGCACTGGATGATAAGTGCTCACATTGTCAGATGCCTTCACAAGGAAAAGAGATAGAAATTTACTCTGTTAACAAGCCCACACCAATCCAGCAGTGGATTTCAGACAGTACAGCAAAGCTTGTTTTTTCTGTCCCTATATGTTTCCGAGGGTTCATTTCTTGGTACGTCTACCGGGCATGTTTACAAAGCGCCAGTTCTATACAGCTGGAAGTCTGCAGTGTTGCAAGTCTTCTATTCTGATGGATGCAATCTACTAGTGTGCTTAGAAATAACAAGAATTAACGAAGTCATCATGGGTCCATGGAAAGCATATTTTATAACCAGTTTATCTAATTTTAGCACAATCATCAAAACGCTTTTATAGCTAAGGTTCCTGAATAGGGTTCTATGGGAAATAGTTTTTCCATCTCTGTGAGAACTTGTTTATTTTTTCCCCGTCCTGAAACAGAACAAGAAGTCAATTTAAAAAAAACCAACATCATCCTTTTGATGTGGATCAATTGCAATATTTCATTTTGATATGTTTTGATTTTGACTGTTTCTTTTTAAACGTTTTAGTCTAAATTTACTAACATTTCAAAACGAAAAAAACAGTTCAACATGAAACAGTGAAACTTTTCTTTTTGAACATGTCAAACTGGGACACTTTAGGAATGCAGACGTTTCCATATAGCTCCAGCTGGCTGCTTCAGCTATGCACCAGGAGGAGGACTGAGGGAAAGTCCTGCAGAAAGTGTAGCCTGGCTCTCTTCCCTACCTGCCCAGCCACACTCTGATATTAGAAGAGCTAATGGTGGAAGGGAGCTCGTAGTCCCCCCGCCCCCCATATCGTAGCCATCCGACCACCCAGCGCAACATCAGAGGGGAACTGCTCCAACCCAACCCCCTGTATGCAAGATATCCTGCCTTCCCCACTGACACCAGGAAAGATTGAAGTATAATTGCCTTCTGCTGCTATGGCAAGGAATATCTGTCAGGTAAGGAATCTTTTATTGTGACCTTCATAAGATGTGGGGATGGGGAGCATCGCAAGTTGAAAGGGTTGCAGATGAAAGAATGGATGAAGTTGGAGAGGCAGGAAAAGGATGAAAGGGAGAGGGAATATTCAACTGGAAATATTATAGAGAAAGAATATTAGGCTAATGAATTTTATGGGTGGCAGAGTATTTTACTCAGGGAACATCACGTGTATCCTAGACTCAAGCTGGAAAATGTTTGAGGGTGCCCTTGTTAAAATTTTGGCAGCACATCACAGCCAAATCCACTGACTCGTGGGCTATGGCCCTTACGGCATAGCAATTCGTACTGTGCACTGAGCTGGTAATGTAGTTTCTATCAGGTAAGACAGTTTTTACTTGCTTGAACTTGCTGTCAACTCAGTGAAAAGGATAAAACTCATAAAGGAAGCATGGCTTTTTGCAGCAGTTAGTAATCTGCTGCCACCACTCATTCTCTAGTTCCAGCCTTTACCCTCTTGGGGCAACCTCTTCTCCTGTTCCAAATCCTCCACCGACATCGTGAATTTTTAGTTTCTTTCTGAACATGTGTGAGAGTTTTTATTACCCCGGGAGGAAAATCTGTTTTCTAAAAGGAGATTAGAAGCGGGGAGCAACAAACTCACAGCATATGAACTGTTTGTGCATACTGTGCTTAAAATAAAAGGAATTTTGAAAAGGGGTAATAAACACAAATGGCTCTTGAGGGTGAGTGCAAGCTAATTAGCCTTGAATACAGGAAGATGCTGCTAGCTTCTTAATGATACCCATTCCCATTTTCTACTATAATAAGCTAACTTTAAAAATACAAACCCAAATGCAATTTTGTTCTAAAGCAGAAATGGTACCAGATATTTATTGTTTTAATGTCCCTGTGAATTACCAAAAAAACAAACTAGGGAGAAGAAGACTTAAACTCACAGGTTCTTGGTCTCCAGCCTTTTTTAGTCCCTCCTAAACTACAATGACATCTCTGGAGGTTGAACTCATCTATCTAGGTGCATGAATCAGTGCCCCAATGCATATTTCCATTGTACTGCTCTATTAGTGGGACTCAGCTGTGATTTAGAAGGGCAATCTCTGTAGGCAAGGAGTAGGCCAATCTGTACACCCATTCATTCTTGGCCTGTCTAATTAGACTGACAACAAGGCTGCCAATTAGTACCAAAGGGGAGGGTTGTAGTGATGAAAATAACTACAGCAGAGGAAATCTGTAGACATGATTTATATATATTTCTACAATTCTGCATAAATGACTGTAGTTGTGATTCATCACCAGTGTTGTGATATGAAATTAGATACCCTATACATCGGTGGATCTGTGCATAGTATAATAGAAATAATCTTTTGCCCTTGACTAGAGCTACAGAGACACAGTCGTGGAACACTCCATAGCATGGATATGGGAAACGGGATTTTTCATAACAAACACTTCATCTTACATGTGTCTGACAAAGTGGGTATTCACCCACGAAAGCTTATGCTCCAATACATCTGTTAGTCTATAAGGTGCCACAGGACTCTTTGTTGCTTTTTACAGATCCAGACTAACACGGCTACCCCTCTGATACTTTATCTTACAGTTACGTGGGATGAACTTGGAAGTGAGGGAACAGGCCTGGTGGCTAGGTTTCTCTCAGGGGAAATGGTACCATATGGTACTGTAAGCATTTGCTTCCAAGAAGAGGGGAGTTGTCCTATGGAAGGAATGCATGGTGAGCCATTAGTACATACATTAGGATGTCGAACAGGGTGGGGTTTAAATTAATGGGAGAATGCTTGGATGTCTCATGGGGAGCAAGTATGGGATGAAATTTATTTTCAGGGAGAGTGTAGATGGAGGATGAGTGTCTGTTGGAAGTCATGTGGAGGGTATGTTTTGCAACAATGGAAAATATGAAGGGACATGAAGGATGTGGTGCCTGGGAGGGTGGGACTAAAGGCATGTCTATACTGCGATCACAGGGTATGATTGCGACTCATGTAGACATAGCCAAGCTAGCTTTTGTCTTTAACAGAGTAGTGAAGCCACAGTAGCACAGGTTTCAACCCCTGAGGGTTCTGGATGGGCTTGTACCGAAACTAGCTAGATTAAAGCTAGTTTAGTTTCGCCTGTATGTGTTGCTATCACATCCCATGTCTGCAGTGTAGGTGTGCCCTAACTAGGCAACATTTGGCCTTCCTATAATCCTGCTGTCTCCAGGGTGGGGAAAAAGCCCAGGAAATGTGACCTCCTAAAAAAGCCAGCTAGTGAATATCACCTCATTTGCATCATGTTTGTATTACCTCACTGCATCATACTCCCTTCTTCTTGTGACTTGAAGCTGGTTAGGAAATTAAACAATTGTGAGTTTCATTTCAAAGCTAAAATCATCATGTAATATGAGACAAACTCCTAGGTCTAAAAAGCGCAATCTAATGTGACCAAATTTCAATCCATCTATTGTTGGAAATGCTATAGAGCAGAAGAGGTTAAAATGACTGACATTAATTAGCCATGCAAGGTCCTTATTTTTCTGAGCATTTGTCTGTTAGAGGGAAATCAATAAGATGCTATTGCAGATGTAAATATGTATATGGAAAATATCACCACAATCTGTGAACATATACCATCACATTCCATCTCAGAAGGCCACGGGCTGCTTCTGCATCTTGGCTAATAATCCAGATAGTTCATAAAGCAACTGTACTTCCCATGAAAAGAGGCTAGCAAAGGCAGGACAGTTCAGAGAAGTGTGCAGGAAGAATAGACAAATACCCGATTGATAAATACGTGATAACCAGATGTCATTTATGAAGCTGCATGTATAACAGTTTTGAATGTCATGAAGAAACACAGTAGAAAGTCCAATTAAAAGTTGTCTACTAAGTATGTCATTTCTGAACCTGCTAATGTTGATCTGATGGGAGCAGAATGGGTTGTGGGACTGATGAAGAGGTTGTTAGGGGTTGAAATATGATGGATAGTCCAGGGGGACATATCACTCAAGGAAAAATAGGTTTTAAATTCTGTCAAACACGTTAGCCCGTCTGTCACTGGTGTTTTTCCTTAAAACTCCAAGGACAATGGAACAAATGTGAAAGGGATTGATTGCATGCTAATGTCTGACTGAAGAATATAAAACAAGCATATCATTTTTATTCATGTATTTTTAATAAGTAGAAGGCTGTTACTAGAAACTTGTGTCTTGAGATGCCACGCGTAAAACATCTGCCTAGAGCTGGGAGATATAAGCATAATTACCCCCTAGTACACTGTAATTAGCATGTTTTACCGTTGTTGGGTTTATCATTAAAAGGAAATCAGTTTTCTGAACATGTGAAATTATTCCACAAAAAATCATACCCAATAGGACCATGTTTTCCCGTATGTGTGTTTGGTGTTTTTAACTTGGAGCTGGGGATCAATGGCTTTCATTGGTCACATGTTACTTCTTCTCTTTTCCTGACTGGCTAAGAATATCCTGAGTGAACAGAAGGATAAGCAGAAGCCATTTTGACTCTTTTTTTATAATTGAAGTGACTGCAATTTGTGTATTCTGTCTGAGTCAGTGAGGCAAAAATGCGTACTGGCAGTAACACGGAGTGGTTCTTTGCTGCTCCATTCTGCAGTACCATGTGGGGAATGCTACTTTCTTTCCAACTCTCCCTCCCCACTATCATGAAGATCTGTGAGATCCAGGACATTAGATGTCCCCAGTAGCTTTGCTTGGCACCTCAACAAAAGTTCTGGAGGGGAGAGTGGTCCATCTATCCAAGAGACCAGATGATGTCTAGTAGCAAAACAGAGGGCTGCAATGGTCTGGTTATTTTTTTTTTTTTTTGAAGTTTGGGTAAACATCCAGATTCTGAACTTGTTAAAGTGGTACATAATAATCTAGTCTAGTCTCTTGTGGATTGTAATACTTTGGTCTCGTATAGGTTGTTGGGTTTAGTGGGTGCTCAGTGGTGTTGGTGGCCTGTGATATACAGGAGATGAGATTAAATATCTAGTACTTCCTTCTGGCCTTAAATTCTATGACTATGACTCAATAGATGTGCATATAGTCTGGCTATGGGAAGGCTGATTTGCTATGGGTTTTACATTTTTTTGAGCAATACTAATGTTGTTCTTTACATGTTTTTACTTTATTTTATTCCACTTTTAATCAGACAGTACAGGTGACTTAAAGAGTCACCAATCATTTGGACACACTTTGGCAGTCAGGCTGGCTTATCTGCTGCCACATCAAAATAATAGTCAGCAATCAATTAATGTAATGACTTTAGCCTCAGTTTCAAACCTTTCCAATGGTTTCGCTGCCTCCGCTATGGCAGTTGCCCATGGTGACTTCTATAGTACTAGAAACAGAGGGTCAGATTGTCATGTGGACTCGGGTTTTTCCATGGACAGAACTCCTCCTCCTTCTCACGTGGAGTGGTGGTGGAAGGGGAATACCTATTTCCATGGTACCATTTTTCCTGTCCAGGCCCTGATCCCACACAATGATTCAGGGCAGGTGTAGGATGGAGGTGGCAAGGGGCAATGGGTTATTTCATTGCTCCATGTGGCAACCAGTAAGAAGACCATATACAAAAGAAACACAGCCTGAGGCTGAACTAAACATTTTGTGAGGCCTCTTCATTGCTGGCAATTCACTTACTAGGGAATTCAAGGGCCCAGGACAGATGATAGAGATCCTCTCATGGACCTATGCTGTCAGGAAGAAAAAGAATCTAAGGTAGGGATGGTTGGAAACCTTTAGATGAGTGTTTTATTTTTTTTTAATTGAAAAATGCCCATTTGTCAAAACAAAACTTTTCAAGGGAAAAGATCATTTTAGACAAGTTTCTCAGCTTGAAATTATCTTTTGGGGAAAAAAGTTCACAATTATCAAAACATCCCATTTCAACATTTAAAAAAACCCAAGTTCAGTTTTCTAGTTCAAAACAACAATTTTTAAATGTAAGCTAATTATAGTATATTTCATTTTTATATGGTTGAAATTGAAATGAAAAATTTGAAATTATCAGAGTGAAACACTTTGATTGCCCTGAGCACTTTTTTTTTCAAATTTTTAATTTTGACTTTATATCTTGATTCTGGATAGGGAAAAGTTTCTGAAATCTCAAAACATTTTGCAGGATGGGGAAAAAAAAGTCCCCACCCAGCTCTAGTCTAGCGGTCCTAAACTGATATGGAAGCATAGGACCACCATCTGGTGGTTGTTGACTTCCAACTAAAGCTCTGTGCATTCTGGGGTGAAACCTTCACTTTCACTTTCTGGGGAGAAATCTCCACACTCCCAGTAGAAGAATTTAGGAGAAACTCCATGACATCTCTCATCTCTCCAATGTTTTCCTCTTGCTGATGCTTCTCAATAGATTTTTCCACAACCTAGCACCTTGTTAATACATCATCTAGCAATTTATTTGCATTATGGATGGGTGAACTAGTTTATATTAAGGGGAAAAAACAAGTAAATATTTAGGACAGTTCAGTGGTCCAAGGTTTGTTTGTTCTTTAGGTTTGTATGGTGCTTAAGACAGTGGAGGGCCTCTAAGAACTTCTGTGAAAATTAAAATAATTTGTACATTGAACCAGGCTTAGAGTTTCAATTTTTTTTGTTATTTTTTAAAAATAATAATAATAAAAAAACATGTCCCTTATCATTTGTTTTTCCAGTCAGGCCTATCAGTAGAATTGCCAGAATACTGCTAAAAAAGGGAAAATCTCATGTTTCTAGATACAAGAAACCAGAAAATGTTTATCAAGATATGTCCCAACTTTTCCAGTGCAGTTTTGCAGAAAAAACAATGCAAGAAACTTGAGGATTTCAGACAACTCTTCAAACTTCAAGGTGCTTAATTAAACCAAACCTCCAAGTCTTTTGTGACTCACTCCTCATTAATTTCCACATCTATTAATTATCCAGGAAAGTATTACATTATCAACTAGCATATGGGCTTGGTTTATTGTCCTCTGCATGTGGAGATCAAGTACAAAGCTGAGAGCAACATGTAAGTAATTGTTGTTTAATTAAGACAGGATGTTTCCCAACTGTTCTTACAAATGTCATACAAAAGTCCTTGCTGCCCCCACTCATACAGATGGTTTAAATCCTCAGGGGACCGCAAATTACTTGAAAATCTTCTGAGAATTGTGAATCTGATTTGTTCTGGTTGATAAGGCATCAAATCTCAGTGGCCTTCTACAACCTTCCATTTCATATCCTATTGATTGCCTGCTCTAGGCTAGCTGGGTGAATGGTTCCCTGACCATTTTTTAAACAGCATTACAGAAATTGTTTGAACGATGAACATTTCCATTATTTCTGACTGCAGATAAATGTGGAAAACTTAACCAGTTTATTGGATAATATCTGCTATTTTTCAGCTTATATTTAAAAACATATGGCAAAAGTATCGTTGGCATATTTATACTGTTGTCATTATTGTGATCTTTGTGTGTGGGACATCACTATTATACATTAGATTATGCACAGTGGTAGGGAGACACCAAAATGTACTGGGTATGTACAATCAACAAAGCATGTCTGAAACTAGATATTTTATTTGAGTACTTAAAGATTTTTCCATCTTCATAAAAAGTGAGATAGTCCAGGAAAACATGGTAAAAAGCATGATTTGTTTACTTAATTCTCTAATAAGTTTTTCCAAGTCTGTAAGTAACTTAGCAAAATCAATACAAGAATCAATGCTGGGGTGGCTCCTACATAGCTGATTGATGGACTATTTTCTTGAGAAGCTGGACATTTGTGTATCCGTCTCACCAATCACCTATTTAAAGAGTGGCCAGCCTGAGGCTGAGAAGGAGCCAGAATTTACCAATGTACATTGCCAAAGAGCCAAAGTAACACGTTAGCAGCCCCCCAGCAGGTCTCACCACCCGCTCCCAGCATCTCCCACCCACCAGCAGCCCCGCCAATCAGCGCCTCCCCCTCCCTCCCTGCACCTCTTGATGAGATGTTTCATGGCGTGCAGGAGGCTTGGGGGGTGGGGAGGAGTGAGGGCACAGCAGGCTCAGGGGAGGGGGCTGGAAGGGGTGGAGTGGGGGCAGAGCCTGTGACAGAACCAGGGGTTGAGCAGTGAGCATCCCCTGGCACATTGGAAAGTTGGCACCTGTAGCTCCAGCCCCGGAGTTGGTGCCTATACAAGGAGCCGCATATTGACTTCTGAAGAGCTGCATGTGGCTCCGGAGCCATAGGTTGGCCACCCCGACCTATATCTAGAAAAGGCAGGTAATAGTCATTTTCACATGATGGATCCATCTCCTTAATTACTATAAATTAGTGTCTCTAGAGTTATGCTAATTTACACCAGTTGAGGATTTGGTGCTTAGTGCCAATTTTTCAAAATGCAGCCTCTTTCTTTTTTTAGGGGTAGGGGGGACACGAAATCTGTGCCCACATTTTGCACCCACAGGTTGTGTGTGCAAGCAGCACACATTTTTCAGGTACAAATTGCACAACAAAAAAGGAAGCTAGGCCTCAACAGTCTAGAAATGTATTCTATATTCTCTAGGACAGTGGTCCCCAAACTTTTTATGCTGCACCCCCCACACACACACACATAATGTAGTCTGTCAGCAGCAGAAGCAGGGGCCCAAGGAGTGACAGACTTATGTTACCAATCTGCCTGGGGCTTCAGGTGATCAGGTTGAAGCCGCAGGATCTTTAGGGAGGAGATGAAGGCGCACACCAAGTGACTAAGTTTAAAGCTTTATTAACCAAATAACAGCAGTGAGTGCTGGGCGCACCCCACGTCACTCAAAGGGAAGAAGAAAGCGTTAGTGCCCGAGCTCTAACCCACTTTCATACTTACACACGCATAACCCAAGGCTGGCCAAGCCTGGGTGTAACTTAAGAAGAAGGGGGGGAAAGGTAGACGAGAGTTCTGCCCTGTGCACAGGTCGTCTAGGGTCCGCTGTAAATCTCCAACTTGCTTCAGCTCTTGGGAGGGTTTTAGGCCCTGGGTTTTTCCGGGGACGTTTTCCTCCAGGGACCCTCATTCCCCATGCTCTCGGTACCAGTCCGAACTGGCCTTCCGCGGCTTCCTTAGTTTCCCCAAAACACACCGGTCTCAGGGTCGCGAGACTGTTATTTTTCAACTCACTGATCTTCGCAGTCTTACAAGTTTTGCACCCCTTCAGTTCTGTCTGGCTCAGTTCTCCTTTCTCACAGCTGGCTGGGGTTGAGACAGAGGCTTCTGGCTGTTTGGCAGCAGAAAACTTGTTTGTGTGCGCTGGCCTTGGGCTGTAGCTTCATTCCCTTTCTTTGGGCCTAGCTGGATTGTCGGGTTAACCCATTCCTTTCTCCCTTCGGCCTCTTGTAACCTGCAAAGGAATCTTCCACTCCACACTCACACCTTCAATCCTTCCCAAGATACTTCCCAATGCATATTAAGGCATTAGCAATATACAACGCTGGTGCTTACCCAGGTGACAAAGCCTGGGGCCGTGGACTCTGCTTGGAGCGCGGCTGGGGCCAGAGACGAAGTGGAGCTGGGTGGCGCTTCCTCCCCACTCCTCATGGGGGCTGGCCCTGGCTGTGGCTGGGAGCTGAAGCCAGGGCCTCGGCTGTGGGGCGGGGCTGCTCTGCGGCTTGAGCGGAGCTGGAGGCAGAGCAGAGCAGGGGGGTGCTTCCTCCCCTTCCCCGTATGGTGGCTGGCCTGGGCCCCACCATGCCCCCCAAACATTCCTCTGTGCTCCCATAATTGTTCTAAGTTCTGTTTGTATTCCTATTCAATATTCACTCCTTTTCCTTGTGATGAGAACACCTCACAATCTTCTCTAATAGATGTCACTTATTAACTTTGCTTTATATGTATGCACCTAACTACAGATCCTCATACTTAAATACTTTCAAATGTACAAGTAAAAAAAGTGGGGGGTGGGCAAAAGGGAACAGCACGATTGCACTTTGTAATGAAAATGTACTGTGTATATGAAACTGCTGTGGATATTGCTGTAATTAGCATTTTTTCCCCCTGTAAACTTTATAACCTAGAGAACTTAATTGGAAATGATGCATCCTCACTCTTATTATAAATATTTCAAGAAATAAAAAGGGTGGGGAAGGGTTTAATTGCTTTTTGAAAGGTGCATTTCAGTATATGTATAAAACCATGAATACAAACTGCAACACTTTTTTGCCAGCAGAACTCTTCCTTTCAGTGCTTTTCCCTCTACTCTAATGGAATGATGGCTACAGGCCCTAGAACTGAGTGGAGAGTTAGCTAGAACTCAGATTCATACATCTCTGGGCCAGGAGCATAAACTATCCAAAATATTTTTTTTCTTCTGTGTTCTGGCATGGAGTTGTTTAGAATATTAGCATAATATAAATAACAACAGACACACATAACTATGTTGAAAAAACATTACTAGGTTTGCAAGAACTCAAAAGTTAGGAAATGCCAGAATTAAAATTGCCCATTCCATCTTCATTCACCCTTCTTGTGTGTATGAATTATAATACAGCCAGATGGAAGCAAGACTACTCCCCTGACCTCACCTGGACTTCCAACATAGGCAATCAGCCACTTCAAGCTATGAGCAGTATATTGAAAAACTTCCCACATTATCCTATCCTTACCTAAGCTGGAGTAATCATACCTATGGTGAGCACAAATGAAATCAAATTGGCCCAACTTTATGCAATTCACTGACCCCTATGTCTCTTGTATCCCACACAACATCTCTATTGAAGAAGCTTACATGCAGTTCACAAAAGTGATTTTACAAAGCTGCCACCAAGTCTATTCCAAGAGGTTGTTATAATACCTACGTTCCCTGCCTAGATGGAGTGTGCAGAACTTATCAAGTGATGTGAAGAGAGTGGTACTCCAGATACTGCCACCCGTTGTTTAGAGAATGTTAATGCTTCTAGAAGAGTAAGATGGGAGCAGGCTACTGTGGAATTAACCATCACGATCCAGTCACAAAGCCTGGGCACTAATAAAAAAACGTGGTGCTGCTCAGAAGCCTCCAGCACAGCACAGTTACCCAGTCTCTCCAAACAGTATTGCTACCCATTGGATAAATGTCACAAAGGTGGATAAAAAACATGAATTTTAAAGGAGAGGTAAAAAAAGGAAATGGTGCAATACAAACGGTGCATAGCTGAAATTGCAGATTTCAGTATTCTTGCCGCCAAGTTAAAGAAGTATGGGCTGGATGAATGGACTGTAAGGTGGATAGAAAGCTGGCTAGATTGTCGGGCTCAACGGGTAGTGATCAATGGCTCCATGTCTAGTTGGCAGCCGGTTTCAAGCGGAGTGCCCCAAGGGTCAGTCCTGGGGCCAGTTTTGTTTAATATCTTTATTAATGATCTAGAGGATGGTGTGGACTGCACTCTCAGCAAGTTTGCAGATGACACTAAACTGGGAGGCATGGTAGATACACTAGAGGGTAGGGATCGGATACAGAGGGATCTAGACAAATTAGAGGATTGGGCCAAAAAAAACCTGATGAGGTTCAACAAGGACAAGTGCAGAGTCCTGCACTTAGTATGGAAGTATCCCATGCACTGCTACAGCCTAGGGACCGAATGGCTGGGTAGCAGTTCTGCAGAAAAGGACCTAGGGGTCACAGTGGACGAGAAGCTGGATATGAGTCAACAGTGTGCTCTTGTTGCCAAGAAGGCTAACGGCATTTTGGGCTGTGTAAGTAGGGGCATTGCCAGCAGATCGAGGAACGTGATCGTTCCCCTTTATTCGACATTGGTGAGGCCTCATCTGGAATACTGTGTCCAGTTTTGGGCCCCACACTATAAGAAGGATGTGGAAAAATTGGAAAGAGTCCAGCGGAGGGCAACAAAAATGATTAGGGGTATGGAGCACATGACTTCTGAGGAGAGGCTGAGGGAACTGGGATTGTTTAGTCTCCAGAAGAGAAGAATGAGGGGGGATTTGATAGCTGCTTTCAACTACCTGAGGGGGGGTTCCAAAGAGGATGGAGCTCGGCTGTTCTCAGTGGTAGCAGATGACAGAACAAGGAGCAATGGTCTCAAGTTGCAGTGGGGGAGGTCTAGGTTGGATATTAGGAAAAACTTTTTCACTAGGAGGGTGGTGAAGCACTGGAATGCGTTATCTAGGGAGGTGGTGGAGTCTCCTTCTTTGGAGGTTTTTAAGGCCCGGCTTGACAAAGCCCTGGCTGGGATGATTTAGTTGGGAATTAGTCCTGCTTTGAGCAGGGGGTTGGACTAGATGACCTCCTGAGGTCCCTTCCAATCCTGATATTCTATGATTCTATGATATGACTTCCAGCCTTTCATTGCAGATGAAATAGAAAGGGCAATCAAAACATTGAAAAAGGGTAAAACCTGTGGGCTTGGTAACATCTCCCCCAATTTCCTGAAAAAACTATCAGACAATGATTGCCGAGCCAACTTTCTAGCAAGAGTCATTCAGGAGACTAAAATACCGAAGATCTGGCACAGACCTTGCCAAAACCTGGGAAAGGCCATTGACTTTCACCAAGTTAGTACCCCATCTCTTTGCTAAGCTGCATGTACAAATTACTTGAAAGGCTTACACTTCAAAGAATTGCCCTTGCCATTGGTGATATCCTAGCAGGATTCAGACCAAAACAGTATCTGTAACCCAGTGCTGGCTCTCACTACCTACATTGAGAATGGCTTCCAGACCAGGCAGAAAACAGGATGAGTATTCCTAGATCTTACTGCTCCAAATGACACAATCTGGCACATAGACCTTTTGTACAAACTGTCATTGTTCTTACTGAAGTGGATTGTTATGGCAGCTTTGGAACTGTTGCTGAGAGACGGCCCATTCTAAGTTTTACTTAGACCAATATTTTGGGACCTCCAGGAGCTAGTTTGTTGTCTATTTGCATAATCTACTTCTTAAAGTGCAAGACATGCCACATCTTCCTCTCTCCAGGTGGCATACAAGGTGGCAAAAACAAGCTATAAACCTAGCCAGTGCCTATCTTGTGACAGAGCCAACAAGTCAGTCCCCTGGTTTTGACCTTTCACACCATCTTTGGGTAAAGCTCAATTGTTTCAAATGTGGAGTGATCAGATGTGCAGCTAATGACTGTACGTAGGGCCATCTTGACTCCCCTTTTCACTGTGACCAATTAGAGGATGACAGACACATATTTGTAGGCTGCATCCATAGGCAAGGCCTGGTAGGTTTCCTCAGGGACTTGCTTAATGTCCTTCCCTCAACTACTGAATGGTTGAGACACTTAAAACTAACATGGTTTATATGATTATCTATGTGGATGCAATCTGTGATACATTCTTTAATGACATATTATGCAGCCAATCAGGCAAAAGTCTGCAAGAAGAGAAAGAAAGACCTCCTGGGTGAAATCAGTTGGATACTCCCCTGGCGAACTGGATTCTATCCCTGCATCTGCCACAGAGTTCCTAGGCAATTCTAGGCAAGTGACTTAAAGTAAACCACACTTTTCAAGTTGGTCCCTAATTGTCTCATTCCTGGGTACCCAGCTGCACCTGAGGTTAATGGGAGCTGTGTTTTGGACATGTAAAGTATTATAAATGCTTTGTATTATAGTATTGTAAATACTTTGAAAAATCAGATCCTAGGCATCTCAGGGTGGGCACCCAAAATTAGTGGAGACTTTTGCTCTTAATTTCTCTGTCTTAGATCTGTAAAATGGAAAAAACAATAATAATTATAATGTTAATAATAATTATATTATAATAATATACAATTATATTATAAAATATTTTCATAACTCCCCTCATCAAAGAGGGGGGTTATGAAAATTTATTCATCAATGTTTGTGAAGTGCTCACATCAACACTATAGAAAATCCCATGAGGAAGCTAATGCCACCTTCAGAGGAGGATTTGAATAGTGTTCTGTAAATAAGGCCTGGGATGACACATGGAACCATAAGGATAAAGGAAAATATTGGACAGCTGCTCATTCAGTGAAAACCATCCATTCTTTGTATTGAAGGAGGCAGCAATCCCATGGAAAAAATAGTATGTGATCATGTATCCAAAGCTGTATCGTAATGCATGCACACTAGCAGGTTGCATTAGAGTTCCATGCACAACCTTAATTTTGATATTCCCTAACTTTTGAGAGTTTGACTTTTGCAACCTTAATGTTATTTAACATAGCAAATGGGAGACCCAGAATCCAGTGGAAACTGAGGAATGACTGTAACTGAGGGGAGATGGGAAACAGGAAACATTTTTTGAAGCCTAGCCTTCTTTTCCAGAAGGGACTTGGCAATTCATCAGAGTGGAAGGAGTGGGGTTGGATGCATAGACCCATTGCCATAGACATGCGGGGGGGGGGGGGGAGGGAAGAAAAGATCAATTAAAACTATAATGAAGAGATTTAATGGGCCACATGTGAGGAAAAGAAGAGGAATCCAGGGAAGTTCTAAGAGTAGATAAGTTCCTTATATATGAAGAACAAGTTCGGTGGAGGAAAGGAGTCAGAGTGTGAACAGGGTAACAAGTTCAAGGAAATCCTTAAATCACTGGCACCTTTAAGATTTATCCCTTGCTGAGAGCTGGGACGACAGTGCTGTGATTTCCATGGAACCTGGATTTTTCTGGTGTTAGGAATGGCGGTTCTGGGTTTTTTTCTAATTGCAATATGAGGCCAAAAATTATATAATAAGAGATTATAGATGGAAGTGTCTAAATCAGTGGTTCTCAAACTGTGGGTTGGGACCCCAAAGTGGTCTAGATGAATAGAATGAATTCTCCCCTGACAGCTAGCTGGGACGAGGAGAGACTTCAGGAGCAAACTGTATTTACATGAAAACACCTACTCTGCTTAGATATCCAGCAGATAGAGCATTGTGTTGCTCAAAATAATCAACCTTGGCTGGTGTTGGGTTACAAATCACTTTAGTACTGAATGCAGGGGTAGTGAAATGCTGTTACCAATGTTGCTGGCGTTGTATGAATACCGGGAAGCAGAACTATGCCTAACCTGACCCAAATGAGGGGGTCACCCTCAGCTGAAAGGACCTCATTAAGCCAGGGGCTCGAAAGCCAGAGCCCTGTGAAAGTCAGAGGGGTGGGGACAGGTGTCCCAGCCAGGAGATGTGGACCCTCCCCAAGGGTTCCCCATGGTCTGGTTTAACCTGTTCCTCCCCACTGTTCAAAGAAAGAGCTAAATAGGCTTCATTAGGAGCCTCTTTGTTATTTTAAATACTCGATCAGAGCTGAAATCACTTGAGATAGGGCAGTGTTTCTGCCCAGCCTGCAAAGAGCTGAAAATTACTAAGAGACTCATGTGTAGAGGTCACAGCCAAAGAGGCAAGTGGCAGCAGAAGGTGACTGACAATGGGCTGGCGAATGAGTGGCTGGTGAGGCGGTGAGCAGAACGAGCGGCTGGCAAGGCTGGTGGGATGGTCAGGCGGCGAGGCGCAGCAGCTGGTGGGACGGCCAGCCAAAGCAAGTGCTCAGATGGTGGAGAACTTCCCCGGGTGGGAGGTGAACTCTCACAAATACGCCTCTGGACCCTGGATCTTCACTGACCAGGGACAACCATTGAGAGTGGCGTACGGTGAGAGAGCAGAGAGAGGCACAGAAAAGGAAGCTTTGATTGTAGAACTCAAGAACATGAGACAGAAGGCACTGCCCCACACACTCTGGGGTGGGTGTCCTGCTCACAGTTTTATGATTATGACTCCCACTTGTGGCATTTTCCCTAATTAATGTTGGGTGACTTCCCTCCTTTTGTTAAAAATTTCTTTTCTACACTCAGATTCTGTGCTGGCGAGTGGGGAAGTATTGCCTCTGAGAGGTGCCTGGAGGTGGTGTGTAATTTTCCCAATGAGTGGGGGCTTGAGCCGGTTCTGTGTTGGATCGATGGAATGGGACCCCTAAATATTGAACCCGGCCCGGTTGCTGCTGGCTTCGCATAGCAGAAGGGTTACATAAAGAAAACAGACAGGTGTTTCTGCTGCTCTGATTCAGAGGGAGAAGATAGTCGTTGAGGAGCTTAGGACTTTGGCAGGGAGGGGTTGTATAAGGCTAGGTCTACACTGCAGCGGGGGTCCGACCTAAGATACGCAACTTCAGCTACGTGAATACCGTAGCTGAAGTTGCGTATTTTAGGTCGGCTTACCTAGCGGTGAGGATGCGGGAAAGTCGACCGCTGCCGCGCTGCCGCCGACTCCGCTGCCGCCTCCTGCCGAGGTGGATTTCCGGAGTCGACGGCAGAGCGATCAGGGATCGATTTTACCGCGTCTTCACTAGACGCGGTAAGTCGATCCCCGAAAAACCGATTGCTACCCGCCGGATCGGCGGGTAGTGAAGACAAAGCCTCAGAGAGAGTTCCTGGTTGTAATATGTCTAGGAGTTTGGCTGGGGCAGATTGGTGCAGGGGGAGCAGTGGATTCATGGATCCCAGAGAGTTTGGTTTGGGCAGGTAGATGCAGGCTGTATTGGGGGGTACTGGTTGAGTCTGCTTGTGGCTGAGTTCTGGTGAGCTTCTACGTCTCGCAGTCAGACTGGATAATGCCCCTGTTCTGCCATAAAAAAATAATTAAATAAGAGCACATTCCAACCTGCAGAGAGCTTTCTTCAACTTCCACAAACGGAGCCTGGGGGAGTGCAGGGAAGGACCCTAGGAAATGCCAAGCTCATAGATACTGGGCAGAAAAATGCCACTGAAATTCCAACAGGGGGCATGAAGTTCGTATGAGCCGAAAACAATAACCAAATTCTTACCGCAATCAGTAACTCTACACTGCACTGAGTTCCCTCAGACTCCATGTTTTCTCAATTCCCAAGAGGTTGCCAATAATGAGTAAGGGCCTGAGTTCATTGGAGTAAAACTCCTTCCTGTTCCCCACCAGTACAACAGGTGAAGGCTTCTCACTGTGACTTGATGTGTCTAGATGGCATAGTTCACACTCCGGCAACTGTCCAATCTGTACCAATAGGTCGACTGCAAGGGGGAAAGAGGACATGCTCCTTATGAAGGATAGACAGCAGGGCCCTCTCATTCGGAGCGAGCCACAGTGGTGCAACCATCCTGTGTCTACAAAGAACCCAGCCCTGTGATATCCGGGAGTGATGGGGGGGCAAAAGCTAGCTCTTTGTTTCTCACCTTGACTTAAGGAACTTCATTGAAGAGGAGTGAAGGAGGAAAATTGCAAAGAAATTTCACCTTTGGGAGGGAAATCAATGTGCAGTTTCATAAATGTTTCCATGCTTGATCCCCCAACTCAGGGCTTTCCCCCAGCAGCTTTGTGGAGAAGGAACTAGATCTCCTTGATCTCCATCCTGGTTTAATCCTCCCTCTCTCTAGGGGAGGCCAAGATTAGGCATGCAACTTTTTACCTATGGTACCCATTGAAACTACAAGAGTTGCTAGAGGATTGAGTGCCCTGTAGCTTACATTTGAGTGTTTGCCTTCAGGACAAAATGCTGGCCTTTGGCTTTCTAAATCCAGGACATCAGGGCATGTTTTCCCAGGGTCAGAAAGGGTACATTGGATCTAGCACTTGACCTAAGTCAAGCAGTGCATTAAATAAAGTAATTCTATGAAATTACTATTGTAATTATGCAAAGACTTGGGTAGGATATCCTTCAAATATAGCTAATTAGATCTCAAATAACATAACATTGAAATAACAACCCACTGTCACTAAGGTAGGTGATAACCCAGTGTCACCAAGGTCTGGACAACTCCCTGTAGGCACCTGGACATTTTACTGTACCATGAAAGTAGTTTGTCATCCATTAGAAGTTTCATTTTGTTTGTATTCAGACACATCATGATGTGCAACCATCTATCAAAGTCTTACAGCAAAGCAATCATGAGGCTTATCTAATGAATGTAAATTACTTTCTTACTGAAAGATCAGTAAATCTGTGTGTCATCGGCTGAACTGAGGTAACATAATACACAATTAATTTAATTAACTGTGTGGCAATTAATGCAAAGTTCAAAATTTCTAAGTTGGAAAATCTAATGGCCTAGTATGTACCACAATCATAATGAACAATTAGTGTGCACTAGATTAAGATTATTAAAATCAATCTATGGCCATAGAACAAAAGTTAAACTAAGGCTGAAGGTAGTCAAAAGCAGAATAATCAACAGGCAGCAAGACAGTTTTGCCAACAATATCCAATATAATCTGCAACAAATACCATGCAATGCAATTTCTAATTCTAAATGTTGAATGCAGATCGAAACCATCAGGAACATTCTACAAGCAGTCTATTTGTTAGACTAGTCATTTGTCTGTGTAGCCTGTTTAATCAATATGCAAGAATTAAAACGTGGATGTGAGCAGATGACCTCCCTGCCCTGGTTTACAATGAGTCCATACAAGCTGTAGGAGGTTTAAAATGTAACCTCTTCCCGGTATTTGGTTTTCTTGACAAAAAGACCCCAAAATGAAACAAAATTCAATGCAAACCTTCCTCCAGGCTTTGTTGCTGCAATTTGTTCTTCTCAATCCACATCTTAGGTCCCCCGCCCTCTAGATACATGCTCCTACCTCCCATATAACCCTATGGCATAAAAAGCCATGTCTTTCAGTGGGTCAGCAAAATTCAGATAGCATTTCCCAGCAGGACCATCACCTGTTAACTGGTTGGAGTTTTCAGGCAAACGCTGACAGTGGGTTACTGAGTGAGTGCGATAGCAGGGTTGGTATTGTTAGGAGTGATACAAGTTGTTCAATATAAATGTGGGGCTACACATTTGGTGGGCTGGGATCAGGGAACATAAGGGGTTAATAGTAATAATGACAGAATGAGTTTCATAACGCATTCCACCAACCATTTTTAATCTTCTTTTCAACAAAACAAATCGCACTGAAACATAATCATCCCAGATCTTCACAGAGGATATGTCTATTACCTTTTGCATACATGCTATAATAGAGCAAATACATTTTCATAAAATTTTGCAGAGAGCTACATATAGCTTGATGCTATTTCAGTCATGTAAACCTTCTTCACTTGTCTTTATATTCTTAAGGTGGTTCCTTGTCTGCTCTTATTTGTAATGGTTTTAAGGAGGTCTAATTTTCAAATATGTCTTTTGGACTGCTCTATTTTGGAGACATTTTATAATCAATACTTCACCTGGTTTTTAGTGATGTTGTGCATCTGTTTCCTCCATTAAGAACTGGCTTGATTTCTTTTCTGATATCTCTGAATGACCTGGAATGCAAGGCAATGTTTACCTGTCTTCCCAGTTCTTCCTTTTCTCTTTTTTACAGTCTGTGTACATCCAGTGTTCCGTCAACAGCAGTTATGCTTTACCTTTGCTTTTGTTTGCTACTGGAAAGTCACTTGCACATATTTTAACACCTTTTCAGTCTTTTTTTTTTTTTTTTTTTTGTAATAAATCCATCTCTTCTTTCATTTGCTAGCTTGAGTCCATTTTCAAGAACTTCCCTTTCAGTGTGCAACTGTGTGAAGTCTTGAATCTACTGTGTTGAAGCATCTGCTTCGATCCAGATTCTAGTTTTCTAGCATAAATTCATGTGCATTCGTCCTTTCATATGTGCTTATTTCAGATAAATGCTACTGGTATGCTGGAGAAGCATCTTTTTTTAATCTTTCAGCACAGCTTTCAGAACAATAAAGTCTGGCAAGGTCAAACTGTCATCCTATCATGTAGATGCCTTTATCTTCCTCTGATTCAGCACTGACTTATCTTCTTTCATAGTGATTGCTTGACCAAATTGGGGTTCTTGCACCCTGACTGGACATCTGTCTTGTCCATACTAGGTGGATGTCCATTGTCCTGACTTGGGTTCTGTTCTGTTCAACATAGTTCTTACACTGCCCTCATCACCATAGTATCGGAGCCCCTTCCAATCATGCATTAAGCAACATGACTAGCATTTGTCACGTGGGGTTCAGTCTGTCACTCATCCTCTCCCCAGGTGAGCTCTGTGTGCAGTATAGTGGTTTGTTATGGTAGGGTTTTTGTTGTTGTTGTTGGCTTGTTTGTTTTTAAATGGGTTTGTGTTAAGGAGGGCAAGATCAAAGAAGTTGGAGCGGAAGGTGGTGAGGTTGATGATAGTCCTTAATTCCAGGGGGAGTTCATTGCACAGTTTCTAACCAGCCCTTCAAGAAAGCTCTGTCTCCCGCACAGGCAAGCTCCTCCCTTAAGGTAGAGAGTTCCACTGTGCCCGAGGAGTGGAGTTGTCAACCGCAGTCCTCATCACAGAGCTTGAACTCTCTCCTCTCTCATTGTGGTATGAAGTGGTTTTGCTTTCCCCTTGCTAAAGTTCCAATGTTCCTTTCCAAAGCTGGCCAAGCTGAGTATCTCGCAAGGTTGGGGTATGCCCCACCCCATCTCTGCAAGTGTTTTGAGACCCGTTCTGACATCTTGAGACTTCGCCTTGCAAGCCTTTAGCCCCCGCACAAGTTGTACATTGTTTTCTGTGCCCGTGCTCAGAACCTGTGACTCTGCTGCTCATCCAATTTCCCAAAGTCAGTCCAGTGTGACCTTCCTGTGGCCCTGATCCAGCAAAGCACTTTAGCATGTGCTTAACTGTAAGCACGTGAGTGGGCCCATTGAAAACATTGGAACTGCCCCTGTGCTCAGGCTCTGATCCAGCAAAGCACTTAAGGACCTTGATCCAAAGACAACTGAAGTCAGTGGGATTCTTTCCTTCAGTTTCAGACTTTCTTTCCCTCTGTTTTGATTTTCCATCACAGTTTGTAGGGACGGACCACTTTGTGTAATGTCTGGGGGAAGTGAATCCAGAGTGCAGGTTCTGAGTTCTTTATTAGAAAAAAGCTGCAGCAGCCTGCTCCATGTTCTACTAACTTGTGTGCCAGACTTAGTCACGACCACACAAGGAGTCTATAGCAGAACGAAGAACTGAACCCAGATGTCATGAGTTCCTGTCTAATAATGTCCTAACCACAAGACCATCCTCCCTCTTTGTACAAAAAGGGACTGTCAAACCCCTGAAAGATAAGTGTTTTTAAAAGCAAACAGCCCCCTACCCCCACCCCTCCATCTCCCTACCTCATTCAGCCCTTCCTGTCCCCTCCTCTTCCTTTCATCGCTCTTCTGTCGTTCATCAGCACAGGTCAGCAAATCTCTTGTTCCCATAGAGTTTACTATATATTGTACTTCTGTTGTGTTTGCTTATTAAAGGAGTTGCAAGGGCTGAAATGCTTCAGTTGTGAACAAATCACTTGAGTATCCATGTCTGACTATTATTCTGGGGCAAAGAACTTGCTGAGTGATAGGGGAGAAAGGAAGTATAGACCTGGATCCCATGACTGGACCCTGATAGCTACGCAGACTTGCAATAAAGTGAATGGGACTCCCGGCAGACACAACAGAATGCTTTGGTGGATACAGTTGCAGGATGGGGCCTATCAGGGAAATTGCTGTAAGAGGAGGAGGGAAACAAGTCAAAAGTGTGTGTCTACATTTTTGTAAAGAATTTCATATTTATAAGTCGTCACCTTTTCTTTGCTTTTTGGTGTTTTCCTCCTTGGCTCTTGTATGCACTTGGGAGTTTTTTCCGTCCTCTCTTGAAAGCCATGAAGGAGCTCCCTTGTCAGTGGTGCACGGCTTCAACATTCTGAGTGCGTGGACCCATCAGCGTAGGGAGATCATAGCAGCCACAGTAAATAAAACTGGATACTCCCCATATGATTGTTTTTTTTTTTTTAAACACTCTGAGGTATACAAATCTCTCTACTTTCTTTAGCTAACAATTGCTACTGACATATGACAGCACAAGGATATGCATGTTGTGCAGTTACTGAGAAATAAGTGCGCAATGACTATGCAGACCACACTCTATAACCAATCACAGTTCAGAAGTCTACTGACATGGAGGAAGTCCATTGTTTATTTTGGCAAACTGCACTCTGATTATCTGAGCCTATTCCATGTTACTATATGTAATTATCCCATCACACTATTGTATAACAATATCAACTAAATGAAGATGAACCCTACAAGGAACAGAGAGCATTTTTTTCCCCATTTGAAGTGACAGTATTGCCAACCCCAAGCAATCACAAATCATAATATTGGCTTTAAAATAATATTTAAAAAATAATAATTTGGGGGTGATTTTCATTTGATTTGTAAGTTTTTGGGTGCATTTGGGTTTTGTTTTCAAGCTTTTCTCTGAAACCATGAGAGCTAGAAACTTGCTTTAAAAAAGTAAAGCTGAAATTCCCCTGTAATCACATGAATCCGGGAGCGGGAACATTAAGAAATCCACCAATTGACACAAGAGTCATGATAAAATTGCAAGAGTTGGCAACACGGAAGTGAGAATATCCATGACTTGCAGTACTTTCAGCCATCTTACATGTTCTACAGCAAAACCTGCTGTAAGAATCTAACAAATATCAGATGTGATACGTGATCTTGTGGTAAAGGTTTGCCACTGGCTAAGGTTGGGTTTTAATGTCCTCAAGCCCCAGTTGTGCCTGAGTCCCTCTCTCTGACCCCCATTTACCCATATATTATGTGAATTGAGAAGCAGGCCTCCGGGGAAATGTAACAAGGTCCTCACTGGGGGAGGCAGGGTAGGGTGAGTGAGCTGATAAGATCCACATTGTGCTTGAAGGCTCTTCAGGAATCAGGAAGTTGTGGTGGTGGGTTCTTGACAGGGCCGGTGCAACCAATAGGCAAACTTGGCGGTCGCCTAGGGCGCCAAGTGGTTGGGGGTGTCCAAGATTTTTCCTCCCTCCCCTCCCTTCCCCTCACACAGAGTGTGGCGTGGCTGATAGGGTGCCTGGCCTGATTTAGCCGCTCCCATTGGCCTCCAGCAGGCAGAGTCCCTCCCCCATTTCCCCCCCCCCTTGCCTCAGCGTCGCGTCGCCGGCACGCTGCGGGGGAGAGGCTGTGTGCTCCGCAGCCTGTTTGCTTTGGCTCCACGTGGAGCCAGCGGCTGGAGCAGCGTGGTGGTAAGGGGAGTCCCGGGGGGGGCTGTCAGGGGGCGGGAGGAGGGTTGGATGGGTCGGGAGTTCTGGGGAGGTCTCTCAGGGGGCGGGGAGCGGTTGGATGGGGCATGGGAGTCCCGGAGGTCTGTCTGGGGGCGGGGGTGTGGATAAGGGTTGGGGCAGCCAGGGGACAGGTAGAGGGTAGGGCCCTAGGGGGACAGATAGGGTGGGGGCGTCTCAGGAGGTGGCAGCCAGGGGACAAGGAGCAGGGAGGCTTAGGTAGGGTGTGGGGTCCTGTGGGGCACGTAGGGACAGGGGTCCCAGGAGGGGGCAGCCAGGGGACAAGGAGCAGGGGGAGTTGGGCATTCTGAGGGGGGCAGGAAGTGGGAGGGAGTGTATGTGGGTGGGGCTCTCCCCCCCCCAATCCTCTTTTTTGATTGTTGAAATATGGTAACCCTAAAAAAGCGGTGCCCTGGATCAGCAGGGAGGAGCCGCCTTCCGGAGGCACAGGAGAGCCAGAGTGTCGGCTTGCGGAGGTGGCGAGCCCCAGCCATGGAGGAGCCGGCATGGCACAGGGGGACAGCAGCCCTGCAAAGGCGGCGGCGCCACTAGCGGGGAGCAGCCATGCCCCCTGCCCCTGCTGCCCAGGCTGCAGCAGTTGCATGTGGTCGGTGCCCCCCGTGCGCCCCCTGGCTCCTCCCTCGTCGTGCTCGGGCTCTGTGACTCCCAGGCATGTGAGCTACCGGGTTGCAGGGCCCTGAGCCTACTCTGGGAGGGGCAGCGACAGCTCACACTCCCGGGAGCTGCAGAGCTTGAGCATGGCAGGGGGTAGCCGGGAGGTGCACAGGGGCTGCCGCCCACGTGCATCCACTGCAGGAGCCCCCGGGGGGGACGCCAGGTGGGTTGCAGCCCAGGCAGGCACACCCCCTGGTTTACGCCTCACCACGCTCGGGTTCTGCGGCTCCCGGGCATGTGAGCCACTGCTGCCCCTCCCGGAGCAGGCTCAGGGCCCTGCGCCCCGGCGGCAGCTCACATCCCGGGAGCCGTAGAGCCTGAGCACAGCAAGGGGACAGCCGGGGAGCGCATGGGGGGCCTGCATCTGCTGCAGCCTGTAGGAGCCCCCGGGGGGGGTGCCTGGCCGCAGCCTGGGCAGGAGGGGCAGGGGGCGTGGCTGCTCCCCGCTAGCCATGCCACCGCTTTTGCAGGGCTGCTGCCCCCCTGCACCGCACCGGCTCCTCCATGGCTGGGGCTCACCGCCCCCGCAAGCCGATGCTCTGGCTCTCTGGTGCCTCCAGAAGGCGGCTCCTCCCTGCCAAACTGCTGCAGCGGCCCAAGCCCAGCAAAGCTAGTGAGTGGACTCAGAGCCGGCTCCAGGCACCAGCTGAGCAAGCTGGTGCTTGGGGCGGCAGATTGTTGGAGGCGGCATTCCACCCAATCCTAGGGCGGCACGGCCGCTTTTTTTTTTTTTTTCTTGTTCCGCTCCGGCCGCCCTGTAGGGGGCAGCAGCGTGGAGAACCAGAGCGCCCTGCAGGGCAGTCCTCTTCCTTCCCTCCCCGCTGACCAGAGCGGAGTCCACGCGGCAGGCGGCAGGAGGCGGCGCAGCGGGAGGGGCCGCGTGGCAGCGCCCCTGCTGTAGCCCTGGCTGCCCCCTTCTCTCTCTCTCCCGCCCGCTCCCTCCCCCCCCAGCCGGTCCCACTGCACCAGCCGGGCCGCAGGTTTTTTTTTTTTTTTGCTTTGCCGTTCTGGCCGCCCCGTTTTTGTTTTGTTTTGTTTTTGCTTGGGGCGGCCAAAAAGCCAGAGCCGGCCCTGAGTGGACTCGGGGCAGGGACCGCCGGGGTGGGGTGGGGTGGGGAGGGCTTGTGGGAAGGCTGTGCACCCTCCAGGGGAGTTCAGGGGGCGGGGGGCGGGAACCTGGTCTGGGGAGCAGTCCCTGGGCATGGATGGCCCCTGGGGTCTATAAAGGCTCATTGGGATTTGCCCCTCAATGAACCGGGGAGGGGGGGAGAGGGAGGGCAAGATGGAAGTTTTGCCTAGGGCGCAAAATATCCTTGCACCGGCCCTCGTTCTTGATAAGAAGAGTGGCTGGAGAAGGAGACTGGGAGGGGTGTGTGGAAGGATACAATAAATGGCTAGAACAGATGACTAGTTGTGGGTTGCAGAAGGACACAGGGTAGGGATTTGTGAACTGGCGAGCTATAGAAGGGGCGGGGGAGGGGCTGACCAGCAACAGGGACTGTGGGAAGTAATCCTGGAAAACATTAAAGCAGAGCCAACTTGGATTGAGTACAGAGTGATGTCTACAATTTAGAATCTGCCTGTGGCTAGCCTGGAGAGGTGGTGTGGGTGCCCTTGCACAGAGAGGAGAGAGACTCTGTTGAGCCTTGAGAGGAATAAAATACTGCTTTGTTTTGGGGTTTGTTTGGATGTTTCTTGTTTTTTGTTGTGGCCATAGAACCAAATCCACTATCCAACCAGGGAGGAAACCGAGTACAGATGACCTGATGCTGGGCAAGGTAAACCGATGCTGTGGAACTGAATTGTACCTGATATGCAGGGGGGATATTTAAGAACAGAGATTTCCTAAGAAAGGTAATCTCCTGTACAAATTTCACTGGGATATTTATTCATCTTGGAGGTGTGTGCTGTACCAACATATACTTCTATGAATGTTGTGTACTTACTAAGGCCTGGTCCACACTAACCCCCCACTTCGGACTAAGGTACGCAAATTCAGCTACGTTAATAACGTAGCTGAATTCGAAGTACCTTAGTCCGAACTTACCGCGGGTCCAGACGCGGCAGGCAGGCTCCCCCGTCGATGCCGCGTACTCCTCTCGCCGAGCTGGAGTACCGGCGTCGACGGCGAGCACTTCCAGGATCGATCCGGGATCGATTTATCGCGTCTAGACAAGACGCGATAAATCGATCCCAGAAGATCGATTGCCTGCCGCCGAACCAGGAAGTAAGTGTAGACGTACCCTAATATAGGGTTGCCCATTGAATTGTTTGTACACTGGGAATGTGTATGACATGCTTTGTGCCATGCTATAATATTTGAATAGTTTAGACAGACTGTAGGTTCATTGCTAAAAAAAGGTGTCTATCCACAAATTCTTGTGACTAGTGAGTGGCTTTTGTATTTTTACCACTGGATGTTGTTAGTCAGGGTTTGACTCTCATAACTCAAGTTGGTGTTACACGAGAGGCTAAACAATTAAATGTATTGAGTTGAAGGATGAACAGTTCGTGCTTAGTAAATGATCACAGATTTTGGGACACTTCTTTGGGATGTTGATCCAGATACACAAACGTTTCCTGTCTACAGCGCTAGTAAATCTTGTTTATTAAATAATCTATGCATTTACTCAAATATCTGGCATATTACAAGCTAAGCTGGGGCAGTCTGGGCCATTAATGGTCTATATGCTGCTACAGAAATTGGTGCTGGTGATTTAGTAGGTGACACGCTTTTTTGTTATGGCACAATTCAGCTTCCATTAAATTCAACTGAAAAACTTTCATTGATTTCAATGGGAGCTGAATCAGGCCCTTAAACTCTACTGAACCATTATCTAAAATGGTGGTGTAGGACACTGCTGCTAGGTGTGCAATCTATAAACTGAGACCTGCAGTTTCAATTGAATAAGGTATTCTAGCCTAAAACTGTTGCAAAGTGTCCCCTCCTATCATTGGTTGTATGTCATTGCAGGGTGGAATGAACTTATTTTAAATGTATTAAGACTTGTTTTAGATAGAAAGGCATCATACAAAATATTTCCTTCTACATGATCTCACAACAGTGTTATTTAAAGTAACAAAACCTTAACTCCATTTACTAGCATTTTAAGGTAGTCCAGCTAGATGTTAGTCTATCTACACACATCCACAGTAATGGGAAGTAGTGAGAGGAAACTTGCTTACTTAAACATAGGAGTTTGTGTTTGTTTTGTTTTTGTTGAACTATGCCAGGATAGGGCAGCTGCCAAGGTAAAAAGAGCAGTCCTTTAAGTGGCCAGAATTCTATTTTTATTTTCTGATTTCAGCCCAGCCAACTCAAGCCAGAAAGCAGCAACTTTCATTCTGACAGTCCATTGTGAAGGAAGGCATCCAGGCTATATTTTTTTCTGAGCTGAGCACCACATTACTTGGGATGTTAAGTCCTGTCTTATTCTGAGATTCACTTCTTATTCTGGGATGAGAAGTCATGGAGGTGGCTTTTAGAAAAGATTAAAAAGCCCTGAAAACTTACATTGTGGGAAAGCACACAATGCACCTGCAACATGAGTCACTTGATATTCACCACCTTGATGATGATATAAAAAAGACCTTATTAAACTAAGTCTAAGTTCTTGAGTGACCTTCTTATCCTCTGCCTTCATCCCACCTGGGTTTTCTCCCTATTTATGTTTAGCAGATTGGTCTCTTTAAACATGGTCTCATTTCAGTGCAACTTCTGTAGTTTTCTGGATACTGTAATGGACACTGAATATATGTATTTGTACATTTTATTTCAAAATAAAATTGATAGAACCTCTCTGACAAAATTGAGAAGGGAAATTATGAAGCAGAGTAACGCCCCGATCAGGTAAAGACTTACCTGTGTACTTATCTTTACTTAATTGGTCTCGTCCCACTGAAGTTAATTAAGCTGCATTATGTGAAATTAAGCATGTATGAAAGTCTTTGAATGACCATGGCCTAGTAGAGGGTGTGTTACAGTCACAGAAACAAATCTGAACAAGTAGTTCCATGTAGTGGGCCCAGTTCTCAAATATCCTAAGCATGTAATTATTTGAGAAATCATGTGTCTTACTGAAAAGATGTGGTTGTGTTGAAGGAAATGCTCAGTTTGAGTATGTGCTGTTCTGCTAATAACGCACGGCCATTTAAACGCAGACTGGAAAAGCAGTTATATTTCCTCCTTCTAGCTGACAGTGTTGAAACAAAATATCATTTTCATTGTCTGTGATAACCATTATGTCTAAATTCCATTATGAATTCTGATAGCTTACTCTGAGATATAGACAGGAACAGAACAGAGGTCATGCAGGACAAATATTCGGTGTACTCTCCAACATTAGGCTGTTAAACTACAAAAACTCTGTTTCAGAGGCCTGGTCTACACTACGAGTTTAGGTCGACTTTAGCAGCGTTAAATCGAATTAAGCCTGGACACGTTCACACGATGAAGCCCTTTCTTTCGACTTAAAGGGCCCTTTAAACCAGTTTCTTTACTCCACCTCCGACGAGGGGATTAGCGATAAAATCGGCCTTAGCGGGTCGGAATTGGGGTAGTGTGGACGGAATTCGACGTTATTGGCCTCCGGGAGCTATCCCACAGTGCTTCATTGTGACCGCTCTGGACAGCACTCTCAACTCAGATGCACTGACCAGGTAAACAGGAAAAGCCCCGCGAACGTTTGAATTTC
The DNA here is from genome assembly GCF_028017835.1 of Emys orbicularis. NCBI lineage: Eukaryota > Metazoa > Chordata > Testudines > Emydidae > Emys > Emys orbicularis. Next base: position 117,623,424 of record NC_088688.1, on the reverse strand, counting down.
ATTTCCTGTTTGCTCAGTGTGGAGAGCACAGGTGACCACACAGAGCTCATCAGTACAGGTAACCGTGATGGAGTCCCAGGATCGCAAAAGAGCTCCATCATGGACCGAACAGGAGGTACGGGATCTGCTCGCCATATGGGGAGATGAATCAGTGCTAGCTGAACTCCGTAGCAGTAAACGAAATGGCAAAATATTAGAAAAGGTCTCCAAGGCCATGAAGGACAGAGGCCATACCAGGGATGCACAGCAGTGCCGCGTGAAAATTAAGGAGCTACGGCAAGCCTACCACAAAGCCAGAGAAGCAAACGGAAGGTCCGGGGCAGAGCCGCAAACATGCTGCTTCTACGAGGAGCTGCATGCCATTCTAGGGGGTGCAGCCACCACTACCCCAACCATGTGCTATGACTCCCTCACTGGAGAAACACACAGGGAAGCGGGTTCGGGGTAAGAGGAAGATGAGGATGGAGATAATGTAGATAGCTCACAGCAGCAAGGAAGCGGAGAAACCGGTTTCCCCAACAGCCAGGATATGTTTATCACCCTGGACCTGGAACCAGTAACCCCTGAACTCACCCAAGGCGTGCTCCCAGACCCTGAGGGCACACAGGGGACCTCTGGTGAGTGTACCTTTGTAAATATTACACATGGTTTAAAAGCAAGCGTGTTTAATGATTAATGATTAATTTGCCCTGGCAATCGCGGCCAGTACAGCTACTGGAAAAGTCTGTTAACGTGTATGGGGATGGAACGGAAATCCTCCAGGGACATCTCCAGAAAACTCTCCTTCATGTACTCCCAAAGCCTTTGCAAAAGGTTTCTGGGGAGGGCTGCCTTATCCCGTCCACCATGGTAGGACACTTTACCACGCCAGGCCAGTAGCACGTAGTCTGGAATCATTGCATAACAAAGCATGGCAGCGTATGGTCCCGGTGTTTGCTGGCATGCAGACAACATCCATTCCTTATCGCTCTTTGTTATCCTCAGGAGAATAATATCATTCACGGTCACCTGGTTGAAATGGGGTGATTTTATTAAGGGGACATTCAGAGGTGCACCTTCCTGCTCTGCTGAACAGAAATATTCCCCGCTGTTAGCCACGCGGTGGGGGGGAGGGGTGAAGTGATCATCCCAGAGAATTGGATGTGGGGGGGGGAGGGGAGTCAGTTGGGTTTGTGCTGCATGTTAACCCGGAAACCGCAGCCCCTCCTTTTACATTGCAAACCCATTTTAAATGGCCAACCCAACGGGTGCTTGGTATGGGAAATGAGAGCGCTACTGTTTGAAACCATTCCCACATGTTAAGAAGGTTAAAAAAGCCAAAAGACTGTGTCTTACCATGGCTGCCTGCAAGCCAAAATCTGTTGCCTGGCACTGCGTGAGTGATCTCTCACATCAAACCGGCAGGCCCTCAATATAAGAGGAAAAATGCGACCTTGTAACGAAAGCACATGTGCTGTGTAATGTGAACAACAAAATTTAACGTGAAAGAGTGTACCCATTGTTCTCTAAAATGTGTCTTTTTTAACCACCTCTCCCTTCTCCTCCACCAGCTGCAAATGTTTCTCCTTCGCAGAGGCTAGTGAAGATTAGAAGGAGAAAACGGAGGACACGGGATGATATGTTCATGGAGCTCCAGATGTCCTCCCACGCTGAGAGAGCACAGCAGAATGCGTGGAGGCAGTAAATGTCAGACTACAGAAAAGCACAGTATGAACGAGAGGAGAGGTGGCGGGCTGAATCGCGGGCTGAACAGAGCAAGTGGCGGGCTGAAGATGATAGGTGGCGTCAGCTTGCAGACAGAAGGCAAGAGTCGATGCTCCGGCTGCTGGAGCATCAAACTGATATGCTCCAGCGTATGGCTGAGCTGCAGGAAAGGCAGCAGGAGCAGAGACCGCCGCTACAGCCCCTGTGTAACCAACAGCCCTCCTCTCCAAGTTCCATAGCCTCCTCACCCAGACGCCCAAGAACACGGTGGGGGGGCCTCCGGCCACCCTGTCACTCCACCCCAGATGATTGCCCGAGCAGCAGAAGGCTGGCCTTCAATCAGAGTTAAAGTTTTAAACTGCAGTGTGTCCTTTTCCTTCCCTCCTCCCCCACCCATCCCGGGCTACCTTGGCAATTATCCCCCTAGTTGTGTGATGAATTAATAAAGAATGCATGAATGTGAAGTAACAATGACTTTATTGCCTCTGCAAGCGGTGCTTGAAGGGGGGAGGGGAGGGTGGGGTGGTTGGTTTACAGGGAAGTAGAGTGAACCAGGTGGGGGGGGGGCGGAGGGTACATCAAGGAGAAACAAACAGAAGTTTCACACCGTAGCCTGGCCAGTCACAAAACTTGTTTTCAAAGCTTCTCTGATGCGCACCACACCCTGCTGTGCTCTTCTAACCACCCTGGTGTCTGGCTGCGCGTAATCAGTGGCCAGGCGATTTGCCTCAACCTCCCACCCTGCCATAAATGTCTCCCCTTTACTCTCACAGATATTGTGGAGTGCACAGCAAGCAGCAATAACAATGGGGATATTCTTTTCGCTGAGGTCTGAGCGAGTCAGTAAGCTGCGCCAGCGCGCTTTTAAACGTCCAAATGCACATTCCACCACCATTCGGCACTTGCTCAGCCTGTAGTTGAACAGGTCCTGACTACTGTCCAGGCTGCCTGTGTACGGCTTCATGAGCCATGGCATTAAGGGGTAGGCTGGGTCTCCAAGGATCACGATAGGCATTGCAACATCCCCAACGGTTATTTTTTGGTCCGGGAAGAAAGTCCCTTCCTCCAGCTTTCGAAACAGAGCAGAGTGCCTGAAGACGCGAGCATCATGTACCTTTCCCGGCCATCCCACGTTGATGTTGGTGAAACGTCCCTTGTGATCCACCAGGGCTTGCAGCAGCATTGAAAAGTACCCCTTGCGGTTTATGTACTCGGTGGCTTGGTGCTCCGGTGACAAGATAGGGACATGGGTTCCGTCTATGGCCCCACCACAGTTTGAGAATCCCATTGCAGCAAAGCCATCCACTATGGCCTGCACGTTTCCCAGAGTCACTACCCTTGATATCACCAGGTCTTTGATTGCCCTGGCAACTTGGATCACAGCAGCCCCCACAGTAGATTTGCCCACTCCAAATTGATTCCCGACTGACCGGTAGCTGTCTGGCGTTGCAAGCTTCCACAGGGCTATCGCCACTCGCTTCTCAACTGTGAGGGCTGCTCTCATCCTGGTATTCTGGCGCTTCAGGGCAGGGGAAAGCAAGTCACAAAGTTCCATGAAAGTGCCCTTACGCATGCGAAAGTTTCGCAGCCACTGGGAATCGTCCCACACCTGCAGCACGATGCGGTCCCACCAGTCTGTGCTTGTTTCCCGGGCCCAGAATCGGTGTTCCACGCCATGAACCTGCCCCAGTAACACCATGATTTCCACATTGCTGGGGCCTGTGCCTTGTGAGAGGTCTATGTCCATGTCAATTTCCTCATCACTCTCGTCGCCGCGCTGCAATCGCCTCCTCGGCTGGTCCTGGTTTTGCTTTGGCATGTCCTGGCTCTGCATATACTCCAGGACAATGCACGTGGTGTTCATAGTGCTCATAATTGCCACGGTGATCTGAGCGGGCTCCATGATCCCAGTGCTATGGCGTCTGGTCTGAAAAAAGGCGCGAAACTAGTATCTGACGGACGGAGGGATGGAGGGAGGGGCGAGTGACGACATGGCGTACAGGTACAGGGAATTAAAATCAACAAAGGTGGCTGTGCATCAGGGAGAAACACAAACAACTGTCACACAGAATGGCCCCCCCAAAGATTGAACTCAAAATCCTGGGTTTAGCAGGCCGTTGATTTCACGGAGGGAGAGGGAAGCAAATGAATACCGAACAAATCTATTTTTTACATCTTAAGCTGGCAGACGACGGTGCAGCATGACTGATAGCCCTCGGCATCTTCTGGGTGCTTGGCAGAAAATACTGGGCGTTTTGCAGAAAATAGTGTACTAAGACTGATAGCCATCATCGTCAAGACAGTTCGATAGGACTGAGCATGTCTGCCCACGTGCCCATGATTGACATGCAATATGACGACGATGGATATCAATCTTAATACACCATCTACTGCCAAAAGGCAAGGGGCTGCTGCTGTATGCAATGCAGCCCCACATCTGCCAGACCCACGTCTGCCAGCACCCAGATCGCCGATGAAGGCTACCAGTCATACTGCACCGTCTACTGCCAAAAGGCAATTAGCTGCTGCTGTGTAGCAATGCAGTACCACGTCTGCCGGCACCCAGAGGACATATGGTGACGGTGAGCTGAGCTGAGCAGAGCGGGCTCCATGCTTGCTGTGGTATGATGTCTGCACAGGTAACCCAGGTAAAAAGGCGCGAATCTATTGTCTGCCGTTGCTCTGACGGAGGGGGAGGGGCCTGACGACATGTACCCAGAACCCCCCGCGACACTGTTTTGCATCATTCAGGCATTGGGATCTCAACCCAGAATTCCAATGGGCGGCGGAGACTGCGGGAACTGTGGGATAGCTACCCATAGTGCAATGCTCCGGAAGTCGACGCTAGCCTCGGTACTGTGGACGCGGTCCGCCGACTAGAGCACTTAGAGCATTTTATGTGGGGACACACACAATCGGCTGTATACAACCGATTTCTATAAAACCGGCTTCTATAAATTCAACCTAATTTCGTAGTGTAGACATACCCAGAGTCAAATGCTGCAGAAGCTCTTAAGGAACTGAACCAGCATGGTGCCACTATGAAGAAAGGTCCCCAGGCCTGGACAGTTTACACACCATAGACTCTGTTCTCAGGGCCTGGTCTAAAGCCCAATTAAGTCAATTGAATTGAATAGGCTTTGGATCATGTCAACACGGCATGTAATAGACCAAATTAAGTGTGTTTATTTCTTCCATATTGTTCAAGTTCTTCCTAGTAAAAATGCTTTCATTTGGAAATACACAGGGTTTTCCCCATATTCTTCTTCCTTATCCCCCTTCTTCTGGTTTGATTTCTCCCACTTGCCATCTTATGAAGCTTCTCTTAACTTATTCTCCTTTTCTGTTATGTGCGCGTGTACGTCAATAAAATACTCATCCCATCTACTTTGGGATATAATTGTTCACTCTTCTATAACTTTTTCTCACTGTGGGTCTGATACAAAGTACTTGGAAGCACAGTAAATAAAAAACAGAGTTAAAATCTCCCCCACCTAAATTTGGATTTTTTACTATTTAAATTCATTTTTCATTAAAAATCCACCTGTTTCAAATGAAATTTGAAATGTCCATCCTATGGATAAGGCCTAAAGTCATGTAAATAAGCTGAAAAAAAATGCTGCATCAGTGAGTCTTCCAAGTTTTAAAGAATTAAAGGGTGCTATTGTTTTAGTTATGTATTGAATAGGGAGAAAACATTAACATTTGAGGTCAACCCAAGCTTTATAAACATCAAGTAACTTTTTAAATCTTTACAGTAGAGCAAATGCTGGTACTTACATCTGTCCAAATATCAGTACTTTCAGATTTTGTGCGGTAAATCTTTTGTGTTAATTACTTTTGGTTTAAGATTATTTTGCAGGTGCAGCAAGGATATTTTCATCATTTGCACTATCTCATTCAAAGTTGAGAAACCAACTGAGAATTGAAAAAGCAGGAAAGCTCATTTGCCTCTTCCAATATATAAATAAAATCTGAGAGAGAGAATGAGATCTACTAACTTTAAAAACTTTAAGGACAACAGGCCAAATTTTCAAAGAGCTTTGTGCATCTAAAGGGTGCACATATGCCCTAGAAGGATTTTCAAAAGTGACTATTTGCATGTTTGGATGCCTAAATTCCTTTGAAACTCTGGTCTATGGTGACCAGAAATAATCCCTGAATTCACTACAGTTAATACTTTCTATGTGTTTTTAAATCCAGTTTTAAGTGCAAAGCATGTTTTGATAAACATACCACTTTTCTTATCTATCCAGCACATTTAAGCTAGTTTAGTTAATTAATAAATGCTGAGCTTTGTGCATTTATAATTGAATTCCATTTCAAATGCAGCTTGACTCAAATTAGAAGCAAAAAAAAAAATGAATCTAGTAAATAAGTCACTCACCATTTTCTAATATAAAGTAACACAGATTCAGACTTTTAATTTTATGTTGGCTATGTAATTGCTTAAATACGCATGTAATGATATAGTGCATTCTCCTAGCTAGCAAAAAGAAGTACCAAATTTAGAGTAAAGACTATATTTAGTTGCAAATAAACCATGTTTAATAGTTATACCAGCCAATGAGAATGATCCTCTCTTTCAGAAAATAACTAAAATGAACAAATGCAAAACAAGATTAAAATCAAGTTTTCCTTTTTGCTGATTCAAATCATGATTAAAATTGATTTCAGTCAAAGATTCAAATCAACTCACTCTGCATTGAATTCAGTGGAAAGAATCCTATTGACTTCAGTGGACTTTGGACGAGGCCCTAATTTTTCAATATCACTTTCATCCATTCCTTGAATATAATTGTGGCAGGGTGAACTAGCCCAGGGGGACTGAGCACAGAACCTGGCCAGGCCAGCGAGGGTACCGAGATGGCCCCATTGGTCTGGTTCGAGACTGAGTCCAGGGAGGCCTGCTGAAACACCACCAGCTGCAGGTACAGAATATCTTGTTCAACCTTTTCAGTCTTCTTCCCTTTTCCTTTCTTTATTATTTATAAAGTGCCACTGGTGTCCCTGGTGATAAGTAACATTAGGATGAACATCATCCTGTGGGAGACTATCAAAAGCACAAAGAGGAGGTAAGTACCTTATTCCTACAGAGAGTCTGTGGGAGTTAGGTACCAATTCACCTTTGCAAAGCTCTTCATCCAGTTTCTTTCTGTTAGCACTTCTAATGGGATACAAAGTCTTCTACAGAAGGTCAGGCATCAGGAAACCTTAGTTCTGTAATACATGAGATGTGGATAATTCAGACAATGAACTGGCATTGCTCTATTGATGGAAGTATAAATAAGCAAATATTCAAAGCTTGTAGATTTTTTTTTACGTCTTAAAATATAAATGTTTATACCAGAATTAAGCACCCCCATCTCTTTCCATATGGATCACGTCACTGTGGTATCTGATCAAGTTGTCAGCTCCCTTGGCTGCCCCTCAGTGTTTCAAAGGCCAGTCAGCCCTTTGACATCTGGACTGTGTTTAAGTAAGAACAAAGACTAAATACAGTGAAATGATGAGCCCTTTAAGCCTGATTTTGTTTTTGTCCCCGTCTTACTTGCACCTTACACAGTCATTTGAACCTTTGCAAAATGCTGCCAAATCAAAATGATAGCACTTTATACCCACTTGGTAGAGGGGTAAATAAATGACTGTGCAAGGCAGCAGAGAACTGGCCACTTGTTGTTGTAAGCAAAAGGCTTTGGGGATAGAGAGGAAGAGAGGAATTTTCACAAGACTCTTTAACAAACCCTCACTTTGATCAAATATGAATGTGCCTCATAGTGATACAAAGATAAATGATTGGTATCAGGGATCATTTATGCTGCTCAGTTCCATTTAGCTCAATTATTCAAAAATCAGATAAAGTCTAATGTTATTGATCACAGTTTCCCCACTAAACAATAAATATTGCACTAAGGTCATGGTACAAGAAGGATTTATGCTTCTCTATATTTGCACTTTGTAGTGGTTAATTTACAGTCTTTTCTCTGATTAAGATAAAGTGGCACCTACAGTAAAATATTTATAAAGGCAATATGACTTTTTTAAAAATTAAGGTTTAATCTTGAAACAATTTTTAAAGAGTGAATTACCAAAGAAAGCAACAGGAAGGATACAGTCTATAGTCAGTGTTCAGCAATGCAACATATTAGTGAAGAGTTGTTGTACTCCACCCCAAAAGGTGTGGGGTGTGGAGCGGGGGAAGATACCAGCATCAGACATGCTAGAGGAGAACAGAGACCCCAGGACTGGCTCTCATCAGGTACATGTGTATTTTGGGTGGGTAGCAGCAACTGGACATCTTGGCAGGTATTCTGGTCTGAGACCCTATGAAAAGTGGAGCAACAGAGTATGGTGGCTACTGTAAGTGAAAGAAAAGAAACGTGATGTAAAAGAAAGATCATTCTTAGTTGGGGCTTGATGCATTGCCATTTCAAGTTACTGGGAAAGGCCGCTATTGACACCATTGTGCCTTGAATTAGGCCTGCCGTGATTAAGCTGAGGACAAGAATGTGTGATAAAGGAAGAAAAACAATCAAGCAAAAAGTGTTACCTACTACCAAGTAATATATACTTGTCTCTTATTAAATATTACCTTCAATGATATCTCTCTAAGAGAGCACAGGTTACAGCTACCAGATCAACTCTTAGTACTCTGCCAAGGAAATGAAAGAAACTTGATCTGTTGTAGATAAGTCAAGAGCAGTCCCCCAAAATGGTCTTTAAAGTAGTTTGTCTTAAAGTAAGAAAATAATGCATTTAGGATGAAATACGGTGGCAGTAGTCCAAAAAAAATCCACGGCACATTAGTCCCTTAACCAAGAATACTTAATCTTGCTGTTGTTGAATTATCTGGCTCCACTTGGCTGAATCTATTGCTGCCTGTAATATATAATGTATTTCTACATACAAGACTCTAAAGGAAGAGGCTTTCTATATATGTGATTCTAATTACACTTAATTCATTTACTACTTTGTATTTGGTTAAAAACTTTTCTGATGCAAATTAAAGTCTCCAATCCTTGCTTATTAGATTTTAATCATTTACATGTTTGCTCGATCTGGAATTTGTGCAAACTCATTATTTAGAAGAAGCTTCTTGTTATTTCTATCTCCTCATTTCAGAGACTTAATTATTTGTCTCTCTCCTCAGTTTATATTACTGCGTTAGGTTCATTAACACATTATTTGTCAGAATGCAAGGTTGTAAGAGTGGAAGTGTACATCACTCAGTTCTAATCAAACATTAGGCCAGATTATATAACCCTTGATCCTGTTCAGTAGTGTCTTTTTCTGCAAGTAACCTGTTCATTTACTGAAACTATGTACCAGAGTAAGGCACTACTCAGTGGTCACAAGGGCAGGGACAGAATCTGGCCTACTGAAAACATGGGGTTGAAATCATGACCTCATTGAGGGCAATGCTTAATTTGGAAGTTGGGGGAGGGGGCTAGGTGGTCATGCTTTACCCCATCTTCTCACTGCTGGTTGCTCTTTGTAGGGATCGGGTCAGGTGTACTGTCTGCTAAAAGCAGAAGGAGAGCTCCCCACACCCTTCTCCTTGGTTTGGGCAAGAAAAGCTCCTCTATAGCTCCTGCTTCTCCTTGCTTGGGGCTGTGGGGACAAACTTGCTTGTTTTAAATTTACTTTACTAAATACAATGCTATGACCCAGAAGTTAAACACCCAGGAGGCAGGTTTTTTAGAGGAAATAGAGCATTCTTAAGAGGAGCATCAGCCATCTAAGTCTCAGTATAGACCAAATTCTGCCCTCATAAATCTAGTTAGTCATTTTAATGCGTTAGTCTCAAATTGATGTTATCCCTTTGTCCTTAAACATGAGGATTTATGCACTGTTTCTCAGATGTGTGATTCTATCTGTCAGTTACCAGAAACTACTTGGTCTTCACAATTCTCTGTAAACAATCTTATCTACGTACATATATGTGGGGTCTTCTAGAAGTACTGAAGTCAATGAGCACTCATATGAGGTGTTTTTCAGACCATAGGCCATCTTTCACATAAGCTAAACCCTTCCCTGAAATTCAAACCGGTACTCCAAACCATATGATTGCTCTCTATACATATATTAGAGGAATAAATACCAGGGAGGGAGAGGAGTTATTTAAGCTCAGTACCAGTGTGGACACAAGAACAAATGGATATAAATTGGCCATCAGGAAGTTTAGACTTGAAATTAGACGAAGGTTTCTAACCATCAGAGGAGAGAAGTTCTGGAACAGCCTTCCAAGGGGAGCAGTGGGAGAAAAGACATATCTGGCTTCAAGACTAAGCTTGATAAGTTTATGGAGGGGATGGTATAATGGAATAGCCTAATTTTGGCAATTAATTGGTGTTTGACTATTAGTGGTAAATATGCCCAATGGCCTGTGATGGGATGTTAGATGGGGTGGGATCTGAGTTACTACAGAGAATTCTTTCCTGGGTGTCTGGCTGGTGAGTCTTGCCCACATGCTCAGGGTTTAGCTGATTGCCATATTTGGGGTCGGGAAGGAATTTTCCTCCAGGGCAGATTGGCAGAGGCCCTGGGGGGTTTTCGCCTTCCTCTGCAGTGTGGGGCACGGGTCACTTGCTGGAGGATTCTCTGCACCTTGAAGTCTTTAAACCACAATTTGAGGACTTCAATAGCTCAGACATAGGTTAGGGGTTTGATACAGGAGTGGGTGGGTGAGATTCTGTGGCCTGTGTTGTGCAGGAGGTCAGACTAGACGATCATAATGGTCCCTTCTGACCTTAAAGTCTATGATTCTATGATTCAGCCAGTCACCATAAATTAAGGTGGCATGTGAGAAGTACAATTACCTATGGTATCTGCAAGTCAGCAAATATGCCTGTCTTCAGGAGTCCCTGAATTCATTCAAACCTGCTTAACCCATTTTTTTCTTATTCATGCAGCAGTGTTCAAACACAAAAGAGGGGTATACTTAGCTTTTTTTCAAAGGAGCATCCAGGGGTGTGTGAAGAAAGAAAAGTAAAGTTTCTGTCCTTGCAAAGAACCTTCACACTACCATACAAATTAACATGAAAGCAACAGCTCTCACTGAGTCATCAAATCTTTTTCATTCATTCTCTTGTCTCTAGAGCCTCTCTTCTATTTCTTTCTACAACCTTCTGCCAAGTGATTTCACATCAGAAGAAAACATAAAATTATACTGCAGAAGTGAAACACTGCTATATTACAGGCTGTCGTTGCTTCAAGGTAGACCAAGGTTTTTCTTATAATATGTTAGTATAGCAGGCCTGAGTGGTTTATTCCTATGCAGTTAAGCGGGATTTCATAGTCTTTTTCTTCCCTCCCCACATTCTATCTATTATATTTGGGTTGTATTTGTTCAGTGTTTCTTACTCACTTGCAACTTGTGAATAATTGAATAGGTTTTTCCCTGCATGTGTTAGAAATTATTTTACACCAGAGATTTCCGGTTATTTGACTGCTTTGTTCACACATGCGGTCCTGTGTACAGCAGTAACATCAGAGGGCTTGTGAAATACCAATAGAGGACTAATAAAAAAGCAAACCCGAGCACCACACACATGTCATGGTGATTTTGTCAGGCACACTGAGGCAGGGAGTGAGTCACAATCAATCATTCTGACATCAGCCTGGTTTTACATCAGAGGACATGATTTGTTGATCTGCAATTATACTTTAATTGTGACTTTTCTTAAAACATTCACTCACCAATTGTAGGGGGTTCTGGGAAAGATGATGCAAATGACCCTACTTAATTCACTACTGCAGTAAGTGAATACATTTTCTTTAATTTTATTTGTATAACAATTGTTTTAAGTTCATAATTTTTTCTAGTGCAAGTTGCATCCTGATGAAGCCTAGATATTGGAGGGGGAATAGAGATGAGTCACTTCAGGGCCCACCCCCAGAAAGCTGCTGCATAAGAACTAACCAGAAACTCTAAGTTGCATGGATAACAAACAGTTGAATCTGGGGATACTATCTTGTAGTCCTTTGGGCCAAGAGAAATAGCCACCTGCCATAACCATTCCCCTGTTGCATGCTGTTATTGACAGTGCCCAGACAAAGGCATTTTCTGTGCCCTGAAACCATGGCATGACTACTTTGCTGCATCATGAAAATATGTTTTTCCTAACCCCAGAAAGTAGTCATCAGTTTTACCCTTTAGCCAGTGAGCAAGCGTCAATCTAGCCTAACGTCAAGACAAAACACATGCCAAAATCTGAAATGGCTAACCACTAGATTTCTTCCCTACACTACCAAGTCTAAGCATCTGTCTCCCAGAAGCTTACCTAAGGGGGAATGTTGGAGGGGAAGAACTCTGGCTGCCGGTGAGAGATTGGAGACTTCTTAAACAACAGTCACTTGGTGTCTTTATGCAATGCCCAAACTCCTTAACATTGCCAGTTAAGGGCCATGAGCGTCATGCTAGAGTTATGTGGGAACTGGGTTTTTCCATTGCACTTTGCCAAACAAACAAAAATTTCCTGTGAAAGAAAATCATGGAAAAAAATCATGCCACAACGCGTACTTGATAAAATGCACTCGTACAAGTGGGAGCTTGCATTGATGGAGCTTTTCTGCTGTGCACTATGGATCATCGATAATGTGGGGTAAATGGACTGCTTACATACCGTAACTAAATTTCAATACTTAGATGCATTTAAATAAATATTACTGTAGTAAGAGTTGCATATCTTATGGTAAGAAGATGTAAATATTACTCTGCTACACTTTTTTTTTTTTTTTAAGAATAGCTCTTCAAATATAAATGTGCAGAGTGTGTGGGGGTGTACGTTGTCTGTGTATAGTTGCCCCATGCTCAACTGTAGTAGGTGTCTTGGAGCCATAGAGTTAAATCTGTGGGAGAAAAACGAGCAGTTCAGAGTCAGAGTATATTAGTGTAATTAATTTTACACCCATCTGCTAGTCCTAGAACAGAGGTGGTTACAAATAGCAAGAAGCAATCAATCCCCTTTTTCAGGAATCTCTGCCAGAACAGCAATGTCTGGTTCCAAAGAAGACACTCTGCTTCAAGAATTAACACTAGTTAGAGATATTAAAGCAGTGAACAAATTCTCCTGTTTCCCGCCCCATGTCCCCCCAAAACAAATGGCACCACAAGAGTAGCAATGTGGCATTTCTTCAGACTGAACACTGCACTCTAAGAAAAAGAACTTGACAGACTCTGTAGAACAGCACTGCCTGGTTCCTTCCCCCATAACAAAGATTAAAATTGTATAGTTACTGATGAACTCCAGATTATTTCACCATGACAACAAAACAAAGGGGCAGACAGTTCCAACATTACTCCTGCTGAGTAGTTCCTTGCTCAGCAAAGGTGCTGGCACTATTTGCAGAATAAAGAACTGCTCAGTGTAAGGGAAAGCACAATATAGCCTAACCAGTCAATTCTCCCAGTTTCAGGAGGGTTTGTACTCTGCCCATCTCAGCCATGCCCCTGCTGCCAAGACTTCTATTACTGCAGGTATGGTCTAGTTATTACATAGTCCTGCCTTGAGTGAAGGGGTGTGGACTACATCACCTCTCGACGTCCCTTCCAGTCCTACACTTCTATGAATCTATTTATACTTGTGATAGCTCGATGAACGCAAGTGCAAGTATGTGTACACAAGTAGGAGAATCACACCCCTAGTTCATAGTGAAGATGAAGCCTGATACTATCCATGAAGCTATTAACGTTGGAGTATCTTGTATCCAACACTGGGGGCTAAATTTCCAAGCAGTGCACAGGACAGGTTTATATCTCGCTATTTCTTTTTATCATAAGGGAATACTAATGAGGCTTATAATCTCCCAACAGCAGCAAGTCTGGATGGAAGATTATTCTAAGTATAAATATCCAGACAGGTGGAAAGCTTTTATGTGAGACTCCCCAGAAATTTCCATGTTCCACATATGGCTACCAGCACTGTGATCAATCACTGATCTTGGTTCACATTGCAATGATACAGCACTAAACCCTGAGGTATACTTACTTCTAGCAGCTGATGTGCATAATTAGCAATTGGGTTTCATGTAGGCATGCAGAAAATTAACTGAGATTCAGAAACTTCATTTATTCTCTGATTTTTTTTTTGAGGTCACAAACTTGTCTCCCAAGTTTTATGAGCTAGGTCAGCTGCTCCATCCTCTTGTGCATTGAAAGTTTAGATAGAACAAAGTATTATCCCAGTGGTTTCCAAACTCTGTGATGGATCTGTATTGGGGAGCCCATAGTCCCTCATACTGTAGGTCCTAACATTTGCCACAGATCTCCCAGGTGTTGTAAAGACTTTCCCGTTCTCTTTATTTGCTTGTTTCCTCCTCTTTTCTTTTGTTTCTCATTGGCAGAAATTCAAGAGGCCTTCAAGGACCTGAGTGGGCTTTCAGTTACAGAGGAAATTCTAGGCATGTTGTTTCTATTACAATTGATTGTTGAAATAATCATCCAAGCCCCCAAACGATGCCATTATGGTAGATTCATGAATAGCTTGAACATCTGCTAGCCAACCTGAGTATTCGCTCCAAGATGTCCACCCATTTTATGAATCCTAGTACTATATGCGCCTGATCACGAGTTTGGCTATGCACTAGGTGAAGCAGTGTGGTCACAGGTTAAGGCATTAGATTGGGATTTGATATACGTTCTAGTGCCAGTTCTGCCACTCACCTGCTGCGTGACCTTAGGTGTGTCACTTTACCACTCAGTACCTCGGCTTCCCCTCCCACATGTTGTGTCTCATCTATTTAGATTCTCTGCTTTTTGAGGGAAGGGCCTAGCACAATAGGAGCCCCGTCTTGCCTGGGGCATCCACATGCTACTATAATGCAAGTAATACAAGGAACCATCAGAAACTGGAATAACAGTTGGGTGTTGCCTTATCAAGTCGGGGATCAGTTGAGAAGAAGGTGTGAGTATCAACAGAGGGGGGAAAATTATAGTGGGGGCACAAGACAGTGAGGGCAAAATATATATAATCTGTGAAATCCTAACATCCTAAAAACAGTGTTTGGTGCATCAATGACTGAATATCTGCCAAATAGGGTGTAGGCTCAACCTTATGCCTCATATATTCATTTCTTGAGAAAAAAATATTCCATACACATAGTGTGGGTGAACACTGCCCTTGAGCCTTCACTGGTGCCTAGTTAATATACAGCTGACTGGCTGCATGAGTGTCTACATGCCTTTCAGCTACATCAGAGATCCAAAAGCAGCAGCAAAACCCAGTACTCATGGCCGTGTGGATTTCTGGCCCTCACAGAGGGATGTTGAGCTATGTAAGCTAGTGCGTGGATTAGTCTGTGATGGTTCTAATGCAAGATATTTTCCATAAGAACTAGGAATGTAATCAGAACCTGTTACGGGTGTATTTTTAAAACACTGTTCATTTGACCATTTCATGACAAACCATAGAGGGGTGGGGAACACAACACATTGGCAATTGTTTACATAAAATGGGGGAGGGAATTGCAGCATCACTCTGCCTGGAGCATAAGTGTTAATGAAGAGGAAGATATTTGCATATGCACGTTTAAGTGATGTGGCATAGCATGGCTGGCTATGGCATTCCTTTCATTACACTGACATTCATGCAACCTTACTGCTGCTCTCTCTTCTTTTGGAACCTAATTTTGGCTGTGCCTTGTAGCATCTGGCCATTAATAAGAAACAAACATTAAAATGTCAACCTTTGCCATTGGATACCAGTCACTCTAAGTATAATGGCAGAGTTGGTTGAAATGTGCAATGTCATAATGTAGGTTGTATAATATTTTGCACTTAAAGTGGGAGTTCGACCTGTTTTTTAATAAAAAAGCCATGGTGTTTCAGCTCCAAATTTGCATTACATAATCCCAGTAAGGTTGATTCGGGGGGGGGGGGGGTAAGTGAGTCTGAAGATAACTGTTTAATTAGTTTGACTCGCTTAAAAATTGGCACAAAAAAGCTCGCTATTATTCATATGACTTCTTTTCCAGGCTCCTCTAGCTTAAACTACAAACGAGAGTAACCAATGTGAATGTCGTGAGAAATAGGGGCTGCCAGAATTTATGTAAAGTTTCTAATTAACAAAAATAATTTAAAAAAATAGCTCTTTATCATAATTGATTTATTACTACACCGAGCCAAAGAAGAACAAGACTTATAGCAAGCAGGGTCCCCTACAAAGTAGTAGCTGCTGGCTTGTCAAAGACCAGGAGCTTCATGAAGCTTTTCTACTAAACAATCTCACTGAGAACAGCATCTTCAACAAAGCAACAGCTACAGTGTTAGAAACATCCTATTCTTTGTGAAACCTTCCAGTCACCTCTAGAGCTCGCGGTCTCTGATTGTGTAGTCAGTTCAGGAGTGACACAGTTGAACCGGTTAAAGAGTTTCATGAAGAATAGGGTCTGCGGCAAAACAAGGGCTATTTTGACTAATATCATGGTCTTGATTAAGTCCCTTAGCTCAGTGGTCCTCAAAACCGGTCTGCCGCTTGTTCAGGGAAAGCCCCTGGCGGGCCGGTTTGTTTACCAGCCGCGTCCGCAGGTTCGGCCGATCGTGGCTCCCACTGGCTGCGGTTCGCCGCTCCAGGCCAATTGGGGAGGCGGGAAGCAGTGGCCAGCACATCCCTCGGCCCGCGCTGCTTCCCGCAGCCCCCATTGGCCTGGAGCGGCGAACCGCAGCCAGTGGGAGCCGCGATCGGCCGAACCTGCGGCCGCGGCAGGTAAACAAACCGTCCTGGCCTGCCGGGGGTTTTCCCTGAAGAAGCGGCGGACTGGCTTTGAGAACCACTCCCCTAGTTGATTCAGAAGTGGATGCAGTTCTTCACAAACAGGAGCCTTTTGGAGGGAGACCCTCTCAATTTTTATTAGTATTGTGTCATGACTCAGTCCTTAGTATGCCCAATGACCATCTAATGGAGAACATGGGAATGGGAAGTTAGTTGTTGCACGATCTTGCTCGTTAGAGAGCAGTACAATACTGCTGATTGTCTTGTGCCCCCACTATAATTTCCCCCCCCCCCCCCGTTGATACACCTTCTTCTCATCTGTTGAGGATGGGCCACATCTACCATGATTGAACTGGCTTTGGTAGCCACAAAAAGCTCTGTTCCCTCTGTTGATATTCACCCCTTCTTGTCAACTGTTGGAAATGGGCCACATCGACCCTAATTGAATTGGCCTCATTAGCACTGATCCCCCACTTGGTAAGGCAACTCCCATCTTTTCATGTGCTGTGTATTTATACCTGCCTACTGTATTTTCCACTCCATGCATCTGATGAAGTGGGTTATAGCCCACGAAAGATTATGCCCAAATAAATTTGTTAGTCTCTAAGGTGCCACAAGGACTCCCCGTTGTTTTTATTCTTTAATATTATAAATCCTTCTGTGAGAGGCAAGGTTGCATACATAACATACCTAACACACAAGCAAGGAACTGAGAAGATAAGGCATCTAACAGTACATAATTTTAGAATATAGATATGCAGGCCTGCCTGTAAATGCCTATACTTGAAGAACGTAGGTGTATTTTTATCACTTAGCTAGTTATAGAGGTATAAAACAAAGAATCAAAATCACAAATCTGCCTGTGTATAGGCCTTCTCTCACTAGGATAGTCTGAGGCCTTGTTCTTAGGCTAAGACCTTTTGGCTAAGCAGCAGGGGCAGCCAAAAGCTGGGAAGCATAGGGTCACATCCTCACATTCCAAATCAGTCACATTGAAATAAGGTGGTATTGGGCTGTTAAGAAGATGATCCTGTCCTGATAGTGCCTATCACCACCAGATAAAAAAACAGATCTTAAGATGGCTAAAGAAAACTTAGTTTAATAGCATCCTATCTGGCAAGAAATCACTTATCAATGGTTGTGGTTGTGAAACCCTCATTTCTTTATTGTTTTATCTTTATGGCCCCCACTTTTCTATTGTTCATCTGTCTGGTTCTCTAATTGTTTCTGTCTGCTGTATAATTAGTTTTGTTAGGTGTAAGTTAGAGTAGTGGGATATAATTGGTTAGAGAATTATGTTACAATATGTTAGAATTGGTTAGATAGATTTTAGTAAAATGATTGGTTAAGGTATAGCTGAGAATATTACTATATAAACTGGGGTCAAACAGGAAGTAGGTGGGAAACTGGAATCATGCTTGCTGGAAATTAACCCCAATAAACATTGCATACTCTGCACTTCAGACTTATGGTCTTTTGCTGTTTGCTGTCTGCGTGACAAGAACTGGGGAAGTGGGAGGGTGGAGGGAAAGCCCTCTAACACATACCTGCTGTTCCTGCCTTCCAGCACCCCTTTTCCCGAGGATAAGTGAGTGTGATTCTCCTGGATGATGCATTAATAACGTAGAGAAGCTGTTTGTAACTTTTTGTTTGTGCACTTTTTTACTCAACAGCTCAGGGATCAGGCTCTTGGCCAGATTTTCAAAACTATTTTAGGTGCCTAAAAGATACAGGGTATGTCTACACTACCCGCCAGATCAGCGGGCAGCGATCAATCCAGCGGGGATCAATTTATCGTGTCTAGTCTATCGCGTCTCGTCTAGTCTATGTAGCTGAAGTTGCGTAACTTAGATCGATCCCTCCCTCCCACCCCCCCCCCCAGTGTAGACCAGGCCGCATACACTTACTGTGACTTTCAATAGTGATAAGATGCATCTTTAGGCACCTAAATACCTTTGAAAAATCTTATTGTTGGTGTTTTATACTTTAGGGCATGAGCCAATGTCTCAATGATGGTTGGAAGGAATCTTCCCGTATGGGCTAGTTATATCATAATTGTGAACTGTGGAGTTTATTGCATCTTCCACTGAGGCCTTTAGTACTGGGCACTGTCAGAATACTCGGTTAGACAGACAGCTGATCTGCTATAACAGTTCCTATGTTCCTAGGGCTGAATAATGTAATGGGCTATAACACTAACGGGCGTATATGTTAAATAAGTAGTAAGTACCCACAGCATTTTCACTACATATTTTTATTTCACAGAAGGAAGTTATGTACATGTACTAATAAAATCTAATAACTATACACTTTAAAGAGAAGAATATTCTCTTTGTTGAAGCCATATATTTTTAAAGGCAGGATTTTGAAAGTTGACTGGATTAAATAAAGTGATGCTGTCTTTTGAGCTAGAAGGCCGTCATATGTATGTGCCTATCCTCAGTCTGCTGCTTGACCACATATCACACACAGGGCTGTAAGGCTTGAACAAATATCTACATAGAAAACATCTGTGCAGGGTGGGGGCAGGAGGGAACTCAGCTTAAGTGGAATCGTAGGGAAATTTATTCACACAAATAGTCCTTTATACTGATAGGATCTGATGCAAGTGAACTGGAAGAGCAAAAATATTAATGTATTTTTCAATGAGGATTTTTTTAAAGCTATATTAGCATCCAATTAGCAAATAGTGCAGAAGTCTGACTGTACCATACATACTCCATCATAATCATTATCCATCATGTTGCAGGCCACTAAACTGTTCAGCCTCTTCAGTGAAGCAGCTTTAGTGTTGTGACAGATGCATTTCACTGTGGTAAATCTTTGGCAAAACTGATGATCTGTGGCACTGTAAATGAAGGAGGAAAATCATGAACCCAGAAAAGGGAGAACAATCTTACGGCAAAAGCACTGGACTGGGACTTGAGATATTTGGGTTCAATTTTCCATCTCTGCAACAAACTTCCATCCTGTGTGACAGGTCAAAATCACTGAGGGCTAGTTCCTGCAAGGTACTGAACAGTTTGGCTCTAGGGTGAGCAGACAGCAAGTGTGAAAAATCAGGACAGGGGTAGGGGGTAATAGGAGCCTATATAAGAAAAAGATCCAGAAATCGGGACTGTCCCTATAAAATCGGGACATCTGGTCACCCTATCTGGCCCTGATCCAGCATAGCACCTGAGCAGTGCCCTTGATTTCTATTACACTATTATTAAGAAGAAGGCAAACAGGACTCGCCCACACTATTGCCATTTTCCATTGCATGGAGCATGTTCATTTCATGTCCTGAGTCCCTAGTTATCCAATTTAAATGTTCAGTGGCCACACTCCTCCGAACTTGTCGTCCTGAAATGCCGTGCTGGCATAATAGTTCCCCAAATCTATTAGAGCACTTACATATCAACAACAAATCTACTGATTCTGTCCCTGCATCTTACACACATTGTGTTAACTTGACATTTGGCAAGTTTTGATTATATGTAAAGTCAGGGACTGATGGTCTATTCCTGCCACAATGCGATTTTCTGTTCAGTTCCACCAGTGGCGGTACTAGTAGCAGTAAAATGAGAATCCAGGTTCAGTGTGGTGGGGCTTAAGTATTCCACAGCTGTTCAAAAGCTTTCTTTAAGCTAGAAAGCAACTACCATATGTAAACAGAGCATGCACCAGCCTGCTTTGCTAGAGGATATACAGTTGAATGCAGTTACACATTTAAATAGGGACTGAATGTGATGATTTATTTATGTTGGTCTATCATGCAGTGCTATCCTACGGCTGTCTCAGAGGCCTCAGTACCTTATTGTCCCAGACCACGTTGCAGATGTATAATATGTACCTATTGGAGGGGAAAAAACTGCTCCAAGTTTTAGCTGAGGAATAGATGCAGAAGGCTGATACAAATGTTGTTGTTCCTGGTTGATATGCTTCATTCTGTTGTTTCTGGATTGGAAAAACATGTTAACAGGAGAAGATCTACAAAACTCTAGTTTAATATGCAGTGTATATTTTAATAAAATATTAAGTTCTTAAAGATGTCTACATAGCAGGTTAATTCTTCAAAGCAACATTTCAACCATTGTGCAAAGTAGGAATTAATTACAAATAAGCCAAAAAATAAAACCAGATATAACTTCAGAGGGAAATATGAGCATCCTAGCTCACCAAGGGTTGTCTATTGTACAGCAAAATGTCATGTTGCCCTGTCATAACTATAAAGGGAAGGGTAACAGCTCTCCTGTGTACAGTACTATAAAATCCCTCCTGGCCAGAGACTCCAAAATCCTTTTACCTGTAAAGGGTTAAGAAGCTCAGGTAACCTGGCTGACACCTGACCCAAAGGACCAATAAGGGGACAAGATACTTTCAAATCTTGGGGGGGGGGGAGGCTTTTGTTTGTGCTCTTTGTTTTGGGGGTTGTTCGCTCTTGGGACTAAGAGGGACCAGACATCAATCCAGGCTCTCCAAATCTTTCTGAACAAGTCTCTCATATTTCAAACTTGTAAGTAAACAGCCAGGCAAGGCGTGTTAGTTTATCTTTGTTTTCTCAACTTGTAAATGTACCTTTTGCTAGAATGTTTATCTCTGTTTGCTGTATTTTGAACCTAAGGCTAGAGGGGGATCCTCTGAGCTCTTTAAGTTTGATTACCCTGTAAAGTTATTTTCCATCCTGATTTTACAGAGATGATTTTTACCTTTTTCTTTAATTAAAAGCCTTCTTTTTAAGAACCTGATTGATTTTTCCTTATTTTTAGATCCAAGGGGGTTGGATCTTGATCCACCAGGAGTTGGTGGGAGGAAGGAGGGGGGATGGTTAATTTCTCCTTGTTTTAAGATCCAAGGGGTTTGGATCTGTATTCACCAGGGAATTGGTGAAGAGTCTCTCAAGGCTACCCAGGGAAGGGAATTAGCTTTGGGAGTGGTGGCAGCGGACCAGATGTAAGCTGGTAGTTAAGCTTAGAAGTTTTCATGCAGGCCCTCACATTTGTACCCTAAAGTTCAAAGTGGGGAAGCAGCCTTGACATGGTGGCAGAGCGGTGGGATCATTTTAAACCAAAAGCCAGTAAGATTTTTTTTTTCTCCTTTCTAGCTGCTTGGAAAGCAGAGCTGAAGGTAGATGCATATCTTATCTCTCCTTGCCTGAAGGCAGAGGTGTTAAGTTTTTTTTAACAAGGGTCTTTGTTAAGAGAAGGGTTCAATCAGTGAGCAAACAGCTGGTAAAAGGAATTTACAAGCTGAATTGTTTTTTTTCTCTCTACCTCTCGGGGATAGCTAGTTAGAAAGTCTCTGTTACCTCAGCAGCAGCCTGAGCTGAGTGCATCCCAGTTTCAGTCAACTGCAGAGGGGTGTGGCCCAGCACAAGAAAACAGGAAAATGACTACCAAAGAAGTAGCTAACAAACTAGAACTGGCCAGACTAGAAGCAGAAGAAAATGAAAAAAAAACATCAGAGACTGCTTCAATTAAAAAAAACTTGAGAAAGAAGCTGATGAGAGAGCTATGGAGCAGAGAGAAAGAGAAGAGAAAGCCAAAGAGGATTCCCACAAAAGAGCTATGGAGGAAAAACAAAAAGAGATGGAGCTGAAAGAAAAAGAGATGGAGGAGAGGGAAAAAGAGAGGAAGCATGAACTGGAATTAGCAAGGGCTAGGCCAGATATACCAGCCAACCCTAACAACCCCTCTCCAGGTACCACTTCCCATCCCAGAAAATTCCCCACCTACAAGGCAGGCGATGATACAGAGGCCTTCTTGGAAAATTTTGAAAGGGCCTGCCTTGGGTACAGCATCACTACAGACCAGTACATGGTAGAGCTGAGGCCGCAGCTCAGTGGACCTTAGCAGAGGTGGCGGCTGAAATGCCTAAGGAACACATGAACAGTTATGAACTTTTTAAAAACAAGGCCAGACTCAGAATGGGGCTAACACCTGAGCATGCCCGTCGGCGGTTCAGGGCCCTAAGGTGGAAACCAGACGTGTCATTTACCCGACATGCCTACCACATTGACAAAAATTGTGATGCCTGGGTATCAGGAGCAAATGTTAAATCTCTGGAAGATCTGCTTTCCCTAGTAAAAATGGAGCAGTTTTTAGAGGGTGTTCCTGAGGAAATAGAAAGGTACATCCTAGATGGGAAGCCCAAAACTGTAACCGAGGCAGGGGAGATTGCAGCCAAATGGGTGGAGGTGGCAGAAAAGAAAAAAACTAGTAGCAGTTGGAGCGAATATCAGAAGGGGCAAGCCGAAACAAAACCTTACCACCGGGGACAACCCAAGGCCACACCCACATTCCAAGGGAAACCCCAGACGCCTTCTCACCCCACCACACCAGTCTCCACCAACCAACATCGCCCCGGTGATACCTTAGCAGGGCGATGTTTTAAATGTAATGAACTGGGACATATAAAGGCTCACTGCCCCAAGAACCCCAACCGATTACAGTTCATTACACCCCAATCACACCAAAGATCCCCAGACCCAGATGCCTCTCTCATACCCTCGGAGCGAAGGGAAACCTTGAGAGTGGGCGGAAAGAAGGTTATCGCTTGGAGGGACACTGGGGCACAAGTGTCAACTATCCACCAATCCCTAGTGGACCCCAAACTCATCAACCCGGAGGTTCCAGTGACAATTCAACCCTTCATGTCACAGTCTGTAACCTTGCCTACAGCCAAGTTGCGTGTTCAGTACAAGGGCTGGTCAGGAATGTGGACTTTTGCAATCTATGACAATTATCCCATCCCCATGCTGCTGGGGGAAGACTTGGCCAACCATGTGAAGCTAGCCAAGAGGGTGGGAATAGTCACCCGCAGCCAGGCTAAGCAAGCTTTCACCCCCATCCCTGTTCCTGAGCCATCCACCAGGGCCCCGTCTGTGTTACCAGAGACCCAAACAAAGGTGGTGGAACCAGATCCCCTGCCAACGACTGCAACAGCCGTAGTGGATCCAATCCCAGAGACCCAGCCAAAGCCAGTCCCAGAACCGGAACTGGCAACGCAACCAGCACCAGAACCATTGCCAGCATTGAGTCCAGCGCTTGCAAACCCGTCTACCACTCCAACGCCAGAGGGCACCAGCGAGCCTGAACTGGCAGAAGCAGCAGATAACCCTACCCAAGAGGCTCAGCCAGAGCCTGAAATACCACATAGTGCACCAGCGGACAGCGGTTCACAGTCAATGGTAACAGCCCCATCACCTGCATCACTTCCAGAGGGACCAAGCCCCAGTCCACAGTCCAAGGAGGAACTGATGTCTCCAGCATCAAGGGAACAGTTCCAGGCCGAGCAGGAAGCAGATGACAGCCTTCAGAAAGCTTGGGCGGCGGCACGGAGCACCCCACCGCCTCTCAGCTCTTCTAACCGATCCCGGTTTGTTGTAGAACAAGGACTTTTATACAAGGAGACTCTTTCTGGTGGGCACCAGGAAGACTGGCATCCTCAAAGACAGTTGGTAGTTCCCACTAAGTATCGGGTAAAGCTCTTGAGCTTAGCCCATGATCATCCCAGTGGCCATTCTAGGCTGAACAGAACCAAAGACCGGTTGGGGAAGTCCTTCCACTGGGAGGGAATGGGCAAGGATGTTGCTAATTATGTCCGGTCTTGTGAGGTGTGCCAACGAGTGGGAAAGCCCCAAGACCAGGTTAAAGCCCCTCTCCAGCCACTACCCATAATTGAGGTCGCATTTCAGCGAGTAGCTGTGGATATTCTGGGTCCTTTCCCAAAGAAGACACCCAGAGGAAAGCAGTACATACTGACTTTCATGGATTTTGCTACCCGATGGCCGGAAGCAGTACCCTTAAGCAACACCAGGGCTAAAAGTGTGTGCCAGGCATTAGCAGACATTTTTGCCAGGTTAGGTTGGCCCTCCGACATCCTTAAAGATTCGGGAACTAATTTCCTGGCAGGGACCATGAAAAACCTGTGGGAAGCTCATGGGGTGAATCACTTGGTTGCCACCCCTTACCACCATCAAACCAATGGCCTGGTGGAGAGGTTTAATGGAACTTTGGGGGCCATGATACGTAAATTCGTAAATGAACGCTCCAATGATTGGGACCTAGTGTTGCAGCAGTTGCTTTTTGCCTACAGGGCTGTACCACATCCCAGTTTAGGGTTTTCACCATTTGAACTTGTGTATGGCCACGAGGTTAAGGGGCCATTACAGTTGGTGAAGCAGCAATGGGAGGGGTTTATGCCTTCTCCAGGAATTAACATTCTAGACTCTGTAAGCAACCTACAAAGCACCCTCTGACACTCTTTAGCCCTTGCTAAAGAAAACCTAAAGGATGCTCAGGAAGAGCAAAAGGCCTGGTATGATAAACATTCCAGAGAACAGTCCTTCAAAGTAGGAGACCGAGTCATGGTATTAAAGGCGCTCCAGGCCCATAAAATGGAAGCGTCGTGGGAAGGACCATTCACGGTCCAGGAGCGCCTAGGAGCTGTTAACTATCTCATAGCCTCCCCCACCTCCAACATAAGCCTAAGGTATACCATGTTAATTCTCTTAAGCCCTTTTATTCCAGAGAATTAAACGTTTGCCAGTTTACAGCCCAGGAAACAGATGACACGGAGTGGCCTGAAGGTGTCTACTACGAAGGAAAAAGTGACAGTGGCGTGGGAGAGGTGAACCTCTCCGCGACCCTTGGACGTCTGCAGAGACAGCAGATCAAGGAGCTGTGCACAAGCTTTGTACCAATTTTCTCAGCCACTCCAGGACAGACCGAACGGGCATACCACTCCATTGACACAGGTAATGCTCATCCAATTAGAACCCCACCCTACCGGGAGTCACCTCATGCCCAAACTGCTATACAAAGGGAGATCCAGGACATGCTACAGATGGGTATAATCCGCCCCTCTAACAGTGCATGGGCATCTCCAGTGGTTCTAGTTCCCAAACCAGGTGGGGAAATACGCTTTTGCGTGGACTACCGTAAGCTAAATGCTGTAACTCGTCCTGACAACTATCCAATGCCACGCACAGATGAGCTATTGGAGAAATTGGGACATGCCCAATTCATCTCTACTTTAGACTTAACCAAAGGGTACTGGCAAGTACCACTAGATGAACCCGCTAAGGAAAGGTCAGCCTTCGTCGCCCAGGCAGGGGTGTATGAATTCAATGTACTCCCTTTCGGGTTGCGAAATGCACCCGCCACCTTCCAAAGACTTGTAGATGGTCTCCTAGCGGGATTGGGAGAATCTGCAGTTGCCTACCTCGATGATGTGGCCATTTTTTCTGATTCATGGGCAGAACACCTGGAGCAACTGGAAAAATTCTTCGAGCGCATCCGGCAGGCAGGACTAACTGTTAAGGCTAAAAAGTGTCAAATAGGCCCAAACAGAGTGACTTACCTGGGGCACCAGGTGGGTCAAGGAACTATAAATCCCCTACAGGCCAAAGTGGATGCTATCCAAAAGTGGCCAGTTCCAAAGTCAAAGAAACAGGTCCAATCCTTCTTTGGCTTGGCCGGATATTATAGGCGATTTGTACCACACTACAGCCAAATCGCCGCCCCGCTGACAGACCTAACCAGAAAGAAACAGCCAAATGCAGTTCAGTGGACTGATGAGTGTCAAAAGGCCTTTAACCAGCTTAAGGCGACACTCATGTCTGACCCTGTGCTAAGGGCCCCAGATTTTGACAAACCGTTCCTAGTAACCACAGATGCGTCCGAGCGGGGCATGGGAGCAGTTTTAATGCAGGAAGGACCGGATCAAGAATTCCATCCTGTCGTGTTTCTCAGCAAGAAACTGTCTGAGAGGGAAAGTCACTGGTCAATCAGCAAAAAGGAATGCTACGCCATTGTGTACGCGCTGGAAAAGCTACGCCCATATGTTTGGGGACGGCGTTTCCAACTACAAACAGACCATGCTGCGCTACAGTGGCTTCATACCGCCAAGGGGAATAACAAAAAAGTTCTTCGGTGGAGTTTAGCTCTCCAAGATTTTGATTTTGAAATACAACACATTTCAGGGGCTTCTAACAAAGTGGCTGATGCACTCTCCTGGGAAAGTTTCCCAGAATCAACTGGTTAAAAATTGTTCTTGGAATGTGGAACATATTGTTAGTTTTTATATAATCAGTAGTATGTCTAAAGGTTCATGTGTCTTATTAACTCTGTTTTCTCCTAGAGCTCCAGGAAGAAATCACAGCCAGTGTGGAACCGGCTGTCCAACACTATCTGTGATTTGGGGGGCATGTCATAACTATAAAGGGAAGGGTAACAGCTCTCCTGTGTACAGTACTATAAAATCCCTCCTGGCCAGAGACTCCAAAATCCTTTTACCTGTAAAGGGTTAAGAAGCTCAGGTAACCTGGCTGACACCTGACCCAAAGGACCAATAAGGGGACAAGATACTTTCAAATCTTGGGGGGGGGGAGGCTTTTGTTTGTGCTCTTTGTTTTGGGGGTTGTTCGCTCTTGGGACTAAGAGGGACCAGACATCAATCCAGGCTCTCCAAATCTTTCTGAACAAGTCTCTCATATTTCAAACTTGTAAGTAAACAGCCAGGCAAGGCGTGTTAGTTTATCTTTGTTTTCTCAACTTGTAAATGTACCTTTTACTAGAGTGTTTATCTCTGTTTGCTGTACTTTGAACCTAAGGCTAGAGGGGGGTCCTCTGAGCTCTTTAAGTTTGATTACCCTGTAAAGTTATTTTCCATCCTGATTTTACAGAGATGATTTTTACCTTTTTCTTTAATTAAAAGCCTTCTTTTTAAGAACCTGATTGATTTTTCCTTGTTTTTAGATCCAAGGGGGTTGGATCTTGATCCACCAGGAGTTGGTGGGAGGAAGGAGGGAGGATGGTTAATTTCTCCTTGTTTTAAGATCCAAGGGGTTTGGATCTGTATTCACCAGGGAATTGGTGAAGAGTCTCTCAAGGCTACCCAGGGAAGGGAATTAGCTTTGGGAGTGGTGGCAGCGGACCAGATCTAAGCTGGTAGTTAAGTTTAGAAGTTTTCATGCAGGCCCCCACATTTGTACCCTAAAGTTCAAAGTGGGGAAGCAGCCTTGACATGCCCTATGTTTATAAAAACCACTAGCATTTATGGTGCAATCTGGAGTTCATATTTGCTTAATCATATTAGTGTTTTCTCTATTATGTCAGACCAGAATTTTAATCTAAACTTGGACTATTCCCTATAGTCAGTGCTGTAAATCATTAAAGAATAACCTATTGACCTAAATAAATCATTCAATAAAAGGATGGGATGATATTTTTAAAATCAGTAATTGCTCATATATTCAGTTCTACCTCACTATTCAAATTTTAGGCAAACTTCTCTTCTGCTAAATGGGCAAAATTCCACTCAAGTCAATGGCACATTTTAACCCGGCAAAAAGATTTGGCCCTATGACTTCCTGGTCATCACATTGATTATGTTCAAACTTCAAAAAT
The DNA here is from genome assembly GCF_028017835.1 of Emys orbicularis. Lineage (NCBI taxonomy): Eukaryota > Metazoa > Chordata > Testudines > Emydidae > Emys > Emys orbicularis. The sequence continues at coordinate 117,595,616 of NC_088688.1, read as the reverse complement.
ATTATGGAACAGATTAAAGTTGCTAACAGAATTATTCCCCATTTCTCAGGAATTTATTCTCGAGTCTTCAAGCTGGATAAAACACGCCCCAAAAATGTTACATCTGTATTAGGATTTGTTTAATATAGTCCTGGAATAGCATTAGATCACATTATAGAATGTGGAATGCATTTCAGTTTAACACAAAATCCCTGGGAGCCAGATCGTCTATAGCCAGGCTAATTTATAGCTCTGATGTCAGTGAACCTATGGTTCTTCTTTGAGTGATGTCCCTATGGGTGCTCCCCTTGGGTGTCGATGCGCCCCACGCTCGTAGCCAGAGATTTATGGTAGCAGTGCCCGGTGGGGTCGCACATGCACGGTCCCCGTCTTGTGCCACTTCAGGCGGTTAACTGGCACTGTGCGACCAACTCCCTCTCAGATCTTTCTCTACCGCTGTTGGCTTGAGTTGGAGCACTCAGCAGCGCCTCACAGCTTAGAAATACCTTTTCTTCCATTAGTCTTAGTTTATAGTTTTCAGTTAGAATAGATTAGAATACTTAACCTTCCTACTTATCCCCGTCCCTTTAAAAAAATATTTTAATTCTCCTTGTGACAGGGCAGGGCGGCCCCACACTGGTACCGCAGGGGTTACCCTTCATTCCTAGTAGAGGAAGCCATGCCCCTGGGGCTCTGCTGGGCATGCTCCAACTGGAGAACAGGTATAAAAGCCTGAAGAACTGCACAGTCTGGGCTGACCACCAGAGGGGAAGGAGGCTCGCTGCCAGCTCCCGAGGAGGGACAGCCTGTGCTCCAGGATCTGGAAGCCAGCCAAGCCAGGACACGCCCTGATGCCCAGAAGGAGTATGTCACAGAAGGGGAACAGACCAGAGGACCCCCTGAAGCAGAGGACCTGGAGGTTATGGTCGGAAGCGACCCAGGGGAACTTTAGAGGAAACAGCATTAAAGCCACACAGAGGCTCGGCATGTTTTGGGTGGATCCCCGCCGAGCCGGTGGCAAGGGGAACTTGCCACCACCAGGGCCCTGGGTCGGGACCCGGTGGAGAGGGCGGGCCCAGGTCCCCCTACCCCCGCCACAGGAATCATATGGACTCTGGCCATTGGGCAACACTGCCCAGACGTTTGGAGTGAGTTACCCGGACTCCGGCTGCTAGGCTGCACTACCCCGCTTGCGAGGGGGATTGTATGGTCTCTGGCCATTGGGCCGCACTGCTCTGATGCTGGGAGTGATTTATATGGACTCTGGCGGTTAGGGTACACTACCCCGACCAAGGGGTGATTGCATGGAGGGAGGCTATTAGGTCGCATCGGGCCTCCCACAGAGAGGCGAGCACACGAACTTGGGAGTGGTGATGTTCCGACACCCCATCCCACCCCCCCCACCCCAAAGGGGCAGTGCGGTGCCAGGCTTGCGACACTCCTCAGCATGATATCCCTACATCTCTCCATCTTAGAGAGAGAGTATGCTCCCTGAGGGGCATGCCTGGCTCCCCAGGGTTCAAGCGCTGCACTACCTGCAGGCTCTCAATATCCCTTTCAGACGGGCATTCTCAGTGCATTCAGTGAAGCACATAAACCTCAGAAATGCTTGCACTGTCACAAATTGAAAGCTCGCACCAGAAAGGCAAAATATCTCCAGCTAAAACTTCTCCTCATGGAGAAATCTCTTCGTATAGCATAGCATCTGAGCCCTCCCGGCCAGAAATTGCCGACTGCAGCCTCGGACAAGAACCCCTCTTCCATGGAAAGGGTTCCTGACCAACCTGCTAAGAAGGCGGCAAAAAAACAAGATACCATGTCTCCAACTCAGGAGTCGATGAAGAAAAGGCGCTCTGATACCAGTCAAACTCTCCCGGTACCGACCCCTTAAGCCCCTTAATACATCAGTTCCTTATCTTTTTCTGTTTATCAATATATATTTTAAAATAGTGGGATTTAAAAGTATAACAATGTTGACAGTAAATAATAAAGTGATTGGACCAAGTAGGACAGCAAACAAATTATCTTAAAACACACAGGAAAGACTGACATTCATCTTTATGTGCTGCTAATTAGATATGTGGACAGAAAAAAAATCTTTGTAACTTGATCACCTAGTGAGTTGTGAAACATATGCACAGAGCTTCAACATGATACCCTCCTTTGGTCTTCTTTATATCAAGCAATCCCATTCTCTTCTAAACTACTGTACTACAAGGAGTGATATCTAATTACCTCTAGTGCACTATCCAAAAGTCAATACGCATGGAGTTGGGAATTAAATGAATCCTTAGATTCATTTTGTTTGAACATAATCATGTGTTCAAAGAGGGGAATCCTGATATTCCCATGTCTGACACACACATAATGTTTTATGGCATGTAATTTATCTACCACAGTTTGAAATTCCCTAACCCCTTGCCAGATTAAATGTTTGTCTGAAATTGATTGGATCTGGATTAAATGTGAAAAATTCTTTTTGTAATTTTGTTTTAAAGCTCAACTTCATATATTTCTGTGTCCAATTGGATGCAAACATATTTTGGTCCATGTGGGAAAGTATAAAATCTACAAAAGCAGAGAGGAAGAAGGGGTTGTTACTCATCAGAAAAGACACTGGTTTGTCAGATGTGTAATTGTCTTTCACTGAAGACAAATATTCACTTTGGGGCTGGGATTTTCAAAGGTGAATTAGCCATGTAACTCCCAGTAAAAGAGGGAGAGTTTCAAAAGGGCTTAACAAATAGGAACAAGAATTCCATTGGCTTTCAATCCCTTAAATACTTTTGAAAATCTCCCCCATAGGCCATGGAAATTGGGTGCTTAATTCTCTTAGTCCTCTTTGCAAATCCCAATATTTATGGCATTTCTGGAACCAAGTGATCTAAATATTTCAGAGAAGTAACTGTTCAGTGCTGAAATGAGCCAGGTTTGGGAGCTGGGATCAGAAACACCAATCTCACTATGCCAAAACCAGTTAACCTTGGCATTGCACATATGCTTCTTAAGGTAAGTCACCGTATTGCTTAATTCTTTATTACAAAACAAATGGAGTGTGATCTTCATTCTTATTGGTGTAAAATAAACCATTAACTAAGAGTAAATGACCAATTTTCCATCACAGTTGTCTTCTAATTAAATCAGGATGTGAAGAATGTCAGTCTACACCATTTTTTCTTCCAGTGGGGAAAAAAAAGTTCTTCCTGTTACAGTTGTCACTGTTTCAAAGTAGTAGGAAGATGCTGTTGTTCCCGCAACCAGCCATGGTGGTCTCTTTGACATGAGTCGTCATAGTTACCACAGTCAATGACCAGTTTGCCAGAGATGTTTGAACCTCTTTGAACTGCAGCTGAGGATAATTAACTAAGGCTTGGTCTACACTTACCCCCCAATTCGAACTAAGGTACGCAACTTCAGCTACGTGAATAACGTAGCTGAAGTTCGAAGTACCTTAGTTCGAACTTACCTCGGTCCACACGCGGCAGGCAGGCTCCCCCGTCGACGCCGCGGTTCCCCCGTCGACGCCGCGGTACTCCTCTCGTCTAGCTGGAGTACCGCAGTCGATGGCGATCACTTCCTGGTTCGACTTATCGCGTCCAGACAAGACGCGATAAGTCGAACCCAGAACTTCGATTCCCAGCCGCCGAACTAGCGGCTGGGTGTAGACATACCCTAACAAACCAATGAATGACTGGTTTTGAAGGCAAATTATTCTTTAAGTGAGCTATATGCTCTGTAGCCAGGGGAGCTTTCCTTTTACTTCATGCTTGACTACACTGAACAGGAAGGTCATTCATGTAAGTAGGGAGTTCAGTGCTGAACATTCTGTGAAAGTTAGAAGATTTCTAAGTCAAAATAAGAACCTTTAGAAGGCTTGTTATTAAGTATCACATATTGCTCTGGCTATATTGGGGCTTCTTCCTATAGAATAATCTCAAGTTGACAATAAAACTAGGTTGAGTAAATTAAGTAATGACAGACAAAAGGAGAAGGATAGCTGGAGGAAGACCATCTCTCATCTGGTAAAGCTAAGCTCTGAACTCTGAACACTTATACCTAGAAGTTACTCCTAAACCTGAAAACAATAGAAACCAGGTGACAACCCATCTTGTGCTGGATTTCTCCAACATGAATTTATTGGTGAAGCAGCAACTGACAGAATATGTAACATGCTCTCTGAAGGACAGAGACTCTGTTTTGTCTTTCATTTAACTGGTGTTTAAAGATCATTCAAGTAAGCTATCAATAGGTTTCTGTTTAAAGGGCAAGTTTTACATGTTTGGAAGAAAGTAAACATGGGATACGGAGAGAAGTGAAATGCAGACTATTAGGAAAAGGTCAAGTACTGACTGTGCACAAACACATCTTGCAAACAAGAAATGCAATCCCAGAGCCTCATGTTTGTGACAAAAATGCTAACAAGAATGACACAGCAAGAAATTACTCCCCTGGCAATGGGCATAATGAGAGAGAACTCTGCCTTCACAATGAGAGAGAACTCTGCCTTCACAATGATCAAGCTTGGTTCACTGCTTTTTCACTTGGTTAATTACAGCTCCCTTGGTTGCTGGGATTTTACATTGTTTCTGAACTGAAAGAGTTCCATGTAGTGTGTCCGTGTATGTGTGCGTGTAATACTCTCTTTATATGTATTTTAAAAATCCGTATTGCCAAGCCCTCACATCATGAGTCAGGTCCCAAAACCTAATGAAATTGTGAGGTTTTACGAATGATGTATTCTTTTTAATTATCTTCTAGTTTTCAAATCTTTAGGGTTCATCTTTTTCCAAGGTTTTTTTTTTTTCCTGCAGTCATAAGGGCTAGAAACTTACTATCTTTTTAATGAAAACTAAACTTGTCATGTAATCACATTACTGCAGGAACAGGGGCTTTTAAGAAAAGCACCAAAGACTGCACGACTTGAGGTAAAGTTTCAAGTGTTGCCAATAGTACATTTTGGACAGGTTTGAAAGAACTGAGTCCTGTCTGTCCTGTGAGGATGCTAAAAACCATATGATGCTTTTTTATAAGACTTGGTATTTGTCCTTGTGTCCTTGCCTTAACTTTCCTTTGCTACTACTATCAAGAGCAATTTCCTGAAAGTCTTGCTAAGGGTAGTGAAATGTTAGGATGTGTTATCAGAAGGCAGTAATAGAAATAGTCTTACAATTTCTATTTTAATATATAGGCAGCTAGATTGTGGGGAGAAAGCTATGATGTTAGCAGTGATACAGTACTTAGAAATTGTGCATATCACCAGTAAAGTTTATTCTTTGTCTGAGTGTCTCTAATTAAAATCAATTCTTAAGTTCCAATCTACTGCCTAGAAGGTATATTTATGCAAGTTAACAAAACTTATGATTGGAGAATCTTACAAGCAAATCTGGCTGTTTCGTGGCTTTGCATTGCAGTCGTTCAGTGATTCTAGGTTTGACACAAAATAAAGAAACACTGGGCAGCTTCAGTGTAATTTCACTCTGTTTTTATGTTCTGTGCTGTTCATTCACTAAACTCTAAGCAAAATATGATAGAAGAGTGAGATTTGAACACATTTTGCTGATTGTAAGACAAAAATATATACATAGTACAAATCTTTGTGAAATGAAACCAAGCTTCACACAGCTCTTTTGATAGCAGAAATGTTGTGACAGGTACAGCTTGGATGACTGACAGATTGTAGGCATAGAACACATCTGTATCTTTATTGAATGGAACTGGTTGGAAAAAAGCGGGGAAAGAATCTCACATGCTTTTTAAATATTTTTTTTCCATCAAAAAACAAAACTTTGAAATTCTGAATATTTTTCAAGTGGACCTATATTTGGTGGAAATTGAGGGAAAAACTTACGTAATTTTCCCCTTGTGGACACTTATGACACTTTTCAAGGATCATTAATAAATGTTGAACTGGCAATGTATTACCAAGAATGAGCTAAATGGTCTGGTAGCTGAAGACATAGGTTCTGTTCCTGTTCTGCCCTTGCCTTATATGTGACCTTGAGAACACTAATGATTTCTTCTTTTTAAAGGTGTTGATTACCTTCAGTGCCCATTGACTTCAGATAGAGTTCTGGGAACTCAGCATTTCTGGAGTTTAGACCCTCTGTCTCTGCATCTCAGTTTCCTCTCTGGTAAAATGGAGAGGTTGATACTTGCAAATTTCTGTAAACAGCCTTTGAGAGCTACAGGTGAAAAGTGCTCCTGTAGACACTATGAGTATTGTGTCACAAAGGCATAAAGTCACTCTGTACTGATTAAGCATTCATCAATACCATGGATAGTACAAATAATTGTATTGACTACTCTGAGATTATCACTTGCAACCTTTGGCTACTTCAATAACAAACTGAGAAATAATATTCCCCTCAGGAGAAGTGATACGTTCTCCAGTAGAAAAAATATTTTTGCCAACATTGCAGAAAGCTAATGTTGTCTTTAAATTAGACAATAATTCAAAGTGAGCCATGACAAGCAGCTGCAAAAGTTTAGCTAAATAAGTAACAGTATATATTTTTTATTTATTCTAGCCCTATTGCTCATATTTTGCAGACATTTTTCTTACTGATCCTATAAGTGCACTGTGCTTCTTCTACACTATGACTCTGCTCATATGTAAAGGAAACATTGGTCTACAATTTTTGAGAAGTCGTCTGCTTCAGAGATAAAATGTGCTATTTATTATGTATTTTGATGTGCTGAATCAAATATTACAATTAAAACAATTGATTGGCTACTTTTTCTAAGATATTTAAGTTTTTACATTTTATGTCTATGTATATTGTGTAGATAGTAGAGTTTTAATCATAAATTGTAAACCTAGGTCTTTTCATGTATTTATGGTTGCTTTACATGATAATATTTCACCTGTCCTGTTTATGTAACACTTTAAAAATCAGCAAAAGAGTTATATAAATAAAATTTATTATGAAACAAAAGGCAAAAAACTATTCTGTACATAGTTTAGTCCTATTCAGTGTCTACTCGGCGCTTCTTGGCTTGTCTCTTGTATTCATTAAATGGAGCATCTCTTGTCACTGTCCAGCAATAATCTGCAAGCATTGATGGGCTCCATTTGCCCTGATAGCATTTCTCCATTGTTGCAATGTCCTGGTGAAATCGCTCGCCGTGCTCGTCGCTCACTGCTCCGCAGTTCGGTGGAAAAAAATCTAGATGAGAGTGCAAAAAATGTATCTTTAGTGACATGTTGCAACCAAGGCTTTTGTATGCCTTGAGGAGGTTTTCCACCAACAACCTGTAGTTGTCTGCCTTGTTGTTTCCGAGAAAATTTATTGCCACTAACTGGAAGGCTTTCCATGCCGTCTTTTCCTTGCCACGCAGTGCATGGTCAAATGCATCATCTCGAAGAAGTTCACGAATCTGAGGACCAACAAAGACACCTTCCTTTATCTTAGCTTCACTTAACCTTGGAAATTTTCCACGGAGGTACTTAAAAGCTGCTTGTGTTTTGTCAATGGCCTTGACAAAGTTCTTCATCAGACCCAGCTTGATGTGTAAGGGTGGTAACAAAATATTCCTTGATTCAACAAGTGGTGGATGCTGAACACTTTTCCTCCCAGGCTCCAATGACTGTCGGAGTGGCCAATCTTTCTTGATGTAGTGGGAATCTCTTGCATGACTATCCCATTCGCAGAGAAAACAGCAGTACTTTGTGTATCCAGTCTGCAGACCAAGCAAGAGAGCAACAACCTTCAAATCGCCACAAAGCTGCCACTGATGTTGGTCATAGTTTATGCACCTCAAAAGTTGTTTCATGTTGTCATAGGTTTCCTTCATATGGACTGCATGACCAACTGGAATTGACGGCAAAACATTGCCATTATGCAGTAAAACAGCTTTAAGACTCGTCTTCGATGAATCAATGAACAGTCTCCACTCATCTGGATCGTGAACGATGTTGAGGGCTGCCATCACACCACCGATGTTGTTGCAGGCTACAAGATCACCTTCCATGAAGAAGAATGGGACAAGATCCTTTTGACTGTCATGGAACATGGAAACACTAACATCACCTGCCAGGAGAGTCCACTGCTGTAGTCTGGAGCCCAACAGCTCTGCCTTACTCTTGGGTAGTTCCAAATCCCTGACAAGGTCATTCAGTTCACCTTGTGTTAGGAGGTGTGGTTCAGAGGAGGAGGATGGGAGAAAATGTGGGTCCTGTGACATTGATGGTTCAGGACCAGAAGTTTCATCCTCTTCCTCTTCCTCGTCTGACTCAAGTGAGAATGATTCTGGTGCATCAGGAACCGGCAGTCCTTCTCCGTGGGGTACTGGGCGTATAGCTGATGGAATGTTTGGATAATGCACAGTCCACTTTTTCTTCTTTGACACACCTTTCCCAACTGGAGGCACCATGCAGAAGTAACAATTGCTGGTATGATCTGTTGGCTCTCTCCAAATCATTGGCACTGCAAAAGGCATAGATTTCCTTTTCCTGTTCAACCACTGGCGAAGATTTGTTGCACAAGTGTTGCAGCATATGTGTGGGGCCCACCTCTTGTCCTGATCTCCAATTTTGCAGCCAAAATAAAGGTGATAGGCTTTCTTAACCATAGTGGTTATACTGCGCTTTTGTGATGCAAAAGTCACTTCACCACAAACCTAGCAGAAGTTATCTGCACTGTTCACACAAGTACGAGGCATCTCTGCTCACTTTGGCTAAACAGAAATGTGTCCCTTTGCAAAATCAAACACTGACAAATAAGAGAGCACGACACTTTATGATTTCTAGAGCTGATATAGGGCAATTTGTTCAGCAGAGTGATGTAAGCTTCGTTATGATTGCATCATCCATGACTTCTAGGAATAACATGATGCAATTCATATCATGTATGATGCAATACTAGCTTCAGATTGCATCATTCATTGTTTTGCCTAAAAAGCAAGTACTGTCCAAACCCAGTCATAGATTTAGTCATAGATCCAGTCAAAGATGTATTTTAGTCATTTCTGGTTTAAATTGAGATCCCTTCCCTTTATAACTAACTTATCCTCCGCCATTCCCAAGTCAAGGGTCGTATATACTGACCCAATAGCATATCTTGAAAACTAGAGCCAATCAACAATTTTAAGCATCATTTTTGTTCTCAGTGACCCAGAATTAGTAAAGTTTGACTACATTTATTTCAGAAGCATTTTGGCTGTAGAGCAGTGAAATTAATGATATCATCCAGCGGGAAAGGCAAACTTTTGAAGAGGTGAAATTAATTGACTTATTGCTCTCATCTCCTGCCCATAAGCTGTGGTTTCACTGGCAAAACAAACCATACAAAAACCATAAAGGAAAATACCAGGTGTCTTTTTTCATTAGAGATGGTGCTCCAAGAGGCAAAGCTAGGATCTGAACTTCCCCACAGTTTGACATTTTTGAGCTAGGGCTTTGCTTTGGCCCATTAGAATTAGGAGCCAGATGTAAGGTTTTAATTTGCTTTTTCAGAGTGTGTGTGTGGGGGGGAGGTAAATTGGCTCTGAGGTTTTAATTCACATCTTCTTCCAATCTTAGATAGCAAGTTTTAATAAAAGTTGGCAGTTCTTGTTATCAGAAGCAGATTTACTATGAAACAATCTGTGTGGTAGCACGGGGCCCCCAATGACGGCCCCCCCAAAATGCAGGACAAATATCCGACAACCTGCCCCTGAGTCCCGGCTGGCGGCGCAGGAGGGCTCAGGAAGGCAGGTTACCTGCATGCTGTGGTCAGTGGCCCCACGCCACTCCTGGAAGTGGCCGGCTGCTAGCACGTCTCTGCGCGCCCCTGGCAGCGCATGGAGACCCGCTGCCCCCCCTCCCCGCAAAGGGCGCGCAGAGATGTGCCAGCAGCAGGGCTAAGGCGGCTCCCTGCCCGCTCTGCCTCCCTCCCTCTGCGCTGCTTTGCTCCTGGAAGTGGCTGGCATGTCCCTGTGGCCTCTGGGGGTGTGTGTCTCTGCGCGCTGCCACCGCCCCAAGCGCCAACTCCGCAGCTCCCATTGGCCGGGACTGTGGCCAATGGGAGCTGCGGGAGCAGCATTTGTAGGCAGCGGTGCATGGAGACCCCTTCTCCCCCCCTTCCCCACTTAGGAGCCGCTGCCGGAGGGTGTGTGTGCCAGTCGCTTTGGGAGCCGCGCCACCTGAGGTAAGTGCCATCCCCTGCCCCCCTCCCATACCCCAACCCCCTGACCCAGCCCAGAGCCTCATCCCACACCCAAACTTCCTCCCAGAGCCTGCACCCCTCACCCCCTCTCACATCCCAGCCCAGAGCCCACACCCAAACTTTCTCCCAGAGCCCACCCCCGCACACCCTCCTGCACCCCTGCCCCAGCCCAGAGCCTGCTCCCAAATTTTCTCCTACAGTCCGCATCCCTCACCCCTCCTCCCACACCCCAACCCCCTGCCCAAGCCCAGAGCCCGCACCCAGCACCCAAACTCCCTCCCAGAGCCCGACCCCCGCACACCCTTCTGCACCCCAACCCCCTGCCCCAATCAAGGTATCTCACTTTATTTTAATTTACTTCCCATTACTTATAATATAGGAGGAGGAGGAAGAAAAAAAGAATGAAAAAACCAGGGGGAGAAAAGAGAGACTGTTCTTTTTCTTGGCTGGGTTCTAAGGGGGGGGGCAGCGAAAATGAAGCTAGGCACAGGGCCCCACTAACTCTAAATCCGCCCCTGCCTGTTATTCTAATGGCTTTTATTATGAAGAAAGAATAGAGAAAGAGAGATATAACTAGCTCTCTTGTAAATTAAAACAAATAATCAGTATTGTCCCATTAGACACTAACACAGTTCAGTGCCTGCTCTTTTTTTTTTTTTTTCCCTCTAGCATGTGTTTAGAATTTTTAGGAGAAAGACATTGTAGCAGTCAAGCTTACAAACAGAGCCATAGAATCATAGAATATCAGGGTTGGAAGAGACCTCAGGAGGTCATCTAGTCCAACCCCCTGCTCAAAGCAGGACCAACCCCAACTAAATCATCCCAGCCAGGCCTTAAAACCTCTAAGGATGCAGATTCCACCACTTCCCTAGGTAACCCATTCCAGTGCTTCACCACCCACCTAGTGAAATAGTTTTTCCTAATATCCCACTGCAACTTGCCTCTTGCTTCTTGTTCTGTCATCTGCCACCACTGAGAACAGCCTAGTTCCAATCTCTTTGGAACCCCCCTTCAGGTAGTTGAAGGTTGCTATCAAATCCACCCTCACTCTTCTCTTCTGCAGACTAAACAAGACCAGTTCCCTCAGCCTCTCCTTGTAAGTCATGTGCCCTAGGCCCCTAATCATTTTCGTTGCCCTCCGCTGGACTCTCTCCAATTTGTCCACATCCTTTCTGTAGTGGGGAGCCCAAAACTGGACACAGTGCTCCAGATGTGGCCTCACCAGTGCTGAATAGAGGGGAATAATCACTTCCATTGATCTGCTAGCAATACTCCTACTAATGCAGCCCAATATGCCGTTAGCCTTCTTGGCAACGAGGGCACACTGTCGACTCATATCCAGCTTCTGGTCCACTGTAATCCCAAGGTCCTTTTCTGCAGAACTGCCTCTTAGCCAGTTGGTCTCCAGCCTGTAGCAGTGCATGGGATTCTTCCATCCTAAGTGCAGGACTCTGCACTTGTCCTTGTTGAACCTCCTCAGATTTTCTTTTGGCCCAATCCTCCAATTTGTCTAGGTCACTCTGGACCCTATCCCTACCATCCAGCATATCTACCTCTCCCCCCAGTTTAGTATAATCTGCGAATTTGCTGAGGGTGCGATCCATCCCTCATCCAGATCGTTAATGAAGATTTTAAACAAAACTGGCCCCAGGAATGGTCCTTGGGGCACACTGCTTGATACCGGCTGCCAACTAGATATCGAGCCGTTGATCACTACCCGTTGAGCCCGACGATCCACCAGCTTTTAATCCACCTTATAGTCCTGTGATGGAATACTTCACAGTGCATACTTTATTCAGTGAATTTCAACACTTTTTTTCTGATGGCAAATTAAGGCCCCTGTCCTGTCTGGAATCTGCCCAGGCACAACAGTCTGTCCACATAAGCCACACTCTTGTATTGAGTATCAGAGGGGTAGCCGTGTTAGTCTGAATCTGTAAAAAGCAACAGAGGGTCCTGTGGCACCTTTAAGACTAACAGAAGTAGTAGACTTACTTCTGTTAGGCCTGGTCTACACTAACCCCCAAATTCGAACTAAGGTGCGTAACTTCAGCTACGTGAATAACGTAGCTGAAGTCGACATACCTTAGTTCGAACTTACCGCGGTTCAGACGCGGTCCACACGCGGCAGGCAGGCTCCCCGTCAACTCCGCGGTACTCCTCTCGCCGAGCTGGAGTACTGCAGTCGACGGCGAGCGCTTCCGGGATCGATATATCGCGTCCAGACCAGACGCGATAAATCGAACCCGGAAGTTCGATTGCCAGCTGTCGAACTACCGCGGTAGTGTAGACCTGGCCTTAGTCTTAAAGGTGCCACAGGACCCTCTGTTGCTTCTTGTATTGAGATCCCTCTTGAACAGGTTGGCTAAGAATTTTGTATATATTACTTTTTTAAATTCTTCAGTTAATAATTCTGGTCAGTCATAATGATTCTTAACTCATCATGATTTGCAAACTGAATTTTGACATTCACGCGGGGAATTCTCTATTGCAACACTGGCACGTAAAATTCCAGATGAGAAATTTGTTCAACTTGCACCACTGCAAACTAAAGTTCCTTTTAGTATATATTTGAGTAGTTGAAGTAAAAACCCAATGTTTCATGAGTATACACGCTAGTAAAGCTTGAGCATTCAAATATTCATGGGATGTCAACATGAAAGTGTCACAGATGTGATCAAACACATGAATATCTGTTCTGAAAGCTTCCATTACATTTTGTGCGATTTGCCCAACTCTCAGTATGAATGGGTTGCCTTTCTTCCCTAGCTGATTTTTTGCAGGGGGCGAGCCAGCTTCATAGCTGAGAGAGCTGTCCTCCGAGTAGTGCTCGTGTGGTTTCATTGAGCTATTTGGGCTGTAGCTGAAAGGCAGCATGTGCTATGTGTACTACTACATCGTTTCCATATGTAGCAGTGGGTTGAGTTGGGAAAGGAGTGTGTCCCCTCATGTTCCCCACAGTGTGTTGGGCCACTAGGCTCAAGTAACTTCATTCTCGCTTTACTCTTCCAAGGATATACCTACTGAGGCTAGGCACTATTTCCTTGCCTTTGACCATTAGGATGTGAGCCAAAGACAATGGGAGTCCTTCCATTAACCTTGATAGGTCATAAGGACCAGATCCAAAGTCCAACTTTCAAACTTGAGTGCCTACATTCAGGTGTCTATATATAAATCTCTAAGTGTCTAGACACACTATTAGAGACCTAGATACAACTAAGAAATATACATATTGCTCACATACATCACATAAAGAATTCAAAACAAAAGTCAGATGTAAAAGTTTAAATGTGAGTTTATATTGAGTTAAGATTTAGTTCGTTATACCCATGTTTAAAAACCTGGAACTGAATGTTTGTTTTGAGCATTCTGAAGATTAAAGCACAAATACTTAGGAGCCACAGAATCATCCTGGAGAGTACTTAAGAACACTTTAATAAAGGCACAGGTGGTTTGTACACCACTGTACAAACAAGTTAAAGGGGAGAACAAAATCATCTGGTAGAGTTAATTAGGGCTAAAAAATATATATATTTTAAAAAAGATGAGATCTTGTCTTTACCGCATAACTGAAGTGGTACACAGACTGTGTCAGGCATGATGAAAATGTAACATACTGGAAAATAGCAAGTAGTCAAAGATATGTAGATGTCCAAACTAGTTTCCAAATGTAATGCAAGTGCGAAGTCTGCATGGGTGATTATAGGCCCTCCTGATCACCTTTGGATGAGGAGGAAATTAAGGAAGCTCATGATTGAGCTGAAAAAGTTGCACTGATTTCATACTGTTGTTGCTATGCAAATAAATACACCATATAACCAGAAACACAATTGACTATAATGTAAAGTTTTTTATATATATTTATTAAGATAGCAAACATGCTTAAGTGCTTTGCTGGATCAAGGTTGTCATTGCTTATGAATGGGAGCCTCTGAATGATGAGGAAAGCAGTTTTTAATTTCTTGTTGCTTTCATTTTACTCGTTGGTTTATTTTCCATTTATTTCTTATTTGAATTAAGCTCTCAGTAGGGTTATGAACTCACTGGCTGGAGCAATTTTCCATGAACTTGTAGCTTTACAAATAATCTCTAGAAATAATTATGCCTGTTGACTCCACTTTTCTGTGAAGTATATTAGAAGTTCTATTGGAAGGCCAAGGAATACCTGATAGCCATTGGCATTCCTTGACTTGCTTTTACGGGTTTATCATGCTAAAATACTTTACTCAGCAGGCACTATCATGTATTTAGATACTTAATTTATGGAATTTATTATATTTAATTTTATAAAATAATGTTTCCTTGGGATGTCAAAATGTTAAATGAAAATCTGAGTGATTTGCTCCTTAATCATTGCTAATAATTAAGTGACTACAGCTCTAAAAACTTTAGTATGTTTGCTTATCATATTGTATGGATTGCCTGAAACATCTCTCCATAGGCTAGGTCCTCCTTTTAAGGCAGTGTTTGCTCTTTATTAAATCCAAGAGACAGCTGTCATTTAAAAATAAAGCTCTAGCGAATCTGAAGTTATGTGTGTGCATTTAAAACTGTACAAGCATAAGCCAGGTCTCTGCAGACCCACTTCTGTAGTCTATAAGGAAGTCTGAGCCCATTTAAAAAAAAAAAAGTTGTGGGAATTTTAAATGACCCATGTTCTGAACTAGACTGGATGGTAAAATGGGGAGGAAGGGAAAGTGAAATGTACAACTGACCCAATGGGAATTCTTCAAATAATGAGATCTAATGGTCCTTTGATTTTTATATTGACAAGTTAGAGGTTTGGGCAAGTGACATCCATACGTCTGGACGTGCTTGTGAAATAGAGCTAGCCCTTCAGGTGGTGTAAATTGGCACTCTTGGTTTCATTACTTTTTGAAATGTGGTGTTCAAGATGGTAGCGTCGCACAGTTCAGAAATCAGTCTGGTAGGATCTGTGGCATCTTTAAAAACTATACAGCATAATCAGAGGTACCCAATGGCAATAGGGGACTGCTTGTGCAAGTACATATGGCTCAATAGGCATTAAAGCTTTAGGCCCATAGGGCTCAAATGGGAGTATAATTTAGATCCTTTTTAACTTCCATGCCACTGATCTAACTACTATAAACTTGACCTTATATCACAGATGGAAATCAGATGAACACTGTTTTGGAACGTTGGGTGCTTCTGTACATGCAAATATTCCATTGCACTTAAATGCAGCATGAATAGATTAAAATTGCAACATGATTATGAATCTGACCATGTGTAACCATAGTATAACTAGCACCAAGATTATTTCTATAGCACCAACAGTGCATAAACAAACACAGAGTAGAGGAACGGGACTGAGCAGGGCAATGAAAAGAGATTAGAGGAGAGAGGTGATGCCTGAGGACTTGAAGGCAAAGACAAACTGCTTAAATTTGATGCAGAAGGTAATAGCAAGTTAGTGAAGGGCTTGGGAGATGGTCAGAACAGGGCCGCCCAGAGGGGGGGGGCATGTGGGGCAATTTGCCCCGGGCCCCACAGGGGCCCCCATGAGAATATAGTATTGCAACTTTTTTTAATGGAAGGGGCCCCTGAAATTGCTTTGCCCCAGGCCCCCTGAATTCTCTGGGTGGCCCTGGGTCAGAGCCCTGAGCAAAGGCAACAATTTTTGTGGCTGGGGTTTTGGATGGACCCTGGTGAGGAAGATGAGTTCAGGAGAGGAGAGAAAAAGAGGCTGCAGTTTTCAAAGAGAGAAATAACCAACGATTGGGTGCCCACTCTCAGTAGAAATGAACAGACAGATTTGTAGCATAAGACCTTGCAGGATTTAGCAGCATCAGCCATGTAGAGAGGGAAGAAGAGGACTCATGGTTGACACAAAGGTTGTGAGTTTTAGGTACACGGAGAATAGAGTTGTCACCAGTAGGAGAGTCAGAAGAGCATGTGGTAGGAAAGGAGAGGAGTTCAGTTCCTCTGAAGTTACACAGGGTACGACTTGGTACAGAATGTAACCCTTGGTGTTGGCAGAGCTGAGTAAGCAAATAAATGACAACAGGAAAAGCCTGGAAAAGCTTTCCAAGCTTACAGCTTTGCTGAGCAGAGGAGAGCTTGTCCAAGTGAGTGAGAACTGTCAAGGGAAATGTAATTGTAAATGCACCTTAGTTCAATGTGCAGAAAAAAGATTTAAGACCCTATGATGACTGAGTAAATGGGAGGAATTGAGGCTATGATAAAGTTGATAGAATTGCAGAGATGGCAAGAAAGTGCTTTGTTCACAAGGGAAAATTGGAGGTAAGTAAATGAAAGGAAAGGTGGTACAGTAGTGTGGCCAGGAGTGACCCACAGAGTAATGGCTATGAATGAGCCAGCTAGAATTGACTTATTTAAAGATCTACATGCACAAGACAAACTCTTGAATAACCTTATCTTTCATTAAAATTGTTATTCTTTCTGTCAGGTTTAATCCCTGTCCCAGCAAAGCACTTCCACATGTGCTTAACTTTAAGCATGTGCATCATCCCATGGATTATATATGTGCCAAAAGTTAAGCATGTGCTAAAATGCTTTGCTGGATCAGGACTTGTCATCTATGTTGAGTTAAATCTAAATTGAAAAATGAATGAGCCAAATTCATCCGTCACCCACAAAAATCAGTGGAGTTACGTGAGGGGATGAATTTGTCCCATTAGTTTTTAAACTTGATCTGCCAACTCCATTAAGATATTAACTGCCCCAAGAAGTCATGCAATAGGCACACTGATAATATAACTGACTGTAAAATTATAGAATTACTTGTATACAGAAGCAGAGGTGTAAGATCAATAAGATGTGTGCACGGTGCACCATTCAGTAGTATGCGAGGACAAAAGAATTCAGGTAAAATCAAATATGTTGGGAAACATGGGCACACAAAAAGGGTTAGAAATGGAGTCTGTTTAACTGGAATACTAGTTTGACTGACTATCCCCCAAGTAATCAAAATACCACTGAGGCTTTCATCATAAACTCTAGAACCTATGTGAATTGATGACAAAGCTGTACATACTCACAGCTATGGATCCTCTGTTCTATGTGAATGATTTTATGTTTTCCTTTCAAACACAGTTCAATTCATGCTGACCCAATTGTACTTGCTCAAAAGGCTTCCCTGGTTTTGTTGACATGGATGGCTGACTGGACCATGCTGAATATGCCTGATGCCTGAATGCTTTGTTTCCCTCCTTTTAAAGGAGACAGACCTGACTTTAAGTTACACCTCTTGCTTTTGTATGCTAACTGATGGCCCCCCCAATCGCTCCCCTTTTCTGTGAAGCCATATGCTTCCTCAGCATTTCGGTAATCCTTGATACAGTTCTTCACCTCTGCTTCCTCCACCAATATCCCATATTTCCGCAGATACTTTGGTATTTTGCAACTCGTCTGCAGGGGCAGATGGTTTAGTCAGCACCAACACCAACTCTGAAGTAAGCCTATAGTCTTTCAAGTGTTCTGTAGCTGAAGATCACTATCTCATACTCCCAGGGGCTTATCCTCATGCACTGTGCTGGTTGAATCCACAGCTACCCTATGCTGCTTTAATGGAGCTCTAAAACAGGCAAAAAACACAAAATAAAGCTAATTTTACTGGGGGAATTCAGTGGCATGTTAACATTAAATAAATCATCCAACAAGAAAAACAAAACTTACTCTTTTCCCACCCTGAATATTGAGAAACAGTGCATAGGTTTTAGCTGTCTTAAATCATTTATCACTGCTTCCTACCCACTTCCCCTGCCCCCCAACTCAAGCATCAGTGTCTGTTGGTGGAATTGCAGATACCATTGCAGTCTGATTACTTTGTACCACTACTGAATTTGGGGAATGTTTATTAGAAAAGTTGCTATTCCTTCTCTTGGTTTTATTTATTCATTTTACTTTGTTTTTCTCTATTAGAAACAGAAGAAAATTAGTTCTCTTAAATTAAGTGTGTATGGTTTTTAAATGATTTAAAATCTGTATTTGCAGCCTGGCACATCTTAAATCTTAAAAGTTCAGCCCACAGCTGTAACTCCCATTATAAGTTGTCCAACAGTGTGTTTGTGAACAGCTCCACGATTGATTTTTTAGTTTTGAAACTTAAAAAATATGCTGGCAGCTGGCGATACTGGAATGTTCATTGCACTGATAAGTGGAAGGCTCCTAACCTTAAATCACACCCTTAGGCTGATGAGGGCTCAACAAGGTGACATTTTGGGCTCAAGGGGCAGCTACTGACCTCAGTGTACTAAAATATCTTCTAACCAGGCAAAAAATGACATTGGAATCAGGTGTGCACACATCTGTTTGTGTGCTCTCCTGGGTAGAATAGAAATGCAGTAAACCAGTTGACAGAAAGTGGACAGGCTCGGAGTTGAGTAATACTAGCGGAAGATAGGATGAGGAGAGAACATACAGTAAGTCGAGATGTTTCTTGTGACAGCTTAGTGAATGGTATATTAACAGGAATGGCCAACTATTTGGTGATTTAAACTATATTAAACCTGACATTGAACTCTCATTTATGGAAACTTTAATTTGATAGTTATTGTGCATTGAGAAAAAGCAATTTTATATATCCATATTATAAAGCAGACGCATTTATACATTACAGTCTGGATGACTTTCATTGTCCCTTTCTTACTTTTTGTTTTTAGCATAGATTACCATTTCAGTCCAATTTAAATTTGAGAGATCTAAAAAATTGTTGTCACCTCTGCTCTCTCTCTTTCTCTCTCTATATATATGCTAGTTGGAACTGGCACGTGAAATTGAAAACCTAATAGTAAGAATTTTTAATGAATCTGTAAACTCGGAGGTCGTGCACTATAACTGGAGAATTGCTAATGTAGTACCTGTTTGTAAGAACGGGGGTGGAAGTGATCTGAGAAACTACAGGCCTATTAGTTTGACCTCAATTGTATGCAAGGTCTTGGAAAATTTTTGAAAGAGAAAGTAGGACATAAAGCTAAATAGTAATTGGGATGAAATACAACATAGTTTTCTCGGGAAGGAATTTCCCCCCCGGTTCTGATTGGCAGAGACCTTGGGGTTTTTTTGCCTTCCTCCACAACATGGGGTACAGGTCACTTGCAGGTTTAAACTAGAGTAAATTGTGGATTCTCTGTAACTTGAAGTCTTTAAATCATAAATTGAGGACATCAGTAACTCAGCCAGAGTTTATGGGTCCATTAGAGGAGTGGGTGCGTGAGGTTCTGTGATCTGCCATGTGCAGGAGGTCAGACAAGATGATCGTGATGGTTCCTTCTGGCCTTAAAGTCCGAATCTGAGGCTAGGTCTACACGACAGCGGGGGTCCGACCTAAGATACGCAACTTCAGCTACGTGAATACCGTAGCTGAAGTTGCGTATTTTAGGTCGGCTTACCTAGCGGTGAGGACGCGGGAAAGTCGACCGCTGCCGCGCTGCCGCCGACTCCGCTGCCGCCTCCTGCCGAGGTGGATTTCCGGAGTCGACGGCAGAGCGATCAGGGATCGATTTTACCGCGTCTTCACTAGACGCGGTAAGTCGATCCCCGATAGACCGATTGCTACCCGCCGGATCGGCGGGTAGTGAAGACAAAGCCTATGATTGTATAGCAGAGAACGTTGTGCTCAGAGGGCTAGATGGCAAGAACTCTCCTCGAGGAATAAGGGATAGCCTGCTGCTGTGCTGTCCTTGGAGCAGTATAGAAGGGATGTTGTTAGTCAGCCTCCTTCCTGGTTCCCCTTCTGCTCCGGGGAGGGAGTAAATTATGTCATGTCTATAGCTGGCACAATGTGCACCTCTGACCCATCACTCTACAGGTATGCCACCTGGTGCATTGGGGAGGTCGGAGCCAATTCTCTGCTCCATTCCTTGCCCCTTCCTGTGTTGAGAGACAACATACCAGTTATGTGGTGTCTGCTTCCCTTCCTGTGCTGAGAGGCAGTACAGGTAGTTAGAGCAAAGTGGTAAGGGCATGCGCTATGATTCCTGTGTGGGAGACAGGTCACTGTCTGGCTCATAGTGACTGGTCGCCTCTCTTTCCTATGAACTAAAATGTGTTAGCTATCAAAACAGAGTAAATAGCACACTAAAATCCAGAAACTCCCATGTTAATTTTAAGATTTTGTTGTTACTATAGGAGAATGCCATAAAGAGATGAAGCCTTAAGCCAAAATTTCCAAACATGCAGGTTAAATGTTAAGACCCGAGTCACAACATCAGTGGGGACTTCAGGTTCTGAGCACCTCTGAAAACACTGTCATGAAGGCCCCGATCCAGCTAAGAACTTAGCTACTTGCACAGCTTTAAGCAAGTGAGTAGTCTTGATGTTACAGAATACCAGCGACTCACATACGCTTGTACATTGTTGGACTAAGTAACCGGGGCCTGGCTTATTAATTAATACTTGACATTTTCTATGGTATTTGATGCTTGCCTGCCTCTGTAAAAAAGCTTTATCTCCATCTTACAAAAAAGGGAAACGTATTGATTAAGTGGCTTGCCCAGTGTCAGTCAGTGGGTCACTAGCAAAGCCAGAAATAAAACAAGTCTTCACATTTCTCTCTCTCCAGGGGACTGTTCTGTTTCTCTCACATGTAAATGTTTTTGGGTTTAACTCTTAACAGGTCACTGCACTTCATTCGAAATGTCAGTTCTGTTCTAATCTATTCTATTTAGATTGCCTCAGTTCTCTCTCTCTGAGATAACTACTTAGAGCTTACAACCTGTATCCACAAGGAAGTGGAAGGGGTCAATACACCTTACCTCTACGAACAGACCCTGCAGTAGTGTGGTCTTGCAGCATGCACAAAGTGAACTTGGAATAACTTGTGTAGACTTTTTTGAGGCTTCTCATGGACTTACCTTTCTAGATTCCATATATTTGATTTTGGCAGGGGTGGGGGATTAATGTAGCTGTATTTGAGTTCTCAGAATGCAGTTGGGGGGGGGGGTTAGAAATTACTTTTCAAGTGTTAATATTTTTCAGACTTTTTTTTTATAAACTCAGATTTGAAAAAAAGCTTCGTTTTTAGAACTTCCCAAATATAAACTTCACATAATACCACCTATATCTTGCACAGCATTTTCATCAAGAGACCTCAAAACACTTTAAATTAAAAAATTAATTCATGAAGGAGGACAGTATCCTTATCCCCATTTTGCAGATGGGGATAACTGAGGCACAGAGGTGAACTGACTTGCCTGAGGTCACTCAGCAGGCCAGTGGCGGAGCTTGGACTGAACTCCAGGTGTCCTCACTCCCACTCCATTCCTCTAGCCACTAGGCCATGAGGCCTACATACGTTAAATAATTCATGTGAGCTTTGTTTTCTTTTGGGCATCTGAAAATGAAATACATTCATTCTGTCCTCTGTTTTTTAAAAGTGAATGCCAATGTGTGAAACTCTAAACATGTCCACTTCCATTCTAAATCTACTATCAGCGGCTTTTCACTTTTAGCAAACTTATTCACAGTAATTCTGCTAATGTATAACAAAACCAAGCACCATCTAAATAAGCCGGAACTGAAACACTGCTTGAACTCTGGGGAGTCTGGCATTAGATTATCTGAACTTTTTGATGTGACTCTCCCCAGCTCCATAACAATAACTCCTTGAACTTTTATGAAGTTTTGACCCTTATAAATATTGAATCCATACTTTTCAACCCAGGCTCATCTCTAAAATAATACAGCAAACATGAATGTTTAACCTGGGTTGAATAAATAGTTTGAGCTATAGGAAGTAGCTGGATTATGGGAAGAGCAGGGCTACATTGGTCTGACTGCACCTGATTTGGTATGGTTTCCAGAGCTTATGGCCTCCAAATAGGACTGATAATGACAACAAAAAAAGTCCCTTAACTTCCTAGAACCATTGCTTTTAGATTTGGTGGTCTCTGGTTCAATTTCTTGCTGGAATCAATTCCTCATAATAGTAAACATAACTTAGATACTTTCCTGAATACCACACTGTTCACATTGGGCTTTTCAATTTTTATATGTTAATGCCAGAACATGCTTATTCATTAGCTTTATTTTTTATTAAAGTTATGGTTGAGATAATTTTCTATTCTCTGTTTCTATTTCCAGTGGCTTATAATTACCTCGGGGACTGGAAAAGTCTCATGCTTGTGGACAGCCTATAGAAAAAAAAACATTCCGAAAACTTGGAGAGAAAAATCTATTCAGCTGTTTTTTGGAGGGCTGTTGGAAATCCAATAAATGCAGGTGTGTTTTTGATGCAATATCTAAAATAATTTGTTTCAGTTTTAATGCCTAGACATTTTAAAGGGGAAACTTACATTAGTGAAATGTCAAGGCTGTGAATTTATTTGTAAAGAGTCAAGAAATTGAGATTAACTCTGATCCCTTGTGCAAATAGATGTCAATAAGGTATTACATTGCCAAATGTGTCATGATGCCTAATGTTATGTGTTAGTAATGCAAACAGTGGAATACACTAGAGCTAGGCAAAGATATTTGTCAGGAAACATTTCTGACCAGCTCTATAAAGTAACATAAAGGAATGAAAATGTGCTCTTCCCTTCTCCCCCATACTTCTTTGACTTTACAGCGTGACTCTGGGCCCCAGTCTTGCCCTTGCTGAAGGTAACAGCAAAACTCCCATTGGTTGATTTTTATTAAATAGGAACAAGATTAGGACCTATGTACATAAACTCATATGAACTGTCTTTGGTGAAATTCTTGGCCCATTTCACCACATATATCTAAACTACACCTTTTGTAATCTTAGATACATGTCTCTGTATTGCTGATACATTGTGAGACAGATTGACTGGGAAGGAGAGGGGCTGTAGGAAAGAGCCTTTTCCATCTACCATGTATGGTCAATCAAGGGCTGGTTACATCATCAGTCTGTGCTCAATAGAACTGCTCATCCCTTGTTGCCAGTTGCCAGCAAATCAGCTGAAAAGGGACAAGAAGGAGGTAGGGTTGTGACTCTCTCCTCATCACCTTCTGCCCTGGCCTATGTAGCAGCTCCCCACTCTCCGAAAGCAGGGAAAGCAATCTGTGCTACCCTAATGGATGGTTTGGAGTGTGCACCCTCCGTTTGTGCTAGGCAACTGCAAGAGATATTGTGCTTTGGTCAGTGTCCATGCAGGGGGACCTATTGCCTGTGGGGAGACCCCTTGAGGTCAGTGGGGTTTTGATCAGGGGCAGGGGTTATCTGGAGTCAATTGCAGGATCAGGACCTAACTTCATGCACTCATATTTGAAAGTCTAGGTGTTATACCAATAGAATAAAACCCAGCAGGATCTTATTAAGAGGGATAAGGCAAAGATGCCACATTTATTGTAAATATAATGATAAAGCAAAAGATAAAAGTAAACAACGTTGTTTTGACTACTTATTCCTATCACTACTTATTCCTTATACACACACACACATAGAGAGAGAGAGAGAGATTCATTCACACAATCATTCATTTAAGTTCTGTATAGGTGTTATAGTTACCAGCCTAGAAGTTGCTCATGCCAAGTTACTGGCCAGGTATCTTGGTCATGAGGATGGAGCCGAGTCTGTGTCAGGTGCACCTGATGCTCCTGGAGGTTGGCAGCAGAACCAGAGACTCAAAGTCATCAGTCTTTAGAGTCCATTCTTATAGGAATTAATTCCTATGTTAGTCTATGGGAACTGTTTCATCCTGCTGTTGCTGACTCAATCAGCAGATGGGACACATTCCTGTCCAAAGTGGCACATTCCTGGTGGCTCCACACTATCCAAAGTTTGTGTTTCTCATCCTTCCAGGTGATGGGGTGGATCCCAGTTTACCCTCAGGTGGTCCTACTTGACACATTCTTGTCTGGTGGTCCTACTTGACACATTCTTCGGCCGATGGATACTCCCTTTCTAGGCTGGCACCTCCCTAACCATTTATGTACATCAAGCATTCATCAACATACATTCCATATCTTAACCATATTTTAATTTACTGTCTCCACCACTTTCAGGGTGTGTGCTAATTCATTTGAGACTCCCGGCTCTTTAATCACAGAGGGTGGGGGTCTGTCCTAGGAGCCGTTGAATGAAGTGAAAGTCACTTAACGGCTTATAGTGTTTGTTTACATTGTATCAATTACTTCAAGAACAAAGTCAATTAACTTGTTTGTAAGTTTTACATAGTAATAAAGTATCTTTCACAGGATAGATATAATCAATGGTTTCTACAGACAGTAGCTTACAAGTTTTAACAGAAGACCCAAGAGATTTTTGTACTTGGTGAAACTGTTGGATTTTAAAGTGTGAGGGACAAATTATGAGGGGGTCACTGTCACTTGGGGAATCACTGTTAGTACCTTCTTTTATATCCCTACATAGGCTTAAATTCCTTCAAGCTTTATAAGACTTTCTTCTTCCTACCATAGTCCTTAATGGAGAAATGTCCGCTTAAAAAGGAAGAGATGAAAGGCTTGAGTTTTCTGTGCTGCACTCACAGTGGGGTACAATATTTGTATTTCCCCATAGAAGTGTTTCATTATTTTGTTTTTCTTTTTTGTTTACCTTCCTTGTTGCAAGAATTCATGTCTTCTCAGTCTCTTACGAGAGTTTTTATTGGTGGCTTTCTTGTGGGATCTTTCTTCACTATAAAATGCTTTCTTTCCGGTTGGATATGGTGTTTGCTTTTCTTTTAAACAGGCCTTCTTTTTCAGCCAGTTTTGATCCTCTCTTGAAATTTCTTTGCTGTCGTTGTTATGATTTTAGAGTGCTTTTCTTGATCTTCTCCACATCTCCTAGAGAAAGCGAAAAGAGCGTTCAGTGAGGGAAAATGTCACTGAATACAAGAATGCGAACAAAGCAAAATAAGAGGGAATATTGTCCTATTAGCCTTTCATCAAAAGCTAACTCCCTTTGCTACAAAGGATGCTTCTTCAGAAAGTCCTGAATGCTTATTCTACATCTGTTCAATGATACCGAGGTAAGAAAATACTGTATATGACACAGTGAATACCAGAGTAATCAAGGAGAGTTTTCACCTCCAGCTCTGCCAAGACTGATTAAAATACACAAAACTCTCTTTTAACAAATGCAGCGGATGACATAAAGGAAGGATCTCAAGTACCCTTAAAGAGCAGCTGATGCCAAATGGAAACAACAATATTTAGGAGCAAATCAGCTCCTAAACAAAGCAAATAGCTATGTTGGTCTGACTTTAAACACATCAAAGTTAAGATATTCAGAGTCCAGGCTCCCATGTCAACTTTAAGTTTGCCCGACTTTAAGTTGGGGTAATGCCTCAGGATATTCCAGATATAATTGCATACAATGTGTCAAGGTGAAAATGTCCCTGGTTCCTTCTGAGGCCATCTTTAAAAAGTGAAATCTACTTATTTTCCAGCCCTTAAACTGCTAAATGGGCTAGATTTGGCCACAGTTGCATGGATAGTGATTAGTGCCATACTGTACAAGTAGCCCAAAGGACTTTTTCATAACAAGACTTTTTGTGGAGCCAGGTACTGATCAGCATGAGCAAGAGTGGCACATTCTAAGCTTTAAGTGTTCGAGTAAGACCACCTGAAATGTTAGACGCAGATCTTACCTGTGCAGCTGAGAAATATCGAATGTCTTGCTCATCTCTCTGAAATGTGCGTGTGTGTGTAGGGGTCCCTCCACGCACGTATTTCACCCCTTCTGCCTGGATTTTATGATCATCCACATGTCTGGGCCTGAGCAATGCAAACCACTGCTTCTGAGATCAATACATAGTAATGAAGCATGTGGTGGTGGGCCAGAACACATGGCTGAGTGGAGAACATGAAGAAAAAATAGTGCACCTTGAGATTTTCATTCATTTTTTCAGTGGAGCTCCCATTATGCTGGGAATTGTGAGGTACTTAGTTACCATGGTAATGTGTTGGATAAATACAAATCTGATTGGACTGGAATAGGGGAACAGGGAAAGTTCCCAGCCAATTATAGGATCTGTGGGAGCAGCTCTGCTAGATCAAAGGATCTGGCTATTGAAGTAATTGGAAGTTTATTGCCCTTGACTTATGGCAGCAGTCAGTCTGATAGCTGTGATTCTGATTATAACTTTCAGTGTGGAGGTTATAGCCAGAGCTGTGTTTTAAGTTTCATAATAGTCCCAAATAGGTGAAATTTCCTTGGTTTCTGGGCTTCTTAGAAACCCAGAATATGGGTCATGTTCATGATTTGTGTGAGCACAGGTCCAATTTCAAGAAAGCCTGCACTGATACATAGGTGGAAAACCTGTGACATTTGGTAGTTTTGCATGATTACATGTTGCCACCACCATGAAAAATTAGGCAATTCGATAGGTTTCACTAGATTTACTCAAACCAAAAATACCGAGGATAGAAACTCATCTTAATTCAAAAGAACCTGCAAGGATGGAACTTGCCAAGTTTGACACAACTGTAGTTGTCAGCCCCAGGAAAGGCTTGAATTCAACTAATATGCTACGCTACTGTGTATTGCATTTCTCTCTAGCTTTTGTTAAGTGGGTGGTACTTACATTGTGCTTGAAGCATGGAACGTACCACTTTTTCACCTGGTTCAGTTCCTACCCAAGCCACTATAACACAGATTAAATGTTATTTGTAGCCTCATTCTTTGAAGAAAGGAACTCATGGGCTCGGAGGAAAATAAAATATACTGATACTCAGGAATTTGCTAGTACAAATACAGCAGAAGTGCTCATACTGTTAAAGATGTTTAAATGCCACTGTTGTAATCTTTAAAATGATTAAAATGCAAATTATTCAGTAAGGCAGAACTGCAAGCAGGGGGAGAAAGCTATTTCTCTTTCCTCATCCAATCTTGTGAATGCAGGTGGTAGGGCATTTTAGCAGTATGTCCTCCCTGTTCCAGAGAGCAAGCAAAGTGAATCTAAAGGAAATGAAATAAAATTACACCATTTATATTGTAAAGTGCATACCCATAAAAGTATTTAGCTTATCAAGGAAAAGGTTAAGAGCAACTTGATCATGGCCTAAGTACTAATACAATAAGATACCTGATATTTAAGGGCTCTTTAATCTAGCAGACAATAGCACAACAAGCTCAATGGTTGGAAGATAAAGTTTGAAAAATTCAAAGTGGAATGAACATGCTGCTTATTAACCATAAGGGCAATTAATTGCTGGCATAGTTTAACAAGAGATGTGGTGGATTTTCCATCATTTGAAGTCTTTAAATGAAGATGGGCTGTCTTACTAAAAGATATATTGTATTTCAGCCAGAACATACTGCACTCAATTCATGGTTACTACGGCTAAGTGTTTTTTTTCCCCAAAACTTTTTTGATGAAAAATGCTTTTTTTCCAAAATTAAATATTTTAGAAAAAGCTGTTTTTATATTTAAAAAATACACTATTGTCCAACCCCTCCCAAGTCTAAATTTTTAAATTATTTTCTATAATTTAAGAAGTATTTCGTCATCTCTTCCTTTTCTTCCCCATTTTCCTTTGTTCCTTTTTTGCTACTCTGTGCAATAGAATGAATAATGGCTTTGGACTTTTTTCACTTTTCTTCGTTTGTTGCTCTGTAACTTCTCAAACTTCAACTTTGTAAGAGTTAGTGGCAGAAGGAAAATAATTTTATTGCACCCAGTGAGGGGGAGGAATTCGAAAATTTGGAAAAGCTAAAGTATTCTGTTTTGAACCCTGTGAAATGGAAACAACTTAACAATTTAGAAAAAATGTAGAAGACTTTTTTTCTTCAATATTTCAGCTTGCTCTAATTTTATTAAAGTAGTAGGGGAGAATAATACCACCGACTGCAGCAATTACTGGGTGAAGAATTAGGGCAGGGATAGTCAATAGATGGACTGCAGGCCAAATCCAGACCACCAGGTGCTTTTGAACAGACAACAAAAATCTTTTTTTGTTTACTTCTTATTATTATGGTTGCCAGGTGTCCGGTTTTCGACTGGAACACCTGGTTAAAAAGATACCCTGGCAGCTCTGGTTAGCATCGCTGACAGGGCCATTAAAAGTGTGGTCGGTGGTCCAGCGGGGCTAAGGCAGGCTCCCTGCTGGCCGTGACTCTGTATGCCACACAGCTCCTGGAAGCAGCGGCATGTGCCCCCACTGGCTCCTAGGTGTAGGGGCCACCTGGGAGCTCTGTGCACTGCCCTCACCCCAAATGCCGGCTCTGCAGCTCCCATTGGCCAGGAACCACGGCCAATGGGAGCTGTGGGGGCAGCACCTGTGGACAGGCCAGCATGCGGAGCCACCTGGCCATGGCTACGCATAGGAGCCGGAGGGGGTACATTCTGCTGCTTCTGGGAACTGCCTGAGGTAGTCGCTGCCAGGATCCTGCACTCCTGACCCCACTCCCATGCCCCAACCCTCTGCCCAGCCCTGATCCCCCCTCCTGCCCTCCAAACCCCTTGGTCCCAGCCCAGATCCCCCTCCTGCACCCCAAACCCCCTCATCCCCAGCCCTACCACAGAGTCTGCACCCCCAGCCAGAGCCCTCGCACCCCCCCCACCCCAACCCCCTGCCCAGCCTGAAGCCTCCTCATGCACTCCAAACCCCACATCCCTGGCCCCACTCCAGATCCCGTTCCTGCAGCCAGAACCCTCACCCCCTCCCGCACTCCAACCCCCTGCCCCAGCCCGGTTAAAATGAGTGAGGGTGGGGAGAGCGAGTGACAGAAGGCGGGGGGGATGGAGTGAGCGGGGGCAAGGGGCAGGGCCTCAGAGAAGGGGCGGGGCAGCAGTGTTCAGTTTTGTGTGAGCAGAAAGTTGGCAACCCTAATTATTATCGGGTATCAGAGGGGTAGCTGTGTTAGTCTGGATCTGTAAAAAGCGACAAAGAATCCTGCGGCACCTTATAGACTAACAGACGTATTGGAGCATAAGCTTTCATGGGTGAATACCCACTTCGTCAGATGCATGCGACGAAGTGGGTATTCACCCACGAAAGCTTATGCTCCAATACGTCTGTTAGTCTAATTATTTTCATTATTGTTATTGCAGTGGGGAAATGTTTCTCTGGAGTCTGGATGTTGACTATATCTTGACCAAGAAATTTGGACCTTGACAAAAAAGTAATTGACTACCCCTGATCCTAGGGCTGTACTATTGAGGTCAAGCTTCATGGGTCCATTCTGGACTTAAAATCTGTAAGTGATCTGGAAGTAGGGTACCTCTGCTCTGGCTTTTATATATCATACAACAGAACTCGAACAGGGTAAAGGGCAGTGGTTCTGCCTGGGGGAGGCTTCTCCTGGAGCAGGCACTGTGGATGACCTCCATAAGGCTGTCTCCAGAAGACACCCCCTCTCAAGCCCTGGTTTAGGGATTGGTCACAGGGCTACAGCTCACAGCGCTGTAAAGATTCTGAGCAGCTCTGCTGCCATAGGTCAACCAGGGCGGCTGCTGTAACTGAAATAGGCTATGTCTACACTTGGCGCTGCAGGTGTGATTCCCACCTCCCATAGACGTACCTGCGCTAGCTCTGCTCAAGCTAACAGGCTAAAAATAGCAATATAGCCAGGACAGCATGGGTGGCTAGCCTCCAGGAGTATGCACCTATATGGACCCCCTAGGTACATAAACAGATGGCTAGCCGAAGATGCTACCCTGGCTACACTGCTGTTTTTAGCATGCAACCTCTAGCAGAGCTAGCGTGGCTATGTCTGAGCTGGGAATCACACCCCCAGCCCAATGTATAGAGAGAGCCTTAGTTATGCTGGGGGCTGCTCCAGCCCCTGGAGCAGCCTGCGATCGAGAGGCTGAAAAGGCCTAAGGTGACCTAAGTGGTTAAGGTACCCTCCTCTCCCAGGGCTGTGAGTTCTGTGCTGTCTCAGGGTATGTCTACACTACAGGATTAATCCGAATTTATATAGTTCGAATTTTGGAAACAGATTGTATAAAGTAGAATGTATGCGGCTACACTAAGCACATTAATTCGGCGGTGTGCGTCCATGTGCCGGGGCTAGCGTCGATTTCCGGAGCGTTGCACTGTGGGTAGCTATCCCATAGTTCCCGCAGTCTCCCCTGCCCATTGGAATTCTGGGTTGAGATCCCAGTGCCTGATGGGGCCAAAAACATTGTCGCAGGTGGTTCTGGGTACAGCCTCACCCCTCCCTCCATGAAAGCAACGGCAGACAACCATTTCGTGCCTTTTTTCCTGGGTGAACACTGCAGACTCCATACCACGGCAAGCATGGAGCCCGCTCAGCTCAAGACAGCAGTCATGAACATTGTAAACACCTCGCGCGTTCTCGTGCAGTTTATGCTGAGCCAGGACCAGAAAAACGAGGCGAGGAGGCGGCGGCGACGGCAGCGCAGCGACAAGCGTGATGAGGACATGGACATGGTCACAGAATTCTCTCAAACCGCGGGTCCCGGCGCTTTGGAGATCATGTTGTTGATGGGGCAGGTTCTATCCGTGGAACGCCGATTCTGGGCCCGGGAAACAAGCACAGACTGGTGGGACCGCATAGTGTTGCAGGTGTGGGACGATTCCCAGTGGCTGCGAAACTTAAGCATGCGTAAGGGCACTTTCATGGAACTTTGTGGCTTGCTGTCCCTTGCCCTGAAGTGCCAGAATACCAAAATGAGAGCAGCCCTCACAGTTGAGAAGCGAGTGGCGATAGCCCTGTGGAAGCTTGCAACGCCAGACAGCTACCGGTCAGTCAGGAATCAATTTGGAGTGGGCAAATCTACTGTGGGGGCTGCTGTCATGCAAGTAGCCAACGCAATCACTGAGGTGCTGCTACGAAAGGTAGTGACTCTGGGAAATGTGCAGGTCATAGTGGATGGCTTTGCTGCAATGGGATTCCCTAACTGTGGTGGGGCGATAGATGGAACCCATATCCCTATCTTGGCACCGGAACACCAGGGTACCGAGTACATAAACCGCAAGGGGTACTTTTCAATGGTGCTGCAAGCACTTGTGGATCACAAGGGACGTTTCACCAACATCAACGTGGGCTGGCCGGGAAGGGTTCATGATGCTCGCGTCTTCAGGAACACTACTCTGTTTAAACGGCTGCAGCAAGGGACTTACTTCCCGGACCAGAAAATAACCGTTGGGGATGTTGAAATGCCAATAGTTATTCTTGGGGACCCAGCCTACCCCTTAATGCCATGGCTCATGAAGCCATACACAGGCAGCCTGGACAGGAGTCAGGAGCTGTTCAACTACAGGCTGATCAAGTGCAGAATGGTGGTAGAATGTGCATTTGGCCGTTTAAATGGTCGCTGGCGATCGTTACTGACTCGCACAGACCTCAGCCAAACCAATATCCCCATTGTTATTTCTGCTTGCTGTGTGCTCCACAATCTCTGTGAAAGTAAGGGGGAGACCTTTATGGCGGGGTGGGAGGCTGAGGCAAATCGCCTGGCTGCTGATTACGCACAGCCAGACACCAGGGCGATTAGAAGAGCACACCAGGAAGCGCTGTGCATCAGAGAAGCTTTGAAAACCAGTTTCATGACTGGCCAGGCTACAGTGTGAAATTTCTGTTTGTTTCTCCTTCATGAAAACCCGCCCCCTTTATTGACTCATTCTCTGTAAGGAACCCACCCTCCCCCCTCCCCCAGCTTGCTTTCAAAGGAAATAAAGTCACTATCGTTTAAAAATCAT
Source organism: Emys orbicularis (assembly GCF_028017835.1). Classification (NCBI taxonomy): domain Eukaryota; kingdom Metazoa; phylum Chordata; order Testudines; family Emydidae; genus Emys; species Emys orbicularis. Next base: position 117,563,934 of record NC_088688.1, on the reverse strand, counting down.
TTATTCTTTATTAATTGATTATAAAAAGAGGGAGAGAACCCGGGTGGGGTTTGGGAGGAGGATCGGCGGGAAGGAAAAGGCCACTAAAAAAAGGTTAAAAAAATGACAGCCTTTTGCTTGGGCTGTCCACTGGGGTGGAATGGGAGGGTGTACGGAGCCTCCCCCCCTGCGTTCTTACACGTCTGGGTGAGGAGGCTATGGAACATGGTGAGGGGGGAGGGGGCTTATACAGGGGCTGTAGCGGCACTCTGTTATCCTGCTGCCATTCCTGAAGCTCCACCAGACGCCGGAGCATGTCTGTTTGCTCACGCAGCAGCCCCAGCGTTGCATCCTGCCTCCTCTGATCTTCCTGCCGCCACCTCTCATCTCGAGCGTCTCTCCTCTCCTCACGTTGGTCCCTCCTATCCTCACGTTCACTGGCTTCTTTCCTATACTTTGAAACCGTGTCCTTCCACTCATTCAGATGAGCTCTTTCACTGTGGGTGGATTCCATGATTTCTGCGAACATCTCGTCTCGCGTCTTCTTTTTCCGACACCTTATCTGAGATAGCCTTCGGGACGGAGGAGGGAGGCTTGAAGAATTTGCAGCTGCTGGAGGGAGGGAAAAAAGGAGAGAATTTTTTTAAATGATACATTTTGCAGAACAATGCTTATACTCTTTCACGGTGACCAACACTATTCACATTACATAGCACATATGATTTCTGTGCAAGGTCGCATTTTGCCTCTTAATATTGAGTGCCTGTGGCTTTTCTGCTAGAGATCACAAACGCAGGTCCGGGCAACAGAATTCGGCTTGCATGCGGCCATGGTAAGCCATTGTCTTTCGGCTTCTGCGCCCTCCTTTCCCACATACCAAGCAAAGCCCGTTGAGTGCTGCGGTTTTCCTGTTAACCTTCAGCAGCAGAAAACAAACTAACCCCCTCCCATCCAATTCTCTGGATGATCGCTTTATCCCTCCCCCTACCGCGTGGCTGGTATCAGGGAAGATCCCTGCTAGCCAAACGCGAAAAGCTCTGGGCCAATTCCCCCCGCCCCCCCCCCCACGCTTGGCTAACTGCAGGGAAGAATTTCTTTTCAGCCACAGGCAAACAGCCCAGTAGGAACGGCCACCTCTGTCCCCTTAATTAAATTCCCGTATTTCAACCAGGTTACCATGAGCGATATCACTCTCCTGAGGATTACACAGCGAGATAAAGAACGGATGTTGCTTGAATGCCAGCAAACACCGGGACCATACGCTGCCAGGCTTTGTCATGCAATGATACCAGATTACTTGCTGCAAGCATGGCGTGGTCAAGTGTCCTACCATGGAGGACGGAATAAGGCTGCACTGCCCAGAAACCTTGTGGCAAGGCTTTTGGAGTACCTCCAGGAGAACTTCATGGAGATGTCCCTGGAGGATTTCCGCTCCATCCCCAGACACGTTAACAGACTTTTCCAGTAGCTGTACTGGCCGTGAATGCATCCCAAGTCCTCAGGGCAAAGTAATCATTAAAAAACGCTTGCTTTTAAAACAAATTTTATATTTTAAAAGGTAAACTCACCTGAGGTCCCTTCCATGGGTTCGTGGTCTTGGATACTGGCTTGGGAGGGTTGGGAGGGTACTTCAGTCAGGCTGAGAAAAAGATCCTGGCTGTTGGGGAGAACGGAGTGCTGGGTGCTCTCCACAAGCTCGTCCTCCTCCTCCTCCTCCTCCTCTTCTCCGTCCGCAGAATCCTCAGGTGTAGCTGATGAGATTATCCCCGCCTCGGAATCCATGGTCAGAGGTGGGGTAGTGGTGGCGGCCCCCCCTAGAACTGCATGCAGCTCGGCGTAGAAGCAGCATGTCCGTGGCTCTGACCCGGAGCGACCGTTTGCCTCCTTTGTTTTTTGATAGGCTTGTCTGAGCTCCTTGACTTTCACGCGGCACTGATCTGAGTCCCTATTGTGGCCTCTCTCCATCATGCCCTTGGAGATTTTTTCAAAAGTTTTGGCATTTCGTCTTTTCGAACGAAGTTCTGCTAGCACTGAATCCTCTCCCCATATAGCGATCAGATCCAGTACCTCCCGTACAGTCCATGCTGGTGCTCTTTTTCGATTATCGGCCTGCATGGTTATCTGTGCTGATGAGCTCTCTGTGGTCACCTGTGCTCTCCACGCTGGGCAAACAGGAAATAAAATTCAAATGTTTGCGGGGCTTTTCCTGTCTACCTGGCCAGTGCATCCGAGTTCAGATTGCTGTCCAGAGCAGTCACAATGGTGCACTGTGGGATAGCTCCCGGAGGCCAATACCATCGAATTGCGGCCACACTAACCCTAATTCGAAATGACAATATCGATTTTGGCGCTACTCCGCTCGTCGGGGTGGAGTACAGAAATCGATTTTAAGAGCCCTTTATTTCGAAATAAATGGCTTTGTTGTGTGGACGGGTGCAGGGTTAATTCGATTTAACGCTGCTAAATCCGAATTAAAGTCATAGTGTAGACCAGGCCTCAGACACAGCACAGAATTTCACTCTATGGAAACGTGCAGGATGTGTAATATGGCTGATTTATCATTTCTCTTTAACTCTTGAGCCAGATCGTCAGCTGCTGTAAGTCAGTGAAGCTCTGAAGTTAATGGATGTTGTGTGTCTGAGTTAATGACTACTCAAGATTGTCGAATAGCGGGCTCAATTGGAATTATTAATCAGATTATCAATCAGAATAGTACAGCACTATACAGAAAGACTAGATACATTACAACCCTTTTGTAAGATTGAAGGTCAGTGTCTCTTCAGTTTTCAGAGTAGCAGTCGTGTTAGTCTGTATCCGCAAAAAGAGCAGGAGTACTTGTGGCACCTTAGAGACTAACAAATTTATCTGAGCATAAACTTTCGTGGGCTACAGCCCACTTCTTCGGATGCATAGAATGGAACATATATTGAGGAGATATATATACACACATACAGAGAGCATGAAAAGGTGGGAGTTGTCTTACCAACTCTGGGAGGCCAATTAAGTAAGAGAAAAAACTTTTGAAGTGATAATCAAGATAGCCCAGTACAGACAGTTGGATAAGAAGTGTGAGAATACTTACATGGTGAGATAGATTCAATGTTTGTAATGGCTCAGCCATTCCCAGTCTCTATTCGAGCCTAAGTTGATTGTATCTAGTTTGCATATCAATTCAAGTTCAGCAGTTTCTCATCGGAGTCTGTTTTTGAAGCTTTTCTGTTGCAAAATTGCCACCCTCAGGTCTGTTACTGAGTGACCAGACAGGTTAAAGTGTTCTCCTACTGGTTTTTGAATGTTATGATTCCTGATGTCAGATTTGTGTCCATTTATTCTTTTGCGTAGAGACTGTCCGGTTTGGCCAATGTATATGGCAGAGGGATATTGCTGGCACATGATGGCATATATCACATTGGTAGATGTGCAGGTGAATGAACCCCTGATGGCATGGCTGATGTGATTAGGTCCTATGATGATGTCACTTGAATAGATATGTGTACAGAGTTGCATCGGGCTTTGTTGCAAGGATAGTTTCCTGGGTCAGTGTTTTTGTTCAGTGGCGTGTGGTTGCTGGTGAGTATTAGCTTCAGGTTGGGGGGTTGTCTGTAAGCGAGGACAGGTCTGTCTCCCAAGACAGACTCTCTCACTGTCTCTCTTCAGTGTAACTGGAGGGATGCCCAGTTTGATTCCCTAAGTTCCAACAACAGTTTCGTTATATTGGGAGGGAGGGGGTTAAACAAAGAAAACCCTCTTTGTCAAAAGAAACATGTTCTGATGTCATGTCTGTACATTCTCAGGTTGCATGAATTATGTGTGAAGGCATAATTATTTACAGCTGAGAGGTCTAACAATTCTTCAAGAGAATGTCTTTCAGTGGGTCTTTCTTCCCTATCTGCTGTAACAATCATCTCTTATCAGTTTCGCAGGTTTATATATGCTTATGTAAGCATTATATAAAGGGGATGGTTTCTCAGACTATCTGGAGTTAATAGACAGGGGTGTCACTGATTATTAGATAGATAGTCTAACACACAGAACTCCTGAGTAGGGGTATTTATCAGTCAAGTGTTCTGAGCCTTAGAATTGAACATGCTCTTTGTTAATATCATAAAGATTCTAAAAAATAGCTAATATATAAATTAATCAAATATACAGAAAGAAAAGGATTAAAAGAGTTAATATTTACTAACATGAAGCTACACCAATTTACACCAGCTGAGGATCTGGCTTCTAGACTCCATTTCCTCCCCCTCCTACCTTCCACCCAGCTCCCCCAATTTAGTTTCTCTTTGTATTAATATATCTGTCTTGCATTTTAAGCTAGGGGGATTCTTATATCTGTCAAGCCTGTAATAGTGAGCTGTTAAGATACATTAAATATGGTAGTTCCTAAATGAAAGTTTAATTCAATTAAAATATATGCTTCACGAGAGAACTACTCCCTCTCTAGTCACGGAATGAATTTATTAACACTAAGGATATCATTCATGGGTAACTGGGGAAGACTTCTTTCTGATGACCATCAGTTCTCTACTGGAGACCAGACAAGTAGAATAATGGCAGTAAATGAACAATTAGATGTGAGTTTAAAGACAAAAACACAAACGAAAAACCCCTCTCACTGGACTTATTTTGAGAATTCTTTCACATACGGCATTGGTGAAGTAATTTCCTAGCACTCTATCCCTAACATCTCAAAATATAGCTGATAGAAAGTCTCACATTGCTTCCGCCTGTCACTTTCTATATAGCTAAGGCTCTGTCAATATGTCTCCTGTAAATGCCTTTTGAGGGAGTTATAATAACCTACCCATTAAATTTTACTTTAGGAAGAGACTTGTAATATGATTTCCCTGGAGTGAACACTGCCTTTGGTTTCTAGCTTTATTTATATTTTATTGACACTATCTTTGAGATAAACGCAACAAAAAATGCTTAGCCAGTTTCAGCATTTCGGTGCCCCATAAAAATAAAATCAAGACAGGTTTAGTTCTATTAACAATTGTTTCTTATTTTAGAGCCCAATCAGGATTAAAGGCCTATTGTGTTAGGCACTATAAAACTTGCAGTCCTAACTATGAAGAGTTTATAACCTGGCTTTATTCTTCTTGAGTGAATTTAATGTTCAGAAGAATGAGGGATTAATCAATGATCATAGCATGTATGTAAGCTAGACACATGTTACGGAATTTTTCCCACTAAACTCACCTAATGCATTTCAGTCATGACTCTATCACCCCTGATGTTCCAGTCTAACTGGGTGTCTGCTGGAACAGAATTCAGAGTTATGCAAAATATACTATTTTGCTTTCTAAACTATACATGTACACTAGGGAAACGTTTGCAAACTTTGCACTAGTAAAAAAGGCAAAATGTTGGCCCTGTGATCACCCCCAATGTTCCTGCTCGGTGATAAAACTTTACTTATTGTGGGCCTTTTCTCTGGTTTGTTTTTTATATGTAAGCCCAAACTTAATCTTCTGCACATGGTGTGCACTCACCAACTCTACGTTTCCTATCTTGTAGGTCTCCAGTCCACTGCAGGGTCTTGAAATTTCATTGGTGGTTCATGTCCAAGTGTGATGTAGCCAAAAAACCCATCTGCTTTAAAGAATTTTTCCCTAGAGGAAAAAAAAATGTAGAGATCTGAAAAGATCTCAAAGCTCTTTCCTGATGCTAATTTAACCTTGCAATACTATATGAGAGAGGAAGTATATTCTCAGGCTTGTAGATGACTGAATGTGATTTGACTAAGGTCACACAATGGAAAAGTAGCATTCTTAATGATCCCAGGAGTTTTGACTTCCAGCCCCTCTGCACTGACCACTAGATAACACCACTTCCTCAAACAAAAGCATGTTAACTCTTTAAAAATGCATAACACTCCACTTTGTCCCCGAATCTGGGGTTTGTGTTTGACAACCAGGAATTGCCACCAACGGATGTACGAGAAGTTACATATTTCAAACATGAATCTAAAAACATTTGCATGAATGAAGAACTTATAAAGTTGCAAAAGGAAAAGTCAAACATAATAGAAAATGGGTTATATTTTCTATTAATACTTGTGCAAAGAATAACTATGGCAAAAATGGTTTGGATAAAAAAAATAAACAAGTTTATCAACATTAAAATGTAATAGATTTTATAAACTCTTAAGCCAAGCCCCAGGAGTTGATATGGCAATATTCTGGGGTACTCCTGTGGCATTACTGGAAGCTGGGAATCTGTACAATAACAGCTTTCAATATCTAAAGCTTTTTCTCAGAAGCTAGGTGAAAAGAATGAATGCAGTAAATGTGAAGACTCAAGTTAATAACAGAAAAGGCTGCAGCTTCTCATAGGGGATAAGGGACATCAGAGATTTTAAGAAACAACAAAAAGGTTCAATATACAGTATCTGAAGGTTGTTCAGGGATGGAAAAAATATGCCTGGTTTGACAAGGGACCAGCTACCAATTTAAGAAAAGAATGTCCAGGAGATTGCAGTTTCAATTATTTTTAAAAACAAAACCCAACGCCTCTGCTCCACATGTGAAAGAATATTTAATCAGAAATAAGCTAGAAGCTGAAACCAACTCAATTTGGTCTAATTGAATGGTTTACCTATTGCTTATCCTGTAATTCTGAGAACAAATTGCCATTTTGCCACCTTTGGGTTCCAAATCCCATAATCAAATGGGCTGTTCTCCAGCTTCATACTTAAAAGCATCGACGTGCCAATTCCAAACAAAATTAGTCAACTAAATGTATATAAGAAAATGTTACACTGGTCTACAATTTTTGAGAAGTCGTCTGCTTCAGAGATAAAATGTGATATTTATTATGTATTTTGATGTGCTGAATTCAAATATGACAATTGAAACAACTGATTGGCTACTGTTTCTAAGATATTTAAGTTTTTACATTTTATGTCTATGTATATTGTGTAGATAGTAGAGTTTTAATCATAAATTGTAAACCTAGGTCTTTTCATGTGTTTATGGTTGCTTTACATGATAATATTTCACCTGTCCTGTTTATGTAACACTTTAAAAATCAGCAAAAGGGTTATATAAATAAAATTTATTATGAAACAAAAGGCAAAAAACTATTATGTACATAGTTTAGTCCTATTCAGTGTCTACTCGGCGCTTCTTGGCTTGTCTCTTGTATTCATTAAATGGAGCATCTCTTGTCACTGTCCAGCAATAGTCTGCAAGCATTGATGGGCTCCTTTTGCCCTGATAGCGTTTCTCCATTGTTGCAATGTCCTGGTGAAATCGCTTGCCGTGCTCGTCGCTCACTGCTCCGCAGTTCGGTGGAAAAAAATCTAGATGAGAGTGCAAAAAATGTATCTTTAGTGACATGTTGCAACCAAGGCTTTTGTATGCCTTGAGGAGGTTTTCCACCAACAACCTGTAGTTGTCTGCCTTGTTGTTTCCGAGAAAATGTATTGCCACTAACTGGAAGACTTTCCATGCCGTCTTTTCCTTGCCACGCAGTGCATGGTCAAATGCATCATCTCGAAGATGTCCATGAATCTGAGGACCAACAAAGACACCTTCCTTTATCTTAGCTTCACTTAACCTTGGAAATTTTACACGGAGGTACTTGAAAGCTGCTTGTGTTTTGTCAATGGCCTTGACAAAGTTCTTCATCAGACCCAGCTTGATGTGTAAGGGTGGTAACAAAATATTCCTTGATTCAACAAGTGGTGGATGCTGAACACTTTTCCTCCCAGGCTCCAGTGACTGTCGGAGTGGCCAATCTTTCTTGATGTAGTGGGAATCTCTTGCACGACTATCCCATTCGCAGAGAAAACAGCAGTACTTTGTGTATCCAGTCTGCAGACCAAGCAAGAGAGCAACAACCTTCAAATCGCCACAAAGCTGCCACTGATGTTGGTCATAGTTTATGCACCTCAAAAGTTGTTTCATGTTGTCATAGGTTTCCTCCATATGGACTGCATGACCAACTGGAATTGATGGCAAAACATTGCCATTATGCAGTAAAACAGCTTTAAGACTCGTCTTCGATGAATCAATGAACAGTCTCCACTCATCTGGATCGTGAACGATGTTGAGGGCTGCCATCACACCATCGATGTTGTTGCAGGCTACAAGATCACCTTCCATGAAGAAGAATGGGACAAGATCCTTTTGACGGTCACGGAACATGGAAACCCTAACATCACCTGCCAGGAGATTCCACTGCTGTAGTCTGGAGCCCAACAGCTCTGCCTTACTCTTGGGTAGTTCCAAATCCCTGACAAGGTCATTCAGTTCACCTTGTGTTATGAGGTGTGGTTCAGAGGAGGAGGATGGGAGAAAATGTGGGTCCTGTGACATTGATGGTTCAGGACCAGAAGTTTCATCCTCTTCCTCTTCCTTGTCTGACTCAAGTGAGAATGATTCTGGTGCATCAGGAAACGGCAGTCCTTCTCCGTGGGGTACTGGGCGTATAGCTGATGGAATGTTTGGATAATGCACAGTCCACTTTTTCTTCTTTGACACACCTTTCCCAACTGGAGGCACCATGCAGAAGTAACAATTGCTGGTATGATCTGTTGGCTCTCTCCAAATCATTGGCACTGTAAAAGGCATAGATTTCCTTTTCCTGTTCAACCACTGGCGAAGATTTGTTGCACAAGTGTTGCAGCATTTGTGTGGGGCCCACCTCTTGTCCTGATCTCCAATTTTGCAGCCAAAATAAAGGTGATAGGCTTTCTTAACCATAGTGGTTATACTGCGCTTTTGTGATGCAAAAGTCACTTCACCACAAACATAGCAGAAGTTATCTGCACTGTTCACACAAGTACGAGGCATCTCTGCTCACTTTGGCTAAACAGAAATGTGTCCCTTTGCAAAATCAAACACTGACAAATAAGAGAGCAGGACACTGTATGATTTCTAGAGCTGATATAGGGCAATTTGTTCAGCAGAGTGATGTAAGCTTCATTATGATTGCATCATCCATGACTTCTAGGAATAACATGATGCAATTCATATCATGTATGACGCAATACCAGCTTCAGATTGCATCATTCATTGTTTTGCCTAAAAAGCAAGTACTGTCCAAACCCAGTCATAGATTTATTCATAGATCCAGTCAAAGATGTATTTTAGTCATTTCTGGTTTAAATTGAGATCCCTTCCCTTTATAACTCACTTATCTTCCGCCATTCCCAAGTCAAGGGTCGTATATACTGACCCAATAGCATATCTTGAAAACTAGAGCCAATCAACAATTTTAAGCATCATTTTCGTTCTCAGTGACCCAGAATTAGTGAAGTTTGACTACATTTATTTCAGAAGCATTTTGGCTGTAGAGCAGTGTTATCGTCACTATAACCTTCTCAGTGGAACAAATCTTTTTACCTGTCGCCAGCCAATGGATTTAGGTGCTCCTGTGATCCTCAACCTTTGCTCAGCTGCTGCCTAACTGTTCAAGTCCCCTGTGTGCCTAATTTCTGCCAGTGAGCATGTGCATGGCCACCTTACTTTTGGTGCTTGGGTGCTCGTCTTATGCTCAGGCTCCACCAGGATTCTCAAACTAGGTATTCTATCTTCCCCATCTATCTTCCCCAGTCGCTAAGCATTCTCAGACCGGGCTAACCTCACACAAAATGGCCAGAGGAAGAGCTGTCTCCTCTATAACTTTTAGCCCAGTGGTTAGCACACTCACCTGGGACAGAGAAGACACAGGTTCAGTTCCCCCCTCTGCCTGATGTAGAGCTGGGATTTGAATTTGAGCCTCTTGTCTCCAAGGAGAGTTCCTTAACCGCTGGGTACATGACATTCTGAGACAGCTCTTTATCAGTCTGTCTTGCTGAAGCTGTTCCGCTATGTGTAAATTAATCAGAGAAGTAGGGGGACTTCACCTTGGTTTTCTACAACCCGAGTGCCTTAACCACTATCTATAGAGTTATGCTCACACCTTCTGTGGCTCAATCCCTATTCAAGTATTTTTATACAAAAATGGAACAGCTTTGACAGGAGAGATGAAGAGAAACTTGTACCAGAATACCAATACCACACAGGTTAGGGCCCACACTTGGGATGGTGAAGACCCAAGTACAAATCTCTTCTCCACATCAGGCAGAGGGGGAAATTGAACCCGGGCCTTCATTTTGCTAACCACTGGGCTAAAAGTTACAAACTGAGGACAATCGCACTATCATCTCTTCCTCTAGTGTTTCTTTTACAAAAATAGTTTTGGAGCCTAACTCCAAGAGGAGGTTCATGGCTGAAAACCCCAGGCAGAGAGTGGTTTCTTTCTCCAGCCTGGATTTAGGCACCTACCTCCCTGAAGGACAGGGCTTAGGCCACTCCCTTCTCCTCCATTGGCTAGCTTAGGTGGCTCCCCATGGTTGTGATAATTGGGTCTACAAATTTACTGTAACTGTAAACTGAAATGTAAAGTATGTGAAAGTTCATAAAGTGTCGCAATCTATAAGAAATGTTGCTGAGAAAAGGTATAAACGGGAGACAGACTGAATTAATCTAAACAAAAAGGCCTACTAACATAGCTCAAGGACTGTGTTGAAATTGTGCTTGGTGAAAATGTGCAACTAGAAATTAATGAACTAAATGAATGCATATAAAGCCTATCTACTGGACAAATGATAAGGGGATGTGCTATTCCAGCTATCACTCCCTTTTTGGGTCCTTTCCATCTTTTGGGGGAAAAGATAGAACAGATGGAAGCTACTGAAACAAGCATCACCATCATTTGCTGGGACTCCAGACCACCTTCATCCTAATCCTAAAAGCTGGCCTGACCAGTACAGAGACAGGGATCCAGAGGACGTCATCACCTCTACCAGTTCCAGATGAATCCCAAACACCACCTGAGATGACCTGGGATCAGACTAACAATAACAGCTTCAGCTCATCTCAAGTAACCTCTTCTCTTTTACCCAGAAGGACCGATATTACCATCTTTGATACCATTTGGGAGACTGTCAAACAAGGGTGTTTTTCCTTGTAAAACTCTCTTCAGCTAAAGGGAAAGGGAACAAGAAATGTTGTATTAAGTAAGGCTTTCATTTTTACTTTACTTTTCAAATGTTTTAACTGTGTTTCCTTCTTTTATGTATCTTTAATGAAAGGTTTAAAAGGATTGCTCATGGTGTGTTTGCCATAATACTAAGCAGGCTGAGGTCTCTGTATACAAAACCCAAGTGCTTGTTTAATGTTGGACTGTGACTGGGCTTTGTTAACACTTTTGGACTGTTTATTCCATCTAACTTAATACAACACCACTCAATTTGCCTGCTTTTATATAATCCTATTTTTAGGTGACTAATTTTTGCCATGCATTGTATAAGGCATCTAGGCAGGTGAATCAGGACTGTGTTTTCCACTCAGTGACATGGCACCTGAAATGTAGGCAGTGCAACCCTGAATGTTGTAATACTAATGTCTCTTGGTGGATCCAGCTGTTAGGATATAGCTATTCAAGCCTGTCTGTAAAGGCCTATCTTTAAGAATTTAGGTATATGTTTATCATGGAGCTAGTTATAGAGGTATAAAAGAAAGAATCTGTGTAAGGGCCTTCTCTCACTGGGACAGTCTGAAGCCCTGTTCTTAGGCTAAGGCCTTTGGCTAAGCAGCGGAGGCAGCCATAAGCTGGGAAGTGAACGGTCACATCCTCACATTCCAAACTAGTCATATTGAAATAAGACAATCTGGGGCTGTTAGGAAGGTGATCCGATCTATCACCTCCAGAGAAAGGGAAGAGCCTAGAAGATGTAAAAGGAAATTTAGTTTGATAGTTTTCTGTCTGGTAAGAACTCACTTATCAATAGGGAAACCCTTATGTCTGTATAGATGTAGTTGTGCAGTCCTCACTTCTGTATTGTTTTGTCATTATAGTTCCCACTTTGCTATGTTTATTTGCATGGTCTCTGTCTGGTTCTGTGATTGTTTTTGTCTGCTGTATAATTAATTTTGCTGGGTGTAAACTAATTAAGGTGGTGGGATATAATTGGTTGGCTAATCATGTTACAATATGTTAGGATTGGTTAGGTAAATTTTAGTAGAACGATTGGTTAAGTTATAGCTAAGAATATTACTATATAAATTAGGGGCAAACAGGAAGTAAGTTGGGATTCAAAAATAAGGAAAAAGGAACTTGGATTTAAGCTTGCTGGAAGTTCACCCCAATAAACATCGACTTGTTTGCACCTTCGGACTTCGGGTATTGTTGCTCTCTGCTCATGCGAGAAGGACCAGGGAGGATATGATTGCTCTCTTTAAATATATCAAAGGGATTAATACTAAGGAGGGAGAGGAATTATTTCAGCTCAGTAGCAATGTGAACACGAGAACGAATGGATATAAACTGGCCGTGGGGAAGTTTAGGCTTGAAATTAGAAGAAGGTTTCTAACCGTCAGAGGGGTGAAATTTTGGAACAGCCTTCCGAGGGAAACGGTGGGGGCGAAAGACCTTTCTGGCTTCAAGATTAGGCTTGATAAGTTTATGGAGGGAATGGTTTGAAGGGATAACGTGATTTTAGTCAATTAGGCATTAACGTGCCATCGCGGGTAAAATGAGGGTCCGGCTGTAGAATCTTGCCTGTATGCTCGGGGTTCTGCTGATCGCCATATTTGGGGTCGGGAAGGAATTTTCCTCCAGGGTAGATTGGCAGAGGCCCTGGAGGTTTTTCGCCTTCCTCCGCAGCATAGGGCAGGGGTCGCAGGCTGGAAGATTCTGTTGTGGGTGGGTCAGCTTTTGTGGCCTGCATCATGCGGGAGGTCAGACTAGATGACCATATTGGTCCCTTCTGACCTTAAAGTCTATGAGTCTATGAGTCTAAGTGGGAGAGTGAAGGAATAAGGTCTCTAACACTAGCCCCAAAAGAATGATCTGTAGATGAAAGTGAACAATATGACATGAGAATTATTTCCATGAGTGATAGATGAACTCTTTGTGATTTACACATTTTTGAGCTACTTTTCTAACCTAGGGTTACCATATTTAAAAAATAAAAAAAAGAGGACACTCCACGGGCCCTGGCCCTGCCCCTTTCCCACCCCTGGCCCTGCCCCAACTCCACCCCTTTCCTTAATAATTTCCAGACCCACATGTTCTATTTAGGGGTAGAGGTAGGATTTTAAAATACTTATATTGGAGAAGTTGTTTGCAGAGATTTACAAAAGGATTTTGGTAATACAGCATGTATCCACTAGCAGAAATCCTGTTGATGGTAGCATCTCTCCACTGAATGAAACAAGCACAGAAATAAACACATCTGTCACAGTCATGGACACTATAGAAGAAGCTGCTTGCTTTTCTCATCTCTTCAGCAAGACTGAGGATTTCCCATTAAGATGAAAAATCCTGTTGAGCTAATGTGATGGTCAGCAGGCTGCATGGGTTGAAAGACACTTACTGATAATGAGCAGTGCTATCATTCAAACAGTTACAGAGGTAAAATGGAGAACAGTCTTGGTAATATAATTATTATTATATATGATATTGTTCCCTCCCTGCCCCCTAAACAGGCTTGAATCCACAGGGTCTTGAGGACATAGGTTATTAAGCCACTAGCCAGCTGAATGGGATCAATGTGTAGGGGCAGTATGCTGCAGCCGCTGAAGGATGTAGCTGTGGGCATCCTTCCCCTATACATCAGAGAGGCATTTTACTGCCTCAAAGGGAATGGAGCTCCCTTTCTTTGGGCTCTATGTAATGTGAAGTATGCAGCCTTTTAGTTATGAAGTCCTTGAGGGCAGTAAGGTCCTCGTCTCATGTTAGCACAATATAATACAAAGCCCACTACCCAGCAAATAATGAACAAAGATAATACTCAAATGTCACAGGAGTAAGAGAGTGGTGAAATTAGGTTGGATATGTCTAATGACATAACAATAAATCTAATATAGGACCAAGGATCTACCTTTTTGCATCGTGTCATGAAATATTTCCCTTTGGTTTTAGATTATGTGGTGTTTGTTGCCTTACTAGCTTTCTCATGTTGGCAAGCAGAATTCATGGTGTGGTGGTTTTCTATCAGGGTTACTTTCAGGGACACAATTTCAACAGCAGCAGGAACATATCACATGTGAATGAATGGAAGCCCTGTTCCTTGGGATTTTTAATATGAGGCTGGACAAAACGCTGGAATATGTACTGTAGGAAACCTTTTGTATTGGCAGGGCAATGGGACTGAGTGACCAAATATTCCTCTTTCATCTCATAATTCTGACTCTACTACAAATAATGGTGTTTGCTGCACAGAATTGTTGCTTGTAGTCTTCCATTTGAGCCAAATTCTTAGTTTCACCAATGCACTCAAGTTGCTAGATTTGACTCTGGCGGTGCAACTTCAGACATGCGTGAATGTAACACAGCAGGATTTGGCCTGGTGAGTTTTATTCTCAAATTACTTTCTGTTCTTCTGTCTGGTTTGGATATATTAAGAAGCTGAATAAATCTTCAAGGAAGACTAGCATTTGCTCTTAGTTGCAAATGCAGGATGCATTCAGGCAAAACATTAGGCTGTAGTTCTTCCACACAGCAATAAGTTTGTGAGCTTGATGTTCAGTGGGTTTGGATTTTTTTTTTTCCCACCAGAGTCCATGAGTTAAGTGAACAGTTTGCCTTATATCTGCTTGATGTTCAAGGTCAATCAGTAACAAAAGTGTCCTACTGCATACTGTCCTTGTAACTCCCTATGGTCTGATTTATTCTATCCCACTATTGTTCGTGCACATGGGTATATTTCTCCAGAATATTGGTCTTTTATCACCAATCACTATGCAACCTTTTTCTTATAATTTACAAAATGCAAAGGATTCTTGTTCACATTTTTTTTAAATAAGCATTTGTATTCGTAACACATTTTCTTATTATATTATTGAAGGCAGACTTTGGTTTCTTATCGAGTTCCAACTTTTACTTTCACAAAATGAAGAATGAACTCTAATAACTAAATGAAAAATTAATTTATTATGAGGAACACTTCTGCCATGGTAAGAACAAAAGAATCAGAAAAGATTTCACTAGAAGCAAGCATATTTGCAACAAAAGAACCAATTTTCCCTAACATAGTGAGTGAAAAAATGTTAGTAAAACATCTAAAGAATTTTTAAAAAGGAAGAAGTTATGAATCAACTGCATGGATATGCAAAGGGGAAAAATACATTTTGACGAGTATACAGCACAAAATACTAATGAATGATTAGTAAAAATAAAGTAAATGACTCCTCACAATCTTACATGTTCCATTTGACAAGGAAACTCTTCTTAACTAGAAAATTGCAGATACATATTGAAGCTGAGTCATGAAATGTAAAATATTTCAAGCACCAGTGCATAGTTTCAGAATGGCATGATACGACAATACGAGCATGTATGTTAGGTTAAGAATAACATTGGTATCATTTATTTGTTCAGAAGTATGGCAGCCTTGCAACACTGTGACAATTATGAACTGGGAAAGCCACTTTGAGAGGCATACTCGACTTACAGCAACTGTGAAGATTCACACCTTGGACTTTGTCTTTCTGTACATCTTCAAAAGCTAATTAGAAGCATAGAAAAGTAGTACTTGCTTGAGATTTGTGACCTGATTTATTATTTTCCATTATCCAGAGGAGTCTATGCAGGTATGGTTTCTAGGAAGTTAAAAAGAAATGTAGTATTTCAACAGTAGGGGAAATACTTTGCTGCATTGTCAAGATCAGTTTCTTTTCAACATTGGATTGAATTTTGGATGCCCTATATCAGAGAGTGAAACACTTATTATGCACAATAAATCTGGGTGCTGCTCCCACCTTAGGTGCACTCCATGTATCTGTCTTTGTATGGAAATGCTCCGGTAACGGGTGGCGTTAAGGAAAAAATTGGCCAAAATGGGGACTGTTTGAACACACCACCCAACGAATGCAAATTATTCTACCCAAATATGTGAGATGAACTTCAGATCAGTCACAGAAGGTAAATGACCCCTACAGTAGCTCAATTGCATATAAACACCCTTCTAACATCTCATTGTGAATGGTGTGTGCCAACCCCTTTGTGGCCCCCTTTTGGAGGCCCTGTAGTCCTACTACAGACCCAGGAAAGTTGCTGATATGAGGCTACATGAAAGCAACCAATCAAGAGCCCAGCAGGCTCAGTTAAAAGGAGCTGCAGGGCCCTAGCAGGTCAGTTCCTGGCTGGGCCCAGAGGATCAAGGAATGATGCTCCTCTCTGGCCACAGGAGCTTGAGGGTTAACCAGAGTTTGGTTCTGGCTGGAGCTGGAGCGGGGGAGAGCGCAAGTGTGCTAGCACTGAGAACTTTAACTCTGAGATAAGGAGTGAAGATAAAAGGGGCCAGGTGGGAAGAAGCCCAGGGAAATAGCTGCTGAAGACTAAAGTTGAGTAGTACATGGCGGCTGCTTTTAGGGTCCCTGGGTTGGAACCTGGAGTAGTTTGCGGGCAGGTGTTCTCCCACCAGCGAAATGGTGTAAACCCCAAGAAGAAGTGGACAAGGCTCGTTTGGAAGCCCAAATGAAAAGATTAATTTAAAGAGCCCACAGCCAAGCCTGAAGACCCCGATGAACCCAGAAGGCAATCATTTTGATTGTGACCTGGCCAGAAAGCCACACTACTGAAGACTTCTCCCCCGCACCTCACCCCGACCACGGTTAACAACCTACAGGAGATGCCAAGAGTGGAAAAGGACTTCAGTAACACACACAGCGCCAGGAGGTTCACACGATGTTAGTCCCCCCCATTACACTCCATTATAGTGCAGTGATTGTCAATATGTTTGTACACAGCTGTCACACTTAAAACATAAAAACAGTTTTAGAAAGTCTTTATATGGGTTCTTGCCAGCTCCCAATTCAGACAATATCTCGTATTGCTGGAATCTTTCAAAATGGAAGAAACTCTGTGACATTTGTACACTTGCTAGTGGAAAAAGCCAAATCCAAACTGTTGCATCAGAGAAACCAGAAGCAGGAAAGGCACAAGAGTTGGTTCTTTTTATTTTTTTAAATCTTATTAGGTTTATCATTCAAACTTCAGTTGCCAAGGAAGTTTGGTATTTGATTCACTTCATCCATCCTCATTACCTAGTATTCTATCTGAACATCTTGCAAGCAGGGTAGTGTCTCCCAGAGAGACTGTGTAACTTGCCCAAGGTCTCACAGGAAGCCTGGAAGAGCAGGAAATTGACCTTGTGTTTTCCGGTGCCACAAGCTAGTGCTCTAACCACTGGCACATCTTCCTCTCCTCCTGAAGTAAGACAGAAGGATAGGTACTGTTGCACTATAATGTCATTTGAAGTCTACCCTAGTATTGTACTCTGAGAACCATTGCACTGCTGGATGTTGATGTGGAGTAGGCTCTTGAGGTCTAATTTTTAAAAGCATTAAGCTTGCACCTGTACACTTGCCAAGATTTACTTCCACAAGACACTGTACCTGGTGGTGAGACTATTGAACCTCTGCTGAGAAAAGGGAAAAACTGAAAGCCAACATAAAAGAGCATGGAATAAAATATTAAGCAGAAACAAACCACCATAAGGAGCGCAACAAATCTGCAGTCAGACAGCACCATATCATAGAGGAAAAAGTTGCCTCAGCCCACTAGTAGATAAGAGTACTCCATTTCCTTATGTTCACAATTAAAATATCTCTCTGCATACTGCAACTAAAGAGCTGCAAATGCAGGACCCTTCCTTGCTGAGGATAATTGTGTGGCAACCATCTGCGATGTGGGCAGTTGTATATAGACTCAAACTATTGGAAGCAATTCAAGGGGAACATCTCAAAAGCCATGGTAAAACAGGGACATATAATTAAAAAGGGAATGCAGTAAGAGTGAAAGAAAACCATAAAATACAAGTAGGAGAATAATGAGGAATTAAATAGCCAACTATGCATCATGGTATTTGCATTACGTACATTCCCAGAGCTTTTTATCCTTGCAGGTGCAGCTGTTGCTTAGTGATGGCCAAAAGAACAAGCAGATCCAGAAATCTGTTTGATGCACTGAGAATCCAAAAAGACAATTTGCACTTTATGATGTTGAGGTGGTAAATGACCTTTATGATTCACTGCTTAACAAAACACCTGACCAGGATGAAGATCCTCTTGGCAAAGGCCTGAGTTTTCTGGTGGGCGATATATTTTTTAAAAAATGTGGTGTATGAAACACTTGCTCAGGCAAGAGAGACAAGAACCAAGTGAGAAACTGACCAATTTTTTGCCTGATTACACCAACTAGCCTTCCCTTGTGAGTTTGTTCGATTTAGATCGTGAAATTGTGCATCATTGCCCATCAAGCAGACTGTGAAAAAGCATTCTTAGCAAAACAGAGTCTATGCTGGATAGACTTTGGGATGTTGGATGAGCTCTGCCAATTCCACGCCTGTAGGCTGAGTGTATGGGGAATGATGTGTGTCCTCTGTTAGCTAAAAGTGTATGAGGCAATGAATTCAGCAGACAAAGTCTCAAGAAGTAAAATTGGGTCTCAAAACACTGGCAGAAGATGCATTAGGTCAGACCCACTGCCTGAAGCATATCCTGTTTGCTGCAGCATTTGGAAAGAAGCATCAACAATGTGGCAAGAAAAAGTATACGTCAAAACACATCCTCCTTAATGACTATTAGTCTCAGCGTGTTTTTGCACATGATTAAGGCATCTCCCTGATAATCAGTTCCTTAACTTCTTTTTTAGCTGTAAAATCATATTTACAAATCTGTTTGGGCATATTAATCTGTAATAGCTATTGTTTTGTTAAATGTATTGTCCTTTTCAAGGATAGGAGCCATACACTTGATGCACTCTCACTTAGACCCAGATAGAGCTGTGTTTATTACTATTCTGGGTGTGTAGCGGGGTGGTTACCCGCTCCTGCCCTGAGGGATTTAAAACAGCCCTGGAGGAGGGCTGTGGAAGGGCAAGAGGCCTGGGCTGATTGGGAGGAAGCAGGATCAGCTGGGGCCACGCCCCAATCAGGGCTCAGCTGGCCCTATAAAGGCTTGAGCCAGGAGCTCAAGCAGTCAGTCTCTCTCTGTGTTCAGAGGGAGATGGGCCTGGTTGCAGGGAGCTAGAGACAGGGTAGCGGAGCAGAGCTGGGGAAAGGCAGAGGAGCTGGGGAGCTCCAGCCTGGAAAGCCCCAGGCTGTGGCCTACCATTGGTCTAATAGGTACTGGGGGTTGCAGGGGGCAGCCCAGGGGTAGGCAAAGGCAGCAGGTCCAAGCCCAATCTTGCCTGTGATGAGTGGCCTATACTGCAGTCTGCCCCAGGGAGCCGGGGCTAGTTGGTGACTGGCAGTAGCCCTATACTGAGGTGAGGTGGGGCTAGTGGGTGTGGGTTCCCCTGGGATGGGGAGACCTAGAACTGTGGGGGTACTGTCAGGGGGAAGCCCCCCAGATAAAAGGGCACCAGGGTCCGGGAGGGACACAGGGCCAGCGGCAAGGTGGATCACTGGCCTGCAGAGGGCGCTCCAAGGCTGTGAGAGCTAATTCCCGGAGACGACCAGCAGGAGGCGCCGCAGGGGTGAGTCTGCACTGCTACAGGGTACTAATAATGGCTCTCAAAATTCTTTATAAATAGCCCCACTTCAGTACTTTGTCAGGCATGAAATTTTGTAAGACTGAAACATTTTTGAATAAAGGGTCAACTGTATTCTTCCCTATCCCTCATCTGTGCAAAGCACCCCAGGCTCCCTTTAATTCTTTGATCTCAAAGGGCCTCCCCTGCCTTCTCTCACTCAGTGACCTTATGTCTATAATAGAATATGGTACAGTTATTTGTATTAATCTGATTTGCTTGCTTTGACTATATCTCCTGACTGAGATATGTCTCCCATGACAGACTGTCTGTGTATGTGTGTCAGTAGGACTCTTACCCTGGAAGTTAGTATGAACTGATAGGACACAATTTATTACTGAATTCCTTGTATTTCTAATGTGCTTCAACACAAGGACATAAACTCCATGTCCTTCAGCAGCATGCACAAGATGTGCAAGTTTGTGGCACTGCACCCCAACTATGAACGGAAGCTGTGAGTGGGTATGAGAGGGAGTAGCACTACACTGCAATCACAGGGGTTGACTGCACTTGGATTTAAGGCACAGCCTAAAGTGCATAAGCAATCTAGCCCTCTTAATTGCAGTAGGAATAGCAAGAACAATCCACTTCCAAATGTGAAAAATTAACTGGGAGTTGCAAAGAACATTAAAGGGTAAGAATATTACTGAATATGGGCCTTACTCTGTGCCACTGAAGTTCATCATGGTTTGTTTTAATTTAATTTATTTATTTATGGCTATTGACTTCAATTATACAGGAATGGGCCCTGTATTTTTTGGAATTATGCTACTTCTTGAGCTTGGAAAATAATGCATTTTTAGCAGCATAAAAATATTGCGTAGTATAAAACTGTACAGCCATGGTTACGGACGCTGCATTAAGGAAACTATTCCTGATGCAATGTTAGTTTTATAGACAGTAAAAGGCTTAACATTCTCTGATAAGGTTTTTTTTTTTTAAAGAAACCTAAAAGAGTATAGTGGCTAAAATGCCAGGTTAGAAGAGCTAAAGATTGAAATCAAGGGACCAGTGAAGGTGTGAATAGAGCAACATAATTATTCTGGTCCATATGCATTCGCTGTGTATTCTGTATATGGTAATGACCGGTACTGAATGCATCAGAGAAAGGTGGCATTTCTTCCCCTGCACACACCCCCCTTCATTAATGCACTTACCTGAATGTCCAACGCTAAAACAGCAAGAGGAAATACTTAGGGCCTTATTTCTTAAATCCCAACTGTGTATTTTATGATCTGAAACAAGACTGGTAAATCTTATAAATTTAGTAACACTTATCCTAACTAGTATAATGAAAAGTGCTCTCCTTATACAGTTTTTCAATACATTTCAATTTTCCAATACATAGTCTCTCTCTGTGTGTGCATCTATTTCTGACTGAGCAGTTACCCTTGTGTGTAGTTTTTGCCACAATTGTGCCAACCGCATGGATGCAAAACAGACTTTGTATGCACAAATCTCATATCTAATCAAGCGCCAATGGATTTTGCACATTCAAACGCTATCATTTTTTGTGCAGGCATGTGATTGCATGACAAAAGATGCACATGCATATGTACATGGAGGTTTGGTGGAGTCCACTATGAAAATGGCCTTAAATATCTCCTCCTCTGAACTTTTATTAAGCTCAATACTTTGGGCAGCTAGTTCCATGGTTCATCACTGTGTGCGTTAAAATTTCTTTGTATATATTTTAATTTGATAGAATCTCTTATGTTGTCAATCAAGGTAAATAGGAATGTCCAAATAGCCTTCAACATAACCTCTCTTTTTATACACCTCTATTGTCTGTCTCTTTTCCACTTCTATTCAAATTAAATAACTTACTCTCTCCCTAAATAAAAGCCCCTACTGATAGCTCATAAACTTTGTCCCCTTCTGTGGACTGTAAGTTCTGAAATGTTTTCTGAGATGAGTTAACCAAAACTGAAATCAATATTGAAGGTTGTGTATTTTTTCATATATTCGAACAACTTCTTAATACAGCATATTGCCTCTCTTACTACTGATGGGCATTTTGCCAATATCATTTTTAAATATCCCTATGTTGCCGTCTCTCTTTCCTGAGAGGTTATAACTAATTCAGAAACCATCAGTATGTACAAGACAGTAGTTTTAAATTGCTTCTTTTAGTGTTTGAAATCACCTCATCCCTCTCTGCTTGAAACTGCCACAATTGTCCATACAAATTAGAGCCATACTCTATCAGATAAAAAGAATCAAAATTCTTCACAGGAAGGTAAGAGTGAAATTTCTGAGATCTTATTTCTACTTCAACTGAAAGCTCACTGAAGTGGGAGGAGCCATTTTGCCTAGCTCCACCCAGGACAAAAATACAGATTTCCAAAAAGCCTATAGACCAATTAAATGAAGGGTCTTTCTTTCAAGGAAAGAATTCCAGTTTTTTGTTGCTTTTTAAGCCCTACTTTTTTCATCACCATTTGAGGAGTAGATGTAGTTTAAGTTTCTTCGGTTAATGTAATCTGTGATGCAGGAGAAAACTTTGTTAATATTATGCTCCTTTCAGAATGTTTTACCACATCTTAAATGCTATATCCATTCTAGAGCACCTCCAGGTCCACAGCATATAAAATGAAAAAAGTATGAGAGCAGAATAACTTTTGTCTTTAAATTGCAATCAATTCTTTAGGTAATTTAAAAACAAACTCCATTTTTAGATGCATCCTATGTCATTAAAAAACTTTCCAGGGACATGGCTTACTAGGAAGGAAGAGGACATTAACTTGCATTTGCTTTGTATCCGGTCCAATGGAAAAATTCCCTTGGTCAAGCCCATTTTCCTCTCCATCATGGGTTAGATCTATTGTCTGATAAACGTAGAGTTTCTTTCCTGTGACAGTACATTTTTAGGCCCAGATTCAGCACAACACTTAAGGATATGCACAACATTAAGTACATGATAGCCTCATTGACTTCCAATGGAACCTCTTGTGCTTAAAGTGTAGCATGTACTTAAGTACCTTACTGAACCAAGCCTTAGTCCTTCTATTTTTTGTTCAGAATTGTAATCTAACTTGAGTCAGTTTTTTTTTTAACCTCCTGAACTGCTCCTGATCGTTACGTGAAACTAAAGATACGCTGGACACAATGTTGCTGCTTTGTGGTGATTGTTGGGTTTTGTTTTATTTATTCCCAAGAAAGTATCAGCGGGAAGACAACAAATAGAATTATATGGTAGATTAAATCAAATGATGTAAATTCCTCTGAACATAAGAGTTCCTTCTTACTGAATTATGCTGAAAGCCATACACTTAGCATAAAAACATTAAAAAAATATGAACAAGGGTCTATTTAACTAGGGGAAAGAAAAACTGATGGTATTTTTCTATCTACCCATCAAGTAAAATGGCGTGGTCAATATTAATTAGATCCCTTTAAAGTACATGGAGTGCGAGGAATGGTTTTTTAAGCACGTATTGGAGAAGGATGGAACGTTGGTTAATAGTACATTGTCAAAGTTACATCAATAGTAAGACACTTGAGGCCACATGTTCTAGTTAGCAATGTACTTAGTTACAAGTTCCAGTCACAAACGCTCACAAATTCAGGAGCCTGTGGATCCAGAGCTAGCTAGAAAGAGTCTAGATGCAAATTTGGCCCTGTATATGGATCTACACCTCCCCAAAACTCAGAAGTGCGCTGATCCAGAATTTTGGTTCTGGCCTCTCTACTGAATATTCCAGGATTCCACAAATCCAATAAGCTAAAATGACCTTTTTAATGGATAAAATCCTGGTCAGATGGAAGTCAATGTGAGTTTTGCTGTTGACTTCAATGGGGTCAAGATTTTACCCAGTGACTCTAACTAAAGCAGAACAAGACAAACAAATGAGAGCGCGCACAGTGAGAAGTCTTTATTTTAGAAACTAAATTTAGCCACACTTCAGTCTCCACCCCTCTCCAGCTGCTTCCATCGGACAAATATTTTGACCTCTGCCATGCAGAATGATCTAGAGATCTTAAAGGGTATTTCCACACAGCCTGCAGCAGTGAGCCTCCCATCATGGGTCAACAGATGCAGGCTTGCTGGGCTCATGCTACAGAGCTAAAAATAGCCGCGGAGATGTTGAGGATCAGGCTGGAGCTTAGGTGCTGAAGCATCAGGAGGGGGATTGGCTTCAGCACCTGAGCTCCAGTCTGACCCACAACTTCAAAGCACTATGTATGTAGATATTGTCAGAGTGCTAGCACAAGCCCAAGTCTGGCAATACCAGCCAGGAGACTTGCTGCCGTAGACTGTATAGATGTACCCAAGGATACAGGAACCTGACAGTCGCCACTGTTCTTAAAGCTCCATATCCCCAGGAAACCTGAATAATCTGGCTCTAGGAGAGTGAATTACAGGGGGACCAAAGCTACCCCTAATCTGGGACCAGAGAACAGGACTACAGCATGGGTCCTTATGTCTTCTCCTCTCTTGGGCTGGAGTAACAACTGCAGCTGTTTAGTGCTAATTGCATGTTGTGTTGGTTACATTGGCATGGGTGCAGTGCCAAGCCAGAGGCTACACTCCAATCTTCTCCCTAGCTGGGTCCAATTACTGTGATTAGGGTTTTCATACAGACTCCTGCTGCTGCATGCAAGGAAGCTAGAGCCATCTAGACATCTGCAGACCCACCTGCACACACCCAATTGCAGAATCAAAATGGTGTGGAAGTTCTTAGATTAGATCTTCACAGCACAGGTGAATTTGACCCTCAATATATTTTTTTCCATCCTATTCATAGTCCATACATGCTATCCCTGTGATGTTTGTGCCCAGTACCCAATTTCCTACCGTTTCAGCAAAGCACCTGAGTCTACTTCACTATACTCATGTTTGCGAGTAGTTACAGACTGAGTCCCACTGAAATCAGCATGACCACTTACAGTGAGGAATGTTTACTCATGTAAGGATTACTTGGGCTCTAATGTGTCTAAACAATGCACTGCAAAATGCTGAGTTGTGGGGAGGTAGCTAGTGCAATACTTCAGTGATCTGTGTCATGTCCAGTCTTAGTCTGTATGTTCAAAGAAATGTGAAGATGAAATTACAGTGAGATTAGTAACAAAAATCAGTGAGGACAAAGAAACCATATTAAGAGGCCCCAGAAGATAAGACAGAGGGTCAGAAAATGATAGTAGCCTTGCCAGTTAAGATCTTTTGGGACAAAATCAATCCAAAATAGATATTCAGTAGGCAGGAAGTCTAGTAAGCAGTAACACTTAAAAAAAAAAAAAAAAAAAAAAAGTAGAGCTAAGCAATTTTATTTCCCCCCCCCAGTTTGGTGGTAAAGCGCTCTCCTCTCCTACCCCCTCCCCCCCCCCCCAAAAAAGTTTCAGTTTTTTAATCAAAACTGGTTTGTTTTTTTTATGGAAAAAAAAAATTCAGATCAAATGAAACACTTTGAATGTCACAGTGAAACGACATTTTAGAAGTGAAACGTCAATTTGTAATGATGGTTTTCAAAAATGAACTGTTCTGACATTTTCAGAATTTTTTATTTCAGTTTAGATGAAATAAGCTGTTCACTGAATTCAACCTGAATTCACAAATAGTTCTGGTGTCCTGAAAAATGCATTATTTTGTTTGGTGCATTGGAGAAATCCGTTAATAGTTGATCTCTTCGTGCTCTGGTGAGATGGCACTGGAACACTTTGTTCAGCTTTGGACACATCAATGTTCAGTTCTGGACATGCCACTGAATTTTTTTAATGGTTTGCTAATTAACCGAGAATGGATTTTTGGAATAGCTTCTTGATTCTGACATTGCCCACTGCCCATTTTCCCATCACATAGCTTTCTCCATCAGTGGATGAGAGGCTAATAGGTTAATAATGCTCCTCAGTTCAATCATCTCCAGTGACAGCCCCAAAGCCAAGATAATGTCCCTTAAAATGGGCAAGTCAAGCCCTCTGTTAGAATTGTAATAAATGGTACTTGTGCGGTTAACTAAAAAGAATCTCCTATAACTACTTTCCTGAAAGAGTCCGATTCGGGAGAAGCCAGAGCTAAAAAACATAAGGGATAAAGACACGCCAAAAAACCCCCAACAAAATGGTGGATTAGAACAAGGTCAGTCACCGTGTTAACAAGCTTCAGATTTATGAGCCACTAAACCTGCCAGGCAGAGAGACTGACTGGACACTGTGATGGGCAAAGCCAGCTGCAGTCAGATTCGCTTCGGATCTGAAGGCCTCGGAAATTGAATTATTGAATCTAAATCAGTTGTGGGAATACCAAGAGATCACATCGAGGGAAAACTAATTTCACAAGCTATCAGAGAATATTTCGGTGGCCTGCTCCCACTTAAACTCCGCTTCTGAAAAACAAGAGGTGCTTTGCACTCAGGTTTAAAATGGAACCTTTGTAACTGGAGATTGAGCTGTTTAGCTGTAATCCATTTCTATGAGTAATTTCTACTAGAAGTAAATGTAAACTGTATTTGATCGCTTCCGGAGTGTCTTCATAGAGCTATTGCATATTAATGAGAACATCTCAGACAGGAGTGGAAATGGACAAAAACAGCAACCAAAACTGGAATAGTAAGAATAATTGAAAGAGCAGAGTCTAAACCTACTTGCTTCTGAAATCTGTGGGAAAACTCCTATATATTTCACACTAAGCAGAATCAGGCTTTTTGAGACAATCTGCATTTAGGAAGGTTAGATGGAAAGGCAGAAGGAACTGAAGTCTTGTGTCTTGGAAAATGCCAAGGCTACAGGGCTTGAACAGCGAAAAGGGAACTCGCTATTCCTCTCTATAATAATCTTACACAGATTAAAGAGACTAGTATCTTCCATAAACCCATCCCCACTCCTCCCCATCAGAGTTATAACATGGAGAGAGACCACATTAGAGCAGTTGTCAGGGATGTCATGCGTATAGAGAAAGGCAGTGCAAAGAAGGGTGTCTTGGCTGGAAGGGAAATGTGGGAGTATCAGGGTTTTCTTTGTGAGCAGGCGAACAGTTACAGAAAATAAAATGAGCCTATACACTGACACATAATCAAAGTCCCCAGAGGATTAACTGAACTTTGATACTTCTTGAACATTTCCCATACACATCCAGTACTGAAACCGGAGTGAGTATATTCACCAGCACTAGGAAATGCACTTCTGCACAAGCAGAGACATCTTGGACTGCCTTGTGCTCCATTTAAATGACACACCAGCTGCATGGAAGAGACTACAATTCATCATCACTGATGTTTTTTCACCCATTATATTTCTCTTGTCATATTTTTTACATTTTCCTCTAGTTTAATGTTGTTTGTTTTGCTGGACTCTTTAATTTCCTTCCCCCCCCCTTTCCTTTCCCCAGACTGTATTTAGATTTATATCTAGCTCCCTTGTCTTTCCTCCCATTGGCTCAATTGGTTTGAAAAAGAGAATCTTTAATGACTTCCTTTTCAATTTTATGTTTTCACCTGTTTGTAATTGTTCTTTTCCCTTTTCATTTTTATTAGTGTTCTACCACTGTAGGTGCCTTATGTCCTACTAGATATGATTTTAAAGCCTTGTTGGTCACTCTCCCTTTCTTATCTTACATAGGGTAGTTCCTGCTTTTCCTACATTTTGTGCTACTTTAGGAATTGATCCAAAAACCGTTGAAGTCAGTGAGGTTAACTGACTTGAAAGGGCTTTGCATCAGGCCCATAGGGAAAGACCAACTCAACCAAACTTAAAGTGTAACTCCCAATGAAGTTGGTCAAATTGAGCAGTGGCATACATGGCTGCATGAGGTACATATTGCTCACTGCCCATTTTCCCATCACGTAATATCAAAGCTGTAAATAGCAAGGTAGTTTAACTTGCACTGGTTCTGCCTTGAGAGTAAAGGTGGAAGGCAGACACATAGCAGGAAATCAATTAATTGTTGGCTGTAAAATAAAGCCAGATACCCTACCTTTTGCCCTTACACTGCTCTGATTTTCACAGTACACCCACCATGTCATGGAGACTGACATTGCCCTTAATTGCTCAAATTCACCCTTCCGAGTTCTGAAGTGCTGCACATCACCTCCATCTATGACTCTCTGAAAGGAAGCCCAGTAAGGGTCTAGCTATGTGTACTTTTAATCAGTTACATCAATTCAAATCTTTGGGCTTTGGGGCTTAGCAATGAATTGTTTCTCTTCTCGCTTGTAAGTGATGCCTTCCCCTACCTCCCGTTAAGTCCCAGTGCATTAACAGCAAAAACATATACTTTGTCAGACTGATAATTGGGAGAAGCCAAAGTCGCAGGCTGGGAAGAAGAAAAAACTTGAAGTTGATGGTGACCAGGACCATGGCCAGAAAAATAAATCAAATAATTGCACATTTCCATAACAGCTGGAAGAAAAAAGAAGTGCCATGGATGTAGAAACATAAAATCAGCACAGCTGTGATCAAACAATTCATGTAGGACTGATGACCAAAAGGCTTCCTGTTGTTCTTTGGGGCAGGAAATGCTGATTGGGGGGCCCCTGACTGATCTTGCAATTGGGATCTTTACTAATAATGTTTGGTCTAGATTGTGCAACCCTTACTCCTTTTGATGAGTACTTACATGAGGAGTCTCACTGAAGTCACTGGGACTATTTGCATGAGAAAGTAGCCACCATGTTAGGGAGGCACAATCTAGCAAGGAGGAAAAAAAATAAAAATATAATTTAAATATGTAGGGAAATAGGGTAGCTTTTTCCATTATGTCTATTCATATTACTTAGGATGATGTACTGTCTGGCTATTTCACTGCAGATACATCTTTTTGTACTGTGTTTTATAGGCTGGTACACTCATTAGTGAGAACAACAATATTATCTCTTAATCCAGCAAGGTATAATCCTTAATTATAGATCCATAAACCCCAAACAAATTTCCACAAAACTCTGGAAGTGACTGGTAATCACCATATTACCTAGCAAAATGCAAGGGAAGGGGGAGAAGTATGTTAGTATTCTACTAGGTGGCCACTTAGCATTTGCATTCCGACTCTGAACATATTAAATCTCCCTTGTTGAAGGTTCATTAATTCATATCAGCATGAAATACCAAGGTAGTTTGTGTGTCTGGACACTGCTTTAATTCGATCTCCAAAAATAACCTTGGAAGGAAGTCAGTCTGCAAATGACAAGTTTGAATAAACATGTGAGTACATAATTAAAAATATTTCTTCAAAGGTTATAGTCTCGACTATCTCAGAGACCTGTCATAATGAAGTACTGAAAAATAAAAGAGAACTGGAGTTAAGTCCAGCTGCATCATATACTGCTCCAAAATTTTTGGAGCTGTCTTTGTAGTTATAAAATCAATTTTAACAAAGCCTAGAGTGCACACTTTGGGGATAACCAGTGCTTAAAGGCAGAGCCTCAGCACCTCTAGGCTGGGCCGTTCAGAGCCCCAGCACTTCTGGGTTTGCTGCATCGGTTATGAATGTAAAAAAATTACTTGAGCCCCGGCACCTCTGTCATTACAAATTAAGCACTGGGGGTAACCCAATTTTCTGCTTTCCTAAAACATAATTCAGCAGTTAGACTTAAGGCTTATACATTTGTTCGATGAGCATTTTAAAACCGCCACAGTTGATACATTTAAGAGATGGGCTGGTTGAAAAATTTCTGATAAAGCTGTTTTTGAGGGGAAAACAGGGTTTTCAAAATGATCATTTGATTTGGAAATGCTGCCCCTATGCCTTGTGGGAGTTGTAGTTCTGTTGCTTCATGTCCCCTTTCTCCTCTGTGGGTTGCGCTCCCTGGCTGGATTAAATCTCCTATGATGCACTGCAGCCTTGGGACTCCTGTGATGTAACTGCCTCTCCTCACCAAGAATGGAGACCATGGTTCATTTTGGGAGTCTTGACCAGGGAGCCAGCTCTGCAGAGGAACATGGGAGCATGAGGCACCACAGCAACATTTCTAGACTGAAATATTTCAGTTTTTGTTTTTGTGGGGGACACATTTTCCAAACACTTCTCTTTGCTAATCCCTGCCCTGAAGAGTAATATTAACTTTGTGATATGAAGCCTTTTTGTCAACCTTATGCCAAATATTACTGTACTGAGATAGCACAGTGATGCTTTACATTTAAAAACGGAAACCCAACAGGTCCATAATGCCACTCAATCCCCTATGGTTATGGCTCTTTTTGGAGGGTGAGGGGAGACATGAATTATTCTAGTTTAGTTTATCCCTCCCCATGCTCACTGGCCAGAGTAGCTGAGGGCTTGTCTATACAATGTGGCCATGCACTCAGAATTCACACCCTTTTGAATGTTCACTAACATGTTGCACACTAGCTGGCCCATGTGGACCTGGCTGGTGCACACTAAAAACTCCCTAGCATGCATTATTGTAGCACTCTGAGTACTACATGAATGTGCATCAGGGAACTTTTGGTATATGCCAGAGGGTCCACATGGGCCAGTTGGTGTGCATTAGAATTCACACCCCTCTGGTGCAAACAACGCACAGTGCAGACAAGCCCTGAGCCAGGGCAGGGTTTATTGTAGCTTGCTGCTGGCACAATGTAGCTGTTCATTTTCTGCCCAGGCCCTCTCTGGGAATAAAGAGGAAACGAGTTGTATTTCTGAGTCAGTGCATCCAAAAGCTACTTGTGGGCTGGTGTAGCTTATTCCACACTGCTTGCTCAGTGCTGTGCCTGGAGCCACAATCTTAGCCCTCCATTATACATTGTATATTATATATGGAACCATGACTTTCCCTTTACATTTCCTTGTCCTTGTTAACCTGTATCACAACCTTAACTTAAAAATAGTTTTTTGCCTGTGGATTCCACTAGCTGCAGTCAACAGAATAATCATAACAATAAAAAAGACCAAAGTGGGAAAGCAAATGTCAGGCAAGTTATATAACCTTCCAGGAGACACTAGCATTTCCTCTGCATAATTGATAGAAGTCTGTTCGGAGAGGACACTCATTTGACAACTCTGCATAATAAATTATTGCTTTAATATTTAAACCTCTCTTTCTCTCTGCATCTAATTTAATGACCCATTTTACATGTTCCTAGTTCCTGAGATAATATAAATCTGTTTCATAATTATGCCTCTATTACTACATATTATTTAAACTCTAGGACACAAGACTGCTGATTGTCTGAGGTTACTGTGTGGAGCTTATCTTCATACATTCTGGCTTGCAAGAGGTTATTACATGCAGTTGAAAAGGAATGGTGTGTGTGTGTGTGGTTTTTTTTTTTTAAGAAAATATTTTCAAGAGCCATATCCTAAGCTATTGTAAATCAGCATATCTCCATGGCAATAAATGGTGTGGTGCTGATTTACATCTGTTTTGGATATGGCCCTTTAGCAACAAAAAATTATATAGGGTATTCGGGCAAAAAATGTATATTGCCCAGAAGTGGGTGAATGTGACATTACTTAGGCTGGGTATAGTATTGTTTCATTTCTTAGCAGACAGCTGTCTATTGTCCACAGCACACCAAATATGCCACCCTTACTTGGGGTCCTAGAAGAGAGGCCAAGGTCTGAGTGGATCTATGGATATGTTACCACTGCTAGATGTGTTGTCTCCAGGCATAGTGGTGGGATACTTTGGACCGGGATACAGTTCTGTTGCTCCTGCTGTATATGTTCTGCATACATAAATGATGTCAGTGTCTTGGGCTGTGGCTTGACCCTTTCCACAGGTACTACATCAAATAAGAAATGGAACAATTCCATGGGAACACACAGTACGATTTCATACTTAATGTAGTCAAACTTAGAAAAGTCCCCCTGTGAGACATTTCTGTAGAAGGCATCAAACAGCACTACATGTTCAGAAGAAGCTCCCATTACCCAGCATGTTTTGTTTACTATGAGAGGACTTGGCCTAACTTGAAGTGATATTGTCTTCATGGGTTTACTGTGTACTTGGTTTGTAATATATGGGGAAATGATTGTATTTAATATGCATGATTAACATGAAAGAACAGTAGGCATTATACATTGTTTGAAAATTGTTTATTATGGCTTACTTGAACAACTAAATTGTCTTAGGTTTAGCTAAATCCTTGGTGAATCAGACTTGGCGTACTTGCTCTCACTTAAAATAATTTGTCCTGAGTAATAGAGGGGAAAATCCTATGGACGTACTTCAAGGAAAGCACAAGAAGCAATTAAACGTTTAGGCTGAGATTTTTCCAGAGTTAATGCTGCTAGCGCACCCAATTCCCATTGAGTCCCTAACTCCTATAAACTTAATTTATTAAATTGCATGTATTGATTTACATGTATTTGTACAGGGAGACTTTGGCAAACCAGTAAAGTGCCTGAAATCACTATGGCTTATTGCTAAAAACAGCCAAGTCAGCAGGCCGTAAAGTGGCCATGTAGCAGCATCTGCTCAGGGCTGCCCGGGGGGACAAGTGGGGCAATTTGCCTCGGGCCCCACAGGGGCCCCACAAGAGTTTTTCAGGGGCCCTGGAGCGGGGCCCTTCACTCGCTCCGGGGCCCCCGGAAAACTGTTGTGGCACCCGGGCCCCCGGAGCTTCTTCCGCTCCGGGTCTTCGGTGGCAGTTCGGCGACGGGGGGGGGCCTTCCGCTCCGGACCCGCCGCTGAAGTGCCCTGAAGACCCGCGGCGGGGGGTCCTTCCACCCCGGGACCCGTCGCCGAAGACCCCAGGCCCCCTGAATCCTCTGGGCAGCCCTGCCTCAGCTTGACCAAGGCAGGACGGGAGGGGGTTTTGGTGCCACAGAAAGGGCAGCTTGACCCCGCATCCTTCCTGATAAGAATTGTGTTGAAGTTGCTGATACATGCATTTTAGAAGAGCAGGATGTGTCCACAGGAATGTGTCTAACAGGGTCTCAAGGCTGCAAACTCTAGGGAAAACCCACACCTGGTTAATCAATAATCCGAAGGAAGCCTCTTGCTTGACCATTGAAACTGCTTACTTAACATGTTTTCTTTGAGGGACATGTCATTGTATTACTTTGTATAAATAAAGGGGGAAAGTTTGAGATGGGGGGGGGGGACTCTTTGGGATTGGTCTCTCCCTCTGGATGCATCTTGTGTTGCCCACCGGCAGACGGGCTGCCACGGTGCCACTAGAGAGCCACACTCAGCTTCGGTAATTATCGAGGGTCGGGGGGGTTACTAACCTGTTGCAGATGTGTGTAAGTGCTTGAGACTAAAGTTTCACTTTAAGTGAAAGCACTCTTGTCTTGTCCTGTTTGTGCCAGCCATCTATCAGTCGGATGGCCATGTCTCCCCTGATTTGGGGTGAAAGAACCCCAGGTAACATAATTACAAAGTACCCTCTTGGTGGCATTTGAGTACCCTTTACCTTTGTCAAGATGGCTTCCAGCAACATTTTCCCCAAATAGTGAGGATATACTTTGTGACTGTGCAGGACCAGCACTCCAGATTCCTTGAGAGGAGGATCCATGATGGAATACAATAGCCAGTTGACTAAGTCTTAAGTGGTTTTCAGGATCTCTCATTAGCTAGAAGCCTGAACAAAGATGTGCCTTAAATCTTGCTATGAATCTAGTCAGAATCAGGTCTAAAAATATCCAATGGAATTGTCTACACGAGAAGCCCCATATAGATAATGTGGGTTGGGTCTAGGACTCAGGGCCGAAGTCTCTGTATGTACATTTCCCTGACCTGGCAACAACACTTACATCCCACCCCTTCATGCAATATTACATGTGCTACTATCAGGGAATAATGTACGGTGATGCTCCTGTCAGATAGAATACATTACAGGGATGTATTTATTCTGCTTTTGTTGTGTGCTGTATAAGTCTGCCCAATTGGGGAAAAGTATTTGCCTAGAAACTGCAGCTAATATCATCCTATGCAGCAAAATCTAGATGGACGTGAAAATAAAGTAACAATGCTGGGGGAGGTCTTCGCACATCTGGCCCCTTTGAGGTTTTAAGGAAATACACAAGCTAGTTCTGAAGGTGCTTGGCCACCAAAAACCCTGGGGAAAGGGAGGTAGTAGGCACCACAAAGCGGCTTTTTTTTTTTTTAAATGATCATTTGCTTGCATATCTAAATGAGGTTACTCACCAAAACCTGAACAGCTCCTTTCAGATCCGGTGTTCATGTTTTCTCTGTCTCCTATATTTCAGTGCAGAGAATCACAATCTCAATTAATTAAGCAATAGGATACAATGGGTCATGCTTTATGGCAGTGGTTTTCAAACTGCAGGTCGCGACCCACTACTGGATTGTGGAATGTTAGGCACTAGGTCGCGGCGGCTCTGGTCCCCACCGCCGACTAGGCCATTAAAAGTCCCATTGGCAGTGCTGCCCGGCTAAGGCAGGCTAGTTCCTACCTGTTCGGACACTGTGCTGCGCCCCAGAAGTGGCCACCAACAGGTCCGGCTCCTAGGTGGGGGGCTACAGGGCTCCGCACACTGCCCCTGCCCTGAGCACTGGCTCCACACTCCTATTCGCTGGTTCCAGCCAATGGGAGCTGGGAGGGTCAGTGCCTGAGAGCAGGAGCCGCTTGCGCGCCTCCACCTAGGAGCCGGACCTGCTGCTGGCCACTTCCAGGGTGCAACGTGGTCCGTGGTGCCAGGACAGGCAGGAAGCCTGCTTTAGCACCTCCGCTGCGCCACTGACAGGGAGCTGCCTGAGGTAAGCCTGCACCCCAATCCTGTGCCCCAATCCCCTGAGCCCCACCCAAAGCCAGTGCCCTTTCCTGCACCCCAAACCCCACATCCTCCGCCCCACCCCAGAGCCTGCACCCCCAGCCCAGAGCCCTGACCCTCTCCCTCACCCCAACCCCCTCCCCCATCCGAGAGCCCCCTCCCATACCCTGAACCACTCATTCCTAGCCCCACCCTACAATCCTCACCCCCAACCCTCTACCCCATCCCTGAGCCTCTCCCACACTCCAAACCCCTCCTCCCCAGTTCCGTTGGGTCGTGGGCATTAACAATTTTCTTCAACTGGGTCACCAGAAAAAAAGTTTGAAAACCACTGCTTTATGGAGTCATTAAAGCATGCATCAGTTCTTTAGGGAGGCAGAAGGCTGAAGGCCATTGTGTTCAACTGTTTGAGGTACTTATTAATGGCCCCATAAACATTCTGGAGAGTCTATTTTTCACCTATTAGAAGATGTCCTTTTCACTTTCAGATGTCATTCAGTTTTAACTATCTTTTTTTAAAATGTGTATTTTGGTTTTATTTTTTGTTCTTCTATTTAAGAAACACATACTCTTAGTGGAAATATACAAAAAAAACAAGGCGAAAGTATTTTTGTCCTACTGATTAGGGAGGGTTAAGTTAATTTTAAAGCATTTTCATCATTCACTCTTCTTTTTTTCCTCTTGCTGACCACAGAATTTTCCTTCTTGTGAACTCCATTCCCTGGTGGCCTATCTGATGAACTGAGCAGTGGTTCAAGACTCTTTCAAATGTAATTTTCTTGCAGTAAAATGGAGAAGTTGTGTAGTCTGTTGGATAGGTTGTTGGCCTGGGAGTGAAGTTCTGGCTTCTAGAGCTAGCTCTGCCACTGACTGGCTGTATAGCCCAGGCAAGTCACTTTGCCTCTCTGTGCCTCTCCCAGCATTGGTCTATTTAGATTCTAAGCTCTTTGGGGCAGCTGCTGGGGCTATCTCTTCTAAAGTGTTTGTAGAGCACCTAGCCAAACAGGGCACATCGGTGCTATTGTAATATAAATAATGACATAGTAGAGCAACATTGGAAACTTTCAAATACTCTTGATTTAAGCTTTTCTAAAAGAAAGTAATCCAAAATTGCCCAGCTAGGTGTCCACAAAACTTTGAACAAAGCCAGTGGGAGGAATTCTGTAACAGTTTAAAACTTTAGCTGATACAGCATTAGCAGAAAAGAAGACATGGAAGCTGCTGCTCAGAACAGCAGAAGATATTTGGGTGTAAGGGAAAGAAGACCTGCTGAAAGGGAACTAAGGGCCAAGTTTGTAAAGTTATTTTAGGCACCTCACATGCAAATAGGCACATAATGGGATTTTCCAAAGTGCCTAGATGCTTTTGAAAGTCCCACTAGGTACCTATCTGCGTTTTTGTTTTGTTTTGTTTTTTGTTTTTTTTTGGTGCTTCAATACCATTTGAAATCTGGCCATAGAGGCTTCACTCTGCTTTATTAAAATCAAAGACAATTTGGAAATGCAATTCACAAAGCCACCAGAGGTACAGGGTATTCCATTATTCTCTCAATTTCCTGTTGAAGCTGTTCCACTTTGTATAAATGATTAAATATTCATTGGGTGAGATAGAATGATGCTATAGCCTGATAGTTATGGGATTCACCTGGGAAGGGGGGCGGACACCTGGTTTCTAATCTCTGCTCTAATGAATATGTATGTCTATAATGTGGAATAGCTTCAATGGAAGATTGAGAGACCTACCCTAAAATACTGTATGGTCTAGTAGTTACGGCACTCACCTGCAATTAAGGAGATCCAGTTTTAAGTCCCTGTTCTGACTTAGGCAGAATGGGGACACAAACTGGTGTCTCCCACATTTCAGGAGAGTGCTCTAACCATGGGCTGTAGGATATTGGTGGGAAGAGGAGCAGTACCTGTAGTTTTGTGAATGTACCTAAATCTCCTTGTGACTCTAGCCTGAAAAAAACTGGCTGAAATGATTTAACAAACTTGTGTTAGGTACAAAATTGACCTCAAATTGCATTTTTTGTGAATATCAGCTCTCCTTATATATTGGCATAGTTTATTACTGCAAGCTGTATATCAGTAAGTATTTTTATACTGGTATGGTTGCATCTACGGTATGGGTTGTACTTATTAATCTGTATTGGTATAAAATCATTCCTGGAGCAGAACAACTAAATTGGTCCCAAAATGGAGTGTGGATCATCCCTAGTGTCTAGCTATTATGGTTGTGATGAAACACTTATCTTGCCTTTTGAGGCTAATCAATGCAGGGATCTGTATGAGAATCTGCAGGGAGCCTGGAAGAATAGATCTGAGAGGCATGGACTGTTCATTGTGGTGAGGTGTTAACTTGCCAATATTATTAATTATTTAATTGCTTGTTTAAGAAAGTAGAGGAGTGATCACAGATCTGCACAATTCACTGTGTAACAGGGTGGCCTTTTAAAGGCTGGGAGGCCTGGGATTAGCCAGTCCTGCTCAATCAGCCCCACCTGTCCCAGCCTCAGGGGGCTGCCTGAAACAGCTGGACGGTATAAAAGATCTGAAGGCAGTTTGGTGGAAGAAACACTGGGAACAATGTGGGTTCCCATAAAAAGCCCTGAAATAGGGTCTGGAAGGACTCTAGGGATGCAGCCTGGGAGTTGGGGCGCTCTCCTAGAGTATGGAAGATTGGAATATAACCTAGAGGGGCTGGGACTGTGAGGAGAGAGACTGAAAGGTAAGCCAGAGGGTGGGGTCTGAAGAGGAGGCTAAGTAGAGTGGTGTAATCTTTTATTTGTTTAGGGACTTTTGTTACCCCCAAAGGCAACTGAACTCTGAGAATGATCCAGCTGAAGGATTGCCAAGCCTTAAGAAAGACAGAAAAGCTGGGTGAGGGGAAGCTGAAGTAGGAAATACCTGTAGCCCCCTGTTTGCATCGCTGGTAGTGTTGCAGAGCAGGTAGGCTTAGTGGAGCCCAGAGAGCAGCTGATATCACTTGTATTGTTTTTGTCTTTTGTATCCGATGAGAATAATGTTAGGCATGAGTGATGATACAGTCTGTATTGGAAAGGAAGTTAGTTGTGCTCCTACTAATTGCCATTTGGTTGGTAGTAATCTTTTTCTGGTTGTTCTCTCATGCAATTCACTGATTAGACAGAGATGGCTAATGCCAAATAGAAAATCTGTAGCATAACCAGTACTTCAAATGTCTCCATCATGTGAGTGTGTTGTGGATTACTCATAGTGTCACAGTTAGAGATCCTGACTTGTATGTCTCTATTGATGGAGTATGGCATGTGTATAAAAAGAATATGAATTTTTATTTTTATTAATGTTAGTGTTGCATGAAAAATTTTTCTTTGGAGTCTGGTCCTGAAGTAAAGGTAGCCATCTTGAAGTTTTTTTGCTGTAAGATGGCTACCTTTACTTCAGGACCAGACTCCAAAGAGAAACTGCTGAGCTCCAGTTCATTTGCAAATTTGACACCATCAGATCAGGATTAAACAAAGACTGTGAATGGCTAGCCAACTACAGAAGCAGTTTCTCCTCCCTTGGTGTTCACACCTCAACTGCTAGCAGAGCACCTCACCCTCCCTGATTGAACTAACCTTGTTATCTCCATACTGATTTATACCTGCCTCTGGAAATTTCCATTACTTGGGTCTGAAGTGGGCATTAACCCACGAAAGCTTATGCTCCAATACTTCTGTTAGTCTTAAAGGTGCCACAGGACCCTCTGTTGCTTTTTACAGATTCAGACTAACATGGCTACCCCTCTGATCCTTATCTTCTGAGCACGTGCATTCCAGGTACTAGGAGGTGTTTGTGCCCCTTAAGTTTGTGTAGGTAATTCCTTTTCTGTTGCCATGAGGAAATAATCAATGTCCTGATGCTGATAGTTTTCCTATCTGCTCAAGCCAAGGCTTACTGCAGCTAATACAAAGTGTTATGCTAAGTACCCCATAAGTGTACAGGATTATAACAAAAGCATAGGACAATTTGGGCTATATAACTGCTGTACTAATGCTTAATATGTATACTTACTTCTACTTGCAATATACATTTCAAGCATTTACCAGCATAATCTGTATGGATGCTAGCCAGTGTATGTTAATCAAAACTAACAAAGGTGCCTATCGCTTAAAGGTTTGCAAACATTCTATAGTCAGGTTACTTAAAAAATGGTTTCCTTCTCTGTGCCATCTCATCATGACCTAGTAGCCACAATTTAACTTTTTTTTTTTTTTTTTAAACATCTGGCCTGTAAGGGAGGAGTTTAGAATCCAGGGCTGTCACTTCCTGTACTTCAACTTTTTTGCCTGCACCATAATTTATGGATTTCTGAATCCTGTGGCCTGTCCCTGAGCTGACAAGGCAGGCCTTGTGTTCCTTTGGTGGACTCCAAATAAATTATAATTATTAATAGTCTATTACACTTCACCAGCCCTAAACACAGCAAAAATAATCTCTTCCTTTTGTTTTTGCTATTTTCACTGTAAGTTTAAAAAAGCTCCTTTCATCTGAATCAAATTTCAGGTGGTTGAAAACCTCCTTGAAAATATCAAGGAAAATGGATTTGTCAACCAAAATCCAAAAACTTAGTTTTTAAATTTAAAAAAACCCCACCTGCCCTGTGCATTCTTCCCCCCCCCCTGCCTTTTTTACTCAGGAGAGGGAATGAAAACTGAACCTTTTTTTTAAAGGTTGCAAGCAAAACAAAAGCACCTGACGTTAGCACAGAGGAATCCACAAGCCATAAAAAGGATAAACCTAATTGTGTCTTCCTAGACATTTCCTGGTCTACTTGCATATCTGGGGTTTTAAATGAGTAGTTTCTAGGTATGGTACTGACTTTTTTTTTTTTCTTTTTTCTTTTCATACCTGGCCCAAAGCGACTTACAACATAACTGCTCCCTGTCTGCCTCTCCCCGAGAACAACAGACAGACAAACACAAGGGGAGTCTTGTTTCAATTTTAAAAAGTTCTAGCCTTCCCATTGGCTTTTTTGGCCAGGTGCCCACTCACTTCCTTTTACCTATGCATAGCAGTGAGACTTGTTAACACTTTACGGGTAGAGCAATTAGAGAACAGCTAATAAGGATTTTTATAGTGATGGGTGCCCATCAAAGGGAGCTAACCCCACCCTTCATTTATCACAACAGTATCAATATTTTCTCATTCACTAAGCACCTATGAGTTATGATGGACACTTGCATATGTATGCATTCTGAATATGCCTTTGCATTACCCACCAAACATGTAATTTAAATTCTGACTTCAAATCCACTTCGTACTGTAGATGATGATGCTGTTGCCAGATTCTGATGTTTCCATGATTAGCTAAATCAAGTCTTTTGAGATGTTCCTGTCAATTTCCTACTGTATATTAGGAGTTCACCGCTGAGGCAAAAATCAAAGGCATCAATACAAAGTCAGCTAGCTGGCAAGTCTGAACAGAATTTGTTGCCATGCAGCTGCCTGACAACACCTGAACAGATCAGCTGTAAGTCAGGGTCAGAGGTCAAGCTGACATGACTACTCATATGACAGCATGAAACAGGATTACATAAAATAGCATGAAACAGGGCAACAGGATTCCCAATATGGACAGCAGTAACACTAAAACATATGAAGCAAGACTGACCCAAGAACCTGTCAATCTTTGCATCCCTGTGACATTTGTAGGTTTTTATTTATTTATTGGAAAAAAGATGATTCCATTGGATACTGCATATTCTGTTCCACTTGTATGTTCTTTAAATGGGTTGTGCAGTAAATTTTTAAAGATGGGCCATCAGTTAGTATCTAGTGATTAGGAGTAGTGCTTAAGCATCTTTATTATGGAAGAGTAACTAGTTTCAAACCCAGCTGACAGGATATTCTTTTCTTTTAATCTCTATAGTTTGAGATTGATTTTTAACAGTGCTTCTCTAGTAGATGTGAGTGAATCAAGTGCTAATTAAAACCACTTAATTTTGGAATAGGTAAGAACTCCGCTTGCTGGGGCCTGATCCAGTTTCATTTAATCAGAATTACATCAGGGATACATGCGACCCTTTGTTTATACAGTTGATTCCTATACTCTGTCAGGGATTTTGACCGCAAGAATGATTGTTTAGTAGTAGCTATATTAAAACTTTAGTGATGTGTTTTGGTATCTTTAGTATCCAGACTATCCTGCAGCTATTGCCTTTGGCAATAAGGGGTACAGATGGAGATGTGGGCAAACCTAGCACAGTTAGAGACAGAATAAAAAAAATTGTGCCTAATTAATTGCTTGCTTTTGCATCTCCTTTCCTTTGAAGAATAGCAAAGGAACTCTGGAGTCTAGACA
This sequence comes from Emys orbicularis, assembly GCF_028017835.1. NCBI lineage: Eukaryota > Metazoa > Chordata > Testudines > Emydidae > Emys > Emys orbicularis. Next base: position 117,523,484 of record NC_088688.1, on the reverse strand, counting down.
ACAAATGCATCTGTGAAACAACATGCATCCAACATTTGATGTACACACTTTATTGTGAAATAATCAAACAGCACTAAACACTTATTTTATTGTAGGAGGATTTAATAATATGAAGGTTAGACTTCGAGCTAATGTATAGCAACCTATGCAGTGGAAACTAGCTTGGAGAAACTGTCATCCAGAGGAACAAGCAGAGAATTGGGAATCGGGCAGCTGAGTTCTAATCCTGGCTCTGCCACTGATTCCTGTGTGGCTCTGGACCAGTTCCTTTCCGTGATGTAGGCGGGTGAAGTTGTGTTAGGATTAATGTAATGTAAAGTCAAAGCACTATAAAAATGAAGTCCTATGAAAATGCTAAATACTATAGCAAACTGTCTTTAAAAATGATTTAGATACAATGGAACCAATCCTGCAGTACTTTAATCAGCTAAAATACTCATTGAATGCCCTAAGAGTTTGCCTTAAGGATTGAGGGAGGAAAAGTATATAAGAATCTTAGGAGTTTGACACCTTTCAGTTGCCCCCAATATGCTGAAAAAACTTAAACAAGAAGTCAACAGATGTCCGGGACCATTAAGAATCCCTGTAGTTCAGGTCTGCAGAAAGGCTTCCATTCTAAACTTTTTAATTGCTCACAACTTTCTGAAAACTACACCTCCTGAGGCTGAAATTTTCATTTTGTCATTTTCAAACTTTTGAGTGCTTTAAACATGCAGCCTTGAAAATGTTTTTATTTGATAGAATAGATCAACAGATCAACTATTATGCCACAAAATATGATATTAAGGAAGAAATTCAGTTTCCATTATGGGAGGTAGGGAATGTTGCTACGTTGAATTCTTCTCCTCAATGTTTAACAATTAGTCATCTCCTTGTTCCTTCATCAGCTCTGCTAGAAAACTGAGGGTGGTGGGTGTGTGTGCTTTTTTTTTCTTATTGAAAACTAGATCAAGCTGCATAAAAGACTTTTTTTTCTTTGTAATTGGTCACAGAGTTGACTGGTCTTTCGAATAAAGTAGAGATGCGTTTATACTTTTAAATATCACAATATGGCAGATAATTCTAGTATTCATGCTGGGTAACACCTTACACCACTGAAGTCAATAGGTGAAATCCTGGCCCTGTTGCAACCAATGCCAAAACTCCCATTGACTTCAGTAGAAAAGGATTTCTAAGGCTCTCATTCCTGTAGTATCTAGGTGCCATATAACTTAACCCAGCACATACCTGTCTGGTACCCAGCAATATCTAAATTGTCACTTTCATGAGACCCCAGCAAATTAGGCAACTGAGTTACAAGGATGCATCAAAAAACACACATTACCAGCAGTAACAATTTTGAGTTACCTCGGTCTCAAATTCCAAATCACTGCTCCCATGCTGCTCAATAATACTCTATTGAGTAATGGATCTATCACAGCCTTCTTTAAAGAATTATATAGATGAAATATCAAAGTACTAAGGACATTTGTTGTAGATAACAGTAAGACATTTGAACGTGGCACTGGATGGACTGACAGCTTTGCTTTTTAATAGCCCTATGATCAGTATCTTTTGATAGCCATGCTGAATACTGGTTGTACAACCTGCTGATTAGAGAAACCACTTGTTGCCAAGTGTCACTTACCCATGGAACCTCAGTGCTTGTGGGGAGCATACAACAGATAAAACTGACTTGGCATTTTTGCTAAGAGTTGAATGAATGTTTAGTAGAGGAAAAATGTTCTGGTGAGAGGCAATGATGGGAGTTTGAAAGATACTTTGTGTTGCACTCTGTGTATTTCAGACCACCTGCTGCTGTATTTTTGGGATGATCAATGCCACACCTGGGGGGGGGGGTAAAAACAATTCTAATCACTTGTTTGTGAACAACCGAAAAGTGAACATTTTCTGGACTGACAAATCTTCCCTCACGTAAGTTAAAACTGGTGCTGCAATTGACTAAGCACATTTCTCTGTAATCTATTTATTCTCCAATAATTGTTGTCAGGGATTCTCATTTTTTAATGTTTCAGATTTTCTGGGCCCTAAACTATTTTGTTTAATATAATTTTAAAATAACTGTCCCCACCAGTGAGACACTTCTCTCATTTTGGGGCCTCAGAATAATTTATTTCCAATGTGAATTTTTAAAAAAAGGATCAGATTTTGAAATTTAGTGCTATTCTGCATTGCTATCTACTGTTGCTGAAAAGTGTTCCTATAACTGTGCCCACTAAAATATGGTGTTTCCAATCAATCGTGCGCACGCGCTCTCTCTCTCTTCCCTCCCGCCCCAAGTTAACAGTAACTTGTGGAGGATAGAAAGCACATACACAAAACCATTGATTGACCTATGCTTTAAGTCCTGCAGTGTACTCTATGCACATGGGGTGCTTTGGTGAAGTTAACTGGGGAAACACCATGCTCTTTCATAGCAGTAATACAGGACAATGAGAAGAATAGCTCCACCAGGAGCAATGTACCTGAAAGGGCGGTACCAAAACCTTGTTAAATGTGTGTGCAGTTGTCACTTGTGACCTGATGGTATCATCTAACTTTAGAAGCAACCACTAATGGAGGGCCCTCTCCTTTTTCCTCCTTGCTCAATAGCTGCATAGAGCAGTCTAGCAGATTCTCAGTTTGTACGTTGCCACAATTGGCGGCAACTTTAATTTTTAACTAGGCCACAGAGTAGAATCAGAGCACCAAAACTATGAACAGTGGTTGCTGTAGCCCGGTAAATCTGGCATCCCACTTGTACAATGGAAGCTCTGAGCACATAGATATCTTCAATCTTGATAGAAGACACAGCCCTGGTCTACATTACGAGGTTAGGTTGAATTTAGCTGTGTTAGGTCATATATATGTGTCTACACAACCAACACAGTTCCATCGACCTAAAGGGCTCTTAAAATCAACTGCTGTACTCCTCCCCGGTGAGGGAAGTAGTGCTAAAATCGACCTTGCTGGGTCGAATTTGGGGTAGTGCAGACTCAATTAGACAGACTGGGCCACCAGGAGCTATCCCAGAGTGCACCAATGTGACGACCACTGGTCAGCACTTTCAACTCTGATGCACTAGCCAGGTACACAGGAAAAGCCCTGGGAAATCTTGAATTTCATTTCCTGCTTGGTCAGCATGGTCAGCTCAGCAGCACAGGTGACCATGCAGTCCCAGAATCGCAAACGAGCTCCAGCATGGACCGAACAGGAGACACTGGATCTGATCGCTGTATGGGAATAAGGATCTGTGCAGGCCAAACTCTGATCAAAAAGAAATGCTAATTATATATATGCCAAAATGGCACAGGGCATGGTGGAGAGAGGCTACAACAGGGACACACAGCAGTAACACGTGAAAGCTAAGGATCTCAGGCAAGCCTACCAAAAGACAAAGGAGGCAAACAGTTGCTCTGGGTCAGAGCCCTATACACGCCGCTTCTATGATCAGCTGCATGGCATTCTAGGGGGGGACCCTACCACTACCCCCCCCACATACTGTCTGTGGACACCTGCAAGTGGGGAGTCTCACACAACAGGGAGGAGGATTTTGAGGAGGAGAATGCGCAGCAGGCAAGCGGTGAATCCGTTCTCCCCGACAGCCAGGACCTTTTCATCACCCTGGAGCCAATACCCTCCCAAGGTGGGTTCCTGGACCCTGAACCCAGAGAAGGCACCTCTGGTGAGTACAGATTTGTAACTACAATACAGGATTTAAAAGCAATAGTGTTTGATTTGCCCTGAAGAATTGGGATGCATTCACAGCCAGTACAGCTACTGGAAAAGTCTGTTAACGTGTCTGGGGATGGAGCGGGAATCCTCCAAGGATATCTCCATGAAGCTTTCCTGGAGGTACTCTGAAAGCCTTTGCAGAAGGTTTCTGGAGAGGGCTGCCTTATTCCATCCTCCACGGTAGGACACTTTACCAGCCAAGCCAGTAGCTAGTAGCCTGGAATCATTGCAGCACAAAGCATGGCAGCGAATGGTCCTGGGTTTTGATTGCATTCAGGCAACATTTGGTCTTTATCTTTCTGTGTTAGCCTCAGGAGAGTGATATCATTCATGGTCCCCTGGTTGAAATAGGGGAATTTTTGTAAGGGAACTGTAAAAGGACCCTGTTCATGTTGGGCTGCTTGCACTTGGCTAAAAGGGATCATCCCTGAGAATAGCCACATGGTGGGGTGGGGTGTGCTACACATCCACTCCAAAACCACAGCCCCTCCTTTTTAAATGGCAAACCCAACCAGCATTGCTTGCTATGGGAAAGGAGGGCTCTGCAGTTTGAAACCATTCCCACATGTTATGAAAGCGGAAGAAGCCAACCCCGCATACCTTTTGGCTTACCATGGCTGCCGGGAAACCAAATTCTGTTGCCCAGCCATGTGTGATGTCACCATACCGGCAGGTGCTCAATATAAAAGGCAAAATGCAACTTTGTACCTAAAGCACATGTGCTGTCTGTGAATTGCTTGATTCACTGTGAAAGAGTCTTCCTTTTGTTCTCAGAAATATATCCTCTTAAATTTTACTCTCCCTTTTTATCCCCTGCAGGTGCAAATGTTTCTATGCTTCCCCCTATCTGTCCCTGAGGTTATTGCAGATTAGAAGGCAAAAAACCCACACTCGTGATGACATGTTTTCTGAGTTCATGCAGTCCTCCCACACTGATGGGGCACAGCTGAATGCATGGAGGCATTCAGTGGCAGAGGCCAGGAAAGCATTAAGTGAGCGCAATCAGACGCAGGAGGTGATGCTGAGGCTAATGGGGGAGCAACTGGACACGATCAGTTGTCTGGAGGTGCAGGAAAGGCAACAAGAGCACAGACCACCACTGCATCCATTGTATAGCTGCCTGCCCTCCTCCCCAAGTGCCATACCCTCCTCACCCAGATGCCCAAGAATGTGGGGATGGAGGCTCCGGTCACCCAGTCACTTCACTCCAGAGGATGGGCCAAGCAACAGAAGGCTGTCATTCAAACAGTTTTTTGATTTGTAGTGTGGCTATAATAAGCCATGTGGTCTTGTCTTTCCCTCCTCCCTGGGCTACCTTGTCAGTTATCTCACTTTTCTTTTTAATAAAGAATGCACGGTTTCAAAACAATAGTGACTTTATTTCCTTTGCCAGCTGTGATCAAAGGGGGGAGGGGTTGGCTTACAGGGAATTAAAATCAACAAAGGGGGCAGGTTTGCATCAAGGAGACACACACCTGTCACAGCGTAGCCTAGCCAGTCATGAAACTGGCTTTCAAGGCTTCTCTGATGCGCAGCACGCCTAGCTGTGCTCTTCTAATTGCCCTGGTGTCTGGCTGCTCAAAATCAGCTTTCAGGCAATTTGCCTCAACCTCCCACCCTGCCATAAACATCTTCCCCCTTACTCACAGATATTATGGAGCACACAGCAAGCAGCAACAACAATGGGAATATTTCTTTCACTGAGGTCTAACCCAGTGAGTAAACTGCACCAGCGCCCCTTTAAACATCCAAAGGCACATTCTACCACCATTCTGCACTTGCTCAGCCTATAGTTGAACTGCTCCTTACTACTGTCCAGGCTGCCTGTGTACAGCTTCATGAGCCATGGGAGCAAGGGGTAGTTATCCCAAGGATAACTATTAGCATTTCAATATCCCCCAATGGTAACTTTCTGGTCCGGGATCTAAGTCCCTTCTTGCAGCTGCTCGAGCGTCGTGCACCTTTCCTGGCCATCCCACGTTGATGTCAGTGAAATGTCCCTTGTGAACTACAAGTGCTTGCAGCACCCTTGATAAATACCCTTTGTGGTTTATGTACAGGTTAGCAAGGCGGTCTGGTACCAAGAAGGGGATATGCATTCCGTCTATTGCCCCACCACAGTTAGTGGATGGCTTTGCTGCAATGCAGTTCCCTATCACATGCACATTTCCCAGAGTCACTACTCTTGTTAGCAGAAGGTCAGTGATTGCACTGGCTATTTGGATCACAGCAGCCCCCACAGTAGACTTGCCCACTCCAAATTGATTCCTGACTGACCCGTAGCAGTCAGGTATTGCAAGTTTCCACAGGGCTATCGCCACTCACTTTTCTCAACTGCCAGGGCCGATTGGGGGGGAAGAAGAGAGCCGGTACAAATTACCGGGGCCTGGTAGTCCAGAAGGGGGCCTGGGGCTCGGCTTCCCCCCCCCACCCTTGGCCTTGTTTAGCCAGTCTGCCCTTGCTGGGGGGCCCCCCCAAAAATTCCAGCCCCGGCTTTCCCCCCCCCTCTCGACAGCCCTGTTTAGCAGGTCTGCTCCTGCCGGGGGGCCCGAAAATTTTTTTCACCGGGGCCTGAACCCGCTCTCGGCGGCCCTGGTTAGGACAGCTCTCATCTTGGTATTCCTGTGCTTCAGGGAAGGGAAAGCAACTCCCAAAGTTCCAGTAAAGTGGCCTTACACATGTGGAAGTTTCGCAGCCACTGGGAACCATCCCATAGCCGCAGTCCTGCCAGTCTGTGCTTGTTTGCCGGGCCCAGAATCGGCGTTCCACTGTATCAACCTGCCCCACTGCTGCCATGATGTCCCAATTGCCACATCCCGTGCTTTCAAGAATGTCAGTGTCCATGTCCTCCTCACAACTGTCCTTGTGCTGGTGGCTCCTAGCTAGGCTCTGCGCATACTGCAGGATAATGCATGAGGTGTTTACAATGCTCACAACAGCAGTGCTGAGCTGAGGAGGCTCCCTGCTTGCCGTGCTATGGCATCTGCACAGGTAACCCAGGAAAAAAGGCACAAAATGAGTGTCTGTCATTGCTTTCACGGAGGGAGGGGAGACTGATGACATGTACCCAAAACCACCCGTGACAATGTTTTTGCCCCATCAGGCAGTGGGAGCTTAACCCAGAATTCCAATGGGCAGCAGAGACTCTGGGGTAGCTACCCACAGTGCACCGCTCCGTGAGTCGATGCTAGCCATGGTATTGAGGATGCACTCTGCTGACTTAATGCATTTAATGGGGACATCCACAATCAACTGTATAAAATCGCTTTCTAAAGATTGACTTCTATAAAATCACACTAATTTTGTAGTGTAGACATACCCACAGTCAGAGTGACTAAAACACATGCTGTAATCCAATTTTTAGGATAAAAGTCTGTGGACTGTGTGTACTGGAGGTCAGATCATAATGGTTCCTTCTGGTTTAGTCTCAAATATGTGAAATTGGATTTTTTTTCTTTTTCTGGAACTATGCCTCCAAAGCCCCAGAAATATTTTGTTGTCTTATCTCTATCCCTAAAGCTGAGATTCCAGATACAAGAGCCACAATTGTCCATTGGTGCCACGAACAATAGCTTTTGCAGAGACTCAGACTTTTTTTTTTCCCCAAAAAGTGAGACTATAATCACAGTGGTGATTAAGTTCCAAATGAAATACCATGTGCCTCCTCCATTTCTCTACAAATCCCCCTAACTTGGGCTACCTGAGCCCCTGACTCAAATTTTTGGAATGTTCCAAATGGGTGGAGACTCTAGATCATTCCCTTTCAGTGCTCTGGACAAAATGGCAACCCAATGTGTATGGTGTTGTGACAGGGTGTACCAACCCTGCACTGGGCCGACAGGGATGGAACAATCACTGTGGCCCAGGAGGCCACACCCCCTTTCCCTGGTGTGCATGCTCCAGGTGGAAGAACCTGAAAAAGGAGGCGGCCCAGCCAGGCTGCGGAGGGGGAAGGACGTGCACTGCAGGATCCTCCAGAGATTCCATTGATGCTCCAAGAGTCAGAGTCCATGGACCCAGGCTACACTACGGGTGACTCGCTGACTGTGGAGACTGACGGAGATGCCAGGCCACTGCCAGCTGAGGAGGTGCCTGGGACGCAATTTGTGGTGGGAAGTGACCCAAGGGAGGTAGGAGAAGCCGATGCCTAAATCATTAGCAGGGAAGTCCCAGCTTCATGGGGCCCTGGGCAGAACCCGGTGGAACAGGAGGAGCCAGGTTCCCCTACCACATCCCACAGACCACTAGGCATGGCTGCTGTTTGTTCTCCGGCCCAGCCTGGAGGATCAGGAATCATAGATTGTTTGTGTGCCCCGCCTAGGGGCTACAGACCGCTCTTGTGCTCTGCCCGAGGGGCTGATTCCCCAATTGCTACTGCCTGCCCCACCCAGGAGGCTTAGGGCTACGGAGTGTTTGTTCTCCCACACCCAGAGGGCCAGAACTCCAATTTGTTGTTGGCAGTCCCAGTCCAGAGGCTCGGGCTACTGGCTGTTTGTTTGTACACCTCGACAGGGGTCTGGAGCCCACCTTGCTGCACTTACCTCATCTAACAGGGAATCCCGACGACTGGGTGATGGAGTGTACCAACCCTGCTCTGTGCCAATGGGGGCAGCCCAGTTTGACAAACAGGGCCCCCGTCACATAGCTGAAAAAGGGCTGACTTTAACGGCCAGGCAGCAACCTAGGGTGAACAATGGTTGCTCAAGTGTTCTAATATTTTTAGTCTCCTGCATCTCTGAAATAAATGTAGCTGCAAAGTAAAGTTAAGTAGCACAAAGCATTAATACTCGTGAACATTAACATAAAAACATGGGGCTGGATTTTCCAATCTGCCCAAGCTCTTAGAATCCTAGAATATCAGGGTTGGAAGGGACCTCAGGAGGTCATCTAGTCCAACCCCCTGCTCAAAGCAGGACCAAGCCCCAACTAAATCATCCCAGCCAGGGCTCTGTCAAGCCTGACCTTAAAAACCTCTAAGGAAGGAGATTCCACCACCTCCCTAGGTAACCCATTCCAGTGTTTCACCACCCTTCTAGTGAAAAAGTTTTTCCTAATATCCAACCTAAACCTCCCCCACTGCAACTTGAGACCATTACTCTTTGTTCTGTCATCTGGTACCACTGAGAACAGTCTAGATCCATCCTCTTTGGAACCCCCTTTCAGGTAGTTGAAAGCAGCTATCAAACCCCCTTCATTCTTCCCTTCTGTAGACTGAACAATCCCAGTTCCCTCAGCCTCTCCTCATAAGTCATGTGCTCCAGCCCCCCAACCATTTTAGTTGCCCTCCGCTGGACTCTTTCCAATTTCTCTACATCCTTCCTGTAGTGGGAGGCCCAAAACTGGACACAGTACTCCAGATGAGGCCTCACCAATGTTGAATAGAGGGGAATGATCACACCCCTCGGTCTGCTGGCAATGCCCCTACTTATACAGCCCAAAATGCCGTTAGCCTTCTTGGCAACAAGGGCACACTGTTGACTCAGATCCAGCTTCTCATCCACTGAAACCCCTAGGTCCTTTTCTGCAGAACTGCTGCCTAGCCATTCGGTCCCTAGTCTGTAGCAGTGCATGGGATTCTTCTGTCCTAAGTGCAGGGCTCTGCACTTGTCCTTGTTGAACCTCACCAGATTTCTTTTGGCCCAATCCTCTAATTTGTCTAGGTCCCTCTGTATCCTGTCCCTATCCTCCAGCATATCTACCACTGCTCCCAGTTTAGTGTCATCTGCAAACTTGCTGAGGATGCGGTCCACGCCATCCTCCAATCATTAATGAAGATATTGAACAAAACCGGCCCCAGAACCGACCCTTGCAGCACTCCGCTTGCTACCGGCTGCCAACTAGACATGGAGCCATTGATCACTACCCATTGAGCCCGACGATCTAGCCAGCTTTCTATGCACCTTATAGTCCATTCATCCAGCCCATACTTCTTTAACTTGCTGGCAAGAATACTGTGGGAGACCATATCAAAAGCTTTACATCTAAATGGATGTAGCTGCCAGGGAACTACAGGAAGTTGATTGCAGCTCCCTGATCTTGTGCCACCCTGCCCTATGATAAGTTTGAGCTGTGGAGCTTTAACTTAAGCTCACTGAGGGACCTTATGCTAGTGAGAGATTGACTATATAGGAGCTCTGTTCCATGCCTGCTTGTCACTGACATGCCCCCTTCCTCCTTTTTCATCAAGATGGAGGGGGTAGGTTGCACAGGTGCTTCCATCTGCTTTCTTCCAGCATAGAACTCCATGAATAGGGGAATGCTCCACTGGCTGGTGCTAGCCAGCTCCAGTCCACTTAAGAACCTAGCCCGTTGTGTCTCTATTGCTACTTGGCAGACTAAAGAGCTTCAGCAGACAGGTTTTCAAGGCTTCAAATCATTCTCTGAACCCTCTCCAAATTCCAAATGGACATAGTATTCCACTCATGATCTCAGAGGTACTATATACAGAGGGAGTTGCTCCTCTCTGCTTCTGGTTGATATTCTTCTGTATGGTAATACCTTTTTGGGAGCAGGAGGACGAATTGCAACAGCTTCATAATGGGAGCTACTGTTCAATTGGTTACTTACTATGACCTGTAAGTACATTCCATAGTTATTGCTTTCTTTTGCATGCTTCAGCATTTGGATGAAGGACTCAAGCAACTCTTGTCTCCTGACCTTGTTGCTGTGAAGCCTACATGTCGGTGTGTTCTTTGTTACAATGTCAACTGCAACTGCTCCAATCGTTTTAGCTTAAAGAGCCTTTTGAGTTCTCTCCCAAGTTGTTTGGCTCAGAGAAGTGCAAACCATCAATGTTGAACTGAGAGACTGGTTCCTCTTTACCACTGAATACATTGTCCTCCAGAGAGAGAGCTCACTCACAAGGCCTCCAAGTCAAAATGTCTGTTGTTGCAGTCGCTCCTAGGTCCCAGGCAACATGACTACAGCAAAGTCAAGTCAAACTTACTGTAGATTATATTGTTCAGAAAAGCTGTTTGGTACCATACTCTGCTTTCCCTACTTTCAGGCTTTCAAACACCATATATTGGGGGCTCAGTATTTTTTAAAAGAATGCAGATACATAGGTGTCAGTATGAGAGAGAGGAGAAGCCAATCCTCCAGTGTTTTCTTGGTGTATATAATCAAGTCATACTTAAGTCAATGGGGAAGTTTTTGGCTGAGAAAGGATGTCAGCAAGTGGCCCATAGATAAGAACACTGAAATGCATAATATTTTCTTAGGCAAAGAGCTTTTGGCAATGAAGAAATGAGTGATGAGTGACTGTATACCCACGTATCAAATGGAAATGCAAGGAAAAAGCCAATTAGATCATTGTTGAAAAGAAAATATTAGGAATTTAAGTCCAATTCTGATCCAGGCTACTCCTCAGGCCTGATTCACCACGGTTGTTCCAGTTGCATCCCAATACAACTCCATTGCACTCAGTGGAGCTTCAATGATGTGCACATGCAGTAATACAGTAGTGAATCAGACCCTCTTCAGTTTTCCTTCCATCTTTAAATTCATTTCACGTTCATGTTAGAAGCTTGCTTGGGAGCAGTAGCATATTTTAAAACTTCACTTTTACTGAAACTGTCAGCTTCTGCACGGAAAGTAGTGCTTAACTCTTCCCTCCTTTCCTACACTCTTTTTACCGTGTAGGGTGTGTATGTATCTGCATTTCTGTCAAAGAAGGATATAAAGCAGATAGTAATACACAAGCCAGTCTTAAATAAAAAGAATTGGGTATAATACATAGCATCTATGTTAGGCATCCCGTTTCCTGAAAACAACTTGAATCCTACCTCCAGCATGTTCTCTATAAAACCCTGTGGTGGTTTGTCCACACTTCTTCAGCAATTTACAGTGTTTTTGCTAGGTGTTTTGCCTAAGAGTTTCCTATGGAGCCTTACAGTATGTGATGGCAAAATTTCCTAAAATAGGATGCTCTGCATTTCCCAGGGAGTGGGATCAGTGTGTGGCAAAGGGATATGCAAAAATATAGGCAGGAAAGGGAAGTATTATGAACAGGAGTTTTCCATCATTCACCAGCACAAGCAGAATGTTATTCACATTTGTGTGTTCATGGGGACTGGACTAGATGATATGTGGCAGTCCCTTCCTGTCCTTCATTTCTATGAATCAGTGCAGCATTTATTGCTGCTACATGCTCTGTAGTTAACTTGAAAGGTCTTATGTGCACTCTGGAGGAGTCAAGGACAAACACAGCAAGTGCAATGGGTCTAAGCTGTAAGGTTATCATCAAACACTGAGCATTCCCGACTTCATGGGTAACTTCTACTTTTGTAGAGGTAGAGATCGGATATATCAATGAGATCAGAGTGCAGACTCTTCCAAAGTTCAGTAGTATTTAGAAACTGCATGTGTGATTGGCTCACTGTCAAGACAGGAGCAAAAGGCAAAACTGAGATCTGTAGACAACATTTTCCTTAATTTTAGGGGTGGAAAGAGCCTGGATGTAGATCTGTAGTTCAGAAAACTGTAATGTTTATAGCATCCAAACAAAGGTTACGTTGCAATCTTCCAGCAACAATCTTGTTTTTTATGTGACAACTTTTATTTCTTAAAATTCAGAACCCTAAAAAAAAGGCACAGCTCATCCCATCTTACTTTAGGCTGGTTCTCTGCGGAATCTGACTGATTGCATGCTTCTTTACAGAGCCCCTCAGCTGGAAGCAGGATCAGGAAACGCCTTACAAAATTGAAGCTTAAAATACAGTTGTCAATACATCACAAGAGCAAGGACATATTTGTAGGTTGGAATCTGTTAGTCCACCATGAGGCAGAAGCACAGCAGAAAAATCAGAAATGAGAAATTAATGTTAACTGTGGAATGAAGGGGGACAACTGTGATAAAATAGAATGAAAGGCCAAATAATATTTCAAAAGTAATGATAAACTTGCATTCATAATGGAAGGCATAGGATTTAGTGATAAAGGCTTAACAATGAGTTTGGGGGGGAGGAAGGAATTTACACACTAAAAATAACTTGCTCCATTCAAAGTTTTGATTGCTTGACTGTAATTTAGGAATATGTGTTCACAGATGCTTGGGAATAGAATATTTGCTTCTGGCCAGATTCTGCTACTTTTACTCATATTGATCAGTCCTTTACTCTGTGAGAAGCCCCATAGGATCAAATATGTTTCTTTGCAGGGTTAGGGGCAGCTCAGCCTGCGTAAGTGTGTCAGAATCAGGCCCTCTATTTCCAGACCTCCAAACAACTGCAGTCTTTGCTTTTGCTGCTTCCCACTGTCCTGGTGGTAGGGCTGGTGGCAGAGGAAATGCCCAGGGGATGTGACTACCCATTCTCCCAGAGAGCCAGTGTAGTCTTTCAGTAGAGTTTTGATGGGACTATACACAGTGTGAGAAACTAGTCATTGTAAGGGTGGCAGAAACTAAGGAGTGAACTTCACCATTTGAGATAGGAACTTTTGCAGTGAGTAAATAGTCTAGATTCAGAGGGGTAGCCGTGTTAGTCTGAATCTGTAAAAAGCAACAGAGGGTCCTGTGGCACCTTTAAGACTAACAGAAGTATTGGGGCATAAGCTTTCGTGGGTGAATGCCCACTTCATCAGACGCAAGGACCCTCTGTTGCTTTTTAGTCTAGATTGTGTCTCTAGCCAGGAGTAGCAAGGGTGGTGCATAAGTAGCTTAGGAAAGCACTACATGTCAGAGGCACCAGAACCCTCCCTGCTTCCCTCTTGCTCTGCCAAGGACAGCAATTTGCTCCTGGCCTATACCAGCACACAGAGCAGCATATTATGACACCCTCATGGGAGACTGGCTGTACTGGCCATTCCATTAGAGAGATGGAGGCAAAACTTTGTCCCTTCCCCACGCACCTGCTCAGCTAACTCTGGCGCGCCCGGTCTGGATAGGCTGTGCAGGACTGTAAGGTGTTGATAATATATAGATTTTAAAACTCTTTACAAAGGAGGTCAGTATCATTTCCATCTTACAGATGGGGAAACTGATGTGTAGGGAGGTGAAATGACTTGCCCAACATCACCTAGAAGGCCAGTGGCTAGAATCTAGGTTTCCTGAATCTGTCAGTGCTCTAACCACCAGACCATACTGCCTCCCTTACCCCACATAGGGACATAAGAGGGAGTATGGGAGAGGGTCAGGGGTGCAAGCTCCAGGCGGTGCTTACTTCAAGCACCTCCCAGAAGCAGTGGCATGTCCCCTTTCTGGCTCCTACACAAAGGTGCGGCCAGGGGGCTCCGTGCACCCCTGCAGCTCCCATTGGCCGAATCAGTGCACAGAGCCCCCTGGCTGCCCCTACACATAGGAGCCGGAGTGAGGACATGCTGCTGCTTCTGATAACCACGCAGAGCCATGGCCAGCAGGGAGCTTGCCTTAGCCCTGCTGCGCTGCCAACCAGATTTTTAGTGGGCCTGGTCAGAGGTGCTGACCAGAGCCGCCAGGGTCCCTTTTTGACCCGGCGTTGTATTCGAAAACCGGACACCTGGCAACCCTACTGTCCATCCAACGTAATAGCCCCCCACTAATTGTCAGGAGGCTTCAAACTTGTGACTTTCAACACCAAAGCGCACGTGGCTACTACTTAAGCTTAGAGTCACTCCACTACGTAGAAGCACTAGTAGGCTATTGGCCTCCCTGTGGACTAGCCAGTAGATTGGAGATGTGACCAGTGCTTTTTTCATACACCTTATAGCAGCAGAAAGTTAATGTAGTTGACAGAGGAAGGACGGTTCAGTTTTTAGGAGGCTAGTTTGAGACTTGGGAGACCCACCTTCAGTTCCCAGCTCTGCTACAGGCTGCTTGTATGACAGTGGAAAAGTCCCTTAGTCTTTCTGTGCCTCAGTATCCCATCTAGCAAATGGGAATAATAGCACTGCCCCCCTTCCCAGCTGTGTGATCAGGAGAAGCACACTTAATCAAAGACTCTTGTTGTTTTGTAAAGCTTACTACTTTTTTTTTTTTTTAAGAGACTGACTAAAGAGAACTTTCTCCTGTTGCCTGATGTATGGAGCTTGCTAGAGAACTCCAACATACCTAGTGTGCCTTGCCCTGTCAATAGAGCACACTTGACCTTTTTAACTGCTGTCTCCAGATAGCATGTAACAGAATCAGTATTGCCTGATTATGGCTGTATGGAACTGCATTTGTGGTATTTTTAAAATTCCTGTCCGTACTAAACCAAAAAGCTCCTGGAAGTAATCAGTCTTTGACGTTAGGATGTCAGATACATGTCCTGACTGTCATTTTACTACTCGAAAGCCTTCTGTCTTCTCTAGCTGACTAACCTAAGTGGATTTCTCTAAAATACAGGATTAAGCTGAAGGAGGAGCCTGTGGAATTGGTTGGTGCTTTCAAGATGAATATTTGGTGGCAAATTTTGAATATTTGGAAAGGGAACAGTGTACCTAGTGAATGAGAGAAATTTGACACAACTGTCATTTTCCAGAATATTGGTTCATCAGCTTCGACTTGAAATTGTTAAGCTAATAATTTTACATTTATTTTTCTCTGTGCCAGTAGTTGTAGTAAGTGTCTAAGGGTATAATCAGATTATTTACTGACACTAAATGCACCAAAAAAAAGCTGGCATCATGCCAGCGGTGAATCTGTTTGCTGTTGGCTTAACAAGGGTTTTATTGTCTTTTGTGACAAAAAGGAGACAAATTGGGCTTATCTTCCCCTTCTTAACCCTAGTATAAATTAGGAGCAATTGTACGACAACCAGTGGAGTTAGCCATTTAAAACTCAGGTATGGGAGAAAAGAATCAGACCCCTAGTCTAATAAGGACTTCGTAATTCCAGGCTTTGAGTAACTTTTACTGCCAGCTTCAGAAGGTGTTGGATCAAACTCTTAATCCTAAACAACATTAGGTTGGAGGTCTCTCTTGTCTCCAGAGTTGAAGGGCATTGCTCAGATAACATTTTTCAGTTTAGTAATACTCAAGGTCAGTTGCCTCCACTTAGTATGCAGACTGAACACTACTTCTGACCTTTGGGGAGATTGTTCCTTCAGGTCAGACTTGTGGTCACTAATAGGGCAGCTTGTATTAGATCCGTTAGACTGTATGTGGTCTGTGGACTAACCAAAATAAGTTGAATTTCCATCATTGATCATCATCTTTTTTTCTCTTAAACACTAAACATGAAGAATAAAATTCTTTCTTTCCATGGTATGACAATATGAGCTAACATCTACCGACCCATTTTGCTCTGAGTGCTGCTGAACGGTGTTTATTATTTATGGGTTGTCTTGAATATACGCAGTGCTTCAAGAACAGATTTAAAAAAAGACTCCCTAGACCTGAATTTTCAAAAGAGATTCCCCAAATCAGTGGCTTCTTTTGAACGTGTGGGCCCTGATTCTTCTTACTCCTACCTTCCCAAATATTCACTTTCTTTGGCATGACCTTTTTTCCCAAAAAGAGAACTTGTCTTTTGTTTTCTAAACTTTGCAGTAACTGAAGTTATACTGCCAAGGATTTTTTTCAGAAACACTATACAGTATCTCTCCTGGGGTAAACTTCTGTACAAACGAACACCTTCTTCAACTTCTATTTTAGATCAAGTGTAAGCCATCATGTTACTCTGTGGGTTCTCCTGTTTTCCTTGAGCCTTTGCTGGGATGGTAAATTTATCTAAGACAGGAGAATGTCTGCCTGTTACTTTAAGCCTATGCAAGCAGAGGAACTAGTGTCCTGTATCCCATCTTGTTTTCTGTTTTTGAGAGCTAAGCTACTTAAAGTCTTATGTAAAGTACTTTCTTACTGTTCTAGAACTTGCCCTACCATACGGAAACTGCTGTCTATTTAGTCTTTGAGTAGGTGGATTAAAAAGAGTCTCCCTCCTCCCCATTTTTTTTTAAAGTTGTGCTGTGGGGAAAGTTGTGTTCTCTGTTTTTGACACAATGATGACTTCAGATTTTCTGTGATATAAAAGGGCTCATTTGTCCATCCAGCTAGATGTGTGGTGGTTTTTTGTTTTTGTTTTTTTTAACCTACCTATGTATAAAACTGGGAAACGTTTTGTTAAGGACTTGAAGTAGTGTGCCTTGCCCTGTCAATAGAGCATACTTGACCTTTTTAACTGCTGTCTCCAGATAGCATGTAACAGAAATTGGGGCTAGCATACTGAGAGTTTGTGAAGGAAAAAATATTGCAAGCAAATAAACAAAATCCTCACCTGGAGAGCTGAAGAGAGCAAATTGACATAACTAATTTGGTTAAAAAGCAAGACCCTGGAAACTTAAGACATCTTTGCCAAGAGGCAAGAAAAGCTTTACTATCATGTATCCAACAGGCATGGGCTAGCTATTTCAGAAAAAAATAAAATATGCCTAATCTTTGCTCTGAATCCAAAAAACTGAACAGAGCCCAAGGGAAAAAAACATTTAAACATTGTGAATTGTTCAGCTTTTGCTTTGTCTTCCAGTATGTAATTATTATGAATGCATGTAACTGGAAGGCTAACTACAGGACTAAACTACTTATACTACTCCTTCACTGTTTGTTTTTAACACACATACTGTTATCCAGCTGTATTCACACTTGTTCTTAGTTATTTGTAGTGATCTTTTCAGTTATATGAATGAGTGGTGGTTACATGTATTAGAGAGCATACCCCCTGTATAAGTACAGCATGTAGTAGTATTTATTTGTAGTACATTAGGGACTCTAAACCCCAACTAAAGTCAAGTCTGATTCTGCTGTACAAACAGAAGAGATTGTCCCTGCCCCAAGGAGCTTACAATCTACATAGACAAGATGTATAAGAATGGCAAGGTGAAGTGACTTGCCCAAGGTCACACAGCAGGCAAGTGGCCAAGCTGAGAATAGAACCCACCTTTCCTGATTCCCAATCTGGTGTCCTGCCCAATTGACCACATGACTTTTCAAATTTGGTCCTTTTTGTACCCAAATGGGAATGGAACTGTCCTTGGCTCATTTCCAATATGGCTGGGTGCAAGTAGCAGCAGAAATCTTAATAGGTTTCCAGCCTAGCTGTGCAAAATTCAAGAGGCTTTGGAGAGCAGGAAAACAGAGTTGGGCAAATATCCACACATTAGAGTGCTTCTTCAAACCAATCTCAAACTTCAAGAGGCTCAATCAGTAGGAGCCGCAGCCAAGGCTAGAGCTGAGAGTAAAATCAAAGCTTTAAACTTTCTGTGCCTTAGAAAGGAAATCAGTCAAGAAGATTTGAAAATCACAGGGCAATATCCCATAGTACCATGCTGCTTTTCTTTGAGACCCGTGCCTTATGCTGCCGCAAGCTAACTACATGTCCCTGAATGTGAAAATCTACCATAGGATTGGATTGTTTGCTGTTTGTTTTAGCAATTATCTCTTCCAGCAATTGTAGCCCTATTTGCTATACAAAACATGCAAGCAAGTGTGTTTGATACACTAGGATAATAGCTTACAGCATCGCTCACTTGTGTCTGAAGAGGAATCTGTTAACTTGAGCCATTTGAGGATTACTGTTGGCACAGCCAAAAGGGTAAAGTTTACATATTTGTAGTTTTGTATTTAGGGTGTAAACATATGTAGTGTACGTGATGTCTACTAGTAGAACATACTCCATGTAAGTGAGGTGCATCAAAGAAAACCAGTTAGAGCCACACCAGCTGGTGTGTGTGTTCCCCACAGCAAGAATAAGAATTATGTGACCAAGAGGAAGTGAGTGTTGTGTTTTTGTTTTTTTCCCCTCCTCCCCACCATTAGGCGTTTCTCCCTTCCCCTGATGGAATTTAAGTTGAGAGGGAGGGAAAATCATCCTAAAAACAAACTATTGAGGCTGGTAACTAACGTTGGATCTCATTAAAACCAAAATGAAAAATTAAAACAATGATCAAACACAACATGTTGTAAGCTATATTTCCAAAGGATTACCAGTGAATTTCAATGACCCAAACTTACTTTGCTTTTGTGTAATTTTAATATTTTATCAGCCTATTAAAATTTTCCTTTTCATTAATATGCTTGGTGAATACTGTTTACTGGTTCACTAAACTTTGATTTCAGCAATTAACTATATTCTGAAGGGGTATGTTTTACACAGGTCCCAGAATTCTCGACATGCCTTGTCTGTTTCATTGCATGCCCAGAGACACTTTGAAAAGAGGTATATTTGCTGCAAACAGCTAGTTGCAGTAATTAAGTATATCCAAAAACAGACAGAAGGATAGGTTTCGGGTGACTGTTTCATTCTTCTTCTGCAATGTTGTGTTGAGAGAATTATTTCTGCCTCCTTAACTAAATATACAAGAAACTAATAAGCGAGAACTTCCAACATTCAGAGAAAGCAGTCTCACTTTCAGAAATTTGGAGCACCTCTGAATTCCCATTGAAATAAATGGGAGCTGCAGGTGCTCAATGCCTCTGAAAAACCAGGTAACTTAATTACCTGCTGAAGTGCATTCCTGAATTGGGGCCATAGTTAGAAGCCTGGATGTGGATTTAGGAGCCTAGCTTTTAGGCATTTGGGGTCAGATTCTCCACTACTGTAGCTCCATTAATTTCAATAGTTGTTTACATCAGCTAAAAATGTGACCCGAAGGAGGAAGTATTTTTTTAAATACTGAAGCCTGCAATTTCCCCAGAGTATTAAATGCGCACACATGTGCACACAGAAACCCCATGGCGAGAAGATGAGGTACTATAGGAAGTAAAAAACTTTGCTGTCAGTTCACACTGGTGCAAATGTGGAGTAACGTGAATAAGGCTAGTATAACTGGTGACCATTTGGGGAACCTACCCAACTTATGAATTGGGTGTTTGTATGAACTGCCTGTATGTATCTTTATCAAGCTGTAAACTTCAATTTGAACATGTAGCCCTTGTCCTTCTACTTCTATGTTGGACTGAAATTCCAACAAAGTAATGAGACAAGACTGACCATAGAAGATCATTAAATGATCTCTTCAAATATAAACATCCTGGACAATAGCTGGCTCCTAGCCAGGAGAACTGTTTGTTGGGGGGGGGGGGGGAGAGGTTGCCTAGTAATGAAGTAACCTGATCACCTGAGGAGGTTGATCAGGGACTCACTTGCCAAGAGTAGATTGGAAAGCTATAACGTCAGGAGCTGTTCTACTTTGGGTCTCTGGCCATTTTCACTGCCTCAAGATGAGGAAAGCTGTTGTTGGATCCTGATGAGATAGGGGAAACTTTGGCTACCAGAACCCAAATGGACTCCCAAGGAAGAGTGAGTTAGATTGAAGGGCAGTGCACTGGGTGTTTTGTCTTCTAAATGGCCAGTGCGCTCTTGTGCTTTACTCTTGTAAGTAAAGAGCAACGGTGTGTTAAAACCCTATGCAAAGTCCCTCTATTATGTGCTACGCTTATGATGGGCCCCTGAAGAGCTAATCTACCAAGCCCAGAAGGACAGGGTTCTGGGAAGGGCTTTGTATAAGCCGTTGTGGAGGGCTGAGGAAGCCTGCACTAGCTTCAGAACTCCATCAATAGGATTGAGGTGACCTTCCCCGTGTCAAGAGAGATATCAGAGGCAAGGGTCACACTTGAAGTGTATGCCTAGAGGCCCAAAGCCAGGAAGAATGCATAAACTCTGCTCAGAACCCAGCAACCTAAAAGCATGTGGGATTCAGTGGTTGGAGCCCCTCAAAGCCGTGCCCACTAGGAGGCGCTCAACAGGATCAGTGATAGGAACAAAACTTATTTCAGAATATGGTCCCTATTTTGCAACCCTTAGTCATGTTGGTTAGTACTTACTCAAATATGATTAGAGCCACAGACATAAATGAGACAACTCAAGTAACTATTCAACCTAAACATTACAGAGTAGGCCTGATTCAAATCCCACTGGAGCAAAGGGAAAGTCTCCCATTGACTTCCATGGACTTTGAATCAGACCCTATGATAAATAGTGTATGATTATAGCTATCTGACAATCGAGTTAAAATGTTGAGTCCTATCAGTATTTTTCTGTGACCCTTTTGTGTAACCCTTGGTGTTTCATACCTTCCACAAAAAGCACAGGAGTATTTGTGGCACCTTAGAGACTAAAATTTATTTGTTAGTCTCTAAGGTGCCACAAGTACTCCTGTTCTTTTTGCGGATACAGACTAACACAGCTGCTACTCTGAAACAGTA
Source organism: Emys orbicularis (assembly GCF_028017835.1). Taxonomy (NCBI): domain Eukaryota; kingdom Metazoa; phylum Chordata; order Testudines; family Emydidae; genus Emys; species Emys orbicularis. The sequence goes on along the minus strand of NC_088688.1, from coordinate 117,502,676 downwards.
CCTTCCAAAATCTCTATTCCATATCAGCACAGGATACACTTTGGGCATTCCACCCCTTCCACATTTTTTCATAAACCAGGACCCAGTATACTATTTAGCTTCCTCATTCCTTTCCCTAAGGTGTAAAGACAACATAAAAATAAGCCAGAGTGATGAGGAAAGCACTTAAATGCTAAGAGAGTATGAAGGTCTTATTATATTAGCAACTTTCCACTTTCTTACATAAGTACCATATCATTAGTATTTGCTTCCACTAAAGGCCTCTCCCATATAATTATACTCTAATGCATTTTGCCCATCGTTACAGGATTAGAATAAATGTTAATATAAACTGGGATTTTTCTTTGTCCTTCATTAAATTCTTCTAATAAAACCTGTAAGAAGAGGTACAACTAAATAGCACTACTGTGAACCTAAGTGACGGACTACCACTAAAAGGATACATTAAAACACTGCAGGCATAAATCATGATGTCCCCTCCTAGTCAGCCTGCCTTAGGACCCTCTCTGGGTATGTCTACAATGCAATCCCTCCCTTCCCCCTGTGGCAGTGAGTCGTGGACGCCGGATCAGTAGACTCTGGCTCACGCTACGGGGCTAAAAGCATTAGTATAGATGTTTGGGCTTGGGCTGGAGCCTGGCCTCTGAGACCCTCCCCCTCACCAGATTGACTCCAGTTCAGAGATGTTCTACCACAGATTTCTTGGTGGGTTTTTTTTTTTTCCTGTTTTTTTTATTTTTGGTAGTGTAGACATACCCTCTGTGTCTGAAAACACAAAGAGGCAGGGGAGCAAGCATTAGGAGCTCCTTGTTCCCTGACTCTGCCTCCAAAGCAGCAGGGATTGCACTGGAAAGTTGTTAAAACCTGAGGTGGTTCCACTCCGAGAATGTTGTCTAATCACATGCACTTTTATTGGGACATCAGCACATTCAAACAGGCAAGCACACTATAAAAGCATTACAGAGAGCACAAACACCTGCAGCAAAGCACTTGCTGTTCCCCGGGCTAAACTGACCTGAGAGCAGAGTTCTAGATTGAGACCCACAGGGAGGAGTGGGTGGAGTTCTGACTCAGCCCCTTTACTTACCAGCCATAGCAGTTAGTTGGCTGGCCTCATAGTGTGTGTGTGGGGGGGCTGCTCTATGGAAAAAGAGAGGAATTTTCCTCTCCCCAGAGCAAAGGGGAGCAGTAGGAGTGTTGGGACTCTGAGTCACAACTTGTTCTCTGGTGTGCCCCTACGGCAGCGTGGCTACGTACTCCCCCCTTGCACAGGGCAGACACACTGTAAAGTTACAGTCTATACCTATGTAAGTGCAAGGTACAATTACATTTATTTTAAACATACTGCATTTTCCGAAACTTGGCTATATCCACATGACAGGCTTGGTGATGATTAGATTAAGGGCTTCGCAGAAACAAAGTGGATGTAGTAAAGACTGTCTTCAAGAGGCTATTACTAAATACTCCAGTGTGGTGTGTCCTCAGACAACACAAATATACAAAAGATATATTACAGGACGTAAGGCAAAAACAGTCCAATAGCTATCAATGCAGAAAAAGGGAGAGAGCTTTATATGTGTGACAAGATTAAGGAGATCAAGTGAAGAAAAGTTAGGGTAAAAATGCTCAGAGGGGGTTGGTTCATATCCTAGATCTGTGTAAGAAGAAATAAGCAATTTAAAGTGGGCCCTCCAAAGAGTGGCACTGGTACATTTGTAACTGAGAGTCTGACACTATCCTAGCAAAGTTCAGAGGAGCTTTTGTAATAAGTAAAATAAAACCTTTAGATCCATGCTCTGCATTCTCTCCCCACTTATCATCCTTAGACAGCTTGTCAAATGACAACAGCCATAAAATGTTTTCACTTCCAGTACTCCATTTGCACCCACTGGCTTTCTCTGAACTTGCAGATCAGATAACCTAACCATTTCCCTTAATGGGTGAGACTGGTCTCCAGAGCAGGCAGGAGGTATGTAGCCTCTGTCTTGTTCCTGCCTGTGGTAATCCTGTGGTTAGGCATGGGTGCCACCTTCTGTCTGAGTGTTGCAAACCCCAGGGGGCACTCTGGTCTTCATAAACAGGTGTCTTACCAATACTAAATTAAAATAAGCAGTCTGCCTGCATTTGGAGGGGATGGGAGCTCCTGAGTCCCCTTCCCCAAGCCCTTTCAATGTAGCAGCAGACTCACTTCCCTCAGGAGGGGTGGAGAAGTTCGCTGTGAGGCTTGCTGGGCCTAACCTGCCCAGCCAGGATATCAGAGTCTATTGCCTCCTTGTAGAGATATGGGATTAGTGAGCCTCCTCCTTGAGGGCACTTTCCCTGAAGTTCTCCAGGGGCAGTCGAATTGCTGTCTCTCAGAGCTGCTCACCCACTGATGGGAATTTCCTGCTTCTTAAACCCTCTAATCTGCCTCTGCTATGATTGACGGAGTGAGAGAGGGGCAGTCATTCCAGCCCACGGTAGCACTTAACCCCTTTGTCACCAGTGTGGGATTCGTACAGCCCATCGCACTGCCCCATTCAGCGTAAAGTCACACACTATGCATATCCTCCTGGACATGGAAACAGCTCAGACTCTCAATAGGCTAAGTCCTATTATTACTTTCAAAATACGTATTACAGAGCTATACAAGGATAAACTTCCCACCAAGAAAATATGACACAATTAAACAAACAGCTAATCACACCACATTCAATTGTGCAGTGAGGTTTTATAAGCAACTGATGTAATTTTGTTTAATTTACCTAGCCGCTAGAGCTGGTTCCATTTTTTTCAATAAAAGTGGCTTTTCTAATCATGCTGTAACACTAACAGTAAATGTTTGTATTCCTCAAATTTTCATTGGAAAAATGAAGACATTCACTCGGGTTTTTTAAGTTTAAATGAAAATGTTGGCTTTTCTTCCCTTTTTCCTTCCCCTCCATCTTTTTCCCCACCAAAAAAGGTGGGGAGGAGCAGAAAAAGCAAGGAGGGGATCTTTGGGGTTTTGGTTGAAACAATGTCTTTTGAAATTTTGCATGGAAAGTCTTAAAAAAAGCTGAGCCCTACTAGCTGATTTCAGCATCCAGCACAAGCTCTTAGTGGTATTTTAATGTACGCTCTTTGTCTAAGTAAATCTCCCAGGAGAAGAGTTGTGTATGAAGCAGCATTTCAGGTTGGTAGGGCATTGTGGTGGTGGTGGTTTGTTTTTTGTTTAAGTACACGCTACTATGTGTTAGAGACGGCAGGTTGAAAAAGTGTACTCTGCACTCGATAAGGAAGGTGATGTGATTTGTGTTGGTGCTTGATGCCTATGAGAGTTCATTCCACACTCTGAGCCCCCAAGAAATCTTTCTACCATTAGGTTGAGAAGATAGTTCCACTATGCCTGAGGAGCAGAGTTGTTGAGCATGATCCTTTTCTGAGAGCTTTAGGTGATTGCTGGACCCGGGACATGGAGTGCTTTGAAGATAAGGAGTAAGACCTTGAACTGACTCAGTTGTCTATGGGAAGGCAGTGTACAGAGCAGAAGACAGGTTTGGTAACTCACGGTGGCCTGGCTCCTCAACCACATATGCTGCAGTGTTCTGTGTTAGCTGGAGCTTCCCAAGGGCTGATGGCTTCATGCCCAGATCTATTGCATTGCTGTAGTACAGATAAGAGGTGATGGAGTATATGAGATCAGGTCATGGGACAGAGTCTTCTAATCAACTAGTAGCTGCTCTTCATACTTGCACATGGAGCACCAATATGGGTAGTCCATGAACTCAAATAATGGAGTGCCTTATGCACCTTTATTTCCCTATATAAACATGTTAGGTGACGCTCAATTGAGCCCTTAAAATATTGAAGGCCACAAAACAGCCCTTAGATAATAGCCATGTTTGTTTTTAAAATCTAATTATATACTGTAGTATCCTGGAGTTCTCAAAAGAAATATTCTAATTGAATATATAAATTACAAATGAAATTGAAGAAAAATGGTAAAGTAATTTGCTATCTGAATTTAGTTTGAAAAGGAGCAATGATTTTATTGTGTAAAAATATAGATATAGAATGAAGTGAATGTTTTAACAAGCAAATTAAAGGCAAATGAATCAACAAAATTCACAAAGCATGAGCTAAATATAAGCAGGGATGGAAGGAGTGGGAAGGATAAGATATTTCTCAGGAGGTGGATCTATGTGTCCCACCCCATAGGTTTTCCTATAATTTCATCATGCTAGTGGAATGTAGCTGTCCTGGGAAGCCAAGGTTGTGAAGGAAGAGGTGGTCACTCCAATAGCTAGGATCCATTCCCTGGAGAGCTTTGAATATGAGGACACACCTTTAAATTGAACTGGGGGCTAATGTGGAGAAAAGTGCACCACTGGAGTGATGTATTCATGGCAAGCCTGTCTTGCTAAGCAGATGTGCTGCTGTTTTCACTTTTTCAAGGAGTGTGGCTTCTTCAGTAGACATAACAAATTGAGCATATTCAATAAATGTGTACCATCTTTGTTACCCAATGGAGCAGTTAACGTTATGCAAGCATAACTGCTACATTCTGTGTTCCGTTACTTTCAAGGAAATTTTCCTTTAAATCAGTCACATGGGTGGAAACACTTTTATTTAGTGGCAATGGAGTCAAATGACTTCTTTCATTTCCCTGATGTGTTTATGGTTACATGAGGTGACTAAAATGAAAAGCATTTCTACTGGAAGAGCTTTCCTGTGCTGACTTGAGGCTATTAATCTTGTTAATGAAAAGTATCCTGTTCTTTTCTGGATCATCCAAGGGGATATCCTTTGGGAATGTATGAATGTAAATATCTGAATGTCGTACTGTTAGAGTGCCTGCTGCTTAGTTCAGCTTGGAACAGAGACCATTGTGTGTGTGTGTGTGGGGGGGGATATGGTAGAGGTCTATAAAAACATGAAAACTATGGACAATTTGACTAGAGAAGTGTTATTTACCCCTTCACACAACAAGAAGTGGGGGTCACCCAATGAAATTAATAGGCAGCAGGTTTAAAACAAAAGGAAGCACTTTTTCACACAATGCACATTCAACCCATGGAACTTATTGCCAGGATATGTCAAGGCCAAAAGTATAACTGGGTTTAAAAAAGAACTAGATAAGTTCATGGAGGATAGATCCATCAATGGCTATTAGCCAAGATGTTCAGGGATGCAACCCCATGTGCTGCGTATCCCTAAACCTCTGACTACTAGAAGGTAGGTCTGGATGACTGGATGGATTACTCAATAAATTGCCCTGTTCTGTTCACTCCCTCTGAAACATTTGGCAATGGCCACCATCAGAAGACAGTATATTGGGCTAAATGGACCATCAGCCTGACCCACTAAGGCCATTCTTATGTTCTTACTTTAATATACTTTTGTAATTTCATAAGCATTAAGTTTCTCCAATTGCCTTTCAGCCTACTCACTAAGCAGTGGAGATACATTTAAATGTGAAGGAGGATAGGGTGGTAGACTTACAGACAAATTCAGGGCAGGGGTTCCAGATGGGGAATGTTGAAGAAGGCACAAAGATGTCTGTAGGAGACAGACATTAGTTTAATCTTGCTTTTCAAGAAGAAAAGCCTTTCCCCATCGGTGTAACACATTCCCATGGAGTTTTCCTCTGTTGTCTTACCCCCCTCCCCCCGTGTCCCATGGATAACTTTGCTTTTCTCTGTTTAAAAAAAAAAAAGTATCAGTTTTGTGTGTTTAGATGCTTTCCTCTCTCATTTCCTGGTCTGTCTGTCTGTCTCTCTCAATCTGTCATTCAAGATTAATATATAAGGCTTTTTCATCTTGACTTTTGTACTAGGACCTCTATTCAGGGAAGGAGCAGCTTTACAGGTATCAGTCCACAGTAACTTTAATAAATTAAATAGATTTACACTGGTGCAACTGAGAGTGCAGTTGGGTTCTTCTATCCTAACTGAATTTTACGTCCTTGCTCTTGAAGGAAAGAATTGAATTGTGATTGATGTATCCTTTTGATTAATCAGTAATACTGACTGAATGTACTAAAAGCTGAATAGATTTGATAGCTACACTCTTGTGTGCTAAACTTTCTTTATATGGTAAAAATTAGTATGTAGCTAAACAAAGGCCAGTTCGTTAAGAAAGTTTTAAAAATAAAAGTGCACTTGAGCTGTTGATTATGAATCTCTATCCAGGGTTTAAATGAGCACTTACTTATTAGTAACTTTAAGTTTAGTTTAAAGCATTTTAATCAGGAAGCATCTGAGCACAGTGCAAAAATAAACTTTTAAAAGAGAAACTCTGAAAGGATAAGTCCCACGTCACTACGCAGCTCTCAAAAATGGTATTGAGGACTCTAACAAATCAACAGGAACAATCAGTGTCATGGTACACTAGAGGCCAGATTCTCAACCAATGTCAATGAGCAGAGCTCCATTGATTCCAGTGGAGTGCCATTTGCTTCAATGGAGATACACCAGCTGAGAATTAACTCCTAAAAACCCCTTTCTTCATTCAGTTACGCAGGTGCAACATCCACTGAAGTCAGTTGAGTGGAACGCACATCAAAGTAGACTAACAATGCCCATTTTCTACCAACATTGCTCATGCTGAGAAACCCCTTATTTTCCTGCTGGCCCACACCCAATCTCTGTCCATCACTTCTCTTTATTTTTGACTCTCTTCACAAGTTTCTCTCTGACTCCCTTTCTCCCTACAACTTTTTTCCGTTCTAGCCTGTATCTAGCCCTGAGTTTCCTTATGCCAGAAGAGAACTTGGGAGGTATTTTCTATTCCCTCCCAGGTTCTGCTCACTTTCCTTTTTCTTTTTTTCCCCCTTCCCTAGATCAGTTCTAAACCACACTCTGTCACCTCCCCACTCTGGACTCCTCTCTTTCAGTAAATCACCATTTTTTTTATCAATGAAAATAAACTAGATTATCTTCCTATTTTAGACCTATCAAGCCAATGAGTAGAATCTGTTAATTTTGGGTGGAACTGCTTAATATTGGGGGGGAGACTCTCCCAGAAGAAGCCAGGTGCTGAGAGTATTGCTTCAGCAAACATAACTCTTTGCTCTGAGCCAATGTTCCCTTTTCCTCTGAGTCAGTACTGAATCAATGCCCTGCATAAAATTGGGAAGCCCTGGACTCCTCAAGATGCTATCATTCAGGTGAGACATAAAACCTAAGTTCTTGACCGCTTGTGTTTTATAGCCTTTTTCATAAGAATGAGGAGTCTAGCCTCAAGGTCTTTGGAATTTGAATATTTTCCCCTTCCCTAAACTCTTTTTGGCTTCATTTGGCTTTGGGGTTTTTTTGGCTTCCTGTCCTAAACTGTTGTACAGTTTTTCAAGTGGAACGTTGCTAAACAGTTACAAAGCTTACTCCAGAATTGACATTAGCTAAGTGATGGGTTCTACATCTGTATACAAATAACTTTGTGGTGGAAGGCATCAATTCATATATTTTAAGTCTAATCCCATGCCCAGTCAAGTTCCCCTTTAGAGAGCACTGGATTGGGCCCTGTTTACATGATACTAGTGTAACAAGTATAAAATAATGCTACTCTTTTCAAACATGTCACAACATTCCCAGGTCAGATGGAGAACTCAGAAAGGAATTTCTCTTCCTTTTTCTCCTGAAGCTGATGCTCCCAGAACAAATACATCATTGAATTTATGCAGGAGATGTGAATCTGTAAGCGAACACAAAGGCTGCTGCTATTTATGGTGCCACACTGGGCATATTTACATCAGTATTTTAAGATCAGGAATAACCTACACTGTTCTTCTCTTCAGAGATGCTGCTGACAGTTTCGAAAACACAATTTTATTTCAACTGCTTTCTTATGATAAAGCTACATAGCCATATATGATGGGTCACTATTATAAATGCAGTCTTAATTCATTATTTTGTATGGAGTGGGGTCACTTCTCTTGGAAGTCAGTGGGAGTTACACTCGTGTGAATGGAAAAATAATCAGACCCAATACCTATTGTTTGCACCTATACATTTCCAATCCTTGCTTTCTAAGTGGTCCATGTGTGTTTTTGTTTTTGTGTGTTAATATAGTGATTTCTCTTTCCTTTACATTGTGTGCTACTCCATTTGACTCCTTATAAATAATGCTAGACTGACCAGGCCAACTTTATCTCCGTAATACACCAAATCCATGGAATTATTTCTGGATTTAATGGCTATAAAATCTTGCCACAAATCTCATTTGAAATCTTACTATACAGAGAGTTCCCCTTCCAGATCTGTCCTGTAGTTAGAGACACAGTGACTAGTCTAGGCGTTATCATCTCCTAGTGTAATTTCCTTACGTCATTAAATAAGACCAAATCTAACACAGATCCGTCTTGTAACGAACTAGAAATTCTTTTCCAGCCCAGTAGTACTTTGTCACTCATCATTGCCCTTTGTTTTTGGGGGTGGGGGTGGTGAGGGTGGAGAAATGCCTTACAGTGAGAGACTTAAGATAAGCAGATTGAGCTTTTTTATCAAAAAGAAGATTCAGAAGTGACTTGATTGCCATGTATAAGTACCTTTTCTGAGGAAAATACTAGGTATTATCCGCAAAGGTATTTAGGTGCCTGATTCCTACTGAAGATCTGGGTATGTGTGTATGTCAAACTGAACCCCCAAAACTCTCTGTGCCTCTCTTCCACATACGTAAAATGGAGATAATACCACCACCTTGCCTCACAAGGGTGTTGTGAAAATAATTCATTAATAGTTGTAAAGAACTAAGATGCTTCAACAGCACTGCAGAAAAGCCTGTAAGGAAATGAATAGTTATGGATTCAGTGCAGTCTTGGATTCCTGCTGCTACACAATGAATGCTGAGGGTGAAAAATATTGAGTAGCAAACTGTTTGGTGAGCACCATCCATTCTGTGCACTGAACGAGGCAAGGGTTATGTGCAAAAACACCATGGGGTAATGTAATTAAGGACGGTCTCATATGACTTGGGGCAACCATAATTTTGGCATTTCCTAACTTTTGAATGCTACACTTCACAACCTTACTGTTCTTTAACGGCGAATTTTGGATCCAGTACATAAGACAATATTTGCTGTATACAATGATATCGAATTTGTTTCCATTACTTCTGGTTCAAGGAGTAATCTTGGTTTTTGTTGGTTTAAACCAACCTTATTTACTGCTTTCTTTTTTCTTTTTTTAGATTGAAACATAACTAAGCAAGTTAAATAGCTCCTCTAGACTACATTAAGAACTATATGAATGCTGATTTTAAAATAGCTATATCTCAATAACTTTAAATGGTACACATAATAAAGCTATGTTTGTGCATGTGGTGAGGGAAGGAAGCATTGTCAGACACCCATTATTATCTATGCTGGAGTGACTGACCTAGGTGCCTAGGCAAGTGCAGAGTTGATTAGATTTTTGAACAAAGATGCTTGATTTAAAAGGCAACAAAATGCATCACAGGATTGTTCAGCATTGTGCAAGGCTAAAGCTGAAGAAAACATCATTTAGAGAAAAAAAAGATGCAGGTAGATGCAGTATAGTCTTGGAAATAAATAAAAATAACTCAGACTCACTAACGCTTTGGAGTTATAGCAGGAGTACAACACTGCATCCTGGACTCACTGATTTGATTGTTCACGTAGAAGATGTTCTTTTAGGAAACCTTTTCTTTTTAAATGAGCCATATATGCATCATGTCTAGACCCACACCTAGGGTTGCCAATTTTCTGATTGCAGAAAACCGAACACCCCTGCCCCACCCCTTCTTTGAGGTCCCGCCTCTGCTCCATGCCTTGTCCCTCTATTGCTTGGTCTTTTCCCCACCCCACCCCCACTCTCGCACATTTTCACAGGGCTGGGCAGAGGCTCGGAGTGTGGGCGGGGGGCTCTGGGTTAGGGCAGGAGAATAGGGTGGGGGTGTGGGCTCTGTGGTGTTCAGGATACGGGGTGGGTTCCAGGATGGGGCAGGAGGGTGGGGTGTAGGTCTGGGCAGTGCTTACCTAAGGCGGCTCCCAGAAGCAGCTGGCATGTCCGCCTCCTAGGCGGAGGCGCTCCCAGGCAGCTCTGTGCACTGCCCCCATCCACAGGCGCCACCTCCGCTGCTCTTATTGGTCATGGTTCCTGGCCAATGGGAGCTGCGGAGCTGGTGCTTGGGGTGGGGGCAGTGTGCGGGGCCCCCATGGCCACGCCTCCACCTAGGAGCCAGAGGGAAATGTCTGCCTCTTCTGGAAGCCACAGGGAGCCTGCCTTAGCCCCGCTGTGCCACTGACCGGACTTTTAACAGCCCAGTCAGCAGTGCTGACAGGATCCGCCAGGATCCTTTTTCGACCGGGTGTTCCAGTCGAAAACTGGACAACTGGCAACCCTACCCATGCCTATGTGACAATTTCAATGTACTCCCTCCACTGCAACCACCACATGCTTCTATAGCATCTTTCATCAGATTATCTCCAACTGAGTTCTGATTGGGGAGGGAGGTGGTGGCATTCTTCAGAGCTCCCCTGTGAGGAAGATATTTGTTAAACTTTTGACAAGTAAGGAACATGAGTCACAGAGAAGTTGTCTTTTTTTGTTTGTTTGTTTGTTTTTGGTGTCCCCCCCCCAAACTTGGGCCCCTGAAATTAAAATCAAAGAGGCTTGATTTTTTTCAGAGGGGCTGAACACCCCCAGCTCTCATTTATTTCCTTTATCTAATTATATTAGCATATAGGAGCTATAGCAACTAGGAGCCCCAGTCATGAACCAGGACCTCATTGTATTAAGTGATCTACAAACACAAAACAAAAACAGACCTGGCCCAAGGAGATTACAATCTAAGTATCTGACAGGAGATAACGGATGGATACAGATTCAAGGGGGGGGGGGGGATACCACACCTAAGAGTGCTACGCACCTATGAAATTCAGGCCACTTGTATTTAGTGCTGTGGAAATGTAATCTTCTGTCTGGAGAGCTGCCCATCTTGGACAAATGTAAGCTTCAAAACTAGACGTCTCTAATGGACTCCTTTCTAATACCTCATTCTTGTCAGTGTATGAGGAAAATATATTTACCCAGCTGTGTGCATGCAATTTGAGTACTTGTATAAAGAAATGGCTATTTAGTCATATGGGTCAGTGAGACTTGTGTTCCTTGGTCGCTTAGGCACTATTGAAAATCCCACACTTCTGGACATTTGTGTACCCACATGTAGACAGTCCATTACAGATGGATCTTTTCACTTGTACCTTGAGAACCCTGTCTTAACCACTTTTTTAATAGCACTGTTGGTACTGCATCATTTGTCAGAGTATAGTTAAACCGCAAGTAATCTCTACTGATGAAACTTCACTACGTCAGTGGAGTTAAGCAGCGGAGATCTGGACCCCAAGCCTCCCTGTGGGTATTGAATTCCTAGTGCTCTTCTGGCTAAGAGTTGTACTAAGTGACCCACACTGACAGCTAGATTATATTCTACTCTCTCACCTTCCAGAGCGAACAGTCAGCATATTTTGGCTATAGCAGTAATTGCAATAACACATAAAGGAACTCTTAAATGACTAATAAAATATTGAACTGTTTAGATGTCCATTAGTGTTAATAGCTAATCTTTAGCACTTCTTGTAGTTGTCCTTTTCAAACAACAGACTAATGCAGTGCTGGAGTCTAGGCTACAAAAGGCAAATACTTTTACATTATATTACATCCGTCTGTATTATTAATGGCATTACAGTATCAAGTTGATGATTTATTAATACGATACTTAGAGGCACTGAAGGGAAATGCTCTTGTGACGTAGTGCACTTAGAATTACAGTAATATTAATCGTTCTAGTATCCTAATGTTGTGCTATTGCACAGAAGTATAACATCAGAAGACTGAGGGCCTGAATCTCACCTCACTTACAGATTTTTTTTTTCCAAAAGAGTTCAGCAGCACCCATTGAGGAAGAATAGGAGCTGCTAAGTGCAGAACTCTTCTAGAAATTTGCCCCCCTTGGTGAGTGCTGAGCATTGAAAATCTGGCCCTGAATCAATAGTAGTTCCATTCAGGAATGACCGCTTTCTTCTTAAGCATCCATCGATGTCTTGGTCTTCTCAAGATGAGAATGCTCAAATCAAGTGCTGTGTAATTGGAATGAGAAAGGGTTGGGGAAGTGAAATACTCCTTTTCCCCCTCTGCCCACTATACCCCCACACAGCAGGGTCAATGTCCAGGGCTGTTGGAAAGCCCATTCATCGTGGCTGTTGGCCCAACATATGGGAACATAAATAGGAACATAAGCCTATAACTATTGGAAGGGTGTAAACACTATGCAAAGAGAGATTTAGTATGGCATATGGTGGTATAACTAGGGGTAATGGAGTGAAATTAGGAAAAGAGAAATTCTGGCATCATTGAAACTTCCTGATGGCTTGATCTCTGGGGCTGCAAAATAATCTCCAAAAGAAAGAGAGACAGACCCCCGGCTCTAGACATTTAAAATGATACTGGAGCAAATGCTAGTAAATGTACACTAGGAACTTACTGTGAATGTACACAATCCTACATTAGCAAGGAGATGACTCAGACTCACACAGCAACTTTTCTATAAACATTTATGGTTCTGCCAGTGTCATCTCTGTATTAAGAGAGAATCTATACAAACGCCATAGTTAAGATTTGCATTCAAAACACAACAAAAAACTCTACCCTTCAATGAAAGAATTTTTTCTCCAAATTTGTCAGTTATTCCTGAGAGCCACTGAATTTTTTAAAGAAAAATATTTCCAACTTTTTAAATTATAAATAACACATTAGAAAGTTTACCATTACATGTATGTCTACATTCAATTTATTTTACTTTGACTGGGGTTGGAGTTCAGATTGCTTCCTTATTCATTCACTAGAATCCTACTCCCTAAATAGCCCCATTGATCATTTTTTGACTGGTTAAATGTAGTGATTGAAAGGGACCGGGGGCATTGAGCAGGAGAGCCTGTGGCTCAGATTCTTAGCTGCTGAGGCCTTGTGTACACTACCGGGTAAGTCAACATAAGTTACGTCGCTCAGGGGTGTTACACTTGCTGTGTATGCTGTTTTGAAATATTAAAATCTAGGGTGGGGGAACACAGGTCCAGTCACTTTCTCAGATAATAAGATAATAAGTGGAATAAGTCAAATATCATACAACATAGCTTTTTTTTTTTTCTATAGTGATGTATCTTTAGCCATAAAAATCTACCACTTTGGTCTTTAATGCAGACACTATAAACTTGTATATGTACAAATCTTTAACAATTACTTAATTGTTTCTTCAGGAAAGTCATGAGAGAGAATGTGATCTCTTAAGTAGGGGATGTCAGTGTACTGCTGAATTGTTATGTGCACTAGGTTCTGTCTTGACTGGTAACTTAGACATGTGTATTAATAATAAACAACACCATTGAAAAAAATTGATCAAGAGCCTGATAAACTCATACCTACTTACTGGGAATGCCAGGGGTCTTCATTAGCAAACACATATTACCCCAGAGAAGACTGTATCTACTGAAAGACTTTGCTTAGCAGCATGGACAATTCCTTTATCATCAACTCTTCCTAGTCTGTAGCTGTTCAGGGCTAAGTTGAAACTCCATGATCCCTCTTTATATAATAAAGCTTTAAACAGACTTTTGAAATGGAGTGAAATTCTACTTTATAGCCTTACAGCTTGCAAGGAAGTTTAGGATTTACACCCTTACAACTAAAGTCTTTATACACTTATGGCAACTGAGATTTTACAAACTGCTTGGCCCTTAATCATATTTTGATTTAAGGTTTTTCAAGATGATGAAGAGGACCATGAAAATGCATCAGCTTCTCCTTTGCTCACACCAAGAGAGTACATGAACAAGGGGAAACTTGATGAAACTAAAGGACAATAAATACAGAACAAATGCCCATACAGAAAGGACTTGGTTCCTGAATTGAAGCCCCAGTGAAAAGAGTGGGCTTTGTGTCAGGCCCACTGGATCCATCAGGCCTTCTCAGAGTAAGGTGCTAATCCACATGGCCCAGATCCACAAAGGGATGTGGGTGCTGCAATGCTGAACGTCTGGGGTATCTCGATAAGTGCAGCACTGCTGTTGTACCACTGCAGTGCGTCCGGTGAAGATGCTCTATGCCAAGAGGAGAAAGTGCTCCCATCAGCATAAAAAAAAACTATCTCTGCGGGCAGCATAAACTATGTAAGCAGCAGATGCTCTCCCACTGACATAACACAGTGTGCACGGACACTTATGTTGGTCTAACTGTCACACAGGAGGGTGGAATAGTTACACCCCTGAGCGACAGAAGTTTTGCCAACATATAGGCTGTAGTATAGACGTGGCCTTAGGCACCTAGAAAATCATAGAAACAACATGGCAATCCACAAAGCCTGACTTAGGTTTCTAAACAATCTGTACAATGAATGTGGGGAGAGAGTGCCTTAGAACACAATCCACAAAAACTTGCATACTAGGCTGGGAGTTGCCAACTATAGAGGTGTTTGCTAGTCCCTGACCATTCAGAGAGAGATACCTCCCTGCAGCCCAGATATAGACACCTATCTCTGCTTAGCGATCCCACCACCTAGAGGCAGGTGACTTAGGCACCTAAGGTGTTTTGTGCAGGAATAAGTTAGGTGCCCACTCCAGACACGGAGGAAGTGGAGGTATCTACATTAAAACGTTTAGCCCAGTGGTTAGATCAGTCGAATCCTCCTACTCCAATCATTCTTGAATTATTTATTTCACAGTGGAAGAGCTTCAACTGGAGTGAGTGAAGGAGCCCCCACCTCAGAATGTCCCATAGCTCATTGGTTAGAGTATGATCCTGAGAGGTGGTAGAGCCCTGATCAAATCCTTTCTCCCACTCTGGCAGAGTGGGGAATTCAACCTGGGTCTCCCACAGAGTCATTCTCACTGGTCTAATGGGCATATTTATGTAATTATCCACAGTGGAGCAGTTGCTGGACCAGAGAGAACGAGAGTGATTCTGTAGGCCCAGTGGTTATGGCACCAACCTGGGAGGTGGAACACCCACGTTCGGTCCAGTCCCCCCTACTCCAACCACCTGTTCATTATTTGTTTACAGAACAATCTCCTGAAAGGGTGGGAGATCCCTGTTCAAATCCTTCCCCAAAATAATTCCTAGAGCAGATCTCTTAGAAAAACATCGAGTCTTGATTTAAAACTCATCACTGATGGAGAATCCACCACTACCCTTGGTAAATTGCTCCAGTGGTTAATTTATCCTCCCTGTTAAAACTGTGTGCCTTAGTTCCAGTCTGAATTTGTCTAGCTTCAACTTCTAGTCACTGGATTGTGTTAAACCTTTCTCTGCTAGATTGAAGAGTCCATTATCAAATATTTGTTCCCCATGTAGGTACTTATAGACTGTAATGAAGTCTCCCCTTAACCTTCTCGTTGTTAAGCTAAATAGACTCCGGGAGCTCAATCTATCATCATGAGGCAGGTTTTCTAATCCTTTAATCATTCTCCTGGCTTTTCTCTGGAGCCCCTTCCATTTATTAACATCCTTCTTGAATTGTGGACAGCAGAACTGGGCACAGTATTCCAGCAGTAGTTGTATCAGTACCTGTCATACCTATAAAGGGAAGGGTAACAGCTCTCCTGTGTACAGTACTATAAAATCCCTCCTGGCCAGAGACTCCAAAATCCTTTTACCTGTAAAGGGTTAAGAAGCTCGGGTAACCTGGCTGACACCTGACCCAAAGGACCAATAAGGGGACAAGATACTTTCAAATCTTGGGGCGGGGGGAAGGCTTTTGTTTGTGCTCTTTGTTTTGGGGGTTGTTCGCTCTTGGGACTAAGAGGGACCAGACATCAATCCAGGCTCTTCACATCTTTCTGAACAAGTCTCTCATATTTCAAACTTGTAAGTAAACAGCCAGGCAAGGCGTGTTAGTTTACCTTTGTTTTCTCAACTTGTAAACGTACCTTTTACTAGAGTGTTTATCTCTGTTTGCTGTACTTTGAACCTAAGGCTAGAGGGGGGTCCTCTGAGCTCTTTAAGTTTGATTACCCTGTAAAGTTATTTTCCATCCTGATTTTACAGAGATGATTTTTACCTTTTTCTTTAATTAAAAGCCTTCTTTTTAAGAACCTGATTGATTTTTCCTTGTTTTTAGATCCAAGGGGGTTGGATCTTGATCCACCAGGAGTTGGTGGGAGGAAGGAGTGGGGATGGTTAATTTCTCCTTGTTTTAAGATCCAAGGGGTTTGGATCTGTATTCACCAGGGAATTGGTGAAGAGTTTCTCAAGGCTTCCCAGGGAAGGGAATTAGCTTTGGGGATGGTGGCAGCGGACCAGATCTAAGCTGGTAGTTAAGCTTAGAAGTTTTCATGCAGGCCCCCACATTTGTACCCTAAAGTTCAGAGTGGGGAAGCAGCCTTGACAGTACCCAATAGAGAGGTAAAATAACCTCTCTACTCCTACTAGAGTTTCACCTGTTTATTTTCTGGACCTTCTGATTTTAAGATGTCTAACGTGAAAAGCTCTGTGGAAGCTTGAAAGTGTCTGTCTTTCACCAACAGCAATTGGTCCAATAAAAAGATTACATCAGCCACCTTGTATCTAAAACAGCTGTTCACTAGTCTCCTGAGATACTAGTGGAATAGACAGTGTTTTATATTATATTATATTATATTTTATATTTATATTAAACATCCTGTCTTTCCCAAATACATGACTATTTGTGGAGCTCTTGTATTGTTGATTCTAGTAATGGAGCAATACCATTATTAAGATGAATAAAAATATCAGAATCTCGTCTTTAATCCAGTGCATCTCATCTGAGTTTTTCTTAACTAGGACCTCTGCAACCCAGTTTACCAACAAACATTTTGTACACAAGTAATTACTAACCGGGCCTCCTATTTAAAAGTTATGCATGTGCTGAAATGCCTTCCAGGATAGTTGTTTCATTTCATAAAGCCTGGAGTAACCATTTCAACTAGAAAAGCTACATTTATTTTAAGCACTTAAAAACCTGTACTCACTGTTTAATTTATTTAAATAACTCCACAGGTACTCTTTCATGATGAGCTCAACACTTTAAAAAAAATCTGTAAAGGTATGAAGTTAGACTTGAATGGGGCATCAGCTGCTGCGTACAGTAGTTTAGAAATAATACTTAAAAAGAAATTGTCCCAAGAGAAGCATCTTGATCTTGTAAAGACATCTGTAGTCGGCTCAGATTTCTAGCATGGCATCTCATTAAATATAAAATATAGGCATAGGAGTACACACTTTATTTGCAACACTTAAAAAACAAAATTAGCAATCTGTTTCTGGAAAACAGCCAGGGTCAGCAAAATTTGGATCTGGTACACTTTTAAAGTTAGATTACAACATGTAACACATTTTGGTATAAAATAAATCCTTTTCCAGCATCACATCCTATATTATTCTTAAATCATTACCTGGATATATTATGTTTATATATTGATAGCAACATATCAAATATTGATGAAGTCTGAAATTAAGTTAAGAACATTGGATCTCATTCTACTCTCACTTTCACCAATTTTATACCATATTAATTCTATATAGAGCAGTGTGAATAACAGACTCTTTGGTTTGCTGGGAATTCTGAATGATCAGAAACTATTTTGTGTCAAACTGAAAATGTTTCAAAAATTTTGGTGAATCAAAAAGTCAAGTGCATTGGTGTGATGGGGTATACAAACTCCATAATGGGCAACAAGGGCTTCAGGAGCTACTCTGGGCTCACCCAGCCCCTCCCTGCCCCACCTGCAAGAGATGCTCAAACTGGCAGAGGAGTTAAAAGGGAGCAGAACAGCTCACTTGTGGGCAAGCCAGGGAAGAGAGAGAGGACTTTTATGTTGCATCTTCTGAAGAAAGGCAGGATCTCTCCTATTAACTGGCTGAAAGTCCCTCCCTGAGAGAAGGGAGGCCCTTCTTCTGATAGACCTGAGAGGGAGGCATTTCCTCCTCTCATATACTAACCATGCGTGATTCCCTCTGGTGGTGGTTTTTTTTTGTTTTATGGACTAGCCTTTAAGGGGAGAGTCTTGGAACTGACCTGGATGGAGGGTCAAGGCATGAGAGGAGGCACCTGTTGCCCTAAAAGGGAGAAAGCTACCACGCCATGCCTGGCTGTGAAGAGGTGCCAAGCGGTGATCTGATCCACTTCACGATCTCCTGTTACAGACTGCGTACTTTGGAAAATATTTTGGTGGAACTCAAGGAGCTTCTGTGTCAGACCCATTTTTTTTCTCCCTTTCATTGCCCGAGGCCTAGTGGGGAGGGCTTTGGCTTCCCTACCAAAATACTCCCTCTGTCTGTTGAAGGCTCTCAGCCTCTGAGCACTAGACCATGCTTCCCATGAGTTAAGACAGTCACAGTTGGGTTGAAAAACAACTGACTGACAAAAACAAAATACTTCATCTTGATTTTTCACCATTTTAAAACATTTGTGTATTTTTTTTTTCAGTAAAACTAAAAAATTATATGAGAAGTCATTTTGAACCAAAATATCTGCATGTCGTTTTGAAAATGGCAAAATATTTTAGATTTATTTTTTTTTTTAACCAAAACACTTTTTGGCAAAACCAATGTGAATTAACTAAACATTTCAGTGTAGCCAAACCTTCATTTTTTGCCGCAAGAAAAAGTTTTGGCTGAAATGTACCCCAGCTCTAATGTTATTGGCTTAAGTAGAAAGGCTCATTGCTACATACTGGTGTACAAGAATGGAAAGTGAGTCCCACTGGTGTCAATGGAAACCCTGATGAATCGTTGAGGAACTGGCAGGAACAATCATCTCACCCTCCATTGAGGAGATCTTTCTTCTGATGGTCAAGGTTTTGCATGACCTTGGAGTTCTTTCGAAGTACCCAAATAGCAACACTAGCCATAAAACCTATTTTCCATCAAGGGGAGACAACTTCCCTTTTGAATGTAGGCCCAGCCAAAGTGATCTGTGCTCTTGTCACCTCCAGAATAGATCAATGATATGTTCTACTTGAGGTTAACTGTGAAGAGCACACCAAAGGTATAGTTGGTTCAATTGGCAATTGGAATACCTGCTAGGCAAGGCAGACTGAGTGAGCACAGCACATATGGGTTGTGCGCTCTACACTAGCTACCTATCCAATTGTGGATCTATATCAAGGTCCTAACTCTAATACTTACAGCTTCCAGCAGGCTGGTGCCTAGTTAACTCAAAGGCTGTCACATTTCGGAGACCCCACCAGCAATGTTACATTCCACTTAATGAATACCCAGGGCCAGAGTATTCTGAGAAGAACCTGGGTTGTGGAATTCCTGCTGCAGATCAATATAAACCAACTTCTGGGGATAATACAATGCTCACTGGCTTGCTTCAGCTGTCGGTCATTAGTGGTAGCCCCAAGATGACCAACCAACACTTCTTCTGGAGGAAAAACAAGAATGATTCCACTTAAGATAGCTAAGTAAAAAGAGGGATGATGGAAAGGATGTACATGGTACTGAGAAACAGTACTCTGTGATGAGAGCTATGGAAATACATAAATAGCTTGATCTGGGGCAAAGAGAATGAATATTCAGTGTGTGTATTTTTTTTGTGTTGAGCGCCATAGTTTGCAGCAGTCAGCTTGCCTCAATGCCTTCTCTGCACAAACCCAGTGGCAAAGTGTTTTCCTGTTTTTAATAGCATGCTTGTGTAACCTTCTCTGTCTGCTTTTGACTATGAACATTTTACCTTTCTGTCTCCCTGGCAGAAAAACAAACTCTGAATGCTAATATCATTTGCTAGCAACAGGTGTCACATCAATCAAAGAAGAATATCTGCTCCCACCTCTCAAGTATGCATGAACCTGGCAAGTTCTCAGCTCTTATAGGATGACAGTGATCTTGAAGGATAATTGCTTGTGAAGGAGCAACTCTTGAATTGGTGAAGGATAGGATCCGGTTGTCTTTCTTCAAAAGAGTATTTTTTTCTATGCAGATTGAAATATTACCAATGCACTATGACATTCATTTCATTCAGCTTGTGCCACATCTGTGGTGTGCAAGAATTCTCATTAAAATGTTATAAAATAGGAAACATGGCAAATAGAAATATAGGTGCTAAATATAATTACAATTTTGATCACCAGAAACATTAATTCTGTTTCTCATAGCCTTCCTTAATCTCTCATGATCTTGGCTAAAGAAGGTCAACAAATACTCTTTACTAGTGTGGTTAGTAATGTGAAGACATAAAGTGAGTTAAGTTCACTATATATGTGCTAAAAATGATTAGTTTGGGGGGTTTTAAGATGCTACTTCTGCTTCTATTAAAGGCAATACCAAAACTCCCACTCACTTTGGAGCCAAAGAACTATAAGTGAATTTTGTGTTTGATCGGTGCTAGACTCTAGAGACTGATGGCCATTTAGCCACAGAATAGATATTGCCACATGCAGCAGAAGACAAGCTTCTATCTACTATGACTCAGCTTTGTCAGTAAAGCTTATAGCTCTAAGTGGGTACTTGAATTTGAATGCTGAGGCAATCCAGGGTCTTTCTGCTAAGACTTCCAAAAAGTGTGAATGAGCTAGAATGAGAAACCACACTAAACCATTTACATGAGAGAGAGCACAAAACTCCAGTTCCCCCTTAGCTCTTCCCCAACAAATGGAACGCCATACCTCTGGGTGGGTGTTCAGCAGCAGGGATCTAACTTCAGACCTTTGGAATCTCTATTGCTTAAGATAGAAGACCTACCTCTGTGTAGCTCAAAGCCACTTGGAGACTCTCAAAACTCTAGGTGGTCTAGCCACTTTAGGGAGTGGGCAATGGACAAAGATCCATGCTATAAGTGTGGATTATGTAAACATTATTGCATGTGGGAGGAATATTTATGATGGAAGGATTTTTGTAACCGAATATGCCTGTTTTCACATACAATATAAAATGGAATAAGAAATAACATTTTGAATGAAATGTTACTGCAATTAAATTTCTATTTCTATTTAAATGGGGTTTTTTTTTTTTTTTTTGATTGGTCAAATAAGCCACAGGTCTAGGTTCAGATATATCAAACCCCCACAAAAAAATGCAGAAATTGGGCTTGTTTTTGGCTTAATTGGCTTGTGAGTTGCTCATTGGCTAGTTTTTGGCTTGTTGCTTCTTCTTTTTGATTGGCTTCCGGCAAGCAGGGGCAAGGGGGAGGTAAGGGGTGGAGAAGAGAGTCGGGGTGCACAGCGGGCCCACCACAGTCCCATACTGCATGCCAGGGGGATCTAATCACATAGAGTGTTGGGGTTCTTAAAGATTGGCTTGGTTTGGCCTTGTTTTGAAATGGGATTAGCTTGTTTTTTGACTTACTGTGAAAGTAGGTGTGCTTATTTACCACGTGAAAGTTGGAAACTGTATAGAATCTATCCCACAGGGCAGCAGCCATTGAATGTAGTCCTTTTCTCATAGGAAGTGGCTGTATTGTATATGAGCACCCTCGTTCTCTCTCTCTCGTCCTGTCAGAGGAAACTGTTGAAGGAGAGCAGTTGTATACTCGTCCAGGGGTGGGGGTGAGGTGTGCGTGTGTTTTTGTTTTTTAGTCCGTTTTGTTTTAGGGGCAGCTTTAATATTTTTTTGTCAAGCCTGTGACACCAATCCACCATCCTTTCACCCCTTCCAAGTATATACAGTCATACATACATACAAATTTGTTTCCTCCCATGAACCCAGAACTGAGTCTTTTCTACCACATTCTCATAGTACCATACATTATATACATAAAAAACACAATTTTTATATATCGATTATTTTTGTTTAAAAAAGCATTTTCTCAGACTACTACATTAAAGACTGCTGTAAATGTATTCAGAAATCAACTTTCATTTTTTTTAAATACAAAATCACCTATCATGCACTTGTACTTGAGACTTTTTGACAGTTCATGTTGTAGTGACATCATCACAAGCCCTGAGGGTGTCGTGAGTCATTGGAGATCTCAAGGTGGTCTTGATCTGTTGGGAAACACTAGGTCCTACAAAAACCATAGTAGGTTGCATAGTCAAGAAATACATGTTCCAGCACAGGTGGGTGGGTATATCTGCAGTGAAGACATTGTCTGTGTCATTTGAGCAAAGATTTTGTGGCAGGTTTGTCAGGCTGCGCTCCTCAAAGCCAGAATGATTATCTGTGAAGTTTAAGATGTGAACGCTCCATTACTCTACACATTTAAACCACCATCACTATGACAGGGAATTTTATGGTTTACTTTAAAATTATGGGCCAGATTCTCAAAGGGGGTAAATTGGCATATCTCCATTAAATGCATTCCACCAAATTGCAGGAGTTTTGCTTTAGACATGGGTTCACTGAGGAGGTAAGTTGGTGGGAGGGATCTGGTCAGATATTTAGCTATAATAGAGGACTCACATTTTCTTTTATTACATAATCTGCCTCCTTTACATCTGCTATGGAATTGCTTCAGTCAAAGGGAAGCCAATGCCGGGGCATGGAGAAGAACATGGTAGTAATTAGAGGTATGTTGAAACAGACGCATTTCTGATGACATGTATAAAAGTGGTTTCTGCCAATGGAATTAGAGGAAGAGTGTTTAGTGTTTAACAAGAGGAAGAGAATTTGCAATATACCTCAGGATAGAGGGGACAGATCTTGGTTCCCTAAGGGTAATGCTATACTGCAGCAAAACATCTGCAGCTGGCCCACGTCAGCTGACGTAGGCTCAGGCTGCGGGAGTACAAAATTGCAGTGTAGATGTTCCAGCTTGGGCTGGAGCCTGGGCTCTGAGACCCTCTCCTCTCAGAGTCCCAGACCTTGGGCTCCAACCCTAGGCCAAATAGCTTCACTGCAATTCTATAGCCCCACACGATGAAGTGAGCGGACATGGGCCAGCCATGAGTGTTTTATTGCAGTGTAGCTCTACCCTAAGGGGCTCAGCTCAATACCACCTTACTGCTCTTCCTCCATGAAGCAGCTTGTGTATTACGTAAGGTGCAAGAGCACGAGCAGTAAAGGTGATAGTAGCATTGATAGGGCTCCCCAGGATCTGGAGGCCTGACAGTGTGGAGATCTGGCAGCACTATCTGAACTAGCCCTAAACATTTTGTAAATAGAGTAAAGGATGAGAATTTAAAGGTTTTGGTTGATGATGGCAAATCAAAGGTATTGTTCATGTGACCATCTTGATCAATGCCCTTTACACATTATTACACTGGGACGAGTTATTTTTCATGTAATTGCCTCATTTGAACTGCTTTTCCGTGGCTGGGAATCTTCAAAGTTGATTTTTTTTTTCAAAGCGGACGCTGATTTTTAAGAGCTTGCTTCATATTTAATTAAGATTACTAAAATCATTCCAAAATCTGTCATAGGATGAGGATGCCAAACAGGAGATCTGGATTCACCTTGGAGCAGAATCATTCACAAGCAGAAAACAGTGCAGCAAATGAAGCCGCCTAATGTATAGGAAGTCTTGTTTATTTGTATCTTTTTAGGCCTTCAATTTTAAACATTACAAGTGATTTGATGTCAGGTACTTTGAAAGGTCTCCAAATTTAATCTCCCTTTTTACCTTTGCCCAAACCAGTGGCAGCTTTAAAAAGTATGTTATGGAAAACCACTTCTTTAAACCTAGTATTTTGGTATATGCTTAAATTAGTAAGGAAAGCGATAAGTAAAACCCGCTCAGCACATCATTTTTAAATGTTTACTGCTTTGTTGTTTCAAAACCAGATTCCTTTAAAGAACTCCAAGCTCACGCTGCTGCGTCAATGTATTTTTAGTTCTCTAAGGGGAGGAAAAAGTACTTGAATAATATTTTTAATGGCTGAAAACAAATCATTCATTCTCCAACAAACTAACTAAAACCCCAAACTATCTCTGAGCGTGGAAAATGGATAAATTGGGCCAGATCCTCAGCTTCTGTGAATTGGCAGCGCCAAAGGAGCTATGTCAATTTGTCAGGCACTTTCAAAAAGCTTTAACTTGCAAGACAGTGTTTTGCTAAAATAATAAGTAACTTTAGAGATTTTAAAATGGAACTGCTGTCTATGGGTACAGAGTTGCAGTTGTACACTGTAATGTTCTCGTTACAGTCCTCATTCTGTCTATTAGTAATCAGCTACAATTTGAATCCAATTAAATATCTGAGAAAGCTACTAGTTTTCTTGTCTGTGTGCATATGGTAATTTACTATTGATTTGGAAATGGAGAGTATGCATACCATTTAATTAGATGCTCTCAAAAGTATTGTTACTTTCTGAAGCCTGATTTTGGTCAACAATGTAACTGCTGTCATTTTGGTGACCCAAAGATCCATATAATTGGACAATGATGGATATCACAGCACAATATGAAGGGTAGAAGATTCTTTGAGGCTGGCTGCTAGTTTTTTTCCCCACTCTCATCTTCCACTGCGACAGTGTCAACTGGCCCATCCAAATTGCCTGGGAGACACCTACTATTAAAAAGAGATAAGACAATCATGTTTGTCATCTGTCAGTTTTTGGTAGACTTCAGAGACTGTCTGTCTATTTAATGAGATCCCTTTTTCCTGCATGCTTTCCATTATAAAGCGGGATTCAGATTCACATATGACCTATTGCAGTTGCCACATTTGAATTATCTTCAATCTGCTTTGAATATAAAGTCTCTGTGATAGGGTGTTCAGTCCTGCAGGGGTTAAGGTGGCACAGAAGGGGGCAATTAAACTTATAGGCCACAAGTGGGGGGATAGTCAGGCTTGATTGAAGATCCTAATTGAAGATGAAGCCCAGCTGCACAGGAGCAGGTTGGGCTTATATAAAGCCAGGAAATGGAGAGCACAGAGAAGTGGGTAGGAGGAAACCCAGGGGAGGAGTAAGAGTCCGAGTCCTGGGAGCCTAGCCCTGCAGGCAGGGCCGACGAGAGAGGGGGAAGCCGGTACAAATTACCGGGGCCCGGCGGTCCGGAAGGGGGCCCGGGGCCTGGCTTTCCCCACCCCCAGCCCTGTTTAGCCGGTCCGCCCTTGCTGGGGGGCCCCAACATTTTTTTTCACCAGATCCCGAACCCGCTCTCGGCGGCCCTGCCTGCAGGAAGGTTTTACCCAGAGGAGTAGCGGAAGACAGAGTAGAAAGAAGCCCAGGGAAAGAGCAACAGGGATGAAAAGTGTGTTGACCTGGGATGCTGATGATAGGGCCCTTGAGTGGGAACCCAGAATATTAGGTGGGGAAGCCTGGGTTCCTCTACCAGGCACTGGAAAAGTGGCACTGAAGTGGACTGTAAGACTGCCTGACATGACATGTCAACAGCTTGTGGAGGGGGGCTTTGATACCCTGGAAGGGGAAGCCTATAAAGAACATAGCTGGAGGGCTGAGTCATGAAGAGAGCACCCTAAGTGCTGGAGAGCAAGAAGGGCTGTGGGGTGAGTGACTGAAGGAAGGGGATGCTAGACTTTGGATAGGATCTAATCCCCAGACCTGAGAGGGTACCATAGTGGTGAGTGAACCCCATTATAGTCCCTAGGGTGAAAAAGTAAACACTTTAATTTTACCTTTCTTCATGGATGCAATTCATTTCCAAATTACCCAGACTGAATTTGGTGCTGCAACTTTGATCTAATAGTCCCTGGTTTCTTGGCAGCAAAAATGTTACAATTTTTATGTTTTATCATACAGATTTTATCACTTTAATATGAAAATGGGTCATTCTCCACTAAACCACTGCCAAAGCATGACATTTTTACTATCCCCATTACTTCTGCAGTACACTTAAATTTGATTTATGAGAACACTTTATGGTATGTTTGTCCTTAGGAGGCTCTGAGCAATGAGATAAAGAATATTAATGTGATTCGCTTCAGAAAAGGAGAATGTGTTGCATGTTGATTGGCTGCAGCTGTAACTTACCAACAACAACGACAAAACAATCAAACTTCAACTATTGGGGGGAAAACGCCCAGAATTGTTTATTCTGAGGCGTCCCTACAACAGTTAAAAGAAATAACGTGAGGGAGGAAGGGGTGGGGAGTGAAGAAGTATCTCCTTTAACTATTTCAGTGTTAGAAATCCAAGAAGGTGGCATTGGATAATGCACAAAACAACAAGAAAACTTGCTTCAAACCGATTTTGGATTGACCCCTGCAGTGTCAGCCTTCACCTGAAGATGGCCAAGCCTGTCATTTAACTATTGACCTTTTTCAAATGAGGTGACTGTAATTGAAGAACATGCGGTGTATATTCCGTAAGACTACATTTTCAGAAGTAATTGAGACATCCAAAATTGTTAATCAGAGTGCTCAACCTGAGACCTCTTAAGGGGACATGACTTTCTGAAAGAGTTGAACGCTGACCTTTTAAAAATCAGGCTTCTTTAAAGGTGTCTGAAGTTGGGTATGCAAAATTGAGCCCCTCAGAGTAACTTGTGATTCCTTAAAATATAGGTCATGGTGTGTGTCTGCTGATTCCCTGAATTTACATTATGGAGTATGTCTGCAGTAGAGTCTGTGTGGAAGCAAATGTGAAGCTTTTGTTTAATTTTACCCTTCTGTCTCCAAGGGTCACTGACATGTTTGTTGTTATTGACTGATTTAATTGTTCCTGGCTCCTTAAAAAGGGAGGATTTTTGGAAGCTGGTTGAGAGATGTTGGGGAAACAACTAGATTTTTAGTGGAAAACTGAAGGTAAAGAGTTAGTATTTAGTCATGAGCTTTTATAAAACCAAAAAATAAGTGTGACTTTAGGGTTGATGGAGAGTGCTTGAGTCCATTATATATGTAGAGGGTCTTTTTTTTCCCTCTAAGAATGACTAAGGGTACGTCTATACTTACCCGCTGGTTCGGCGGCAAGCAATCGATCTTCTGGGATCGATTTATCGCGTCTTGTCTAGACGCGATAAATTGATCCCGGAAGTGCTCGCCGTCGATGCCGGTAATCCTGCTCCGCGAGAGGAGTAGGCGGAGTCGATGGGGGAGCCTGCCTGCCGCGTGTGGACCCGCGGTAAGTACTTTTAAGTTCGAACTAAGATACTTCGACTTCAGCTACGTTATTCACGTAGCTGAAGTTGCGTATCTTAGTTCGAACTGGGGGCTTAGTGTGGACCAGCCCTTAGATCCATGCTTCATTCAGAGGGTTTATAGTATTTAGAATTTACATCATGAGTCCTTTACAAAAAATTCTATGAATAAACAAAATGAGCATTTTCTTAAAACAAAAGTGCATGGCAAATCTGTGTGTAGGGTTCAGAATGCTGTGTATTGTTGGCCAAACAATAGCTTTCCACTGCAAAACTGATTTATTTATTTTGGCACCCTTTGGCATAGACAACCTTCCAGATAATGCCCTATGTTTTAGTCAATTAAGAATTAAAGTTGAATTCTTTTTTTTTTCCCAAAAGAAATATTGTAATATCTGTGGCCACCAAGGACAATATGGTTATTCCTATGCTGCATACAGATTCTGTCCATTTGTAACTTAATGCTGACAGTAGAGAGAGAATTGACATCTTCTTGCTCTAAAAAGTATGTATCCTTACCACTTGGGTTAATGGAGAATCTCCTTTAACTGTAAGAAATATAGGCCCTATGATGCATAGCAAAGCAGTTCTGATTCTCTCCATTAGTTGGCAGTGGTATAGAGGTTACACTATATGTGGGGCTCTATTATGTAGGCAGTTCTTATTCCTGTGAGCAATCGGAATAATCCTACTCATGTAAGCTAGGACTACGCATGGGAATAAGGGTTTCCAGAATCAAGCCAGTAGTTTTTCAAGAGACTAATATGGAATTCTTGAAATGGAGAGCTGGAAGGGAACTCAAGAGGTCATCAATTCCAGGCTGCTGTGCTGAGGCAGGTCCAAGTGTACCAAGGCCATCCCAGACAGGTTTGTCTAACCTGTTCTTAAAAATCTCCAGTGATGGGGATTCCACAACCTCCTATGGAAGCCCATTCCAGTGCTTAACTACCCTTAGAGTTAGAAAGCTTTTCTTAGTAGCTAACCTAAATCTTCCTTGCTGCAGATTAACCCCATTGCTGCTTGTGCTACCTTCAGGGGACATTGAAAACAATTGGTTCCAGTCTTCTTTACAGCAGTCCTTAACATATTTGAAAATTATCAGGTCTCTCTGTCTTATTTTCTCAAGAAAAAATATTCACAGTGGGGGGAGGAGGGGTGGTGCGTGCATGTGTGTGTGTTTTAAACCTTCGCTCATGTGTCAGGTTTTCTAAAACTTATATCCTTTTTGTTGCACTCCTTGGGACCCACATGTTTCCTAAAGTGTGCTTTGCAGTTTGATTTATCCTTTATTGATGCAAACATAAGCAAGTAGTAAGATGATTGCCTGGTAGGCATACTGGTGCAGATGGGCTCAGACTTGCCCATCCAGACCTTACAAGTTGCTTTCTTCCCTAGATCTTCCAATTCTTCTCCAGCAATAAAAGCACTAGCAGAGACAAAAAAGGTTGAATGCCTAGAAAATCCACATGAATCAAGACCCCAGTATGTAGCAAATGTTAATTTGCTATGACATAGCTGCATTTAAATAGTGACTATTATGAGCCTTTCTAATTTTTAACTTAGAAAGGCTCATAATAGCCATTAATAGGCTCATATTAAATGCAGTAGGTCAGGACTCATCTTTATTTATGTTACATCAAGCATGTAATTATTTCAGTGTAGGTTGAGATCTGATTAGTGAATATGCTGCAAAGATGTAGGGTTTTTTTATTAAATGCAATTACACTAATCAGTACAATGTTCATGCTAACATAGAAAGAAGGAGCCCATTTTGATCATGCCATATTGCATCGTTCCATGTCTGTTAAATCTACTTACTTTACCAAGTAGGAAAACCATATAGCAGCAGTTCCTAGGTGATACTGAAATTCTCCATATTGGCTCTGATTCTGAAATAAGTTCTGTGCATTTGGACTCCTGTTAAAGGGATCTCTACGGGGGGGTGTTTGTCACAGAGTAATACAAAGAGGGTTTTGTGAACATTGGTTCCAATAAAAGCCACAAATGTTCTCATGGGAGTAAAACTTTGTTCTGAAGGGAGATCATGGAGGAGGGGTGGGAAAGTGTTGTTGTGAATCTGTATATTTGCGTGAGTATCTGTCAGAAATGTTCACCAAGAGGTCAGCTTCAAAGGTGCTATAAGAAGCATTTTCTTACTATTCATCCATCAATATTAGTGCTACATACACGGACATTGGTTTGGTCCTAAGGATTTTGCTGTGAATTAAAACAGGCACCTTGTACTTCCTCCGAACAAGCCATATCCTACCAACAAGGGCCTGGAAACTGAGGTTCTTGTCTGATCTTCCTCTCAATTCTCCCAGGAGGGGAAGGATTGTTCTTTTTCCTTTCTGTGGGCTGTAGCCCCAGTTTCTTTGAAGTCCGCATACCCCAATCCTTTAATACACTGGTGGAAGTCATTATGGAAAAAAAATCCTATAAAGGTTTTAATAGGATTATACAGAAAGTAAAAGGTTTCTATAGAAATCATTCTAAACATCTGTAGGATTCAATTGAACACAAGGTCTTAGAACCATCTTATAGAATCCCATAGCAGTGATGCAGTTAAATTCTATAGGATAACTTGAGGGGAATAATAATAAAAAAAATAGAAAATATTATTCTATTGATGTCCATAGAGTTTTTCCATAAGGGAAATCCATCCATGGAGAGGCCCTGTGCCCCTGCAGTCATTCTCCGATCCCTTCAGCTCTGTCCTTGCTCTCTGGCAGTGTAGCTCAGTTGGACCTGCCACGTCAGACATTTCTCTGCCAGTGCCTGGCCCTCTTAAGAGGGATCCCCAGTGTAGAAAAGGCTCTGCAATATTTACTTTACTCAGTTGTGGGGCTGGTTGCAGGATGGGATCATGCATGTTGTCTCAGCCCAACCTTTGCTGCCACTTCCCCTCTTGTAGATCCTCAGACTTCTGGAGAAATGGCTCTGAGCTCCAGGGAAAGGGGCGGGTGGATGATGCCATGGAGCTTGCTGACCTCACTTTATGTGGGGTTGTAGATGATTACATATGAAGGGTTCCATCTGCATGCAGCTGTAAGGGTACCAGCTGGACCTGTGCTATTTATGATAGTAGAGCTCTTCTATTGGTGGGACTAAGGGCCTGATCCAAATCCCACTGCCACTAATGGCAGTTTCTTTAGTTACTTTAGCAAGCTGTGGACCAGGTAGTCTTTTGTATACATATTTGAATTCCACAGAGCCTGGAATTGTACTGTCTTTATTTGGAGAACACCTAGAATATTGTGTGGGTGATAATATAATCTTGTCTCTCAGACTGCGTGCAGAGCAAATCTGTTTTTCCCGTGGTAGAAGCAGCATACGTACACCCGCTCATTAAAGATGGAAAACTGAAAATACATTTTGTGGAACTGCCTTCCTAGTATTAATTTGGAAGTTCTGCTGCAGAGGATCCTGAAAGAGTGAGCTTGGCAGCACCTTTATAATTTCTTTAGTCAATCTGCTGACCAATCAGCTTTTTAAATAGTTCCTTGTGGAGTTGGATTCTCCTTAAGTAAAGGACCCACTGCATCTGAAAATGAAGTGTTGTTTACCCTGTGAAGTAACATTAATATAGCAGTTTCTGTATTATTGATGAAAACAAAATTGGTTCCTGTACCAATGATTTGACCATGTGTTTAAAAACAAGCGAAAATGCCTAATCATGACTCAAATACTAGATGTATTTCAAGAGACCTTGTCAGTTTAAAATTAGTCAATTTCACAAACATGAACTAAGCTTCATATACAGCATTCTTTTGAAAGTTGAAATAGCCAAGGGGCTGTGTCTGCCATTGGTACTGCTTACCCTGATGTGCCACATTAGGTTGTGGTGTTTTTGCAGCAGGCGTAGAAGCAGGTTCTGCCTCCAGAAAACAATGAGATCATGAGGCTTGATCTCCCCCTGCTGCTAAGACAGACCCCACTGCCAGCTCTCTGCTCTTCAGTAGTCCGTAATATTAATTGGATGCAACTCAGTGGCTAGCTTCAGCAACAGAGAACTCAAATAGAGCATTAAGGTTCTTCTCTACCCTTTCCACCTGCTTTTTATTGTTTCCCTTTTCCTAGCAATGTCTTCAGTTCCAGGGATGATATTCCCTCTTCACCCTTGCTTTTGTCAGGAGCAGATCTTGCATCTCTCTCATAGATCTGATCTGACCACGATCTAGGAAAGTGCTTGGCCTCTTTCTGGCATTTCCAGACTGACAGTTCTACCAGACATAGACCTGAGCACCCCCAGCTACAGCTGTATGAATAAAGGATTTTTCAGTTCATTGGTTTTTATGGGTGTGTGGGGGGAAGGCATTGTAGGTCAAACTGAAAACAATTATTTAAAAAATTGTGACTCAAACAGTGAAATTGTGTTTTGGATTGACCCAAATCATTTTGTTTCAGTTTCAGCCATTGTAAAATGTTTTTGTTTTAAGTCAATTTGCTTTTAATTTTATTTATTTTGAACTGAAAAAAAAATTACTTTTTAGTCTGAAAATATCAAAATGAAAGAGTTTGACAATTTTTTTTTTTTAGTTTTTCGACTGGAAAAAACTGCAATTGAAACAAATTTTGAAAAATGTTTCAATGTCAGTGGATCTGCATCTTTGACCAAAAAAGTTTAGTGCCAGAGTTTTCACCCAGCTCTGCCTGGCATCAGCAATTGCTTATACATAATGTTTTATTTACATTTTCTCTCTCCATAAACCTACAAAGTGATTTCTTGCAGCATGCATGCGAAAACGCCTCTGGCTCAAAGCCTTGTCCATGCAAAAACAAGAGATCCAGTTTCTATGAACATTAGTGCCAATGAAGCTCACTTGCTCAAATGTTTGTGGCAAGCAAAATGTAACTACTGATCTCTTGGTGGTCAAGAGGCATTGAACTCAAACACTGTTGTCAAAAGCAGGTGCATGTACAGCTTGGGATAAATATTGACCTTGCATCACTGGTAGCTGAAGCAGACTCAGTCTTCATAGATCAGACCTGGATGGGAGATGCGGGGCGGGGGAATGTAAGGGTACATCTACATTACAAAAAAAAAACCAAACCCTCCAGCACTGAGTCTTAGAGCCTGGGTCAGTTAGCTCTGGCTTCTGGGCTAAAATAGCAGTGTCAGGCTAGGTCTGGGACTCAGGCTCCGAGACCAACCCCTTGCCGTGTTTCATAGCCCAGGACGCAGCCTGAGCCTAAAAGTGTCTACACTGTTGTTTTGTACCCCTGCAGCCCAAACCCTAAGAGTCAGCTGGCCCAGGCCAGACATGGCATGCCATGGATTTCTATTGCAGTGTAGACATATCCTAAGATGCACTGAACAGTGAGTTAAATAAACAAGAACAGGTGAAGCAAGTTCACTTGTAAATTCAAATGATGTTCAAAGACAATATTTTTAGCATGAATCCAGGTCTAGGGCTGAGCATAGCTGATGTAGGGCATGATCCAAAGCCCATTTAAATCCATGTGAATCTTTCTATTGACTTTAGGAGAGACCTGTGGAGAGCTTTCAAACTCATCGAGAGAGGCAAAAAAACCCCTAGTGAGCTTGAGAAACTTCTTGCCAGATTATCAGCTTCTAAGATGAGTTAGTGAGGAGTCAGCCACACATTCTGAAAAGATGCCCAGTAAAGGAACAAATCACGGCCAAGACAAACTGCACCTGCTGTAAAACAAAACAACACACAAGGCAGACCCAGATATGTAGTTCCTCTAAGGGCTTCTCATGCCCTGACAACCAGGATTGCTGCTTTGAGTGCAGGGAAGAGCACAGGTGCAAAACATCTATTCACACAATTCTGGTATTGTAAAATTGGTTCTGAAATTACATATACACCGTGTGATAGCGCTCTGGGTGCTGTAACCAGGCAGAGCTTTCCCCCAGCGCCCAAACACACTGCCACATGCACAGTCTCTCTCAGGCTATTTTATTGTCCCAAACTTCAGAAAAACAAAATAATTCTTCAGTTCACCCTGGGCTATTACTCACAAGAGATTTCCCCCCCTCACCTTTGCCTTTCAAGATCTCACTGCCTCCCCTCCCCTCCCAGGGGATGCCAACAATCCTGCCTTCCTAGCTCTAATTCATCAGGCCCAGGTGCCCGCTTTTAAAGACTAATCTGGGCCAGCTGATGCAGCACAGGTGCACTGGCCCTGCTCTCTCTTAAAGGGCCAGAGTCACCCTTTGCCACACAGACTTTCAATTTGGGTGACTGGTGGCTTTAAAATTTGTTGTAATACTTTCAAAAGAAACCAAAACACTCTCTCCGGAAGGCTTCAATATATAAACATAAGTATGAGAGAGTGCGGTTGTCTTGAGGTTACATTATAGGAATTTAGGTCAAAGGGGTGGCTTTGTGCATGAACTTCAGATGGAGAACAAAGCAAATAGGAACTCTTTCTTTCTGATTATGTGGAGATGATGTAGAATCACGCCCCTCGGAAGAAGAAAGGAAAGGGAGACATAGGGGAAATACTTAGTGGGAGGTGGAGGCTCTGTCACCTTAACCATCCACTTCATGGATGATATTTCAAATTCACCTCTACCCCGATATAACACGACCTGATATAACACAAATTCGGATATAATGCGGTAAAGCAGCACTTCGGGAGGGGGCGGGGCTGTGCACTCCGGTGGATCAAAGCAAGTTCGATATAATGCAGTTTCACCTATAACGCAGTAAGATTTTTTGGCTCCCGAGGACAGCGTTCTATCGGGGTAGAGGTGTAGGTTTTGACAGTATTAAGTAGCGCAGCAAACATGGGAAGAGTAATCAGGCTTGTCCTGAGTACTGAAAGCTTTTTCTTCTTTCCTAGTCAAGAGTTAAAATGATTTTGCAGCTACGGCACTCACTAGGACTCAGGAGGCCATGGTTCTATGCTTGCCTCAGCCCCAGACTTTGTATATGACAGTGGGCTAGAGGCTGATATTTGAACACTGGTTCACTACCACCTTACCTTATGATCGGTCCTGTTGACTTGAATGGGCCTGTTTGTGGAGCCAGGTACTATTCAGAACTTCTCCTTTGTCTTTGTGCCTTAGTGCCCCCTCTGTTAAATGGGGATCATAGTACAAGTGTGTTTTTGAAAGTAAAAAATGTTTGCCAGGCACTCTGATAGGAAGGTAATGGGCTCCATAGAAAAGTCTGCAGGGGAGCAAGGCTTGGCTTGCCCTCAGAATAATACAAGCCTACTAAGACCTTTGGTTTAAATAGGGCTGGTTAAACCTTCAATTACAAGGATGCTCTGGCTGGAAGTATCAACAGATGGGAGGCTGGAGACAATACAGGGAAGCTGTCATCTTCCTCTTTCACAGCTACCATAACTGGTTGTCTATAGGAGTCAACATCTTCATTTTAAAATATAAAGTCTGAAATTTCAAATCCTCTGTCTGTCCTTATTGGCCTCTGCTATGCATAATCTCTTCTTAAATGCAAAAGAGCTGCTTTGCTTGTATTTTATTGCTACAATATCTGTTGCTGCACCTTTGTAAGCTAATGTGCTTTAAACTGATGAAAGGAAACCATAAAGCTGAATACAAGGTCATTATATTCAATCCTTTTCTCACTTGGCTCCTTTTATGATCTTGATGGTATCTACTCATGCATGACTCATCATGCAACTCAGTCACCAAAATGCTCTTTTGTGTCCCACAGCAGCCGGAATACTACTTAATCCTATAGCAATAGAAATGTGTCTCTGCATCACACAGAAACATTGAACTCTTAGAACTGTCTGTTTTTTCTTTCCCTGTCATTGGAAGTGCACTACTCACACATACAGGTGGCTCACCATGCCTTATCAGCATTTCAGTCCTTTCTGTAGCAGGCAGGTAAGAAATGTGAGGCTGGTTAACAGTGAAGGAAGGGGCATATGGTATAGGCACAAACTGTGAATTAGAACTGTTAAACAGTTGGAAAAGTTATTTGCAAATGTTTGGATGAATTAGACATTTCCAGGGTTAGGACACTAGCCTAGGACATGGGCTAGCTGGATTCAAGTCCCATCTCCACCACAGGTTTTCTATGTTACCTTGGCCATGTTACTTAGCTGCTTTGTACCTCAGTTCCTCATGTGTAAAATGGGGATAATCCCTACCACACAGGGGTGTAGGGAGGATAAAGCATTAAAAAAACTGAAGTGGTCAGATACTATGGTAATAGGGGCTATATAAATACCATAGATATAAACTACACGTTGATTTGCCCTTTTCACATGCCTTTTTTCTAGCTTCACACAAACATTTGTCTATTGTAAAAAAGGAAAGAAAAATACTAGAGCTAACATTCTTCTTTTCCTATCAATTTGTCCCAAAACAACACTTCCGCATTGCAGATCAACATGGTCTTTCACAAGCAGAAGTGTCAAGTTGAAACAATGAAACATGTTCTCCCTCTACCACCACGAGCATCTCTTGTTCTTTGTGTGAGATGACTAATAAAAAAGCAATGACATATAAAACAATGCTTCATCAGCACCTCATAAACAGTTCCCCAGAGCCCTGACATCAAGAATACAAACCCACCCTTCTCATGTAAGACTACGTACATATATGCGTACCATAATTATTTATTGACCAAAAACTGAATCCTAGTAAATTAATAACATGTCTTTTATAGGAAATGTGTTGGGTCATGGGAGATGTCTTAATGACAAGACAATATGCAGCCTTCTGGCCAGAGCTGTGGTGAGCAAAGAGGTTGTTTATAGGGATCTGACCACATACTTCTCAACTAGAGAAGTTCTATTGTCTGGTTGAATGGACATTGGTGAGAAAACATTGGTAGAGCCCATCCACTTGATATCCGCAGACCATGTTTGCAGATGGAATGCAGATAAAATTTTGTATCTGCACAGTGCTCTAAAAATTGGAGACCATTAATTTCAATACAGTAACTTATTGCTGAAGGTAGGCTGAGACATAATGCTAAAAACAACATTAAGGAGGTTGGTCTGCGTCCATGAACACCAGCCTCCAGTCCTCACATTAACCATTGAAATGAGATGGACAATACTCTGACTACATTATTTTCATCTAGGACCTCAGAACTCCTCTGGCCAGAGCTCTGTCACAAAGACAATTAAATAATCCAGAGAAGTATTTCTCTGTGACCTTTACAGCTGGAATCGTGCACAAGTGGAGCGTGCACAATTATTTTGTGTCAATGTGATCAGAGAAAGCTAATTTTGTGTTAACAACCTTTAATAATACAATAGCATAATTCTTGTAGTAGTGGTGTTTTGGGCAAGAGCGACTATAGAAGTAGTCCAGAAAATCCTTAATTGTGCAAGGGAGAAGGAATAGTTTGTAAATTTAGCAGGTGGTTTTTCTTAACTCTTAAATAACTTCCCCCTGAAAGAATCAAAGGCCCACTTATTTGATCAGACCACCACCCCGCACAGTTTCAACACCCAGTCAGAGAACATACATAATACTATATGACTAAGGATCACATAGAGATCAGGCCTATGACTATATATGATGCAAACAAGCCATAGAATGAAATTCATTTGGATGTAATATTAATGGAAATAATTAAAATAATTCATTGATATAGATTACAGTGTGAATTTCAAAGGAACTTAAGGGCATGAGGTTCCCCTCTCTCATTGAAAGTCAGTAGAAACTGGCCATCTAACTCCTTTTGGTTCCATTGACAATCACAGCACGTCTGTTTAAAAACAATTCATGCACAGAAATAAGGTAGAATCCAACTAATTAATTGTTCGCTACAAACGGTTTGCCCAGCTCTAGTGGAAACGCTGTGAGAATGTTTCTCTATCTCGCAACAGTGAAACGCCAAAGGAACTCTAACTGCTCCTGCCTTGTTCTTTTTAATAATCATAATGATCTCAATTTAATTGACATTTTGTATTAAATAACAGGTGTCTCTAGTATACCTAGTTCTGGTTCCCTAATGAATCATACCATTTACTCATTTAGGTATTACAACAAGATTTTTGTTTTCATGTGAAAATGAATTCTTCCAAAACTGTAAAATCTTTAGTTGAATCTCAAGTGATATGTTGCCAACAGCTCTTTCTGCAAAATTAAAATATTCAGAGCTAACCTGTTAAGGTGTTACTTACAGCACCTGCATGCAGAGAGAAGGGAATGACTGCCCATATGTATCCACAGACAACTGTGCAAAGAATTAGATACCTAGGGCCTGATTTCTGTCGCCCCCCCGCCCCCACTTCTTCCCCACAAGTGCTGTGCGCTCACTACTCTGCCAGAAAGCAAAGATAGTGGCTTCAATTCTTCAGCAGCTCTGAAAATCACACCCGTATTACTGTACGGACTCCATTTTGCAGAGCTGTACAATGGTACAGCTCTGCAGATCAAGGGAGGGTGCGTATATGGTGCCGTTTGCACAATCAATTGGTTTAATGGCAATTGTGGTGGCATAAATAAGTGTCTAGGTGCCAGAGTTAAATTCTGCATGGTAGAAACATGGAGCAAATGAAAGCAAAAATTGCCACAGAGAGCTTTGAAGTGGAGTGCAGAGTGAAAAGGCACTTGGTCAAGATGGAAAGGGTATGTGTC
The DNA here is from genome assembly GCF_028017835.1 of Emys orbicularis. Lineage (NCBI taxonomy): Eukaryota > Metazoa > Chordata > Testudines > Emydidae > Emys > Emys orbicularis. The sequence continues at coordinate 117,465,221 of NC_088688.1, read as the reverse complement.
CTGTGGGTAAACATTTATATTCCAAAGATAAATATATGGGAAGGAGTTGGTAATTAGGGAACAAAGAGGACAAACTTAATCATGAGACAGTGGTGCAGAAACTTTACTAGGTGTATACAAAAAACCTGAATGTTTGAGCCGCTGATGTAAATAGATGGGATGTAGCAATGTAGAACAGCGCAGGGGAGGAAATATAAGAACAAATATACAGGAGGAAAGGGGCAAACCCATAGACTTTTTGCCCGCAGACCTGGCATTCATTTATTATTTACAAAGGAGAGTCAGATCAGATATTTGCCTACAACTTATTTCACTCACCCTAGGGACTAATTTTGGCAGGGCTTTCTCTAAAGATTAAAATAGAAAAGGAAAGGCAATTTAAATAATATAAACAGGCTGATGAAGCGGGGTCCTTGGCTTAAAGTGTGAGACTTTAAACTGGCTTGACTGTCTCCAGTGTAAATTAAGCAAATTGAGATCAAATTCATAATGGCCTTCAGCATTCATACTAGTAAAACCTGTGGGCTTTGACAGCTAGGTAGGGGGAAGTTAGGGTTCTTTGTTGCTATGGGGGTAGTTTGGGACTCTAGCATAAGACCATTAGCCAGTTTTTAATGCTAAAGTCATCATCATTGGAGTAGTTAACAATGCTGATATTTAAAGAGCCATACTTAATATCCCATTGAGAAGGATGGAACAATTCACACTTCTCAGAGCTATAATTCCAAGCTATATGCAGACTCAGGGACATAATAGTGCATTGGTTGACTTTTTTCCCCACATTCACTGTGTTATCAGCATAAGCATAATGGCTAGAAATGTTTGGTTTGGGTTTTATTTTTGGGGGGAGGAGGGTTAAATGGGGCATATTTCTGTTGCAGGTGCTGAAATCACACAATGCATAGGGCCCTGATAATGCCATATGAAGGCATGATGCCTTCTGAAACCCCACTTCAGCCTGTGCACCTTTTCTGAGCATAACTGTGTCTTGTAAAATACATCTTTGCCTCAGTGAAATGCAGCTATCTGAATACAAAGACCACAATTTACATAGCACAGTATTTCATCAGATGTTTATGCATAGCACCGTTCACCCCAGAACCTGAGTACCCCACAAGGGTTAAAAATGTGACATGTGACACTGAGAAATAACATATAAATGTTGTGGCTTTTGCTGTATATTGGCTGTGGGAAACAGCTTGGGAAGGTCAAAAGTTTACTTTCATTTTCTGTTGCTGCTGCTTGCCTCTAGGCAGAATATGGTGAGCTTTTTGAAGCAGTACAATGTTCCAGCTTTAAAAATAAAAGGAAATCAAAGCTCTTGGGAAAGCTTGCAGTTTACTGCCATGGTTCTCAAACTATGTCACGTGCATCACCAGTGGCCCGTAGAGTGTTCCTACAGGTCTTCAGAATGAAACATTTGGACAATTAAGTAGAAGGGAAGGGGAAGTTGGGAGGGGAGATGGTTGGCGGTTGCAGCTTGCTCATAAGTGGTCTGTAAATGGAAAAGTTGGCCTACTGGATCTGTAATTTATTAAAGAATGTATACCTTATATTCTCTACAAGAACTGCCTTGTGTCCCTCATGCTAAAATAGCTCATATTCTGAAAACAAACCACTCTGTCTCATAAAGAGGTACTTCAAACTGAGGAAAAAATTCAAATACAATGCAAGTTGTACAAGAGATCATCTTTAATAAGAAACCTTCTGTCTTAAGAGGCTGCTACAGCATCTTATCAATGGTATCAAGTACAATATTCTCTCCATTACTAGGAAACCGCTCCTGTTAAACAGCACATTTTGTCTGTGTGGTTGTTTAACACAAGTTTCACCACACAAAGGATTTAAACGTGAATTCATTTACATTTAATTTGTGTTCATGATTTTTACTTTTTTTAGCAAACTACAGACTTATTCCTGATTAAACAAGTTCCCCTCACCACTATCCTCTATTACCATATTTCAACCTACAGGAAGTGTGCTGTTTCCATATGTGCATTGCCACAGTAGCAGACTGTGATGTCCCAGATGTCAGATTCTGTTAGATAAACACTAGATTAGATTTTGTTTCAGGATCAAGAAGAAAAAGCTAAGGGATGGAGGCTGAAACAGAAACGTGTTAAGAAACTGCTCCTTCACCACTGAAATTAATGGGAGTTTGGTCATTGGTTCCAAACATAGCAGGAGTGGGCCCCATTCTGGTCCCGTGGAAGTCAATAGCAGCAGGATATGACTTTAATATCAAACTGCCACATTCTGTTACCCTGAGTGATGATGAACTTTATCCTCCTCCACAAAATTTCAGTGAGACTTCTTCTAGCAGAATTTGGTCCAAAGGGAAAAGAGAAATACTGGCCAAATCCATTTTACTTTGTATATATTCTCACTGGATCCAACATAAATTTCTCTCTTGAAGTTATCAGTCTTGCATCCAAAATTCCTATTGAACTCAAAGGGGATTTGATTAGACTAGGATAAAAGGTGTTTTAAAAAAAACCAACCAACCAAACAAAAAACACCTATTAGCTCACACATTTTAACAGCACAGTTTCAAAGAATATCTTTTCTCCAAGTCCAGGCAGACTAGGAAGTTGATGTGTGCATGGAACAAAGGGCTGGGCAATAAAACTGCAATTATGGGTCCAATGTTTGATTGATTTTATGGACTTGACGTCAGTGGTACTACACAGATCCTTTGTTAAACATGTAATTAAGTACCCTGCTCAGCTGCGACTTGAGTCTGTGAACTGGGCAGATACACTTATCAGGGAGATCAGCTAGTCTCATGCTCAAAAAAGGGAGGAACAAGAGGTGTGAGCAACTCCCCCTTATAATAACTACCAGGACTTCCTGCCCTAGGCTGGAGTGCTTGTGATGTTCTGTAACCCTTCTGCCAGGTGGCTAATTGCAGCGTTACAGGCTGGGTGCCTCTTATTAACAATTAAACCCATTTTTGCTGCATCCAGAAACCAGGGAAAACTAACTTCACCCTCTCTGGGTGTCCTGAAGAGGCAGAATTCCCCCAACTCGCTTCCATCTGCCTGTGAGACTTAAGCTATCACTTACTGTACCTGAAACTTTATAATGGGATGAGTGGCACTGGACACATGCTTGTCTATCTTCATGCATCAATTTTAAAAAAGCTTAGTAAAAACATTCAAATAAGTTCTTCAGTTATTCACCGCTTCTGGGGGACATAAAAAAAATTTGCAACCTTCCAAGATGTGCAAGTGTTCGCACTCTTCATTTAGCATCACACTGCAAATCTCAGATTTGAACGCATTTTCTAATTTAGTACTAAAGCATCATGTAGATTACCCCACCCAAGAGAATTAATAGCTGCAAAATCCTGATTTATCTTGAAGGCTCAACTCCTAAAATAGATGGGGTTTTCTTTGTTCATTTCTTGGAACGATTTAGAGTGGACCTCAGAATACAGCCTATTTCTGTTCAGTACAAGCAAATAGAGCTGTTTGAAACTTGGCAGTTTGGTTCAGAGGGTTTATGTGAATTATTGAATTTAGGTTTTGGTTCATCCTCGTGTGCAGACTCTCAGTTTATGCATTTGGGACAAGCCCAGAAGTCCAAAGTGACACTCAGCCCTTCTTAACAAGTCCCTTGATTTCAGGCAAAACTACTGACTGTTGAATGTTGAATCAGTGATGTAGACAAACATACAGTAGAACCTCAGAATTACGAACACCTCGGGAATGGACATTGTTCGTAATTCTGAAATGTTCATAACTGTGAACAAAATGTTACGGTTGTTCTTTCAAAAGTTTACAACTGCACATTGACTTAATACAGCTTTGAAACTTTACTATGCAGAAGAAAAATGCTGCTTTCCCTTTATTTTTATTTTTTTTAGTAGTTTGCATTTAACGCAGTACTGTACTGTATTTGCTTTTTTGTCTCCGCTGCTGCCTGATTGCATACATCCAGCTCCAAATGAGATGTGTGGTTGATCAGTCAGTTTGTAACTCTGGTATTTGTAGCTCTGAGTTTCTACTGTACTGCAAATGAAATGTTATGTAATAATCTGAACATAAGTATTAGACATAACACGCCCTAGAATGCAACTTGCTCTCTAGCTCATGGCTGCATGTAGAACACTGGTTCTCAACAAGTAGTGGTGGGAGAATGGACTTACTTTTCTGCTGGAAATGCCAAGTGTCTGTTCCAAATTGGAACAAAATGTTTTTTGTTTTTTTTTTAAGCAGAAATTTGGAAAAACTTAGATTTTGCAAACATCAAAATGTCTTGTTTTGATGATGAAACATTAATATAAAATGTTATAACTTAACATAATGGAATAGCATTGATATTTTATATACAAGCCACAGTGGGAGTAAGGGGAGGAAGTTCTGAAATTTTGCTTGCTGTCTGTTGTGACTATAAATATGATACATGATCTGTTTTATCTGTAGCTGCTGCTGTTGTCTTGAGGGGGTGCCCCCTCACACCTGCAGAATACCCGACACTAACATTTCAATACACTTTGCATCTACATATTCACTCCTGGTGAACATGTGCAGTGCCAACGCAAGCAGCCAAGCATGCACGTACACAAGTGATATACTAACAGCAGCAGCATTATGTGCATTGACCAGCGCTTCTATCATAGATGTAGCCTTAACTGCTCTTAATGCTCATTTTGTTGTTAAAGCATCTCAGAGTGTATACGACATAATATAACAGGAGTACAATATTTTTTTAAATTCTAGTCAAAATGAATTAGGCAAATTGAGAGGGCTTGACATAAAAAATGAGGTGGGAAAACTGACAAATATGTTGTCGAGTTGAATGCCTGGGGGTGGGGGTGGGGTGAATTTGCCTACCACAAAACCTGATCCAAGATACAATAGAGGGATCTCTCTTAAAAGGTGTGTGGGGTACGATTGTAGCTGCCCATCCAGATGAGGTTTAAGCAGGAAGTTTCAGAAAGTGCCAGGGCCTAAAGCTATTTAAGGCTTTAACAAGAAATGCCAATTTAAAACCAATCAGCTTGCCATTTTGTAGGCAGCCCAGTATAAAGACTGTCAGGCATGTGTAAGATGATCACTTCTGAACAAGCTGCAAGAAATGGAAAAGCCCTGCTGGGAAGCCTACTGATGGGGGGGGTTACGGTGGAGCCTTATGGTAACAAGGACACGGAGGGGGTTGCTGTTGTGCGATAAGAGCACAGCTTGATGAAACTGCACAATTGATAGAGCACTTTTTGTACCACATCTGAGCGGTGGCTGCCATGGAAAGGTCTGGTTGGAAGTGAGGTCAGCCTTTTCCAAGCAAGGCCCACCAGCCAGTGGCAGTATCAAAAAGGGAGTGAGCATCCTCATATCAGTGACACAAACCCAGCAGCAAATTGTCCTCCCAAATTTGAAAACTAGGTGGAGCCAATGTCTACACCCAATAATATAAAGGAAGCATTCCTCCAGAGTACTGATCTACTCATGAGGTCCTAGGGTCAAGAAATATACAGCTGCATATCATGAGCATGAGCTCCTTTAGTACAGATGTTTCTGCCACTGTTCTTTGAGTGGAGTTTTTTCCTCCTGCAAAATAGGCTGCTGGGCATATACCCTGCAGAATACCCAGGAATTATGAGAGGCTAAAGCTATCTGCATAAAAGCCCTAGCAGAGGGTGACACTAGCTCTTTATGTGGGAGCAGGGCCAGTGACCTGTGCCTTATCAGTAAACTCCAATTTGGCTAATTAATTGGGCTTAGAAGAGGGCACCTGGGCCTTTAGAGGAACAGACTCCCAGTGAGATGGACACCCAGTGACTCAGAGCAGATGTGTTCAGTTAGGAAGGGTAGGTGAGATTTACCAGAGGGCAGGGGACTTGGAGGAGTCCTGGAAGGAAGCAGAAGGTAGTTCCTAGCAGAAGGCAGGAGAGCAACAGGAGGGGGTTGTTAACTGATGTCCGCAAGCCAGGGAGCAGCAGAGGGAGTTGCCTGCTGGTTCTAAGCCAGAGCCGGAGGCTGAAGGCTGGGGAGCAGTGAAGGAGTCTGCCCAATAACTTCCCTAGGGCTGGAGAGCCGGACCCAGAGGAATCATAAGAAGGCCATAGGGCGTGAGGGATGCTCCAATCAGAGGGGCTGTTGGGGTTTGCACTGGGAACAGAAGTGCTGGGATAGCTGTTCTGGCACATGGGAGGACTGACAGTGTCCGGTCATGGCCGAAGGCTCCCGTGTGTGGTACATGGGGCATTGGGGGACAGTGTCTTGAGTTTTAATGACTACTTGCACTGGGAGTGGGAAATGGACTATGTTTTTGACTTTTGTTGGAGATTCAATGAACTGTGAGTAGGTAATAAACTGGCCCCAAGGAGGGGTGGTATTTCAACAAAAGAGCCTGAACTAGATTTACTGGGGACTCTGAAAGGGGAAATTGAGGCAGGACTGCCTGTTATGCCACAACCTGCTGAAGAGGGAGCTCCAGGCAGGGCTTCCAGATGACAAGCCCCATGACACTGCTGCAGTTCTGACCCCAGGAAGATCTCAACCATCCTCAGCAATGCACCTTGATTTTTGAGGTGCACTACAGGGCCCTCCCTTGGGCTGCAGGTGCCTCATGGCTCCCACTTAGATGGATCTTGCTTAGGATAAACTGGCAGTGGGAATAGACACCAAGTTGAGAGTCCTTGGGTGCATACTGTATGAAGCAATTATATTAATTCCAGAATTTAAACAATACAATTTCACCTTATAATTATAACCGTGTCTTGATTACTTGCTGCACATCTTAAACTTATTTTATTTTACCTTATAGAAGGAGGAATTATAAAGAGTATGTAAAATAATTCTGCTGAGGCTGTATCTAAAATAATTTGCACTGATGAAAGTTAGATTTAAAAGCTCCTTCTACTTAGTGCTTTCCTTTGCATTAAATGTTCATTGTAGCTTAATTATAGCAATGATGAGCAAACCTCAAAAGGTTTGAGGTTCAGGTTCCTTGCAGAGAAGCAGCTTAACTGTTCAGCTGCCTAACCAAAACTTATTCCATCTCACCAGGAATCTGCTGCAACTCCCACTGAAATCAAAGGGAGTCTTTCCATGGACTACAATGGATATTAGGACTGGCATCTAATCCCTGGAGTCTACTAAACGAAACTTTAAATTTCAATGGAACAGCCTCCCTCATGCCATTTCTAAAATAAACAATATTTTTCTGAATATTTCAGAACCTCAACATGGGTTCAGTTTGTAGAGGTTCTTATTTTATCCAGACCAGTTTGTTCCTCCCTAAATGCTGGAAGGGTGCCTTCATGGTTCAAGTCTCTGCTTTAAAACACGGAAGCATCCTGGAACTTAATGTCCAGTGGTTAGGGCTGTTGCCTAGGACTCAGAAAACCTAGTTTTGAAATTCCTTGTTTTGTTACAGACATCCTGGATGATCTTGGACAACTCACTTAGCGTGCCCCCCCCCCCCCCAGTTCCTCCTCTGTAAAATGGGGATAATGACACTACCCCTATCTCACAGGGATCGCATGAGGATCAACGCATTAAAGATTGTGAGATGCTAAGATATTTTGGTAATTGGAGCCAGATGAGAACTGTAAATGGAACCATAACTTAAAACCCAGAAGCACTGGCTTCATCCTTCAGTCTTCCAAGGTAGTTACATTGTTTTCTGTCCCATTTACTCTCTCTGTGTGTCTACTTTGGATGAGACCACATGATACAAGGCCCTGTATGTTCCATATAGACATTGAAAATTCCGTGCCACTTTTTGTAAGAGAGGGGGTTTGATCTGGCATCTTTAGGCAGTTATTTCCTTTCCCCATTGTCATTCAATGTGATGGGCTCTGCCCTCCATCCCAGTGGCAACTTTTCAATGGAATCCCAGCATCCTGGGCAGTAGAATCGTAGCAGTTATGCTGTGGGCAGGGCCCTAAGCAGTAGCTGGAAACGGCAGGATTTGCCCCTCAATAAAGTGGGGGGGAGTGCTGACCATATGATTTTCTTTTTTCCAAAATAAAGACAAGAATTAACTGGATTTTGCAAAAGAGAGAGGTCTTAGCAATCCTGACAGCACCTGACAAGTTCAGAAACAGACTTCTTGCAATGTAAGGGCTCCCAGTGCAGCTCTGCTCCCATCAATAAGCTACCGCTTGGTGACAAAGATGGCAAGGGAGACTCCAAGACACATTGACATGGGGGGGGGGAGGGAGAGGGTGCGGCAGGAGAGTTTAGAAAAGAAGCAGGAGGTGTGGAAAGTTTCTACAGTTCCAACTGCATTTTACAGTTGTAACGCTGAAGAGTGCGTTCTCGGGGAGAATCAAAGTCGAGTAAAACAACTTTAAAGACATGTTTAAAAACAAACAAACAAAAAATCCTACCAACCACAGCCTAGTCAGTCTTCTCTCTGATTTCTGAAAGCTGTGGAACTGCTGTAAGTGCACGAAGGCATGTGATCAAGTACTGCTCCAAATCTTTATGACACATCATCTCATTGTGATGACCCTGAGTCTTACAAGTGTCAGAGTGACAGAAGGGAAAGGCGGGCGTGGTGGGAATGCAGGTGAAGATTTTTGCCCCTGAATTGTTTTCGGATGAGAAAGTAAAGCATGTTGTTTTATAGCAAAATCAAAGCTGCTTCTTCACAACAGGACACTGAGAGGTGTATCAAGCTTCAAAGGAGCAATACAAGACCCGTCAAAGGATAACTTCAGAGGTACGCTGGATATAATATTTTATAAATGATGATTAAAATGAACAATTTTGTGGCTACATTCTAGCACTTAAAATTTAGTCTACATTGCATTTCAACCCCTCGTGGAAAAATCCACAGTAGGGCAGAAACCTGCTTGGGAATGCCATGTGATTCAGTGAATGGACTTCCTGAGGTGACATCTAATTGGAAAAAACATGTTTTGGGGGCTTGCATACGGGAGTTAGGCTCCAGTCCCACAACTGTCTTGATCTGTTGGGAAAGGATCTTGAGTTTCCCATGCAGAGGTCTTATCTCTCTGAAGTTTTCCCTCTTCTCCCAACCAGACCCTACCTGGGAAAAGTGGCTCCTTCACATGATATTCTGCTGCTGATTGGCTGCCTGCATGTGTGCTCTACTTCCCTGTCAGAAGGAAACTAAAAGGTGCAGAGCAAGAGTTTAATGGTGAAAAGAGCAGCATCAACTTTAACTTTCACAGGAAAATCTGCATGGCATGAGGTTACATTTAGTACTTGAATGCTCCATGCTCCAGCTCTTTGGTCACTCGTCCTCCAAAACCCTTGAAGCTTTGAGAACATGGCATTGTCACAGAGAGGCATCAGACAGGGAGGATGGGGGTGGGAGGTGCATCATAAGCAGTGCCATCCCATTCCATGGCCATCTTTGGTGGGTATATGCAGTCTGTAGCTATCCTCTGCCCCTCTCTGCTCTTAGCAGTCGAGCCGTCATGTGCAACTTGAGTTGTTCACCCTAGCATGACTAAAATACCAGGCATCTAAACACAACTCCCTTAATCATGTCTCAGTCATGCTACCATTCATGTTTGGTAATGTAGGCTTTGGTATGTTTGACTGAACTTCAGTGAGATAGTTTTAAATTACATTACTGCCAAGGTAGACAAGAAGTCAGTGCGGTGTGAGGATGACTTGGCTTGCTGTCCTTAGAAGCTAGTTATGAATAACATTAGTAGGGTGAGGAAACACATAAGGAAAAGAGGATGAAACCCCTCCTGAATATGCATTACTAATAGTGGCATTAGCATAACACATTATAAAAGCTGTATCCCAGCCGGTATGTCTTGGGAGAAGCTAGGGTGATGACCACTGGGGATGGTGAGGAGGAGGAGGAGGAGGAAGATAATGACTACACTTGAAGTTATTCTGCAAGGGATGGTGTGATTATATGGATGCTCAGGTCTGTGTTCTCTAACACCTTGCTGGGTCGGAGTCTTTGCAACTTTTCTAACTGTTGATAAAACTATTATAAGTCTGGATTTTTCCCCCCCCTAAGCATGAGTGTAGCAACTGTGCATGTCAGCGTTCCTAACTGAACAGTAGTTCTAATAATGCTGGGCCTGATCTTGGGATAAGAACCTACCAAACCTCAATGTGTTAACTGGGAATTCTTAAGTGATCAACATAATTAATACACAATCAATAGATCAGGCACCAAAGTATGCAAGAGCATCACTGCAAGTAAAAATATTGGACCAGCGATTCAGCTGGTGTAGCTCTCCTGAAGCCAGAACAATGCTGATTTACACCAGCTGAGGCTCCACCCCATTATTATTACAAGGAAGTAGGTGCTATGTAGGATTGGTAATATAGGGAAACATATAGAATATTCTTATGGAGCAGACTTATCAATATCACTTGACTCTGGTCACCATTGAGCCTTTGTGAATGGTGTTGCTTTAACTATAGCTTTCCTTAAAATGATTATGGCTGTGCTCCTTGGCAGTCAAAACATCTTGCAAACATGTTCCTAGCTTCGAGAACCCTTCCAGAATGATGATGATATCCCTGGATGCCTTATTTGTTTCCCATCTACTCACTGAAGCATTTACAAGAACGGTTTTATTAAATTTGCTCCAGCATGTGTTCAGTTAGATGAAAACTTCTTAAATATTGCAGTAAATGTGATTTGGGGAAATGTAAGCTTGTAGCTACAGTTGTTCAGGGTATTCTCAGAGGTAGATGGCACTGTACAATATCATAGCATCCAAGAAATAATCTAAATGGGGGGGGAGCCTCTCTTTAGTTTTGTTGTTTTTATATTTAAAAAAAAAAATCCTTGTTCTAAATATAACAGATTTCATTCAATAAACGGAATAGAAATTGGAAGCACTGTTTATTTTGCTTTTTGTCTAGCAAATCTCTCTGTGTGGCGATGTTTTGTGAAAAGCATGCTATAGCTTATATGGTACACGAGTGGCCAAAGTAAGAGTTGAACTAGATTAGTTCATTAACTTTATGAAGCAGAATTTGCAGAAAGCTGAACAGATATTCTTAAAATGGAGCAATATTTATAGATCCCATTTGGTACGTGCAAATAGCTAACACATTTTACCATCTCTCTCCCATTCTCAGCAAGTTCTCTAAGAGAGCTCAAATGATCAGTGGTTTTATGTTAGCAATATGCACTTTGGGTCAAACCAATCTGATTCATCTCAACATGAAACATTTGTTTCCCTATAAGGTATCATTAGGTGAATGTGCTCACATAAGACTGGCAAAACATTCTGGAAACAAACAAAAAAATCTATTGTGCCAATTACATTGTATTAGATCTTCAGAATCATAGTTAGTTTAGTGGCCAACAGAAGATGACAGTAATAGCTTCCTTGCATCAGCTTTTATATTAGCATTAGCATTTCATTCCCAGGAGATGAGGCTGGGGGAACTTTGTTGACCTGGAGTGAAGACATAACCAGACATAACAATAACGTTTTTGAGAAATGCCTCAGAAAAGGAATGGGGAGGGTTTTTTGTTGTTGTTTTTTAAATCAATTTTGGAAAGCCTGGAAATCTACAGATAAGGATCCACTTAAAATAAACATTAGAAAGTTCATCCAAATAATTTGGATTCTACACTTTTTGTTCTGAGTCATATTACACACTTGAAGACAACTTACTTTCTGGTTCTATTTTGCATGTAGTGGAATCTCCTAAGAATAACTGTCCTCACAAGAAGAATGAGGCGTACTTGTGGCAGCTTGGAGACTAACAAATTTATTTGAGCATAAGCTTTCGTGGGCCCACAAAACCTTATTCACAAATAAATTTGTTAGTCTCCAAGCTGCCACAAGTACGCCTCGTTCTTTTTGCTGATACAGACTAACACGGCTACCACTCTGAAACCTGTCCCCAGAAGATCCACTCTCCTCAGGGACGTTGATCCCATCGGATGTCTGACGCTTAAGTCAAAATTATGTATAAAAAAGCCCATACGGATTTACTATCATTGAATGTGAATGCTAGTCTAGTTCAGCCTCAGATCTGAATAGCAGATTTAAATGTTAACGGGATGCCTAGTGAACCATCTTTAATTATTATTATTCTTCATAACAGGGCTTTATTTTGAAAAAATAATAAAAAGGTGCTTTCCTAAGCTTTGCCAAACTGGAGAGCTTATAATGAGACACCACTTGCAGCAGATTTATTCCAATATTTAAACTATACTGGTGCAGGCTTGGCTGATCTGGTTGGGAGTTTTCCAACACCATTTTTTTTTTACCCCAAAATGCTGATTTGTCTAAACTGAAACTCTCAGTAAGAAATAGTTGGTTTTGATTAATTTCTCATCTCAACCTTTTTTCAAAAAGCTTTCTAATCATTGAAACATCCCATTGTGATATTTTCAAAATGAAATTTCTGATTTTCCCATTCAAAATAACTTTACACTAAAAAAAAAATCAAAGCTAATTAGCATATTTTAAAAAAAAATGAAATGAAATGTGTTGAGTGACCCGAAGCAAAAAAAAATTTGGTTCATGAAATTTTTTGAAATTTTGACTTTCACCCAGTTCAGGACAGGGAAAACTTTTAGAAATCTCAAATTTTTGTGTGAAGGAAAAAATGTTTACCACCCAGCTGTGCAGCCTTTCTTCTCCTTCAGTGGGTTTCAGATATGCACACGGATAGGAACAGATTAAGGCTTAGGCATAACAGGCATGGGTATAGAAACCCAACTCTTGTGTGGTAGCATCAGAATCTCAGCTTTCATTGCAAGTACATTTCTAGCCATCATATCATATTTTGTGAAGAAAATATTGGTATTGTGGCATGAGTAGAAGTGACATCAACCAGAGTCTGCAGCCAGCCTTTAGCAGAGGCAGGAGCAGCAGCTACTAGAGCCAGGGAAGAACCTACCTCAACCCACACCCATTAACAGAGCAGACCTGGCCACCATTGTCCAGCTGTCTGGGAGACACTGATTTAGGACAATGGCTTCCCCCTGATGGTCCTTAGATTGACCCTAGAGCAGGGGTGGCCAACCTGAGCCTGAGAAGGAGCCAGAATTTACCAATGTACATTGACAAAGAGCCACAGTAATACGTCATCAGCTCCCCACCCCTGCTTCCAGCACCTCCCGCCCACCGGCAGCCCTCGTTCAGCGCTTCCCTCTCCCTGCCCACATCTCCCAATCAGCTGTTTCGTGGCATGCAGGAGGCTCGGGGGGGGGGAGGAGTGAGGGCATGGCAGGCTCAGGGGAGGGGGCAGGAAGGGGTGGAGTGGGAGCAGGGCCTGTGGCGGAGCCAGGGGTTGAGCAGTGAGCACCCCCTGGCACATTGGAAAGTTGGCGCCTGTAGCTCCAGCCCCAGAGTCGGTGCCTATACAAAGAGCTGCATATTAACTTCTGAAGAGCTGCATGTGGTTCTGGAACCACAGGTTGGTCACCCCTGCCCTAGAGCTTGCCTCTCGCGTTCAGAGTGCAGGAAAATGGTGATGGTATCTCCCAAACACCATCCCCATCTGGTACCAAACTGAGATACCACTCAGAGCAAACTGCGTGAATCTGATACTTTATTTTGTGGTTTTGATCTGGGGTGAGCAAGGAGGAAGAGGATGACAGGGCCTGGGGGAATGGGGCAGGGGGAGTGTTAGGAGCTAATGTAAAAACCAGCTCAAAGGAAGTCATTTGCTGTAGCACAGAAGGTTTGTGGTGTTGGATGCAGCAAGATTAGGCAGGCCAGTGGGGGTGAGGAAGCCTGGAGCTGGTATTGGCATCTGGTGGTGGTGGTGGTGCTGCTGCCCCACTTCTTCCTCCTATGCTACTGCCACCACCTGACAACTTGTTTGGGGCCATGGCAGGGACTGTGGGGAGAGAGGGAGCACATGGCTGCCTGCTCAGTAAGTGCCACAAAGGGTTAAAAGACAAAACTGCAGGCAGAATGCATGCAGCCTTCCAGCAGCTCAGCAGGACCTGTGACCCTCTAGGTGAGATGTGAGAATGCACAAAAGGCCTGCCAGATTGTGCAAGGTGCCTGAGCCCTGTATCACCACCTAGTGAGTTGATACAGAAATGCCTGAAACAATGGGAAAAGAAATGTTTAGAGCCCAAGTCAGGAGGGCTAAGGAAGTGGATCTTAGTGCATGCAAAGGGCTGGATGGGGGTTACTGAGCCTGGAAAGGGCTTGGAAGACTGTTCAGCTGGACTTGGGTTTTATCCCCAGAGAGAGAGGACTTCAGCTTTTGTACAGGTCAAAAGCGCCACAGTGGCCTAGTTGCACTGGAAATTGAGGCAGTGGATGTTTCCAGTTGCTGGATCAAGTGCGGCATTGCTACAAAGGTGTGATATATCTTGTAAGAGTACAGAAGTGTTGGTACATTAATATGAATCCTAATTGTAGCACTTTGCTATTAAGTATGGCTACGATTTAGTCACGGGTATTTTTAGTAAAAGTCATGGACAGGTCACAGGCAGTGAATTTTTGTTATTGCCCGTGACCTGTCCATGACTTTTACTAAAAATACCCGTGACTAAATCTTGAGGGGGGGCACTACTGTGGGGGGCAGGCCAGGGGCTGCTGCTGGGGCCAGAGGCTGCTCTGTCCACCCCTAGGACCACTGCTCAGGCAGTTTGGGGGGCTAGCAGCACAGGCTGATGCACGGGTGGTCCCTGGGGCCAACTGCCCATGGATGCCAGAGCAGCGGCTGGTGTGGCCAGCCCCAGAGACGCTCCAGCAGCGGCCAGTGTGGCTGACTGCGGGGCCGCCCCAGTGGCTCGCTGCAGAGCTTCTCCAGCAGCAGCTATTGTGGCTGTCCCCGGGGCCACCTGAGCAGCTGTTGGGTCAGCCCTGGGGTCAGCCACACCAGCCACTGCAGAAGTCAGAGACGTCCTGGAAAGTCACAGATTCCATGACTTTCCGCGACCTCCATGACAGACATGGAGCCCTACTATTAAGTCATTATTGAAAACTGGGGCTTGACCTGCTATTAGTTTGTTTGTCAGCATATGTAGTGATGTGACCATGCCATCGGATTGATTTAATTTGTTGAGAATTATAGCGTTTTGGCATAATGAAGAAAATTGTCTTCCAAAGTCAGGGTTGCCAATCCTCCAGGATTGTCCTGGACTGTCCTGGAATTAAAGATTCATCATTAATTAAAGATTGTCATGTGATGAAACCTCCAGGAATACATTCAACCAACACTGGCACCTCTACCCAAGGTGAGGGGGGGGAAATTCCAGACTGAAAATTAACTGTGCTTCAAAAGGAGCAAAGAAAACCTAATCAATTGTCATGCTGTATTCATTTGAATAAGTGTCAAAAAAGCTTTTGTTTGTATAGCAATAATGTAGGGAAAAATAATGTATATTTATAATCTCTGATTGTCAACTGGCAGACAAATGGAGTAAAAGAAAAGGAATTCAATAAGAAGGCACTTATGTTCTGTCCCAGGAAGCCAAGCTAAGAAAAACACCACCTTTCAATGGGGAAAAAAATGACTGTTGAAACTAGACTTAGAAAATAACTGAAAGAGTGTGAATAGAACAAAACTATATTCCAAGCTGTTGTTACGGAGTTGTTATAACTCTTTCATGGCCCTTCCGAACAGAAGTTCAATCCCTATTTCATATTTTTTCCCTTAATTGTTCTTGCTGATATCTGGCTTAATCACCTTCATAACGTGAGCAAAAGAAATCTTAATGCAGTTTGATTATTACATGCCTGTGGCCCAATCTAACCCCCACTGTAGTCAATAGAAAAAAACTCCTATGTACTTGAATTGTGTTGTGTTATGTATGAAAGGTGATTCCCACACTGACAGCCAAAGAATGACTCTGATAAATGTGCAAAGCGTAGCATAAGAGACAGCAGTCTCAGAATTTAATTGACAAATACATGTAAAGCAAACACACATGCTCTTACCTACCTGCAACGTCATAACATTATCCTTTTTCCTTTTCTCACTTTGAAGTCCTTCAGCTTCTGCTTTACAATCAAGATCCCACAGAATGAGCCAAATCAAACGTGCAGGCCTGGCTGAATTGCATTTGATTGATTTTTTTTTTTTTAAGATATAACTTTAAAAAAGTGTGTGTGTGTGTGTGTGTGTGTATTACAGTTAGGCTTATTGTAATGCCACGTACAATGTCAGTACCAATAGGCATCTTCAAAATAAAAACTTTACCGCTGTCATTATGACAAATAACAATAGGTGAGCAAGCGGGACACAGATTTCTCCTATAGACTTCCCCTAGCTCACTGCAATGTGTAGTGGCAGAAGAATCTATCTGACCCAGAAAGAAAATACTAATTTCTCTTCACCGATCCACAAAACAACAGCCACTATCCAAAACAAAAATCAATCCATGCTGAATGGAGACACTACTTCTAAAAAGGTATTGCAGTGAAGAACATGGTATTATTCCTGTAGGTATATATGTAGTGATGACTAGTAGCAGAACCCTTGTGCTACCTGTAGGTGAACATATCTCTTGTATGTCTTAAGACAATCACAACCTTCACAAGAGTAATTGCAACTACAGTATTCTGTAGTGGGGTTTTTTGTGTGTGTATATGTTTAATGTGTGCTTCATGAGATATGCATCTGTGGCACTGTTGCAATCAGTGGAGGAGGCACTCAAATTGGAATCCTGTAGGGAATGAGCTGTTGGCAGGACATTGTTCATGAAGGCCCCTTCCTTTGGAACTTACTCCTTCCTTTGGTCCACAGTCGGCCTAGTCCTCAATCCTGCAAATAATTGTCATGCGTATAACTTTACTTACATCAGTAGTACAATTGCAGTCTAATCACAAGTAAAGATACACAAATGCCTGAATGTTTGCAGAATCGGACCCCTATAAGTAAGGCTAAGATTTTTGTCACAAATATTTTTAGTCAAAGTCAGGGACCGGTCAGGGCAATAATGAAAAATTCACAGAATCCGTGACTGGTCCCTGACTTTGACTAAAAATATCCATGATAAAATAAGGAGCCTGGGCAGTTGCAGGTGGGCTGGGAGCTCCAGGGTCCCCATCCACTGGGGTCTCCGAATGCTGGGGGCATCCCCTGCCACCCGCGGAGGCGGAGAGCTCCAGAGATCCCCCACCACCCGCAGCGGCGGGAAGCAGCGGGAGGTCTGTCTGCCGCCGCCAGTGGCAGGGGACCCTACAGCTCCCAGCCGGGGATAGCTGAAGTCACGGAGGTCTTTGAAAGACACAGAGTCTGTGACTTCCCTGACCTCCGTGACTAAATCGCAGCCTTACCTATAAGACACTGAAAAGCCTATTTTATTTGTGCAGTCATTTTGGGAGGGTTGACATTTGTGGGGTTTGGGTAGAGATGTTCTTCCACTTTATTTAAGTGGATCAGTGTTTTGCAGGAGATGAAGTGGACAAGTTTTAGGTTTGTGAACTGGCTTCTTTTGTGTGGAGGAAAGTTACTGGCTTGCTACTGGTCTTTTTGTCTTAATTGGATTGCATAGTATTCTTAATTATATGTGATGGGTACCTAAAATCCAGCATAGATGGTGTTTATATGTTAAAAGCTGAATAAATATATATTTATCGCTATTTGTCCAAAGACTGCACACAATTTCAAATTAGGCCTGTAAATTCTTAACTGTACAATAAATTCAGCCTCTTATTTCTAGTATCTCAGGTCAGTAAAACAACATATGGAGGAGACACATTCAGAAAAATGTTGTACAGTTTAAAAAGGGATCGTCCTTCTGAAATATGTCATCTCTGAGAAATGTGAAAATATTGGCATTTTTAAGCCTAATTTTTCCCACTGCTGTTTCACAGCCAACTCTTTGTTGCTTACATAAAATATCGGCAAAACACTAAGCACCTAGGTATATTTTGCTTCTTTATTGGGATTTTTTCCATATAAGCAGGTACTCTATATATTCTATTTCTATGGCAAACATATTGTAATATATGTTTTTTAAATGTTTCTATTTAAGTGTATTATAGGTAGTATCTGCTCAGCAAGTATTTAAACATATATGTACGTCCCATTGAAGTAAAAGCTATTTTAGCATGTTGAACTGGAGCTCTAAGCAACACAAGGCTTTTGAACATATGATGTGATTCTCATTTCTAGCAGCCCCATATGTCTGGCCCTCAAGAGAGGACATTTACCTGAACTGGTGGAAAGTCAGGTGCTCAGCAATAGCATGGATTTGGGGACTTGTACCTCTCTAATCTTGAAAATATTTCATTTTTTAACATATATTTGAAAGGATAACATGAGATGGCTTCAGCAAAATATAAGTTCTGGAAAAAAAATATAATGGCCTGGACCACATCTTAATATAGAGATTATGGACACTTTCACTCGCACTTGTGGTTGGAGAACCCTGTGATGATGACGTGCTTTCCTGGAAACTAATGTTAGGGAAGTATTTTATGTAGGTTTACCTTTTTCTGACATAATGTAGGTGCTGGAAACTGTGAGGATAGTTAGCACAATCTGATCAGCCAGCTCTCCATGGACCATCAGCAAGTGCTCTGTGGTCTACTGGTGGTCCCTAGACCATGGCATGGGAACCAGTGCTTTAAGACAATATAGATAACAGGAATTTTCAAATGCACCTAGATGACTTAGGAGCACAACTCTTCCTTGAAAATCAATGGGAGTTGTGCTCATAAATCACTTAGGAACTTTTGGAATTCTCACCAGCAGACCCCCATGAGCAAAGGAATGGACAAGATGACCAATAAGTCTCCCCCATCACTAATTGTTTGAAACGACCTCAGCAACAATATAAAGGTCCAAAATTCAGGAATTAATGCAGTGGATTTACATTGAGGATAAATGTCTCAATTCTGTGTGATCTAGTACACGGAACATATGCATTATGTCTCATATTCTGAGGGGAAAGGTGATCAGTAGGGTCTCTCTAGGATGGCTTCAACCATTCATTTTGGGGACTATCCAGAGGGTCATGGAGAGGTCCAGAGATGGAAGAGCATAAGTGTATGATGGCCATATTGATGTGATTCTCATTTCTAGCAGCCCTCGAGTGTCTGGCCCTCAAGTGAGGACTTAAGTGTGGAGTCCCATTGTCTCCCCTATCCTGTTCAACATGTCTATGAAACCACTAGAGGGACCTGTTGGACCAGCATGGTCTGAAATGTCAGCAGTACACAGATGACACTCAGCTGTATATCACCATCACCTTGGACAAGAAGTGAAACAGTAGTCCAAAAAGGCACGGCAAGTGCATAAAGAAACCAAACCCTATTATGTTTTCCCCAACATTTCTCTGAAATGTTATAATATATTTTGGAGTGTCCTGTACATCATCAAATTTTCTCCCTCTTTGTAAAAGAACAGAGTGATGTACTTCACTGGCCAGTCTGTCTTTATAGGTGTGGTTAGTGGGGACTGGTCAATTTTCTGTCTCCCTTTAAAAGCCCTCTGTTGGGGGAGTTTTGTGATATTTTTCAGCTGAAAATTCCAGTACATTCTGCACAAATAAACATTGAAAATGAGGGCCAGAAAAGCATTGTGAATATTATACTGTTTAGTGGTTTTTAAAAATGACAGTGAGATAATGAAACAACTGAGAGTTAATGGAAACTAAGGGCTCTAATGATCCAGAATATTTTCTGTATACTGCATTTTAAGTTACAGGCTCTATTTTTGTAATGTTGGGACCCGTGTAGCACTATTCTCCTATGTCTGTGTAGGAGAGAGAAACTCCACCAGTTTAACTCATGGAGTTTTATCTAAATTTACCATGGGGGCTGGGAGAGAGGGGAACGGGAGTGGTTTGCTCCTTACACAAGCCAGGTGTTCTTCCCCTTTTTAATACTTGCGTCTCCTGAAATCTGCAGCATGCAAAGGACTTCCACGGAGATGGCTCTTTGTTCTGCTCTGCTGCCATGCTCTGCCAGTTCTTGACAGCACTTCCAAGCATAGCTCCTGCAAAAACCCTTCTTCAACCTCAGCTGGCTGCTAAAAAAAAGACTCTCAAGGGAGACTTCTGTAGCATTGGGAAGGTGACACACAGTAAATACTGTCTGAAGCTGCAATAACTTCTGCTGTGTTTTCCTGAAGGTGAAGAAGGAAGGACCCAGAGGAAATAAGCTGGTGCCCCATCTCCCACTCTCCTGTCCCCAGCTCTCCCTTTAATTCGCACAAAGCTGGAACCTATGGCATCTCTGTGAAGGGAGGTCCCCAAGGATACTGGAGATTCTGGGGGAACGCACACAACAGGCAGAACTCCTCTGTATACACAGAGGGGAGCACAGTATCCATAGTGATTGATGACTGTAATACGTATTAACATTTAAGGATGTACCACTTTAGTCGTCCTGTGACATTGATTAATTAATACAAAATAACAAAGCTCATCCACTGCTAGGGCTGGAAATGGTGTGTTCAAAATAAGCAAAAGTTGCATTAGAGAAACTCTCTCAGATCAGAGAGTGACAATGGATAATTGTGAGCCATCTATGACTGATGACCGGAGTCTAAATTACAAGTGAACAGTAGTAATAACTCACAGCACAGCACAAAGCAGGATGCTTACTTTGACCCTGTTGTAATGGCATTGTCTAGCATACCCTATGGTGTTATACCAATAGAATAAAAACCAGCAGGATCTTATTAAGAGGGATAAGGCAAAGATGCCACATTTATTGTAAATATAATGATAAAGCAAAAGATAAAAGTAAACAACGTTGTTTGACTACTTATTCCGATCACTACTTATTCCTTATACACACACACACACACATATATATATTCATTCAAATTCTGTATAGGTGTTATAGTTACCAGCCTAGAAGTTGCTCATGCCAAGTTACTGGCCAGGTATCTTGGTCATGAGGATGGAGCCGAGTCTGTTAGGTGCACCTGATGCTCCTGGAGGTTGGCAGCAGAACCAGAGACTCAAAGTCCTCAGTCTTGAGAGTCCATTCTTATAGGAATTAATTCCTATGTTAGTCTATGGGAGCTGTTTCATCCTGCTGTTGCTGACTCAATCAGCAGAGGGCACATTCCTGTGCACATTCCTGGTGGCTCCAAACTGTCCAAAGTTTGTGTTTCTCATCCTTCCAGGTGATGGGGTGGATCCCAGTTTACCCTCCGGGGGTTGTCTGGTCATCCACTTGACACATTCTTCGGCCGATGGATACTCCCTTTCTAGGCTGGCACCTCCCTAACCATTCATGTACATCAAGCATTCATCAACATACATTCCATATCTTAACCATATTTTAATTTACTGTCTCCACCACTTTCGGGGGGTGTGCTTAATTCATTTGAGACTCCCGGCCCTTTAATCACAGAGGGTGGGGGTCTGTTCCTAGGAGCCATTGCTGTTACAATGAAGTGAAAGTCACTTAACGGCTTATAGTGTTTGTTTACATTGTATCAATTACTTCAAGAACAAAGTCAATTAACTTGTTTGTAAGTTGTACATAGTAATAAAGTATCTTTCACAGGATAGATACAATCAATGGTTTCTACAGACAGTAGCTTACAAGTTTTAACAGAATACACAAGAGATTTTTGTACTTGGTGAAACTGTTGGATTTTAAAGTGTGGGGGACAAATTATGGGGGGGGGTCACTGTCACTTGGGGGAATCACTGTTAGTACCTTCTTTAATATCCCTACAATGGAATGTGCGCCAGAAAGAATCAGGAGTCTGGATGGCTGTCCATTATTCATGGATAAGAGCCTAAAAAACCTAATCCGTTCTAGCCCGTGGAGGGGAGTTCAAGTATTTAAGAAGACGATGCTCTTATAAAATGACACTAGGGACTAGATTGTACAACCCTTGCTCGTTCTGATGAGCTCTTACTCATGTGAGTAGTTCTATGCTTCCAGAGCTAAGGCTCCGGTTTAGCAAAGCACTTAAGTGCATGCCCAACTTGAAGCTCATGGACTTCAGAAGAACTACTCACAGGTTTTAAAATATGTGCCAAAGTGCTTCACTGAACTGGGGCCTAGGGTGGTGAGTCTGATCAGAGGAAAGCCACCCTTTCCATTAACCCTCTTCCCACTGGCCTGTGGACTTATGCAGGGACATGAGGGGGTATCGTTCTGCTCTAGCTAAGGAGTGGGAGGGGTGGAGGGTGGGATGGAACCTCTATGAAAGATCCTGGTCCAGGAAGTAACCCTCTCTGGGGGAAGGCCCTGGGAGCAGCACAGGGAAGCTGACTGCAGGGGAAACTGTTGAGGAACCCTGGGGCAAGCCACAAAGGGGAACAGGCATTGCAACCAGATTCAGGTCTGTGCCAAACTTGTGGGGAAGCACTAGAGACCAGGTCCTGCACCCAGAGGGCTGAACAAAGAAGGGTGTGAAAGACTCTCAGAACTCAGAACACAGAACCAGTGGATAACTCAAGTTCTTAAAGCAACTGTGGGCAGAGGAGGCAGAGAGCCCCTACCTGTGCCAGACCCTACTCAGCAAGGGCCATCTCTTACCTGCATCAGTCAGCTGCAGGTCTCAGCTCCAGTTCTGCAGGCAAGTTCCTCCTGACCCATGCAGGGAGGTGGGGAGACGGGGGAAAGAGGAGCAAATGGGGGCTGGAGATTCAGGCGAAAGGGACAGGGCAGGAGTTCAGCCTTGGGGGAAAGGCCAGAGGTGAGGCCTGGGGCCAAGGGACAGAGCAGGGGTGGTTCCTCAGTGAGAGGGGTGGAGAAGGGGAAGTTCTGGCACTCTTGTTGGAGTGTCCAGTTTTTAAATATGACAAAGTTGGCACCCCTACAGGCACCAGAAGAAGGCTGTAGCAGACAAAGTGATTTAGTTGGGGATTGGTCCTGCTTTGAGTAGGGGGTTAGACTAGATGACCTCCTGAGGTCCCTTCCAACCCTGATATTCTATGATTCTAGACCTTTGGGGACTAAGCTGGGAAGCGGGACGGAGCAGGGGAACAATGCAGAGGGGCCCTCACTGAGACACACCACGCCTGGGAAATCAGCAAGTGGTCACCCCAGGCAATAGCTAAAGGAGACTGGACCCTGAGATCAAGCTAGGAATCATTATGTCTTAGCTAGAATTGTTACTGGTTAACCTAGTGTATTTGCAACAGGCAGCTTTCCTGCCAGTCCTAAATTAAAACAAAAAACAAAACAAAAAAACATTCAGAGATATGGCTAAACTGAAGGAATATCAGGACCCTTCCATCCTAGCACCTATAGGGCTTGGCAAATGAAGCATAGTCCGTGTTTCAACTCCAAGGGGTACTATGCCTGGCTCTGCATGGAATACCTTCAGAGGCTTGATGTACCTCAACACTGAGCAGCCATGATAAAATAGTGGTGTGGCAGCAGGCCCATCAATTGTAAACACCACAATAATATCACAAATATTCTCAAGGGTTATTTCTATTTACAGAAAACAAATCCCCACCAATGACTTAGATTGGTTTTGAACTAGAACTGGGCAAGTGGCGATAAAATTTGTGGAAAACTGTTTTTATCTTTAAAAAAAAAAAAGTGCCATTTTGTGTTCACTTTAGCTGCTAATTCAGCAAGGCACTTAAGCATTTGTTGAGTTGGAGGCTTTCTGAAGATGTCCAGGAAAGCCATTACATTTTTAGTGCAAATACTTGAATATTAATTCAACATTAGTTTAAAATTGATTAATAGTATATTGAGACAGTTCCATGTGATCTAGTTGTCCAATCGGAACTACCTGATAAACTCAAATGTCAATTAGCAAATGCTCACAATGAACTAATAGAAAGTAACCTACAGATCCAGAATTAGTAGCAGAAATTATTTGGAAAATATCTTTGCAGCTTTCTGAAATGTACTCGTTATTCAATCTGCTGGCAGACAATTCTTTAAAAGAGAGATGAAATTTTTTAATATAAATGATTCATTCCAAGTTATTTGCCTATATCTGATTCCAAGCAGTCTTTATCATTTAAACATAAACTCTAGGTATAACTCAAAATACATTTATTATTTCAGACAGTGGCAAAATCAGTAATGGTAGGGTGAGCAAATGTCACTATAACATATAAAATATCCATCAGATAAACAGATTACATCTACTCTATCATTTGATACCACAGAAATAAAATCCATATTATAGGTCATTGTCAAATGATCAGTACTTACCTCAATAATTGAAGTGAAATTGTACCATTAAGGTATAGCCCAGCCTAAGTAGAGGTTGATACAGAGTTGCAGTGCCCTAGAGAAAACTCCATGAGGCTTCCCTCCAGAGTTTCTGATAAGTGTGTGACATATACAGCAATTTCCTGCAATATCCTTGAGAGACCTGATGTTAAGTGTGTGTGTGTGTGTGTGTGTGTGTATTGTGGTCCTCTCTAGTGGGGGAGATGTGACAGATATTGCAACACCATGCAGTATCTATGGATTCCATTATTTTAAATGAATGGTTATGTATAGGGCCATACCAAATCTACGGCTGTGAAAATCGTATCATGGACCATGAAATCAGACCCTCCCCTGTGAAATCTAGCTATTGGACAGAAGGGGGCAGGGTTGGGGTCACCCCAACTAGGGGCTCCTACCATTTACCAGGCTCTGGCTGCTAGTCACTGGGCTGGGGAGGGATAGGACTTCCTCTTCCCCTGCATGGCTGCTCTTGGGGAGATCAGACCCACCTCCAGGAACCTCCCCTGGCTGCAGAAAGCTCCACAGCTGCTGCCTTGAGAGCCCAGCTCTGAAGAGTTGGAAAGATTTAAACATAAGACTGATGGGTTAACTCTGGTAAGCTGTTACCATGATTATAGGAGTTTAATTGTTTTAATGTTTTCTCTGTAGTGTTTTTACCTTAAGAATAAAGGTGCTTGCTTATAAGTTACCACATGGCTCCTTCTAATGGTGGGTAATACACTGCTCATACATAGCCTTTGGAGAGAAAGCAAAGTGCAGGCACTGGCCTGTTTAGGCAATTTGGCTTGTTGGCAATATGACAGTATAATCCAGGGATCTGTGCAGCCTTAACACTGGTCAGGAGGAAGTGAGATGCTTCATGCAAGAGAGGGAAGAGCTGGGAGCCTTAAGTGCGTGCCCCTGAGGGGGCAATACAGGTGCAGTTGCCCTGAAACTGTGACAAAGTGCAATGGATGTGGTACTACTTAAGAGGAGGGGTCTGAGCATTATCTGATCACCAGTGTGTAGAAGGGATGTGGCTATGGCTTGGCTACCTTCTGGAGATCGAAGTACCAATGAGGAAAGGCTTTTTCCATCCTTCTGCACCCTCTCCCCGCTTTTGTATCCACGAACATGGTCCTTAGTTTCCACTGTGATGCCTTTGAGCATCACCCCCACCACACACACATCTTAGATGGTTGGCCTTGAGGAAGCTTCCTATTTCTCTGAGGACTGAGAAGCAGTTTTTACTAAGTGGTCCATTACAATGTGTCTTGGTGGCATGAGGTTGACTTTGTTGTGAGGGGAAGACCACCTGATGGTGCAAGGGAACAGCATCCATATATGGAATATAAACGGATATTGAATTAGCAAGCTCTGGATTTGGTGTGGCAGTAAAAATCCACTTATTTCAGTCTCTCCCAGCCGTTGCTCCTTTCCTTTCATGAGTAACTTTCTTGAGTACTTAATTGACACACAGTTTTTAAATGCAAAGTCATTTACCATTTTTTTATGTAACCGCTGGAGACTATTATGCTGTGACAAGCTCCTATCCCATTGATATTCCCTCTTAATTAGAATTAGAATTATAACCTGTGGAGTTGTTCCCTTTTATCACAAGACATGCCTGGTAATTCCTCTTTTTATTAGGAAATGAAACAGGAAGAAAGACAAAAGGGCCAAACCTTGCAGGACTTAAACCCTTCATCAAGCAAACCTTTTGATGAATTAAGGATGTTAGATAGATGTAGGTGAGCAGATGTGAAAACTCTGTAATGCACACATGTCCAACTGCATGGAAAAAATATAAGCATGAAACTGACATACCTTAGTGACTGACTAAATATTAAAGGCTTCATCCTCTGGTCCTGCCAAGCTACACTCCTTTCAGGTAAAAGGTGGATTTATGCAGCTCTCTGGTACCAAGGCCACCTAACACCAGGTTTGCTCCTTGCCTACAATGTAGAGCAGATTCAGGGTGTGTTTAAATGGTGCTTGGATACTTATGGCCCCAAGGGATTGTTTAGTCAGCCTGGGATTGTCAGGGCATAGAGAGAGCCTGGCCATGCCCTTACAAAGCCCTGCTATGCATGGTAAAGAGGAGGGTAATGTTGAACCATTATGCTGCTTTGCATGCCCTGAGATTGAGATTAAATTCACCCTATGATGGGGAATCTGCTTCAGGGCTAAGGAAACCTATGCAATGGTTCCAGTCACGGACCTCTATGCAGGGGGCGGGAGGGGGGGGGGGCAGGATGGGTTTCTTGCAGCTGGATGCCCCAGCTTGGCACTACCTACAGATTGTCCTATACCAATTGGCAGTTTAAGCCAGTTTTTCCATCCCTTTTGCACCACTAGAATGGCACAAAGGGAGCAAAGCAGGGCTGAGCAACTGGCCCTGTGTCTTTTAAATGTCTGTTTTCTGAAAATCATCAGTGCTTATAAAATGAAATAAACTAAAAACACCCACTGTGTGCAAAAAGGGTGGGTTGAACATGTCCCCATGCTCTGTGGGTGGGCAATGAAAAAGGAGAAACAGCTGTCAACACTTAGTGGCCTCTCCCAAAGGGAGTAATAGGACTTACATGCACACAATTAGGGAAAGAAGAGACCTATTGGCATTTCCCTAGTGCCTTAAGGTACATGTGACTAGAGAGTATCTTTTTCAATTACATTCAAATGCACTACACTGATCTACAAATGTTCTTCAAAGTGAGAAAGATGGCACTATGAACCTGGGAATCAACAAGAAAGGATGATGATAGGTAAATCCCAATTCTGCTCACGTAGTTGCCATATAGCTATTTAATCAAGATAAACTCAAGCTGGAACCCCCAAGTTCACACAGTAGCCTTCCTGTTATCTTATCACATGCACTTAATAGCAATGCCATATTTTGCACAGCTCTGCAAAACTGTGCCTTACCAATCTCTCACCTATCATTGTAGGGCTGCGAGGATCTGGGCAAGGTCAATGCTAGCTCTTGAACTGTTTTGGAAATTAACATGCATAAGTGGACCTGACGGCTGTGTTTCTGAGCTGGCTCTCGGCTCCTGAATCTCTGAGCCACAGCTGAACGTTCTGAGTGGGAAGGTGTCATTGAAGGTATGGAGTGGCTTATTTTTTCACCTGTTGTTGTTGTTGTTTGTTTAGTTTTTGACTTGCTGTAAATCAGCCCTGTTTTAAGTAGGACTCTGATTCCTTAGAACTATTGTTGTACATTGCTGGAAATATGCACAAAACAAAATGTCAAAGCACTATTAAACTGGAGCTGTGGCTGCATCAGGAACACCAGATCACCTTTTTCTTTTGGAAAACATCATCAAAATAAATTTAGTGTAGCTACAAAGCAAGTAGAATAACTAAACGCAACAGCAAACTAGGAGCTGTGCCATAGGGTTAGCGATAGGTTTATGCAGAGGAGTAAGAATACTCCTTATACTGGGTGTGGGCTACTCAGACCTTGGGTTCAGGTAAGAATAAGCAGGTTCTATGGGCAAGATCTGCAAAGGGGATTTAGGCTCAGCACTGCAATGAGTAACTTCTAGGGGCCTGCTGCCTTGTGGAATTCACCACCCTGATTTAGGCACCCAGGCTCCCTATACAATGCATGGGGGTGCACAACAAAGGGATCACAAAAGCCTACAATCTGAGCAGGGAGCAGTTCAAACTACCCAGTAGGAAATACTGAGGAGAGGAGTGGTGCCTAAGCCACATCCCTTCAACAGAGTTAGCAGGTGCCTCCCTTTGCCCAGGATTTACAGCCAAAACCCCTCTGCTGGAATTAGGTGGCTAAGCCTAACATGCCTTTCTTGCAAAAAGAAGTTGGGCTCTGCCTACTAGCCCAGTGGTCAGGGCACTTCCCCGGGATGTGGGTAGACCCAGGTTCAAATCCTACTCTATCTGATGTGGAGCAGTGGCTTGCTTGAATCCAGGTTCCCTCCCTCCCCGACAAGTACCCTAATATTTGGGCTATAAAGTATTCCAGGGTGGGTCTCTCCTGTTAAAGCCATTCCACATTGTATAAAGTACTTAAATAGCTGTTGTGCCAGAGAAAGAGTAAAGATGACTATGTAGCTAAGTAGTTAGGCACCCAGGTTCTAGTCCCTGTTCCAATGAATATTTAGGTATTTTATATAGAGTAGAACAGCTTCAACAGGAGAGGCTGACACAGGTCCACACCAGAACACCCTATAGCCCAGTGATTAGGGCACTCCTCAGAATGGGGAGACCTTGTTTCATGTCCTTGTTGCACATTGGGCAGAGTGGGGATTTGAACCTGAGGTCTTCCATATCCTGGGTGAGAGTTCTTACCGCATGATAATTGGGTATCCGGAGGCAGTATCACCCCTTCCTCCTGTGTTTTTCTGTGGGGCCCAATTTGGTAAAGAGCCTCTGAGAACACCTTTCAAATCAAGCCCCTGCAGGTAAGATAGGTGGGGGAATGCCTTGTTTGAGGAGTTTGTTGGGGCTTAGATGTGAGCTAAGCGCTGGGCTTCAGGACTTCGGTGTCTCTGTGCATGTCCATCAGCAGAAATTTAGGCACCTAGGAGATTTTACCAGTGGAGACTTAGGTGACTAGGGACTTCAGGCGCCTATAGGGTTAAGCGGTAGCTGAGCAGGGGTGTTCAGGATCTAAATGTTGGATTTAAGAGTCTAAAGTGATAGAGCAGCTAAATCCCATTTTGGATCTAGCTTTATGCATGCTCTTACTCATACTCCCAACACTCTACAAAGACGGTGAAGAGCAGTCTTCATTCCATCCCCTTTCTTGATGGCCAGCTCAGCTCCGCTTGTAGAGGGTATCTTAATTTGCTGCTGGACTGTGTGTGTGTGTGTGTGTGTGTGTGTGTGTGTGTGTGTGTGTGTGTGAATTGCAGCTCAGAGAGGTGTCTCTGAGCCAGTGTATCTCCTGGCCTGGCACAGAATACACCTCAGCCATTGCTGTTATTCCCCTAAAACCTGTACCTAAAGTCACAGTCTACCCTTAAGGTAGCAAGAACCAAATGCCCCCCTTCACTCTGTGGAGTTGAAGAAGGGACAGGGAAGCCCTGAATAGCAGAAGGGGAGTGTATTCTTCAGTACATCGTTATTCTTCTTTATCTTCCTGCTTCACCTCAATTTCCTCATAATCCTCTTCACCCTTCTTCTTAAAAGAAACCAACACTTTCAAAGGGACATTGCAATATTCTTCCCTCACACACTTGTCCTATGCCTTGAGCAGCTCAATTGTTTCTTGGCTTGGAGCACTTCATAATTTCTACAAGCTAAGGAATATGATAGGGTGGTGATTTCCCCCCTCAGTTGTTCCTCTTTTAGATCTAACTGGGCCAAGGTACTTTTTTAAGGTTGATGATACCGTGTGGGTGTATTAGGGAAAACCAATGGAAAGTTTGGAGGTCTTTAGTTGGAAAAGTTTGTATCTTTGAAAACTAACTCTGCTATATTAAAAAGATGGTGACGCATCATTCAGAACATTCTTGTTTTAGTGAGTATCGTATTGATCAGTTATTGTGGGCTAGAGGCACCCAAACTGATACAGCTTCAGAGAAGAATCACCATCAAGGAAGACAAATGGTGGTGCTGCCACCATTCGTTCTTGGATACTGCAGTGGCTGCTGTGGTATAACATTATTTATATTTGTATTACAGTAGCACCTAGAAGCTCTGACTGAGGACCCTCCTGCGCTGGGTGCTTGACAGACACATAGGAAGAGGAGTCCTGCTCCAAACACTTAAGAATCTACATAGGAAAGACAGACAAAAACAGGAGAATAAGGCACACTATTATCTCACTGTATACATTAGGAATTGAGGCACAGAATTTGTGACTGTGCTAAGGTGACACAAGGAGTCTATGGCAAAGCCAGTGTGATGGGTTCCCCCGGATTGCCACCTGGAACTGGGGTACCACTGAGCCCTCTGACCCACCAGCCTGGGCTCGCTCCCTCACTGTGCTGCTGTGACAAGCTGCAAAGCCCTCCAAGCTTGCACTTTCACCAGCATTCACACAGGAAGGGACACACCCAGCTGCAGTTATATGCAGGCTCCCTCACCACCAGCCTAGGACTCCAGAGCAGTACCGTCCTGCCCTGGTCAAATCTGGCCAGTATACGGGTTTAACACCCAGTTCGCCTCTCCCTCAATGTGAAGAAAACCATGAACACTTGTGGTAACCAAGCTGAGCTTTTCCCCAGACACCTTAGTCAAACACACACTGATTTGGATTAAAACATAAAATAAGTTTAACTACAAAAAAGATAGATTTTAAGTGATAGCAAACAGATCAAAGCAGATTACCTAGTAAATAAACAAAAATGCAAACTAAGCTTAACGTAATAGATAGGTAGGATATGAATTTGCAAATTCTCACCCTGAGTAATAAACAGCCTGGCAGATTCTTTGCTTTGCAGCTTGGGTTTCCCAGGTTTTCATAGACAGACTAGAAATCCCTCTAGCCTGGGACCATCACTTCCCACAGTTCAGTCTTTGTTCCTCAGGGGTTTTCAGGTGTGTTGTTGTAAGGAGGGTGAGGTACCATCATGATGTCATTTCCCCCTTTTATATCTTCTTCCCACTTGTTGAAAAGCTCTTTTGCTGTGACCTGGGTCAAACCATTCCCATTGTGTAATGCTATCTCTGAGAGGTTGTACACAGTTCCTGGGGTAATCCTTGTGCATTTCCTCAGTAAGCCATTAACATTTTTTGGTCTTTTTATTGTTGTACTTGAAAGGCTGCCTGTGGGTGTTTTCAACCTCGCGTGTTTCAGTAACACATACATAGCCAAACTTCATAACTTCACATACAGTGGTGGCACACACAATCCAATGAGATATTAATGTCTAGAAGACCAAGACTTTTAGAATGATACCTCGCAAGACATACTTTGTGCAAAACATATCCTAATTACATGACAGTGGTGAATATTTGGGTGCCAGGGTGTCACAGTGGAAACTGAATTCACAGCCCCTGAATTCCACTCAAGGGCTTTAATCTAAAAAACATCCTGTCTCCATAATCCTAAAAAAATGGAGATTTATTCTGGGGAAAGCCAACTTTATTAGGAGCCCTGATGGCAGAAGATGCTGTGAAGTCTAGCTAAATCACCATACCTTGTCCACACGCTCCTCCTAGCCTGCACACTTTCTTCTCATGGAGCTCTGGCTCCCTGCAAGACTACTGGTGAAGGGAAGGCTATGTCTGCTTTCCACCACCATTGCAACCTTCCTCCTGGGTAGACCTTCCAACACAGAAGGCCTCTGCCACAGTCTTCACTACCTACCTGTTTTAGGGTGTTATACTGATGCCCATCATTATAGTATCTGTGTTCCTGTCATGTAAAATCATAACAATAATGATGTCCCTATGGCACTTTTCTAGTTGGGGGGTAAAAATTGCTTGGTTGGTGTGTGTTGAGTAGAGGGAGGTGTAAGTGTTGAGAGTGCCATATTTATGGTGGAAAGGTCATTTTGAAGAGGAGGGTGCAGCTAGCAGAAATCCTGGCGTGAACCTGAATCACAATGACTCCAGTGTGTTTGGTGATGCTTGAGTTTAGTGGAGATCCTCATTGCTATGGTTCATCCAGTTCTTTTGCCTTCCTTTCTCATACTTTTGTTACTCAGGGCTTATGTTCACTATGGGGAGATCGACACTGCTGTCATTGATGCAGCAGGGGTCGATTTAGCGGGTCTAGTGAAGACCCACTAAATTGACGGCAGAGTGCTTTCCGGTCAACCCAGTATTCCAGCTCCCCGAGAAGAGTAAGGGAAGTCGACTGGAGAGCGTCTCCCGTCGACGCACTGCAGTGAAGACACAGCGATAAGTCCTAAGCTCCATTGACTAAGCTACGTGAATAACGTAGCTAGAGTAGCGTAACTTTGGTCAACTTACACTGGTAGTGAAGACAAGCCCTCAGATTTGGTTCTATAGACCTTGATTATGCTTAATGCCCACTGCTCTGTCTTTTTTATGATATTTCTCTGGCTATCTCTGTTATCCTCTTTCTAGTCTTACCCTCTCCTTTATACTTCTCACTCCTTATCTTTGTATGTTTTCTTCTCTCTTCTCATTTTGTTATCTCCGTTATCTTGGTTTAATTCTTTACAGCTCTTCCCTGTCCTTCAACAGCTTCCCTCTCTGCTTCCCCCTTTATGTTCCCTCACTGATGTTCATTTTGGCTGGCTACCCTGTAACATGCTACAGAACTAAAGCATGCATTCCAACTAGCATAGGAGCAGGTAAGATGTGTTTTTCCAAGTAGTCTTGCGGATTTACAAACAAGTCTTCCGTTTAAAATTGCATGTCTGAATCCCATGCACTGCTTTGGAATTCTCAACCTCATATTTTCAGCAACGCGGTTTCTCACTCCCGCACTTGAGGTAAGTAAATGGTGTATTGCAGTTGGAAAAAAGTGGAGGAATTTGGTGTAGATGATTTAGACATTGAATAGAGTTTCATTTTTTTTGTATTCAGTGATCTCTACATTTTGCCCCTTAAACCAGGGGTGGGCAAACTACGGCCTGTGGGCTGCATCCGGCCCACCAGCCATTTTAATCTGGCCCTTGAGCTCCCTCTGGAAAGTGGGGTCTGGGGCTTGCCCCGCTCTGGCGCTCCAGCCAGGGAGCAGAGGTGGGGGCCACTCTGCGCAACTCCCGGAAGCAGCAGCATGGCTCCCTTCCAGCTCCTACACGTAGGGGAAGCCAGGGGGCTCCACTCTGCATGCTGCCACCACCCCAAGCGCCGCCCCTGCAGCTCCCAGTGGCTGGGAACCGCAGCCAATGGTAGCTGCAGGGGTGGTGCCTGGCCGCACCTCTGCGTAGGAGCCAGAGAAGGGGCATGCCGCTGCTTCCGGGAGCCACTTGAGGTAAGCACTGCCCAGAGCCTGTACCTCTGAGCCTCCCCCCGTGCTCCTGCCCCAGCCCTGATCCCCCCTCGGTCCCAGCCCAGAGCACCCTCCTCACCCCAAACTCCTCATCCCCTGACCCACTCCAGAGCCCGCACCCCCTCCTACATCCCAACCACAATTTTGTGAGCATTCATGGCCCGCCATACAATTTCTATTCCCAGATGTGGCCCTCGGGCCAAAAAGTTTGCCCACCCGTGCCTTAGACTGTTTCTAAATCAAATCCCTTGCCACCTTCTTATTTCAAAAAACGGTCTGAATTTTTACACAGTTTCTTTTAAAGAAAAATCTGGGGTTAATGTGGTAATGTATAGACCAAATTTTTCAGCCAGAATTGGAGAGCAACACTATTACAAGGTTTGAAGGAGAGATGTTTGTCATGGAAAAATATACCAAACCGTAACTCTGATAATACCAATACCAGTGCTGCTGTAATGGACCACTTTTCCTTTTATGTTTCAGATTAATCTGTACTTCCTCCAATTCCTACTCAGGCAAACACACACACAGTGGGGTAGGTGAAGAGGTCCATCCTGTTAGTCTAACCCAGGGGTCGGCAACCTTTCAGAAGTGGTGTGCCGAGTCTTCATTTATTCACTCTAATTTAAGGTTTTGCGTGCCAGTAATACATTTTAACGTTTTTAGAAGGTCTCTTTCTATAAGTCTATAATATATAACTAAACTATTGTTGTATGTAAAGTAAATACGATTTTTTAAATGTTTAAGAAGCTTCATTTAAAATTAAATTAAAATGCAGAGCCCCTGGACCGGTGCCCAGGACCTGGGCAGTGTGAGTGCCACTGAAAATAGCTCGCGTGCCGCCTTCGGCACACGTGCCATAGGGTGCCTACCCCTCATCTAACCTGACCCTTTCTGCAGGTAGCCCAAGAGGACAGACTAGGCTTAGCCAAAGGAAGAGGCAGGATGTTTCTTTGGTTAGGATGCTACTCTGAGACTCTGGAGACTGAGGTTCAATTTCCTAACTTACCACATATATTCTGTATGACCTTTTGGCAATTCACTTCTCTCTGTGTCTCGGGTCTCCATGGGGATAATTCTTCCCTACCTCACAAGGTTATTTTGAAGATAAATATATTGAAGCTTGTGAGGCGCTCAAATACTATGGTAATAGGGGCAATATAAATGTATTACTGAAATAGTCAAGTGGAAATAAAACACTTTGCATGCTCTCCCATGGGTCTGGTGTCTCTAACGTCAAATAAACATGTTAATGTTAGAGATAATAGAATTTAAACTGAGACAAGGTCTGATTTCACTTAGCGCTGCCTTTACATTGTAGATGAGGAAAATGTTGAAGCTGGCCCCTCATTGACCTCTTGTTACAACACTAGGAAAAACTCTTCATCTTAATACTGATTCTCTTTCTTGCTAATGAGATTGGCCTTGGAGCTGAAGTTGCCCTTTTGTGCAGCTAATATTTGAAGAGCACATGTTTATGATTATCTTTTATATTTCTGAGCTTTTGTATGTAGTAGCCACATAACCTTTACAATTTTTAAAAAGTGTAAATTTTCTCTAATTATGATTTTTCACTGTTGCCATATGCAGCAAGAGTAACTTTCAGTAAGTTCTTTGACTTGATCTCCTCTAGACTTTCTACAAGTAGGGAAGTTAACAGTTGAAAATAAAATTCTGGAAAAATTTGGAGGGTTATAGTTTAAAGGAAAAATAATGGTGGTCTATTCTTGGAGATATTACTGGCAGTGCACCTCAGAGGCTGCTGCTACACACACACACACACACACACACACACACACACACACCCCTCTCTCTCTCTCTCTCTCAGGAAGAACCTTAAGGTACGAAGACTGTAAATAAAACAATAAAGTGGTGATATTACTTGGCAATAGAAGAAATCATACAGAAGTGTATTTCCAGAGTGGCTTTCTCTTTTCAACCCTGAGGCCCTGGTTCTGCAAAAGACATAAGCATGTGCTTAGGTCCTATTAAAGTAAATGTAATTGAGGCACATGCTTAAAGTTAAGTATATGGATAAATAAGTTGCTGAACAGGAATGGTTTGCTGAATCAAGGCATGAAAGGGTTATCTGTAATACTCAGGGGAACTGCTGCACCGTAACTGCAACAGTATGGCTTGAGCAAAGAGGTGCTCACTCTGGTAACAAGGTCTCAAACTATTTCAGGCTTTATAGATTGAAACCAATATGTAGAATTCCACCTAGAAATTGATAGCCTGTGCTTTTCTCTGAGCACTGGTGCTATTTCCTCTTGGTGTGAAACTCCACCTGTGACTAGGCCACCACATTCTCTACTGGCTTGTTACTGAATTGTCTCAATATGTAGCTCCTACAGCATTCCAATTATTAAATCTTGGAAAGGCCTGGGTAATTCTGCCAAAGTCCATGTTGGTGAGAAAAGGTCACACTCTTGTCACCAGGCCTGCATGAAAAACAACTACTATCTCCTGACATTCAAGGGCAGTCCAAGATCTAGTGTCACACCCAAGTTGTGCACCTGTGTAACAAATGGTGGCTTATTGAAAGTACAATTCCATTTACCCTAAAAGGGGTTGGTGGAGTAAGGGAGATCTAGGGGATTGTAAAGCTTGATCTGCAGCTTCTACTGCTAATGAAAAGAATGGTTAAATTCAAATCTGAACCCTGCCTTCTACTCAGAGGTGCAGTCACATAAGTATTTGGTGGGAAGAACTGGAGGAGTGCACCCCTGCTTCCAGGAGGGACTCCTGGGACAAACTTAATCTACAAAATTAACCTGGATTTCTTAACCGGTAAATTCTCTGTGTGTCTGGTTCCTTGGCACTCCATGATCCAGTGGTAAGTATTTAGGACCTGACCCAAAGTCCATTGTAGTCAATAGAAGTCTTTCCATTGACTTCAATGGGTTTTGGATTATGGGTAGGCCATCAGTAAACAATCCCTTCTTTTCTTTGCTATATGACAATGTTTGTTTTATGACATGGTACCACAGGTCCACAGCATTATGACTATGCAATTCAAACATTGAAATGGTAACCCATTGTATGCTGAACCAAACTCAAAATGCTTGGTTTAGCATGCTTGACTATAACTACTGCAGGCAAAGTTGTCATTCTGCAGAAATTATTTTCCCAGGCAGCTTATGTCGACCTAACTATGTCAGTGTCTACACTACAGCTTGCTCCTGCCGATATAAGTGCCCTACTACACCGACATGAGAGGTGTAGAGCTTATATCGGTGTACTTAGGGTGACACAGCATCTGTGTAGACACTGCCTTACTTACATCAGCTGTTGGCTGACTTGCAAGAAAGCCAGCTCCTGGCTCCCCAGCCAGGCTGCTGCGGGTCTCCGCTCCAAGCCGGGCTGCCACCCAGGCTCCCAGCTTGGGCTGCTGCCTGGGCTCCCCACTGGGAGCCCTGCTGTCCTTTGGGGTCCTGACTCCCCACTCTCCGCTGGGAGCACGGCAGCCCGCTGGACTCCAGGAGCAGATCTCCCTGGCTAGGAGCGGGGAGGCGAGAAGCCCCAGGCGTCAGCTGGGCTCTCGGTGGGGAGCTGCGGGGAGCTGAGAGCCCTGGCTTTCAGCCTCCTACACTGCCTCTCTCTAGTTGGTGGAAGCACTCCTGGTGAGGACGTTCACCGAGAACAGAAGGAGGGTAGTGTGGACCTAACGCAGGTTGATTTAAAATTATTATGTAGATATGTCCCCAGCCCTAAAGAAGTCTTGTGGATGCTCTTACCACTGTATTTGAAGGAGGGGAAGGTGTGACAACCTCTTCTTTGTTTTTTTTGTTTTTTGTTTTTGTTTTACATCTGATCATTATTTTAAAAGTTCATCTTTTTTATCCACAATGAATATTGAACTGTCAATAATATATGTTAGTATATAGGCTTGTTTGTCAGCCTGAGATAGAATGTTGGGTTTGTTCCTCACACATATTAGTATAAGATAAAGAGTATCAAAGACACACTGTGTTGCATTTCCCACAACCAGAGGGGGCTTTTAGTACAATGGGAAGAGATAAGGGATAGAGCAGTTAGTGTTACAGGGCATGGTGGGAGTGTAATATATGAGCATACACTGAAAGGCTGCCTGGCTCCTTTCTCAAGCCAAGGTCAAGCAACCAGTTAGGAGAAGCAAAGGGGCTGTGGGGAGCGGTGGGTTGGTGGGGAGGCATAAGAAACACTAAAAGCCAAAAAAAGTCTGGCCTTGGCCAGAACACAACCTCACTCATTACCCCTCCCATGGGATACAAAAGAGGTGGAACGAAGACACTAGACTCATGACCCTCCAAAATGGAACATGATCGTAAGTTGTAAGGGGTGTGACTGGGGCGTGCACTGCGGGTATGTTTGGGCCTGCTAAGGAGGAGGCGGTAGGAATAGGGAAGGGGGAACAGGGACACAGGCAAGGCTTTGTGGCATCAGAGCTGGGAAGGAGGACATGGGGTAAACGCTCTGTGGTGTCAGAGCTGGGAACAGAACACTGGGAAACAGATTCTGCCGGCATGTAGAGTTATGGATATATTTGCTTGGAACTAACCCCAATAAACATCGCATTGCCTGCAGTTTGGACTTCTGGTCTTCTGCTTTCTGTCTGCATAACAAGAACCATGGGAGGGGGTGAAGGAAAGCCCTCTAACAATATACAATTTCCTTGACCATCCAATAGTTAAATGCATGAGCTCTTTTATTTTTATATTCTTATATATCCTTTTGGACTATTCTGACTGTTTGGGAGGCGGGGTTCATCACAATATAGAAAATTGATTTCTTTACTAATGGATGAACAGCCTTATTTTGAGACAGGAATTTTTGAAGCAGAATGGATGTTAGGGAGGAACACACTTTGAAGTATAAGATCAAAGTTACTTTGAATTCAGGAGAATCAGCCAAACACAATAAGACCATGATTTAGTGCCGTTATAACTGTTCATTTTATACTATCCTGGTGTTTTAATAGTTTAAGTTTGTGCTGTGGGCGTCGCTGAGGCATTGGTCTGTATATATGTTGCTCATAGTGACATCATAATGAACAATTAAATTTGCTTGGGCATTCTATTTCGGTTCTCCTGAAGTGATATTGTGAAGTTTCAGAAGAAGGAATATAATTGATCCTGATTACACACAGTCAGGAGGAAATTGGAGCAGCAAACAAAGGGAGAAGAATTTGCTGAAAAGGCCCAACCTACCATGGAAAAGAGGGGCTTTGTTTATTATACTTATTTTATCTTTCTGGCTGGTGTCCATGTCAGTTGTTTGTTTTTTTTTAAATCTAATTTTAAATGTGTGTCTGTGTCAAAACACGTTATGGTGTCGCAGTAACCTCACAACTTTTGGACCAATGGTTAGAGTACTCACCTGGGATGTGGGAGACCCCTGGGGCAGAAGGGGTTTGAACAGGAATCTGCCACCTCTCCGGTGAGTGCTGTAACAACAGAGCTTTAGGATACTTTGATGAGGGGGTCTCCTACATCCTGGGTGAGTATCCTATCCACTGGGCTACAAGTTATTAGGGAATACCCTCTTTCACCACCCCCCTACACACACACACACACTTGGGGGGAAAAAACCCATAGGCGCTTAACAGCAAGAGAGGGATTGCAGAGAGGATCTGAGAATCCCAAGCAGAGGGAGATGCCTCCCTGCAGCCCAGACTTAGGTACCTATCTCTATGAGAGGGGTGAGGTTTAGCACATACTCTTCTCCCTAGCATCTCCCACTGGCTAGCTTAGGTGGGGAGTTGCCTAGCATGCTGGCTTTTGTGACTTACACTTGTAAGGTGCCTGTCTCTCCCCATTCATCATGTCGGGAACCTAAATACTTAACTTTCTAAGCACCTAAAAGTTAGATGTGGTGCAGCTCAATGTCCCATGTCAACGTTTTTGTGAATCTAGCCCTATATGGCCTACACTCTTACCCACAAACAGTTCTAACAGGTTCTTGGCACCATGTTCCTTCCAGCATCCTATAGGAAACCTACAGCCCTCTTGCCTTTGGAAGAGATTCCTGTAACATCAAGGCTCTTTCTGAAATCCCACCAACCTCCTTAATGGGCATCCAGCACTTTGCATCTATGAATTATTGATTCATGACTGGACTGTGGATTTACCATGAGCGCTAATAAATGCTGAATGTGCTGCCGCAGAAGCAGATCAGGTGTTACCCGGGGTATCTGAACCCAGCACTATGGTAACTAATCTGTTTTCCAGGCGGTGTCAGGAAATAAATCATCTGATAAATTATTAGCACACCGAAGAGTGCTTCCACTCAAAATTTCTTATTTTTTAGTACAAAGCACACATGTAAAACAGCAATAGTCTAGAGCACCCCAGAATATCACCCAAAGTCTGAAGTGGTGTCAAGTGGCAGTAGCAGGTTTCCAGTGGCCAGCCTTCCTCCTAGCTGCTGGGGAAGATTAATGTCAGTGTCTTCTCACTCCTAGAAAATCCAAACTTCTCCAAAGTACGCTTTTTAACTAATCTTTTAATAGGTAACTCAAAACAAAGCATAATTCAAAGTAATCCCCAATGGGCTGACCATTTCCCTAGCAACAGCAAAGAACTCATAATTTCTACTGATCAGCAAAACAGCTCTAGCAAGAAACTGACAGACACAGGCACCCAGATCAAGGTCAGCTATCCTTGTTCGCAACACTGCAGCTGTGCAGATGTGTGTGCCTGCCTAAGCAAGGCCAAATTCTTTCTCAATATGTGGTGTCCACGCTTCCAGTTTATGGTGGCTAACTACACAAGATAGCTGAGGGTTAAGTCAAGTCCAGTTTTCACATAACACAGGGACCAAATTGTCACAGTTTGGACTCTAGGACCCCCCTGCTCTGGGAGTGGGTAATCTGTGCCAGACCATCGTTTGGTGCAGTTCTGGAATACAGGGTAATGGGAGGCCCTGGAAGGGAGTATTGGGTAATGGGACACTGATGAGTAGAAGGGTTGCTGGGAGGAAGATGAGGACAGTAGAGAAGCAGGGAGAGACTCAAGGAAGTAGGGATCTCTTGCTGCAGAGCTCCTGCTCCTCACAGAGGACTCCGCCATATGTGTGGCTCTGCTGTATGGCTCCAGTGATTGTCCAGCTTCAGCTCCACTCTGGGATCCTGGCAGCTCCACATTCCCTTGCTCAGTCCTGGCAGCTGCATCCCCGGCTCCTTCTATGCTGACCTACCACTGAGCGTCCCCCGTACTAGCCTGGAACTGGCATCTTTGGCTCAGGATGCTTTAGCAGCTGGGAAGGAAAAGGCCTGGGACAGCAGAAGTGCTGGAATGCCATTCTGGCTTCTAAAAAGAGCTGAAACAGTATTCTGGCATGACTCGTGTGCTGCTCTGACTGTAATTTACTTCCCCCTCTTCCTGGGCTCAGCTGCACTGGCTGGTGCATTGAGGGGGCAGAGTCAAGGCTAGAACCATTCCCTGCATGGGTTGGTGGATAACAGCCCTATATTAATGACACCTCACTCTTACATAGTGCTTTTCAGCCACGAATTTAATTTTTTTTCAAAGGAGTCCATTATCCCCATTTTATAGATGTGGAAACTGAGGCACAGAGAGGCTAAGTGACTTGCCCAAGGTCACTCAGCAGGCCAGTGGCAGAGTCAGAAATAGAACTCAGGTCTGCCAATTGCCAGTCTGGTCATCTGTCCACTAGACAACACTGCCTCTATAACAGCCTATAGATAGAGGCTGGTCTCTCTTACTCTCCTGCACTATAACCACAATACAGATTGCCCACCTAGGGAAGTAGTTGAATGTCTTATGGCCCTTATTTCTTTGCAAGGATATGTTGGGTGGGTGACACTCTTGTCCTAAACATGGAAGAAGTGAGGAGTGATTATATTGCTTCACAGTATTACTTGGATTGTGTTTGAGTATTTTCTTGCAGCTAATACTTCAGTTGTGCTCTCTATTTGTGGTTCTTTGTTTTCGGGTGTACATGCAGTGTTCCTGAATTTCCAATAAGTTTAATTTGTTCTTCAGACTTTGCTTATCAACACACACATTCTTTTCCTTCAGCCGACCCTTCTGAACTATTACTTAGAGTAAAAGAGAATACATAAAGAAGAACAAATCTGATCTGTCCTCAAAACCATGCTACATTTCAACTATAAGAGGGATCAGGGAGTAGCCATTCTGCCAGAACAGCAACAAACAGGAAGAGTGGATAGAGGCAGCATAAATTATTAACGCACTTAAAAGCTTCTTACTGCAGATGGATTCTGCTCTCCTGGCAATAGCTGTGACAAAATGACTGTTGTAAATCATACCACATCATACTAATAGAATATATTTACAGATCTGCCTTTCATGAAGTATCCAGTTGGTAGAGGAGAGTTTGCAAAACGTTATTTAGAGGAAAAATGACAACTCGTGATATGCATAGTGGGCAAAGGAGAGGGGCTCAGAACAATAGAATGTCACCAAGGTCCTGTCTATAGTGTGACAATTAGGGCCTGATCCTCTTTAGCATTAGTTTGGGTGGCAACCATTTGTGACTATTGCAACTTTTGTCATGACTAATTTATTCAATCACAACTGTCTCTACAGTTATCTTGACTTCCTGTCAGTCATCTCATTTGCCTGTTT
Organism: Emys orbicularis; assembly: GCF_028017835.1. NCBI lineage: Eukaryota > Metazoa > Chordata > Testudines > Emydidae > Emys > Emys orbicularis. The sequence continues at coordinate 117,423,751 of NC_088688.1, read as the reverse complement.
ATTCATCTACTGCTTATTGTCTAACGCCTAGACTGGGAGTTCTTTGGGGCAGAAGCTTTCTTTTTGTACAGCATCGAGCATAACAGGCTACTAGTGATCACTGTTTGGAGTCTTATGCACTACCGTAATAACAGTTATTCAGGGCCGGCCCACAACATTTTGGCACCTGAAGTGGGGAGCTCAAATGCCCCCTCGCTTGGGCCAAAACTTTGAAAGGTCTCAGTTCTGCCTTCTTCCTGTTCTACTCCTCTCATGGTACTGCTCTGCTACCTACCCCAATAAAGGAGAACTAACAACTTTGATGCTTTGTTCAAAAATTTTAAGTAACACTTAACTTTCAAACGCCTGAACAGCAAATGTAACTTTTCTTGTCTGCATAGTAAACACTGGCATTTTTATCTGTTTAAATAATCAAAGTGGTGCTTTCCGTGCCTTCTTGGTTGCAAAGATTTGAACTACTTCCTGAAGGTCCACAGTCTGGGCCAGCTCATTCTCTATTGAGATAGTTGCAAGGCTGACCAGCCTCTCCTGTGTCATTGAGGAGCGTAGCTGTGTTTTTATTAACTTCAGCTTGGAGAAGCTGCGTTCTCCACTGGCAACTGTTACAGGAAGTGTTAGAAGTATGCGCAGAGCAACAAAAGCATTTGGAAAGAGGGTGGTCATCTTATCTGTGCACATATATTCCAGAACAGCCTTTGGAGTTGATTCTGCTGAAACGTATCTTGAAAGGTCTTTCAGTTCATCACCTAAATCACTCGCATCAATATTGCGCATGTCATCGTGTGTCAACATTGTCTCTAGTGCCCTGCATTGCTGGTGTAGGCCTTCTTCAGGTATAGTGAGGAGTTTTGGAATATCATACAACATCCCAAATATACTGCTGTGTTCCTTGAGCTGCATGAAACGTTCTTCAACTGATTGTATTGCACAATCTAGCACCTGGTTAAAGAATTCAACTTATGGGATTATCCTGTGCCTCATAATCAAAATGTCTTCTTCTTCGGTGACTCTTGTATTCTTGAATGGGTGGGAAAATCACTTCATTGTGAAGTTCCTCTGGCAACTTTTGTGCACTCTTCAGACGTTTTGAAATCCCTCACCTGACCGGTAAGACTGTAGGTATGACTTTGCTTTGTCCAGTTGTTCCATTGCTCCAGATATATCAAGGTCAACACCTTGGAGTCTCTTGCTTACAACATTTATTTCAAACGGTATGTCATGCCACAACACTAAGTCACACAGAAATTTGAAGTTATGTATGTTTCTGGTGATTCCATTTCCCTCCGCCACTGTTCTCCCACAAACAGTTCCTGTCATAGCATTATCCTCCATAATGGCAACTATGGCATAATCTGTCTTCCCAATTTGGTGTTTGATAGGCTTTATCACCTCCACTCGACTTTCCCATCATGTGGCACTCAATGGTTTCAGTGTCAGAGAGGATGTTCCCAGATGTTGCTTCAAAATTTGCCATCGATGAGTTGATGCAGAGAAAAATACATAGATGCTTTGAATCACATTTAAAAAATTCAGCAGCCTCACTAGAAGCTGATGTTGCATCACTGACCACCACGTTCAATGAATGAGAACTGCATGGGACAAAAAAAGCTCGAGGGTTTATCTCTCGGATCTGTGTCTGCACTCCTCTGTTCTTTCTTCTCATGATGGCACCATTATCGTAGCCCTGACCTCTCATGTCAGCTATCGTAATTCCCGTATCTTCCAGCTTTTTAAGAAGCACATTTGTCATACCAGCTCCTGTAGTATCATCAATGTCAATACATTCTAGAAAATGCTCTCTGACAGTCACCATTGCAGGGACATTTTCACTAGGTTCTGTTGTTGTTACAAAACGCACCAGTAAAGTCATTTGTTCTGTATGGCTGATGTCAGGTGTGCAGTCCAGAATAACAGAGTAATGCCTTGCTGACTTCATATCTGCCACAATCTTCTGTTTGACTTTTGATGCCAGTAACTGCATGATCTCATTTTGAATTGTTTTTCCAAGGTAGTGATGTGTGTACATTTCTTGGGTGGTGACTCTTCTTAGATGCTCCTGGAGTACAGCATCAAATTCAGCCATCAGCTCCACAATGTTAAGAAAGTTTCCATTGTTTGGCACAAACAGCTGATCTGAAGTGCCACACAGTGCTAGGTTTTGGGTAGCAAACATTCTCACAATGGTAATGAGCCTTTTCAGAACATTTTGCCAGTAAAGAGACTCTGATGCAATCTTCTCTTGATGCTGATCATCTATGGTGGCCTTTAACCTTATTCTCATCTCAAGCTCTTTCCACCTATGGAATGCTCTCTGGTGATTTGCTGCCTTCTCATGGCATGCCAGATTTCTAGCCAGATTTTTCCAGTCCTTTGTTCCTGTAGAACCCAATGTGGCTGGAACATTAGACTGGAAGAGTTTGCAATAAAAACACTATGCAGCATTCTGGGTTTTTTGAGTACATAAGCGATGGCCTCTCCATTTTGTCACCATTGGAGATTTCACGCCAGTAATGTGTTGGATGGAAACTTCTATTTTCATTGTCTTTGGGGAATATGAATTTTTTCACTTGCTGTGGCCCATGCAGTACAAAGAAGTCCCTCAGGCTACTGCTCAAGTGGGTCGACAGTCCTGGATCATCCACACTTAGGAAACTAAACTCAGCAGCAATTGTTTTTTGTGCCTCCACCACACTCTTCTCTGATCTACACTTTTCTTCAGGAATGTGCATTGTTACATCCATTTGAGATGGAGATATGGATGCTGCAGTAGCTGCCAGGTCACCTGTACTCTGACTAAATGGAAGATCAGGCATCTCCTCACCACTCACATCCTCATTGGGGCCGGAAGGCTCACCGTGAACATTTGTGTCTATGTATCTCAGGAGACCTCCTTCCTGCTTAGATAGAAAAGCTTCCTTTGCTTGCTTTCTTTTTCTGAATGCTGCCCCAGAGGGGTGTTTTCTTCTTTCACTCATGACTGCTGTTCTGTGCCAGCTATAGTGGCTCTCAACACTCAATTGAAGGGGACAAATAAGCAGGCTTGTAGCAGGGCCTGAGTGAGGGAAGATATCAAGTAAGGGCCTAACTGGCTCCTACTACTTCAGTTGACTGCCTGTTCTCCTCAAGTGGGCTCAGGGAAGTAGCAGGAAAGAGGAAGCTCCCTGAGAAGCTGGTGTTAATCAGTCCAGGCTCCTGTGGGTGCTAGAGAGGTACATAAGAGGCTCCTCCTCCTCTCTCTCCCTGCAGCTCCTGCTGCTTTCTGTTATTCCCTCTCACCTTTTCTCCTGCCTGCCTATTATTTCTCTTGTGCCCTCCTTCCTCCAGCACAGCATTCCACCATCTCTGTGCATCTAGAGCAGAGAGACTACATATGCACCAGCAGCAGACACAATTTTCTACTCTCTGGGGCCTAGTTGTGCCCCCTCCCCCCCCCCCCAGTCTAGCACCTGAGGTGGCCGCCTCAGTTCGCCTCATGGTAAGGCCAACCCTGCAGTTATTATATTCCTTAGACAAGAAAAACTCCTTCTGGTAATAGAAGGACTTCCTGAACTGAATGGGAACTTAGTCTGCAGGACTGTAGAATGAGAGACCCTTATAGAGGAAAATGTGATTTCTGTACTCATTTCCCAAAGACTATAATAAGCAAGCAAGAAAGAAAACACCTCTTATCTAATCCTTTTTCTCATTATTTTTCATTATTTTAATCCTTCAATTCTATTATCATATTTAGACCCACAGGATTTTAAAGATGGTCTCTCTATCCTATTTCTGACTTCTGTGTTGATCTTCCTTTGTGGCTGCTTTAAAGCAATTTTTTTTGTGTCTGCATCATCAATAAAGAAAATAAATGTTTCCTTTCCACTAAAATGGCTTGAAGTTTAAACAAGATGTAACAATCTTCATTAGGTTTAATCCACAGAAATTCTGACCTAAGAGAATTTAATCTGTGGTGCCTGATATGACTCACCTTCACTAAATCTAGAAAAATGGGACTCCTCCTAGACCTATAGGGCAGGAAATTTTCCTATTTGACAAATTCTGCCTCTGAGTCAGAAATATAATAAAATTAAGAGCAAAAATGTCTCCAGAGTATATTGGAGCAAAGACCTGAGGAGAGACAAACTGATTTAGACTCACTTTGAGTTAAGGCTGAGCAAACTGTTTGGGAGAAAGTTTTGAGCCTCCTCAAATACTGTAAAAAGAAGATATTTGAACTGAGTAGGATCTTTATTGGCTTTGAGGGAAGTACAATGCCATTTGTTTCCCAGAGTCTTTTTTTTTTTAAATTGCTTCTTAACTTACATGCTGTGTCTGGCAGGATCTGATGCCTGACATTTTGGGGCCCTGCAGCTTGTATAATGCACCATGTGCTAGAAAAACACAAAATGACTTTATGCTTGTAAACTAAGCTGGCTCTTTATTAGGAGAACTGTGTACAGAGAGCTGCAGCTAGCATTCTAGCTGTGAACACACAGCCTGACTTTCTGGAGTGTCCTGTAAATTCTTCCCTCCTGCATACTGTGCTCCTACCTCCCAAATTCCATGCAGATTGATACAATGATGCAGGATGCTAAGCATCACCTTATAGATGTGTCAAAGTCAGTAACGATGCAAGTTGACTTGAAAAGAGGCAGAAGGAACTTGGTATCTCATAGGAGATGCTTGGTAGTTTGCATAATCAGGCTCTTATTTATTATATTCCACACTCTGATTATAAGGAAGTGTTGTCTAGTGAACAGGATACTGGATGGGGAGTCAGGAGACCTGAGTTCTATTCAGGGGTCAGCACCACCATGTTGCGTTACAGACACTCGACAAAATTACCAGACTTAGCGAAAGACATTGGTGGGGGGCAGAAGGGGGCTCTGGGCTGAGTCAGGGGTTGGTGTGTGGGAGATGTTACAGGCTGTGGGCTGGAGGTGCGGGTTCTGGGGTGGGACCAAAAATTAGGGGTGCGGGAGGGGGCTCCAGGCTGGAGAACAGGGCTGGGATGGGGGTGCAGGCTCTGTTGTGGGGCTGGGGATGAGGGATTTGGGGTGCAGGAGGGGGCTCCAGGCTGGGGGTGAAGGGTTCAGAGTGCAGGAGGGGGGCTCCAGGCTGGGGCAGGGGGTTGGGGTGCGGGGGTGGTGTGAGGGCTCCAGCTGGGGGTGCAGGCTCTGGGGTGGGGTTGAGGATGAGGGGTTTGGGGTGTAGGAGGGTGCTCTGGGCTGGAACCTGGTTCAGAGGGCGGGAGGGGAATCAGGGCTGGGGCAGGGGGTGGGGTGCAGGGGTGTGTGTGTGCAGGCTCCATGCAGCGCTTACCTCAAGCAGCTCCAGGAAGCAGCGGCATGTCCCCATTCTGGCTCCTACACGGAGGTGGAGCCAGGTGGCTCTGCACGCTGCCTTTGCTCAGGTGCCGCCCCCACAGCTCCCATTGGCCGCGGTTCCCAGCCAATGGGCTGGGAGCCATGGAGTCTGCCCTCGGGGAGGAGGGATGGAGACAGTGTGCAGAGCCGCCTGGCCACACCTCCGCCAGCTATCAATAGCAGGGATGGGGGAGCCACTTGTGGGCAGGCTGTCCTCTGGAGGCTCCCCGCAATTGGCTCCCCATCCTTGCTCTTGCTGGCGGAGGTGCAGCCAGGCAGCTCTGCAGGCATGCTGCCTCTGTCTACAGGTGCTGCCCCCCACCCCAGCTCCCATTTGCTAAGGTTCCCGGCCAATGGGCTGGGAGCCGCGGAGTCAGTGCTCAGGGGGCGGGGGGTGGGGGGGTGGAAGCAGCACACAGAGCTGCCCAGCGGCTCCTCTGCCAGCAACAGCAGGGATGGGGAGCCGCTTCCAGGGAGCCGCCTGTGAGCGCCCCCCACGGACCTCAAAATTTTTACCATGGACAGTTGTGTCCGGGTATGGACCCGTTGTTGACCTGTGGTTCTATTCCTGATGCTGACCTTGAGCAAGTCACTTTATTTTTGCTGTCTTATGTATTTAAATTATAAACTCTTTAGGTATTTTTTCTTAATATGTATGTACAGCACCTAACAGAGTGAGGTCCCATCTTAATTGGGCTTTTAAGTGCTATCATAATATAAATAATAATCTGGGGCAGAAATGGTGCCTATATTATACAGGAAAGGAACCCTGCTGGAGGCTAGGGCTTAGGAGTGTTTCTGTACTAAAAACAACGTGTAATTGTGTGTCCAGAGTTGAAGGAATTTTGGCAGGGATAGTCAGACACTGAGGCCTGGCATAAGCACAGTATTTTTGTATTCGCATAACTATGTTGGTTATGGGGCTGATTTTTTCCAGTATACCAGTGCAAACCCTGGTGTGGACACAGGTATAAAGGTGCTTTATGCTAGTATAATTTATTCCTCTGCCCTTACGGAAAACATAATCTCTTTTATACTAGTATAAATGCATCCACCTTGATGGGATTGTACCACTTTAGCTATTCCAGTACAGTTACTGCTATACAGCTTGTATATGGACGATGAACACTTTGGGATTCTACAAATGAAAGTGAGTATTTATCCATAAAGGAACTGTCTAGGCTAGAAAAATGAAAGCGCTTAGCAAAAATGTTAGATAACGTTAATTAACACACTATGAAATGCCACTTAGCTCCTATTGTAGCGTAGGCACTGTATGCTAAGCGCTGTTCGCTATAAACACACCTCATTTTCTTAGCCCAGAAAGGGCCATAGGGTAAAATTCACCTCAGTGTAGAAGGCTCCCACAAGCAGTTTTCATACAGACACATTTGCACTGAAATAACTAAGACCTATGTCAATGAGAGAGGTGTGTGGGTTTAACTTAAATTTGTTTTTCAAAACTTTAGTTAAACCAGTGCATTGACTAAGGACTTTTATTTTGGTTTAAAAGTGTCCTAGTTTGCGTTAGTTTAAAATCAGTTTAAACTAAATCAATGTACACCCAGTTTAGCTAAAATAAGAGTGTTCATTCCAAGGTTTGCACTGGCTTAACTAAACGGTTTTAAAATCACGCCTTTAGAATCATGCCTTTAGTTTTTAGTGCAACTCTCTTGTGTAAATGAGGTCTAAATTAGTTTGTAGTTCACATCTTTTATTTCCCTGCAAGTTTTTATCTGGACACTCTTTTATTTCAGATCATGGAGACCTGGCCTCTATAGACTTCTTCTGGGATAGCTGTGTCAGTCAGTGATGTGGTCCCTGACTGATATGGCTTTGTTGACAAAAGCCACTAGTGTCGATACAGATATAACTGCAAAGTTGTGCATTTACCAGTATAGCTAGTTTCATCTGTGGTGGGTGGCTTTATTATATTGGTACTAAGTACATGTTGGCTGGCAGAGCTGTATCCACACTAGGAACGCTTTGCCAGTATACTCTACAAGCATTCCCGTGCTCATAAAGCACTCCTAGTATAGACGTATCCCAAGAATGCCCTTTTTTGATCTAGTTCAATGATGTCATTAAACTAAATGGAAAAAAAAGGAATAGTCTTAATCTGAAACAAGAATGTCCACACACAGATTTACAGAGAAATAACAAAAAGTGTGAATTAATTAAAACTGATTTGCTGCAAATTTGATTGTAAATAAGCTCAAGGTCCATATGCACCATTCAAACCCTGTAGGAAAAGCTTGTGCAGTGGGCATAGGGAATACCTCTGACCTACGGTGAATATCATTAATAAGGTGTGTCTAGAATAGAGTTTGTGGTGCTCGTTTAACAAGGGTTAATGTATTGCCTATTAATGTGAATGAAATAACTCCTCTCTACCTGCTAATCTAGGTAATTTGGTAAGGCTAAATTACAGACACAGTTTTGCCTTGTATTCTGTAGACATGAAAGGTGTATTACTAACCACCTGTTAACACATCTTAAAACCAGATTCTCAGCTTGTGTAGGTTGTCATGGATACTTTGAAGTCAATGGAACTATAACAAGTTACACTAGCTGAGGACCTGGCCCCTAGTAGACAAAGCAAGCTGTAGTTTTAACATGTGTTAGCTGATGAAGGTAAGCTCTAGGGTTTACCTCCACCATCTCACACACATTACCTACAGCTGCCTTCTCTACACTAGGATTTAACATGTTAAGAATATACCTGTTTTCCTAGGGTAGACATGGCCTTTGTATCCTGGAACAAACCTAACAGTTACAAATGTGTTAGTTAACGAGTAATCAATCAACTTATTTTAAAATAGGAGCACAAATTCTAGTCTAGATATACCCATAGCATATAGTCATCCTGTATATTTCACTACCACAATTAATTATTGTTCATTACATTTTCCTCTCTTTTAAAGGACTTCTACAATATTCTGCAATCACATTTGTGGGTATGCAAGCTAAAAGAATATGGGTTGATCATATCATACTATCTGGGTATATGCTGATCACTGCAGTAGCCAGGAAGGATACTTTTTTACACCCAGACACCATGCAGTAGGGTAACAGAAAATACAACATGGCTGACTTTTCAATTTCTTATGAAGTGGAAGCAGGGCAGGAGACTGGTCATTAAATCCCGTGTTCTGATCCAGGCACACAAACCCTGTGTTCTATAGAACCTCTCTTTGCTGAATTAATCAACAAAAACATTATTAAAGTGGCCCACTAGAAAAGTGATTGTGCAGAAATGACACTGAACATGACACCCGTGGGTGGGTCATCCACAGCAGGATCAGTGGATAAGTTAAACCTCATTAAAAACCTTTGTGGATGCTGTTGTTCAGAAATATAGTGGCCTTAATCCAGTTTAATTTAATTCACTTTGCAAGCAAATTAAACTAAATGGAGTTAAGGCCACTTTCTGAATGAGGGTGTTCACACAGGGGTTTAAATGCCGTCTACTGCAAATTCACACTTTAGTTAATTTGGATTAATTTTCCTGGATGTCCTTCGTAGGCAAGCCCTGTGTAAGCATGGGTTACTAGACCATGGTGTCCCACATTTATTCCCCCATCTACCAAATGTAATTAGTTTTTAATATTATTTATGGCTGCTAACAATGCAGATGCACCTACTTTCTGACAACCGAGTTGTGTTCGTTCTGCTTCATAAATCATTGCCAATTATCAAAATTCCACTATCAGAATTTGGCTGGTAGTTTTGCTAATGCATGAGGCAGAATAGAAAACGGTGCCTTCCCTTTTCAGTAGTTGTATTGACAGTGGATTTCTAAAAGAGGTAAAAACATTTTTTCTTAGTAAACTATAAAACATCATGACTGAAGAGAGAAGGAGTGCAGTAGAGAGGTGCCACATTTGCATGAGACACACATCTGAATTGTGAAGTCAGGATCTAGATCCCAATTTATCCCAAGTCTGGGTGTTCTAGTTTTAATGTCTGTGACAAAATAGAACAAAACTGCCTTTTCATGAGCTCTAATGGCTGGGATTCTGAAAACTGTTCCCTTGTCATCTACTGATGTCAAAAGGAGCGGCAGTGCAGGATTGGGCCTAAACTGGGAAAGGTTTGGGCTTGTCTGCCCTTTCGGTCCTCCATACACAGCGGAAGCAATAACAAGGTGCTTTGTGGCTTGAGGGAGCATGGGAGCTAAGTCACTCCAGCTGTCAGTAGATTGTCTCCTTTTTGGTCCTGCTCTGACATTTCTGCTAGATCTGGCAGTGTGAACGTTTATGTGCATGTCTGAGAGAGAATGATTGACAGTGCCATAGAATATAACACTCTTTCCTGCTGCAAAGGTATGAGTAGACATGGTCGGATTGCAGATGCTGAAATGGCATCAGTTGGTGCATAACCAAGCCTTCTCATTCTTCAAGTGAAAGCTCTGCTGTCAATACCCTTTATCCAACAGTTTGACATAGTTTAGGGAATATCATTATTTCTTAACTCCTGAGTCTCTCTCAACTCAGCTCCTGGGCTGAACTGCTTTGATATTGCTGAAATTTGAAACTTGTTTCCAAAACAGAAGTAAAAATGGGATGAACCAAAATTGCCCCAGTCTATGGTGACAGCTAAAATTTCTCTTCTAGCAGATTGTTCTCTTAACCTGTTTTGCTACTGTATGGTTCATTAATTGTAATTAGGTTGTTTGTAAAAACTGGAGGAAAAAAGGGTAAAGAAACCTAAAAATGTACAGAGTTATAAAATAACCATTTGGCATCTGCAAAATTTAACAGTCTCCCCTTTTGTAAGAAAACATTATTTGTTGTTGTTGTTTCAGTTTATAACTACAAGGGAGTGGGTGAAAAAGGTCCAACTTCTTGTCTGACTTTATTTTATGAGGGCCATTGAATAATACCTACACAAGTGCTTCCATTCACTTCAATAGGACTATTTGAAGAGATTAGTACTAATCACTCTGGGCAAAGGTGGCATGATTTAAGCCTATGTTTGATTTTTGTTGGTGTTGTTGTTGTTGTTAAAATGAATTTATTAGATGCAGACACTGAAGTGGTGAGAGATAATTTGACACTTTCCGTTTGTTTTGCTCTGTTGTCTCTTGGGGGTCATATGATGAGCTCAAGACATCCATTAGAGGTGACATGGCAAATAGTAGAAGACTTCACATTTACAAATGTATAATGTTAAAAAAGTTTGTAGCTTGGTGAAGGCAAAGTTGTCATACAGTTTCAGTCATGATGGGCCTGGCTCCTGCTGTTAATTCTACTTGACCCTGATGACCCTAGTTCAATGAAGGCATCTAGCAGATTCCTAACATTAAGTATCTAAGTGGTCCCAGTGGCATGAGCGAGACTACAACATGCATGGGGCTTGTCTACATAGGGATGCTCAGGAAAGTTAATCCAAATTAATTTTAATGCAGATTAGTTAAACTGCATTAAACACCTGTGAGGACATGTTTATTCAAAATGCAAGTGACCTCAATCTGATGTAGTTTAATTCACTTTGAAGATAAACTCTAGGGTTTACCTCCACCATCTAACACACATTAAATACAGCTGCCTTCTCTACACTAGGATTTCTTCTTGGTAGTCCATCGAATCTGATGATGACAAATCTGTGCAGATCATCAATTGTTGGTCTCATGGTGTGCCCTCTGGTGACTGTACAAGCCAATTCTAGAGGTGCACATTTTGCTGCAGATGGTGCATGGGAAGTTCGCGGTCAGTGGATTGTGCGCTGCTGATGCTCAGTGACGTCATTCGCGTGCCTCTTGTAGACGCCGGCAGCGGTCTTCCTCAAAGGCGATGCAGGTATTTCTGACTGTTGCACGCCACTGTGTTCTGTCGCTGGCAGCGTCCTCAAGGTCCCTAGGTTTGAAACTGCTGTAGTGCAGATTGGCTTTGATGGTGTCCTTGTAACGTTTCCGTGGACAACCTATATGCCGGATGCCCTGGGAGAGCTCACCATACAGAAGCTGGCAGGGGATTCTGTTGGCATCCATGCGGCTGACATGACCAGTCCAATGTAGCTGTGACTTCATGATCATCATTTCGATGCTTGTCATCTGGGCTCTCTCGAGGACCTCGAGATTGGGCACTTTGTCTTGCCAGCGGATCTTCATGATGTTGCGGAGGCAGCGCATGTGAAATGCTTCGAGCTGCTTGATGTGATGCCTATATAGTGTCCATGTTTCGCACCTGTACAAAAGAGATGAAAGACCAACAGCTTTGTACACAAGCAGTTTTGTTGACATCCGGATGTTGTGGTGATTTAAAACTTTGACACGCAGACAGCCAAGTGCCTGGCTTGCTTTGGATATTTGTGCATTGATCTCATTATCCAGTGATCCATCACTGGATATGACACTACCCAGATATTTAAAGTTCTCCACTACTTTCAGCTGAGTGCCGTCGATGGAGATACTCGGGACAGAAGCATTTGATCCAGGTGCAGGTTGATGGAGAACTTCTGTCTTTCCAAGGCTGATAGTTAGTCCGAAAAGTTGCGAGGCCTCAGCAAACTTGTTGACAATGTGCTGAAGATCATTTTCAGTGTGAGCCATGAGGGCACAGTCGTCAGCAAAGAGTGCCTCAAGAAGGAGTTTCTGCACTGTCTTAGTCTTTGCATTCAGGCGATGGAGGTCAAAAAGTGAACCATCGTGCCGGTATTTCAAGTATATACCTCGGTCCAGATCTTTCAGTGCATGGTTAAGGACACATGCAAAGAACAGGTTAAATAGGACAGGAGCGAGAACACATCCTTGTTTCACACCGTTGGTGATGTTAAAGGGGGCTGATGTGGCTCCATCAGACAATACTTCACCTGTCATGCTGTCATGAAAAAGGTGTATAATCTGGACAAATTTTCTTGGGCAGCCAAGTCGTGTTAGAATGGTCCAAAGGGCTTCCCTGTTGACGGTATCAAACGCCTTTGTCAGATCTATGAAGACAGCATACAGGTGCATGTTCTGTTCAATGCACTTCTCTTGTATTTGTCTGACAGCAAACACCATGTCGACTGTGCTCCGGCCAGGTCAAAAACCACATTGACTTTCAGGTAGATTTGCCTCGGAAATACTGGCTATTAGGTGGTTCAGGATGATGCGGGCGATGATCTTCCCTCCAACAGAGAGGAGGGATATGCCTCTATAGTTTCCACATTCTGCTTTGCTGCCTTTGTTCTTGAAAAGAGAGACAATAGTAGCATCGCGAAGGTCCTGTGGTATGTTTTCATCCTCCCAGATGTTGATGATCACACTGTGGAACGCTGCTAGTGCTGCTGGACCTGCTGCTTTATATATCTCTGCTGGTATCCCATCTTTTCCAGGAGCTTTCCCTGAACTCATCTGGCTAACAGCTTTCTTAATCTCATCTATAGTGGGCGGAAAGTCAAGATCTGTCAGAGCAGGTTGTTGTGGAATTTCATTAAGGACATTATTATTCACGGTTGATGGTCTATTGAGAAGGTTGCTAAAGTGTTCTCGCCATCTTTCGTTGATGCCTTCTTTATCTTGAATCAGCATTGTGTTGTCTAATGAGAGCAATGGGGCGGTCCTTGGTTTAAACGGTCCATAGACAGTCTTAATAGCACTAAAGAACATCTTTAAGTTGTGGGTCTCAGCATAGTGCTCAATTTCTTTGGCTTTGCTCTCCCACCAGTTATCTTGTATCTGATGGAGGTCTTTCTGTGTTTTGCTCTGAAGGTACTTGAAATGGTCCCGTTTAGAGACTGAGGAGGGGTCATTCTGCCATTCAATAAAGGCTTTTCTCTTTACTTCCAATGCTGAGCATATTTCTTCTTGGTGCTCATCAAACCAATCCTGATGTGTTCTTTTCTTTGGTCCAAGAGATGTTATTGCTGTGTCAGTCGCTATCTGCTTGAACTGGTCCCACTTTTAGGTTACAGTACCGATCAGTTGTCCGTGGGATGTCAGTTTGTCATCTAGACTCTTCTGGAATTTGTTGAAACATTGAGCATCCTTCAGTTTGGCTATATTGAAAGCAGGTCGCACATGCTTAGGGCGTTTGTGCCAAGAAGGAACGATGTAGAGTTGAAGAGACGTCCTGACTAATCTGTGATCTGTCCAGCACTCTGCGCCTCGCATTACTCTGGTAATCAGTACGTTTCGGATGTCTCGCCTTCTGACAATGGCATAATCTATCAGATGCCACTGTTTGGACCTAGGGTGCATCCACGTCGTTTTGTATTTGTCCGCTTGTTGGAACAGAGTGTTGGTAATGGTCAGGTCATTTTCAGAACAAAGACTCAAAACAAGTAGTCCATTACTGTTAATTTTGCCTACACCAAGTGGCCCAATTACTCCTTTCCAGTTCTCGCTGTCAGCCCCTACTCAGGCATTGAAATCTCCAAGTAGGAGTAGTTTATCTGTTACAGGTGTGGCCTTGATCAGTCTGTCGAGATCTTCATAGAATTGTTCCTTTGAGTTGTCAGAGCATGTTAAAGTGGGTGCATATGCACTGATGATGGTGACATGACGTTTGGCATTTAGTGGGAAGCGTAGCTTCAGCAATCTTTCATTGATACCCACTGGAAGGTCTGGGAGTTGATGCATCAATAAGGTTTTTATTGCCAGACCAACTCCATGTATTCTATCCTCTGTCTCAGTCTTACCCTTCCAGAAGAAGGTGTAACCACCTCCTAGTTCACTCAAGAAACCTTCCCCAGGCAATCTTGTTTCACTTAATGCCGCTATATCGATGTTATAACGGACTAGTTCTCGATCAATGAGGGCTGTCCTTCTCTCAGGTCTTGCAACAGCTTCTCGATCCATGAGGGTATGAACAATCCATACACCAATGGTACGTTTTCTCAAATTTTTCTTTTGGTTTCGGCCGCAGATTGGGTTGAACTGCCAGCCGCGGCTTGCTGGCCAGTTGTTGTAGGACAGGCAATTTTTAGGCCACCTTTTCTAGGCCCCTCCCTTACTAGGGTGAGCATGCTGTCCTGAAGAGTGCTGCTCAGACGCCTGGGATGCTGCCGGGCAACTCTGCTGCCCCAAGTACAGAGCTGGACGACCTCCTATCCACAGGCCGCCTGCGTGCAGGATTGGGACTACGACTCCCAGTGGTAACCTCCACCTGTCGCTTTTCCCCTCCCCCATCGCCACAGGACTTGGGTAGTATGATGATGATGATGTTTGATTTACACAGGACCTGTGCGTGAAAGCTTTTGAGTGGTAGAGCCGTTGCACGGGAGCAATCCCACTCTCTTGACCTTAGAAGCCAGACAACAATGGTACGAAAAATCGTCATGACTGGTAACTTCTTTGGTTGCAGTGGATGGCCTTGACGTCTTTCGTGCCTCGTCAAGTCCTTTGCTTTCCACAAAGCGTTGCAGAACGGCCTTCTTGGCCGTTGGATCTTAGTGATCTCTTTTGCCCACTCCGCCGGCGCTGACGTCGCATGCGGGGGAGGCATATCCCAAATTCACGGAGGGTTTGAGTCCCATCAGTTACACCCCCCTGGTTTGGCCGGCCTGTCGAAGCCGTTGCCCGGGGTGTGGCCGCTGTGCATGCTGCAGCTACTTGGAGCCACAGGTGAGAGCTGAGTGACAGGTGGGGACCAAAGTGGACGGACTACCCCCAAAGGGTATGACAAGTCCCCCCATCAGAGGTACTACCCCTCCCTGGCCACCCCATACACCCCTAGGATTTAACATGTTAAGAACACACCTCTTTTCCTAGGGCAGACATGGCCTTTGTATCTTGAAACAAACCTTTGTGGAGTATCTAAACTAACATTAATTCACTTTGAATTAAACTAAACTGAATTAAGGCCTCTTGAATTCTGAATAATGTAGTTTAACTAATCCACTGTTAATTCATACCTTTACCTGCTCCAGATGGACATTTACTGAGTGTTCCCATATAGATAACCTTTAGTCAGTGCTAAATCAGGGCTTAAAAATACTGTAGTTATCAACTGAACTGGTGGAGGACAGTGGGAAAGATAGATCCAAATAGGGTTGTGGCTATGCAGAGGCTGTGCAACATCTGTCCCATACTCAGGGAAAGCTAAGTACACCTCTACCCCGATATAACGCTGTCCTTGGGAGCCAAAAAATCTTACCGCGTTATATCAAACTTGCTTTGATCCACCGGAGTGCGCAGCCCCCCCCCCCCCCCCCCCCCCGGAGCACTGCTTTACCGCGTTAGATCCGAATTCGTGTTATATCAGGTCGCATTATATCAGGGTAGAGGTGTATATTATTTGTAGCTTTATGTTCAGTTTAGATTTGCTGGGCAAATCTAAATAGCTTTTCAGTGTAACTCTTATTTCTTGAGGCAAACAGGCTGTGCCTCAGGAAACTGCATATAAAAGGCCTGGTGCTGAGGGACAGACTCTCTATTCCCAGCATGCATTAGCTGACCATGGTGGCTGGTTACTGCATGCTGTAGAGGGAGTACAGGATGCAGTCCATTGCTCCCATGCTACATATGGGGTTTTTGTACTACACACAGACCCACTCACTATTCTCCCAACAGTTCTGCCCACCCCCTCCCACTGTTCCAGTTTAGAGAGCCAGTGTGGTGTGTCACTCCGTAGCACACAGAGTGTGGTGTCTTCTCTTTATTGCCCTGGCCCCTATGCAATGGACATTCATATTCTCTGCTGTGTACTGAATCTTGGGAGGCAACACAAGGCCATATAGGATTTTCCCTCATATGTGTTATATCATTTGTTTTATAATGAAGAAAATGCGCACATACAGTGCATCAGGGTGCAAGCATGAACTGCATTTCTGTTTATCACTATCAGAAAAAGGAGTTTTTTCTCCACCCTGCACTCAGTCCTACCCCAGGCAAAAACCTGAGAAAATGGGCATGCTTTATATTGTACTCTGGAGACCAGCAGTCATAAGCAGTGAATGCACCTGAGAATACCTATAAATTACAAATAGAGATGTGTCTGAATTTAGAGACCTGATGGAAACAACCCTGAAATTTGGGGTATTCAATTTATGTTTAATTATTTGTGTTACTCTCTGGTTTGATTTGTTGATCCCAATTAAAAGACCTGGCTGTGTTCCATCTCCAAAAGGAGTCTTTGTCTTGGAAAAAGTCATGGGCATCAGGGCTTAGATACTAACTCTGCTTCTGCACTGATTAGGAGAGGGTGTTTGTAATTCAGGATGTGAGAGCTGAGCATTCAAAGGGGCTAACTCCATGCCCGCTCGTAGATTTGTGACAGGCTGGACTGATGTCTTTGTGACAGGCGCCTCTTTATCTTTGGCTATAAACCTCTAACAGCCAGATGTGCAATGTGTGATCTGGTGCCTTTCCAGTGTACATCTATTTACCGTGTCTTGTGCAATCTCAAGACTGGCTGGGCTGCAGGCTGTGTATTGCGAAATAGCTAACAGTCCCAATAGCAAAAAAACCACTGTGTGTCGTAAAAACATCGCACAGCACAAAATAAAGAGGGGAACCCTATACTGTTGTGTAGGTAGTCCAAAATATAGGCAGCTCATCTGCCCCTCTCAACCTCACCCTAACTGCCTGAAGTGTCCATTTATGCCTGCTGGGACATGTAGAGGTGCCCCATATCATGCCCTAGCTATGCCTCATCTGATTTGATGGAGGAAGTGGAGGCAGAGGAGGTGCTATGTCTGCTCTACACCACTGGAGATGTCCTATGCAGGGATCATCATCTTGTAGCTGCCTTTTTTGTTGTTGTTGTTGATAGGGAGGCACAAAAGTGACTGCAATATAGCCCAAAATCGTGGCCAGTGTGTAACTGAGTCTACATTTATCAGAAGGTTGGATTGGGCCTAGTGGAATCGAACCTTCATTCTGCTTTGTGGCTAAATGGTCATGTCCAAATTTAACGGAACATTGCTATTTTTTGCCCAAAATGCAATATTATTTTCTTTAATAAATAAAATAAAAGATGGGTGTAGTCCTCCTCACACCACTGACTCTTTTCAGCCAATAAAATTGCAGTATGCAGATTAGATATTGAGGAAGAAAGATGGCTGGCTGAGTTATCTCACAATGGCTCTGTTTAAGAGTAAGCACAGCTATTGATCTGTAGTAGTAAATATTTGTTATGGCAGAAACGCAAGGCCCAAGTGATGATCAGAGTGCCATGGTAAGCAGCAACTATTTTTTTTTTGTTCTGTGTTCGTACAGCACCTAGCACATGTCTGGGGATCTGTGACACTACTACAGTACAAATAATTATAATAAAACACTCAGCACAAACAGCTGACAATACAGGTACTCTATAATAGTAAAAATTAATTACAAGGATTATTCATAATTTATCTTAATGGCAGCTTATCCAAGTGTAGCCTACACACAAGACTTGAAGTAAGTGTAACAGTATGAAGAATCAGTGTTCTGTTAAGGTTTTTCAAGGCAAAGAAAGTCTGAAAAGGAGTGCTGAGTTCCTGAAAGTGACCATTTTAAACTGATCTTAAGTCATAAACTAATTAACAGATTTATTTGTACATTCTCAGCATATTTATACAGTACTCAGAGTAAATTCTGTCAATTTGGGGTAGTTACTCTGTATCTTTCATATATAAAGTAGAGATTCAGTCTCCTAATGATGACTCGAGTTTTTCACTTAAACTGTGGAGTTGTGATCAGAACTACCATAATTATTACCAGAAAAATGTATAACCCTGATAGTCCTCTGAGATAAAAATAACAGAGGACAAGGTAGAAAGTGTGGCAGTGATATTAAAACCTTATATAAAAAAATGGAAAATAATAGGGAAAAGAATCATATTAGCACATTTAATGAACTCAACCAAATCATAAATAACGTTTATGTTTCCCCTTAAATTTGAATATCTCATTACACTGACCTCTGAATTTCACAATATACTATGTAAAAAGTGGTGCAAATCTTTAGGAATTGCACATATGCCTCTTGAATCTAGCTGGACTGGGGGGTGAAAATAGTTAAGCTGACCTATTCAGTCACCACCTATGAAGTGTTAAATTTGATGGGTCAAATTCAGCAGTGATGTAAGCACGTGTAACTCCACTGAAATTAGTGGAGTTGTACTTACTTACAAAAACACTGAATTTGTCCTAACGCTTCTTAATCCCTCATGCAGAAAACACTGGCATTTTAAGGGAGTGATCCAAATACCATTCATTGACTTCAGTGGACTTTGGATCAGGCCCTAAGGAAATAAATCTGTAGTGATATTTATCCTAAATTGATTTTCATTTTATGCTACTCTAAAAATTTTCCCCCCCCATAAGAATGATTAATGTAGCCAAAAGAACCATGAGACTAGCATGAAGCAGCAATGATTTATATTTAAAATACTCATGTCTTGTTCCTGGTACATTGTGGAGGGAGAACAACTTGATTGTTACTTCTTAGCAAAATTAATTTCATACAGTCATTTCAGACTAACTCTGGCTTTAATTGCTATTGTGAAGTGCAGTTCATTCATCTCAGAGAAGAGCATCTAAGAGAACTCCACCCACTATGCTAAATAAAAGTACCTTCTAAAAAAATACTTACTTTGCTTTCAGAGAAAATCCAATGTTTTGTACATCTACTGTCAGAGAAGAGACAGCTGAGAGCAACAAACAAAAGGAAGCCTAATTCTAGATGATGAAGAAGCAAGCAAATATGAAACAAGCTTCTTTAAGTGTGAGGGCACTCACCACGTGGGGAACACAGAGGCACAATCTCATGCTATTTATGGATCTATAAAAGTGATTGAATGGTCACTTTAATATTTATATCATTTTGCCCCCTTTCCAAAGAGCAACAATCAATTAAAAGCATCATCTGTCTCTTCCTCAAAGTCCTTGTTAAGGTGGCAACTATTAAAACAGTTATCAATATAGCTTACCTTGAAACGACCTGCTTTTTCTTGTCATATGGAGTTCAAAAATCGGAGGAATGGCCCACTGATGTCAGGGTGAAAAGTCCTGTTGATTTCTGAGCACTTTGGATCATGTATAGCACTCTGCTGTTTTCACTTTCATGTATTTCCATGAATAACAGAATAGGGCAGCTAAACAGCTGGGAAGTGTGGTCCAGTGGTTAGGGTGCTTGACTGGAACTTGGGAGATCTGGGTCCAATTGCCTGCTCTACCCCACACTCCCTGTGTGACCTTAGCCAAATCACTTAATCTTTTTGTGCTTCTGGTCTCCATCTGTAAAATGGGCATAAGCACTTCCCTACCTCACAGAGGTGCTGTGGATACATCCATGAAATATTGTGAGCTGTTCTGATGGTTGGGGGGCATATAAATACCGTACAGAGAGAACTTTGGAAAATCTCATACTTGTATGAAAACAGCAGGTATTTAAATAATGGTCAATGGAGCTATGCTGGTTTATACCAGGGGGCAGGGCTGGCTCCAGGCACCAGCGAAGGAAGCAGGTGCTTGGGGCGGCCAATGCAAAGGGGTGGCACGTCCGGGTCTTTGGCGGCAATTCGGTGGCGGGTCCCTCAGTCCCTCTCTTCCTCTTTCAGCTGCTGCCGAAATGCTGCCGAAGAGGAAGAGAAGGAGCGAAGGACCCGCCGCCAAATTGCCACAGAAGAAGGAAGCGGCGCGATTGAGCTGCCGCCGAAGTGCCGCCGATCGGCTTTATTTATTTATTTGTTTATTTATTTTTTCGCTTCGCCGCTTGGGGCAGCAAAAAAGCTGGAGCCGGCCCTGCCGGGGGGGATCGGGACCTATTGGGTTGGATTATTTTCTTCAAGATTCGGCATATTTGGTAGTTAATATTTGAGGATTATCCAAATCTTTAAAAAAAGCTCATCCCAGGGACAGAACTATTTTTGGAGATCAAATCAAGTCCGGGTCCATAATACATGTATTCCCTCTTCTATCACAGCTCTGAATTGCTTGATAAGAGGACATGTCTAGCATAGATGTAAAAAAAAAAAAATACCCACTATCACCACAGTTTTCATCATCAGCTCCATATATTAGCATTTATATCATGTCATTTGTCAGGTATCTTGTGCATTTAATACATGAGTTTCATTTGAGTCCCCTGCGATGAAACTCGGAGACTGTGTGCAGCTTCATAAATAGGTGAGGAAGGATGATTTAGTGGTTAAGGCATTGGACTGGGAC
Organism: Emys orbicularis; assembly: GCF_028017835.1. NCBI lineage: Eukaryota > Metazoa > Chordata > Testudines > Emydidae > Emys > Emys orbicularis. The sequence continues at coordinate 117,403,330 of NC_088688.1, read as the reverse complement.
TAAGGAGTCCGAAGTTAAAGTTTCTGTGAGCTAATGGCTCATTGGGCTGACCTGGTTAAGGCATGCAGTGTCGTTATAGACATGTCGGTCCCAGGATATTAGAGGATATATATTGGATATGATTGGACCAACTTCTGTAAGAAGAGCTCTGTGGGGCTCGAAAGCTTGTCTCTCTCACCAACAGAAGTTGGTCCAATAAAAGATATGACATCACCCACCTTGTCTCCTGTTTAAGGATGTCAGTTTCCCATCTAATGGCACACGAGGGAGCGATGTGGCCGGCATCACGTCCAACTGTCTTTGAGTGCCCTGACCCAATGGATCAGGTACCCATTTTGTAACTGGCTGAACTAGAGGTGGCCTTTCAATGTAAGATCAAGTGAGATGCAAACCCACAACCTTCAAGATTGTAGTTAAGTACCTTAACCACTCAGCCACTGGGCTAGGGAGACCTGTTCCATTCCTAGCTTGGTCATAGATTTTTGTGTGACACTGGGCCAATCACTTAATCCAGCCCTGTTTTTCAGTTCCATGTCTGTAAAATGAGGATATTATTTCGCCGTCCTGCAGGGGTATTTAAGGATAAAATCCATTTCATGATTGTGAAGTGCTCAGATACTACAGTGATGAGGGCGGTGGAAGTATTTAAACACCTAAAATACTGCCACACTTTTTCATTTAATTCAAACTGTAGATTCCTTTTCCATGACTGAATCTGTTTCTGACTTCATTTAGTATAGAGACTAATGAGACTGTAAATTTGGGCCATCCAATCTGTCTATTTTAGTCTCTCAAGAATAATCATTTCCATTTCTTTTACAGGACTACTAAATGTAGTTTCCTGAATATTTTTTTCTTAAGAAGGTATCTGAATTACCTATACTGACAATCAAGGAAGCTCTCTTTTGTAATATTAGACAGCTTACATTGGCATCTGTATTTCCCAGTCCACAAACTGTGACATTAAAGTAATGTTGTTTGTCCTTTGGGTTCAAAGATGACCTTGACATCACTGGTTGGCTTGGTTTCTTTGACCATGTGAGTGGCCAATCAGGACAATTTGAGCTTTGAATTGTCTGTGGCACACTAAACAAGGACGACAGTAAAGTAATATTCTTATTAGCAATGCATTGAATCAGTTGTTTGGCACAGTCTGGCTGTGGCAGTAGACAAGTGTTGAAAATTTACTTCAGTGAATGTTTTATCCCCGTTTGGAGCCATGTGGACAGAGACCATACTGCTTGGAGTGTCAGTTGCCTCCCAGCTTTCACTACTGCCAATAGAGGTTGCTTTTTGGTGTTGTATTAGAATCACAGGGTTAGATGGGACCGCAAGGGTCATCTAGTGTAACCCCCTGCCAAGATGCAGGATTATTGCTTTGTAGCTTTTAAGTTATAATAGAATTGGAGCCACTTGGCCAATCTAATGCTTTTGCCCTTTTCTTTGCCACCTGTCATATGCAATTATAAATAATACTCCATTGGGGAAATGTAACCTAAAATATATTGGTTCCCAAAGCACTGGGTGGCCCACATACGCCTAGTAGGCAGTGTTTTCAAACACAGATGCTTAAATTGTCACCTAAGACTAGGGTGACCAGATGACAGGAAGAAAATATCGGGACACAAGGGGGGGGGGTCACTGGCGGAGCAAAAAAAAAAACCCAAAAACCGAGTGCTGCCGGTGTAACGACACAAACAGCTCCCTCTCCCAATTCCCTACTGTGGCCCAGTGCTGCCGGCAGTCGGGGCGGGAGCTGAGAACAGCCGAGTGCTGCGGGCAGTCAGAGGAGATTATGCACCCTCCCTTAGCTATGCATACCTTCAGCCTCTGGTTTTCAGGAGAGGGGGGAAAAAAACCAACGGAGAACAGCTGAGTGCTGCCGGCAGTCAGAGGAGACGGAAAAAAAAAAAAAAAGCCAAGAACAGCTGAGTGCTGCCGGCGGAGAAAAAAAAAAAAAAAAAAGCGGAGTGCAGCGTCCCGACCGAAGATCAATCGGGACGCGGGACAAATACCTAAATATCGGGACGTCTGGTCACCCTACCTAAGACCGTGATCCTGTAGTTAGCCCCATGTAGATGTCTGCTGTTCCAAAGTATTCATGTTCAAACAGGCAGTTATACTGTACATGCAAACCACACATGTGCAAAACATGCAGTTGTGCATGCATACTGGCCCTCAGATACATAAGTGCCCACTTTTTGCACACAATTATCCATCTTACAAATGCAAAATACATTTTGTACGTGTATGTGTGTGTGTGTGTGTGTGTGTGTGTGCAACATCACCCCCTCTATATGAAAAATGTGCCCCAAAGCTGTTACAGTGCTATTTGGGAGGGTCAATTCATATAGAGTAGTGAAATAACATAGTCAAATTTAGAACAGTAAGTGACGAGAGGATACTGAACTTTCTTGCTGTTTGACACTGTTTACAGTAAATAGCTGTTCCTCTGTAAGGAACATTGTGCTTCAGTGCCATAAAGCTCTAGCAATGAGGGGATATTAATTATACATCAGGAATGAACAATTAGCTCTTTGAAGATGTATCACTAGTATGTTAATGCACAGTGTAGTGTGTCAGCTATCACACATTCAACTGGCCATAAATATGTATCCTAGAATCTGGCCATAATACCCTAGCAGGAATTGTTGGAGGCTGAGAAGCTGTGAAAATGTGGCCCTTATTTAAGTGCCTAAGCAGGTGCTGAGTTCTTCTAAAAATCTAGCCATGTGTGAGCAAATTGAAAGCCATAGATTCATTGTGTGTAGATTTGTTATTCATTATTCATTAATAACATTATGTGATATTAGTCACATGATTTTATTTCTGTTCCCTGATTGGATGAGTAACTGTAGTAAGAGGAAGGGTATGAACAAGTTACTGAGTATCGGATTCTTTCAGGGAGAGGGTGAGATGTTTGAGGAGGTAGGAGCTGCTATACCAGTAGGATTAGGGGATTTTTAGAATGGATTTTAAGGTTCTTCTTTTCCAGGCCATTTATCAGGTCTTGTCTGAGATAGCAATGCTGGGGGTGGTATTATAGGCTGAAGTCAGATTTTTATATTTCCCTCTTGTCACATTCACACTAAGTGATTACATGTGGTACACACATGTATTATAGCAGACTGAGCCTTCTTTGGCCTATTAAATAGCTTCTATGCCAGGGCTCTGCCAAAGGGGTTTGTCTGATCCTAGCTTCGAAGGACGTTAATTCAATTAACAGCACTAGCGCCAGGGTTCTGACTTGAGGTTTTGGAAAAACAATCCCTCCCTATGATGCTGTTTTGTTGTTAAATACTGCGCCCTATCCCATATGTTTCTGTTGTTACTACATCAGGATTGGGCCCTGTTGTGTACGATGCAGCACAAACACAGATCAAATGACTTCCTGAAGGGCAAAGATCAAGTGGGTGGCAGCGTTGGGACTAGACTCCTGGTCTGTAGAGTCCAGCTATCCTGCTTAAACCAATAAAGTGCATTGCTTCTCTAAAATGTCAGTTACCCTTCGGTTACTGCACGTCCTATAACTGCCTCGGAGGAATCTTTTGAAATCATGTATTTTAAAGCATTAATAAACTCTATCCATCTATGCCACACCTAAACACAAGCTCGGTTTTCCATGGATTACTTCTTGTTTTTCATTATAATCTTGGAGTTTGACTTTTGGAAAGGGATTTTGAGTGGCAATGCTTTTTCTGTGGTTACGTTTGCATTCTTTTGATTCATCACAGTTAAAGGTCTGAATCCTAACAGGTCCCAAAGTGTAACGCCTACTGCTTCATAAATTATTAAGTGTCACTTAGCAGAATATAAAGAGAATGGCGAAGATAAATAAATAAAAAATTGAGCTCAGTGTTTGGAAAAAAACATTGATAAGTTTCCAATGCAGGCTTCTGCCTAGATACTATTGGCCTCGTTCTGCAATGTTATGAAATACGTAGCTGTAGAGATGGACATATTGGTGATCATTTAGATTATGCATGGTCGTTGTGATGGCTACTTGTATTACCATAGACTGTAAGGTGGGAGGGTGACGTCTTAGTCTTGAAAATAGGAAAAATAAACAACTATGAAATTGCATCCTAGTGAATGACTGAATCTGAAACCTCTCTCGCTAAAATCTTGAGCCTCTACTGCTTGAGTGAAAGGACTAAGGCAGATTGTTTTAAAGGCATTTAGGTGCCTAAGATTTTCAAACAGTAGCTATATGCCTAACTTTGTTATGTTTCAGGAAATATAGTGGATGAAATTCACTCCACCAGCCTTGAGGCTTAGTGATCAGGTTGTATACAGGGGCATTGTATAGGGTTTCAGGTGGTGAAATCCATCCCTCCAATTTGGGGCCTGGGCACATCATTGCTACATCAAAACTAATTGCCTAGGGCATTGGGTCAACTGAATCCCATGGCCCTCCCTCACTTTTTGGGTGGCCCTCTGTGTGGACCTAGAGTATGTGGAGCAGGTGCATAGATCCTTTCTGCAATGAGCAGGGCTCTGTAAGAATCTCCCATGAGGTCACTCAGCACACATTCTTCCCAGAAAACCCTATCTGCGGTCAAGTGATGTGGAGGGTTTGCGCAGTTGCTCCATACTGTTGGTGACCCTCCTCTAGAGAATTTTCCATTACTTGTTTCAACCCAAAGGCCATTTTTTCCCTTCTTTTTGTATATGTAGAACCTTTTGAGAGAAATAGATTCAGCCATCTTTGAGTACTGCAAGGATGAAGGAAATCCATCTTTCCAATACAGTGTGTTCTAATTAGATACTGTGTGTTTGGGTGATTCAACAATTGCCAAAGCAAGAACCTTCCAACTTGACTTGTTTTGCTCATTAATACTTGTAGACCACATTTTATTTTAGGTATTAATAAAAAAATGTAACACGCCAAGCCTGTTACTGATGAGCATAAGCCTTTGCAAGAACAGCTCAGAGCTCAGGCCTGCATTCTGCTGAGCACCCTCACCACTCGCTGAATTAATAGAGAGTGGAGGGTGTTTAGCACCTTGCAGGATCAAGCCTCAAGTTTGTACCTTGTACATAACTTGCCCAATCGAGCCCTCCCTTCCCCTTTGCACAGAGAAACCGCACCAATTCTGCCTTCTGTGAAGTCTCTGCACCCATGACATACCCTTCACATTGAGGGATGCAACTCATTTTAGTACCATACTAATCTATGCCCCAAACAAATACAGCATTTCCTCACTTTTACTATTGAAAATTATGTAGGTCTTATGCTTATCAGAAGTAAAGTATCACAAAATGGATGTTCTAGGAATCTAGGGTTAAATGTAAATTGCACCTGAATCTTTTAGACTGAAGAAAATAGAAAATCATCTCAGAGAACAGAAAATCAAATAAAACCTTCTCGAAGGCTCCTTGAACCTTGCAAAAAGATCCTTATATAACCTACTTATTTCAGAAGATAGCTCTACTCTGCTTCTTCTGAAACAATGTTCCTTTGCTCTGCTATTAAAATAATGATGAAATGAATTCAGAAGATACTCTTATGATTCGTAATCAGCACTTGCTTGATTTTCATGATAGCAGCTGAAAAATTGTTTTCTTGACCCTTCTGGGAATCATACCGAAGGCCTTAGAAGGATAATGGGACATGAGATTCTTTTTTCTTCCACTGAAGAGCCAGCAAAAACACAAAATAAAATGCTATGATAACTAAAATGTAACGTAGTGAATGAAAAACTTCCACCCACCAAGTGCTGTAAGGTTGTTACTGTCGCATTGCAATGAAATCTGACTCTTTGCTTGAAGTAGTCTCCTGCAAGCATGTGCCTTGAAATCTCACTGTTTCATGTGGAATAGTTAATGATTTGGGTTAGACTTTGCATTAAAATCCATCAACCACTTTGTAAATAACTATTAAAAAGTAAGTCATTCATGACCAGGAATGTTTATCTTGTATCTTGTTCTATTTCTTCTTGTTCATTTGTGTCTTTTTTTTTTTTTGTAATAACTAAATGCACAAAGGTATCAGAAAATACAGCAGAAATTAAAGATAGCTATTAAAAGCACATCTTGCATATCTTACACAAGCAGCCCCATTGAATTTAATGTGATTCCTAATGTGAGTGTGTTAAGCAGGATTTGGGCCTAAGAATGTACTAATTCTCCCTTCTTGAAAGTAGTATTTGTTTGAACAAAGGATTTTCTGTGGGAGTGTATTTGAATGCAATGGTCTAACATCTAACATGGTCTAATTGCTTTCAACAAGCCTTCCTCCATGAACCATCACTGCTAATCTCATTCTTCATCTCAAAATTGCAAACTTCACTCACATTACAAGATAAAGATATAGGGCCAGATCCTCAGCTGGTGTAAATGGGTGTTCTTCCATTAGCTTCACCAGGCCAATTTACAGTTGAGGAGTTGGCCCATAATGTAAAAAGCAAATGACAAACTATAATATACATACATATAAAAAAAGTCGAGAAATAGGCATGCAAAATTTAAACAAAACCAGGAGTTCAATAGGATATAATTCCCACCATCAACATCCTTCTCTGTGAGCTGAACTCTGTCCCATTTAGGACCTGACTCCGGACAGTGCTAAGCACTTCTAGTGTTGTCTGGCTTCAAATGGGGATTGCACGAATGAAAGTCTTGCAAAATTAAGCCCTTACTCTAATTATAGAAAAATGGTTCTGTATGCTATTGGTGTTGCTTCCTTGTAATCTTTGTAATAGTTGTTTTGCATAGTTTTCAATTTGGGGAATTGGACGGCTTTGGGAATTGGTGATGGGACATGGATTCTCTTTCATTTCTAGGCTGCTGGTTCAAATCCAATTTAGATCAGTTGTGACCAATTGTTTTTCCATCAGAAGGCTGACTAATGGGTAAAGTTTTCATACTTTTGGCCAGTTCTTAGTGGACAGGTGTCTGCCTCACCAAAGGAAAATCACTGCTGCTAATTAGCAGCTTTTCTGGCAGAGGTTAGGGACTGAATAGAGACATCCTCAAATGATGAGTTAGTGATTAACTGCTGCCGCTTCTTTCAGGAGTCTCCCTGTGGGTGATCCACTTAAGGTGTCTTGGTGCCCTGTGCTTCTACGTGGAGATTTGTAGTAGCAGTGCCCGGTTGGCTGCGCATGCATGGTAGCCGTCTCATGCCGCTACTTAGCGTGCACAGCCAACCGTCCCCCAGTTCCTTCTCTACCGCCTTTTGGCTTGAGTTGGAGTGACCGCAGCGCCTCTCTAACTTTAGATAGCTCAATATTTTTCTGTTTTTCCCCATAGTGATAGCCTATCCTTTCATTCTTTATAGAGCCTATATTTTATAGTTTTGCTTCAACTTTCTCTTTAAAAAATTATAGTTTTTCCCCCCCCTTCCCTTCCACCCCACCGCCCCGGTGGGTCCCTGAGTGGGAGATAGACACCAGAACCCTCACAGCCATATTCAGACTATGGGGGTTCCCTACTATAGATCTATTCACAACCGCTCGGAATACCAAATGCCCACAATACTGCTCCCAAGCTGGGTTGGGACACCACTCCCTGGGCGACGCTCTCCTTGTGAAATGGGAAGCCCCACTATTGTATGCATTTACTCCAATCCCACTACTGAGCCGGGTCATTCACAAGATCAGACAGAACAAATCCAGGGTCATTTTCATTACACCCACATGGCCTAGACAAATGTGGTTCCCATACCTGAGACAGATGGCAGTGAAACCACCTCAAATCCTTCCTTTAGTACCTCACCTGCTGACACAGGATGCGGGATGCGTCTGCCATCCCAACCTTGCAGTACTTCACCTCAAGGCATGGTTACTCGCTAATGGGGGTTGAGAAGGACTGTTCCAAGGAAGTGAAAGACATACTACTGAACTGCCAAAGACTGAGCACAAGAAAGACATATATACATACGTGGAAATGATTCTGCACTTGTTGCCAGGATAAACAGATTGTTCCAAAGTCGGCCCCATTACCCAGAATCCTTGATTATATACTAACACTTAAAAAATCAGGGCTATGCTCCAGCTCAGTCAGGGTACATCTCTCTGCCATCACCTACTTCCACGACAAGGTGGATGGAGTCACTATCTTTGCTCATCCGATGACTAAACGCTTCCTTAAAGATGTAGAAAACACTTATCCCACAATAAGAGACTCTATCCACATGTGGGAGCTCAACCTTGTTCTCCATGGTCTCATGGGCAAACCGTTTGAACCTCTCGCAACTTGTTCTTTGTTGCACTTGTTGAAGAAGGTGGCCTTCCTCATTGCCATCACGTCAGCAAGACGGGTGGGAGAATTAGGTACCCTAATGGCAAACTCACCTTATACTGCATTCTTTCAGGATAAAATAATCCTATGATCGCACCCTAAGTTCATACCCAAGGTTGCCCCCACCCTTTCATTTAAATCAGCCCATCTACTTACCTGTATTTTTCCCGAAGCTGAATTCTAACAGCAGGGAGGCCTCCCTTCACACGCTAGACATCGGCAGAGCACTAGCTTTCTATCTACATTCAGAAAATCATCTCTCCTCTGTTTCCACCACATAACATTTGAAGGGTCAAATGATCTCGAAACAGAGACTATCTAAATGGATATCTGCTGTATCCATTTGTGTTACCAAAACAGCAATCTGCCAGCTTCATCGGGAGTTTGCACATGCTCCACCAGAACGTTCTATACATCTGTAGCCTTTCTCAATAATGTGCCCATCACAGACATTTGCAAAGCAGCTCCTGGGCATCTGCCCATACCTTTACTAAACGCTACGCTTTAGAACAACAATCAGCTGCAGACGCTCAGTTTGGACTCACGGTGCTATCCACCATCAATAAACCAACTCCGAAGCCCCTCCCCTCCACTGAGGTGCACTACTCAACAGTCACCTAAAATGGAGCACCCACAGGGATACTCCTCAAAGAAGAAAAGGTTACTCACATTGCACAGTAACTAAGGTTCTTCGAGATGGTTGTCCCTGCGGGTGCTCCACTACCTCCCCCCTCCCCTCTACTTCAGAGTTTCATGCCGATCCTCTGGGGTAGAGAAGGAACTGGGGGGTGCTTGGCTGCACATGCTAAGTATCCGCTCGGAGAGGCGCAGCCAACTTGGCACTGCTACTACAAATCTCCAATTACAAATGTAGGGCACCAAAACACCTAAAGTGGAGCACCCACAGGGACAACCATCTTGAAGAACTTCAGTTCTTGCACAAGGTGAGTAATCTTTTCTTCCTCACTTCAAATGGCACTAATAGGTTTCCTATGCCTGTCACTTACAGGCTTTCTCTTCTGTGATTCCTTGATCCTTCTTGAAATGCAATTGGTGCATGGTCTCTTTCTCCTCTTACCATGCTCAAATAAATATATATAAAAAACCCCAAACCCCTAATACAACCTTGTGTGTTTCACATAGCAGGGTCCATCACAAACCAGCTCCTTCAAATCTGATCTTTTGATCCCCAGTTCCTGTCAGCTTCTGGATATGCCTCACTTTCCCTCCTCTCCCATGTTTAAACACATGTTCTTATTTCACCTCTAGGTCAATCTGACTCATTTCATTAGCACTGAATTCACTAATTAAAAAAAAAAAACAGGTGGTGCACACACATTAATATTCTATGGCCAGACCCATGGCTTCAGGCTGCAGACACAATAACTGTATCAATCAAACACACAAATGTGGGTAATTACAACTAGAGCACTGGTTCTTGAGATCCAAAAAGCCTCTGCTCTTTGGGTTATAGCTAGGGCCCTACCAAATTCACGACCATGAAAAACACATCATGGACCATGAAATCTGGTCTCCCCCGTGAAATCTGGTCTTCTGTGTACTCTTACCCTATACTATACAGATTTCATAGGGGGAGACCAGCGTTTCTCAAATTGGGGGTCCTGACCCAAAAGGGAGTTGTGGGGGGGCGTCACGAGGTTATTTTGGGGGGGGTCACAATATTGCCACCCTCACTTCTGCACTGCCTTCAGAGCTGGACAGCCAGAGGGCAGTGGCTGTTGGCTGGGCACCCAGCTCTGAAGGTAGCACCCCCCAGCAGCCGCGCAGAAGTAAGGGTGGCAATATCATACCATGCCACCCTTACTTCTGCGCTGCTGCCTTCAGAGCTGGATGGCCAGAGAGGGCCCAGCTCTGAAGGCAGCAGCACAGAAATAAGGGTGGCAATACCATATCATGCCATCCTTACTTCTGCGCTGCTGCTGGTGGTGGCTCTGCCTTCAGAGCTGGGCTCCCAGCCAGCAGCTGCTTTCCAGCCAATCAGCTCTGAAGGCAGCACCATTGCCAACAGCAGCACAGAAGTAAAGGTAGCAGTACCGCACCCCCCCTTACAATAACCTTGTGACCTCCCCCCCCAATTGCTTTTTGGGTCAGGACCCCTACAATTACAACACTGAAATTTCAGATTTAAATAGATGAAATCATGAAATGTACTATTTTAAATATCCTATGACTGTGAAATTGACCAAAAAATAGACCGTGAATTTGGTAGCACCCTAGCTATAGTAGATGTCCTTTACATAGGTGTAGTGGGTTCCTCATCCTCTCTGTGGGTGAACCAGTAGGAGACAGACACCCCAATGCATTATAGCAAGAATGTCCAAAAATAGATGCCTAAAGCTAGGTCAAAGTCAATGGGAGCTGCTGTATGCTCAGCGCTTTTGAAAACGGCACCACTTATTTAAGTTGTGAAGGCTAGGACTATAACAATGTTTAAAAGGGGACTGGATAAATTCATGGTGGCTAAGTCCATAAATGGCTATTAGCCAGGATGGGTAAGAATGGTGTCCCTAGCCTCTGTTCGTCAGAGGATGGAGATGGATGGCAGGAGAGAGATCACTTGATCATTGCCTGTTAGGTTCACTCCCTCTGGGGCACCTGGCATTGGCCACTGTCGGTAGACAGATACTGGGCTAGATGGACCTTTGGTCTGACCCAGTACGGCCTTTCTTATGTTCTTATGTTCTTAAGTCTAAGTGTAAATTTAAAGGCCTAACTTACAAACCTATTTTTGAAAATCTTTGCCTACAATAGTAGCTTCTGTCGCTTTGAGAATTTGGGTAACAAATGTTACTATGCTACTGTATGTGCATAGGAACTTAAGGCATTTACTTCACAAAAACAAATATAGTTTAATTTGTAGCCCAAATTAAAAAACACCGTAAAAAAAACTAAAAAAGAACCCCAACCATGTAAAAGAAGCAATGAGAGATAAAAAAGCATATTTTAAAAAGTGGAAGTCAAATCCTAATGAGGTAAATAGAAAGAGCATAAACTCTTCCAAATTAAGTATAAAAATGTAAAAAGAAAAGCCAAAAAGGAGTTGGAAGAACAGCTAGCCAAAAACTCAAAAGGTAATAACACAATGTTTAAGTACATCAGAAGCAGGAAGCTTGCTAAACAACCAGTGGGGCCCCTGGATGATCGAGATACAAAAGGAGCACTTAAAGATGATAAAGTCATTGCGGAGAAACTAAATGAATTCTATGCTTCAGTCTTCACGGCTGAGGATATTAGGGAGATTCCCAAACCTGAGCCATCCTTTGTAGGTGACATATCTGAGGAATTGCCACAGATTGAAGTGTAACTAGAGGAGGTTTTGGAATTAACAGTAACTAGTCACCGGGACCAGATGGCATTCACCCAAGAGTTCTGAAAGAATTCAAATGTGAAATTGCGGAACTATTAACTATGGTTTGTAACCTGTCCTTTAAATCAGCTTCTGTATCCAATGACTGGAAGATAGCTAATGTAACGCCAATATTTTAAAAGGGCTCTAGAGGTGATCACAGCAATTACAGACCGGTAAGTCTAACGTCAGTACCAGGCAAATTGGTTGAAACAACAGTAAAGAATAAAATTGTCAGACACATAGAAGAACATAAATTGTTGGGCAAAAGTCAACATGGTTTCTGTAAAGGGAAATCATGTCTTACTAATCTATTAGAGTTCTTTGACGGGGTCAATAAACATGTGGACAAGGGGGATCCAGTGGACATAGTGTACTTAGATTTCCAGAAAATCTTTGACAAGCTCCCTCACCAAAGGCTCTTACGTAAATTAAGTTGTCATGGGATAAGAGGGAAGATACTTTCATGGATTGAGAACTGGTTAAAAGACAGGGAACAAAGGGTAGGAATTAATAGTAAATTCTCAGAATGGAGAGGGGTAACTAGTGGTGTTCCCCAAGAGTCAGTCCTAGGAGCGATCCTATTCAACTTATTCATAAATGATCTGGAAAAAGGGGTAAACAGTGAGGTGGCAAAGTTTGCAGATGATACTAAACTGCTCAAGATAGTTAAGACCAAAGCAGACTGTGAAGAACTTCAAAAAGATCTCACAAAACTAAGTGATTGGGGAACAAAATGACAAATGAAATTTAATATGGATAAATGTAAAGTAATGCACATTGGAAAAAATAACACCAACTATACATACAATATGATGGGGGCTAATTTAGCTACAACTAATCAGGAAAGAGATCTTGGAGTCATCGTGGACAGTTCTCTGAAGATGTCCACGCAGTGCGCAGCGGCAGTCAAAAAAGCAAACAGGATGTTGGGAATCATTAAAAAGGGGATAGAGAATAAGATGGAGAATATCGTATTGCCCTTATAAATCCATGGTATGCCCATATCTTGAATACTGTGGTATCCTCATCTCAAAAAAGATATACTGGCATTAGAAAAGGTTCAGAGAAGGGCAACTAAAATGATTAGGGGTTTGGAATGGGTCCCATATGAGGAGAGATTAAAGAAGCTAGGACTTTTCAGCTTGGAAAAGAGGAGACTAAGGGGGGATATGATAGAGGTATATAAAATCATGAGTGATGTGGAAAAAGTGAATAAGGAAAAGTTATTTACTTGTTCCCATAATATAAGAACTAGGGGCCACCAAATGAAATTAATAGTCAGCAGGTTTAAAACAAATAAAAGGAAGTTGTTTTTCACACAGCGCACAGTCAACCTGTGGAACTCCTTGCCTGAGGAGGTTGTGAAGGCTAGGACTATAACAGGGTTTAAAAGAGAACTAGATAAATTCATGGAGGTTAAGTCCATTAATGACTATTAGCCAGGATGGGTAAGGAATGGTGTCCCTAGCCTCTGTTTGTCAGAGGGTGGAGATGGATGGCAGGAGAGAGATCACTTGATCATTACCTGTTAGGTTCACTCCCTCTGGGGCACCTGGCATTGGCCACTGTCGGTAGACAGGATACTGGGCTGGATGGACTTTGGTCTGATCCAGTATGGCTGTTCTTATGTAGTGTCTTTTTCCATTCACAGATATATTCCTACCGAGCTACAAGAGAGGATATTCCTCTAAATTAGGCTTGAAATGTAGAGTTAAGCAAAGATATCCATTTTTATTTTGAATCAATGTGGTTAAAAATTAAGCTGGCCTTCTGGGGGACAGAATGCTATGTAATTTAGCTGCTGTGAGGAGGTATTGCAAGGGTAATATAAAGAAATCAGAGCTTAATAGACCCCGGGAGAGGTTAAAAGCAGAATCCATTATGATGTCCTTTTTGGATTATACTATACAAATCTAAGCTTCTGTATTGAGCACTTTTAAGATACTACAGTATCTATACTACCAATTACTAGTACTATACTAGTAATTGGTAGTATAGATAGTATATGGGCACTATTGCTTGATATGAGTAGAGTGGCGATTGGTGTGCACTATTCGTGTAATTATATAGCAGGAAGCCGAGCAGGAATATAAAGGACTGCCTAGGGAAGCTGTGCAGAGAAGCAGTTCAGAGAAAAAAACAGCTGTCATAGGTACAGCTCCTAGTAACAGTAACACTCCATGTTGTTTCTGAGGAGAGCAACTCTGTGTTCTTCCCTGCCAATGAGATATGACAGCTCTGTGCTGGGCTGACCTCATCTTAAGAAAGATTGGCAGAGGGCACAGCAATAGAAGAAAGGGGAATAAATAGCCTCACCCACTCTTCAGGCATAAGTAGCTGCTTCTGGCCCTTTCAGCAGCCCTACTCCATGTTCTTGGTGCCTCGCTCTCCTTCCAATAGGATTATGTAGAGAGCAACCATTATTACAGCCTTTAACTTCCCTTGTGCAGCTCCAGTGCAGAGGCAAGTGAGGAGATGAAAAAGATTAAACTAAACTAAAACAATACCTGTGGTAAGTGTTAAGAAAATATCCCAGTTATTGTGGAAAAGAGCATCTGTGAAGCTCCTGTTCCCTAATAATGATGTATACCCCCTGCACTCAAATGTTGGTGGAGGGACTTGCCTTATAGAAAGGGGCCTTTTGTACCCACAGCTGCTGGATAAGGGTGTGTGCTTTAGCTTTTGTGAGGGGAGTAGATAAGTATTATCTCCATTTTGCAGATAGGGAAATTGAGGCACAGAGCTGGGGACGTAGAGATCTAGGGTCTGTGGCAGAGCTGGGAGCAGAGCCCAGATCTCCTGACTTTTGGTCTTGTGCTTTAAACAAAGTTATCTTTCCTCCTACTACTAAAAGAATGATAATTATTGCATACAGGCTTCCCTGAAATATAGTGAATGTGAAAAAGCAGTGATTTGTAATAGCGTACGAGTTTTTGTCATCAGATTTTATGCCATGCTCTTCCCATCTCTCTGTTTCATTCTCTCTCTCACACTCACTGCCATAGGAGCTGGAATCCAACTGACTGGCTGAGAACAAGGGCACCTTTTACCTTTGTAGTGAGCTATGAGCAGACCTACAACCAAGTTCTGGAAAATCCAAAGTGCTTCAGTACGAGCAAACACTTTTCACTTCAGGGCGTAGAAGATAGGAAACAACATATTGTTCGTTCCCATTTCCTCTGTATTTGGAGACTGTCCTTTTGCTAAAGCAATGGATAAAATAAGGTCCTCACACACGTAGGAGGAAAGACTCGCTCAAAGAGCAATTGCTACAGAAGCAGCAACAGGGGATAAAGGTGAGTGTGTAGTTCTCCCACCTCACACTAAGCAGATGCTGCAAATTAAGGACACTAGGACCTTACTGTTCTCCTTCAGACAGCACCACCATAGGGACAGAATCTCTCAACAGTAACCTAGAAAGGTCTCCTGTGGAAGGATTCTACTTGTGGTGGTTGCAGGAGCAGGAACCATGACTATAGCCTTGCAGCCCTTCTGACAACATACTGGGCACTGTGGTTCAGTGAGCAATTAATTTGCATAGGGGTGGGAGATTGAGCATTGGCAGGGAGGTGCGGGGGACGGGTTGAGGGTTATTGCCTGAGAGTAGATGGGACGGGGGAAAAGGGATGTGACTGGACGGAGGTGATTGACCAAGTAACATGTAAAGCACAGCATTAGACAGACGATAGGGACTGAATATAGTGTTGCCTGATTCATTGATTGAATATCGGCGTACTGATTACCATGGTTTGCTTAACATTTGCCAATTAGCTCCTCAGTTGATAAAAGAGGTACACTTCTGAGGTTTGCCAGGTTCCCCTCCCCAGAATCAGGCACAATCTCAAATTCAGTGTCTGGTTGGGAATCCTGACGTGTGCGCTGGTGACACACACACTGGGGAAGAACTGAGGTTTTAATAATTTGTATTAATACAATGAGTAAAAGCATCAATGTTCCAAACCAAATGAGAATGTAACTATAGTGTTGTGATGGATTGCCCCCTTTCAAGGTGCCACCTGATGTGCTGATATACCATTGAGCCCGCCTGTTCTGCCAGCATGGGCCCCCTTTAATCTGTCTTGCTGAGCCAAGCTCTTAAACCTCCTTTAGCCCATACACACGGAGGGCCACACCCAGCTGCAGAAAGATAGACACTAAGATCAGCTCTGGCAAGACTCAGCTTAAGGGACTTGCCCCAGCACTCAGATGCCCACCTCCCTTAGAGTGCAGACCCAAAGCTATATTGGCTTGCGCTGTATAGAAGAATCTGCACAGCGCAAGCTCATAAAAATTCGCCCTCTTCCTTAATGTGAAGAGAGATATGCACCCCTTCTTGTCCCCTCAGCTAGAAATTGCATAAATTGGGTTTAATAATAAACAAATGAAATTTATTAACAATAAAAGGTAGATTTTAAGTGGTTATAAGGGATAGCAAACAGAACAAAGCAGATTACTAAGCAAATAAAACAAAACATGCAAACTAAGCTTGATTCACTAAAGAAATTGGCTACAAATAGTAATTTCTCACCCTAAAAGTTGTTTCAGGAAGATTAGAGAGATTCCTGAAAGCCCGCTGCACTGGCCTGCAGCTTGAAACTTCAGGTATTATTACTCACAAGCTAGACACCCTTCCGGCCGGGGCTCAACTCTTCTCCCCCCAGTTTAGCTTTTGTTTTCAGGTGTTTCCCCTGTCTCTTTGGGCAGGGAGGCAGAGGAGACCCCTGATGATGTCACTCCCCTGCCTTAGATAGCTTTTGTGTATGGCAGGAACCCTTTGTCTGCCAGTGGAAAAGTACTGGCATTCCAAGAGAGGGGTGATTCAGTCACATGTCTCGGCAGGGTCGTAGCAGCCATTACTCACAGGCTGTCTGGAGCATACACAGGAAGACTAAGCTCTTTCACAGTCCATTGTCTTTGCTGATGGGCCATCAGCCCTGTCTGGCTTTTTCATTGTTGTACCTGAAGGGCTAGTTGTGGGTGTCACCCAAAGTAGCACATTTGAAACACAGATACATGGTCAATATTCCTAACTTCAGATACAGAAACGAGACATGCATGCAAATTGGATAATCACATTCAGTAAATCATAACCTTCCCAGTGGTAGCTTACATGAGTCATCTTGTATAAAATATATCTCAGTTGTGCCATATCCATATCATAAGCATATTTCCATAAAAAATATGGAGTGTAACATCACAAGTGGCATATGAAGTTAACTTCTCACATTATCCCATAATCATATTCGCACAAAGCGTACAGAGACCTAGAGGTGGGGAAGCAGGTAGTGATCCACAAGGGTCCTATCCGGTCTCTGGCATGCCAAGTGAGTCTGAAGAACACTGTCTCAAGTGCTTCCGCTTACATGGTGATTGGGCTTATTATAGGGTCTCCCATAAATATTCATATAAATGTTTCACCGCCTCTTTCCAAAACTAATTTCCTTACCCTGATAATATTGGGGTGGACTTATCCCATAAGTTAACATATTAATTATTCCAAACCTATTATACATCAATTAGTAACCATAACAATCCTGTGGTTACATATTTGTGGCTATTCTTATCCCAAAACTATTAAGCTCATATTCCTGGTCATTACCTGTTAGTCATTTCCTACATTATTAGAAAAAGTACAACTCTAAACCAAACATCTTATCTTATGTTCCTTATAAATTAGGGTTACTACCCGTTAACTTACTTATACTAAGGCATGCAGGCCTAGAGTCTTATGTTAACTGCTTGAGCTGAATATTACAGGGTTGGGCCTGTAGGTTTCTTGCACTATTGCTGGATATGATATTTTCATTCTGTAAATTACAATAGGAACGTGAATGGGTATTTGATGGAGTGAGATAGTGAGAGAATTGGCATGGGAAGGGATAAGGAGGGTGTTAAGCCATTGAAAATACTTCTAATGAAAAGTTATATGGTACATTATTTCAGGGCAGTTAACATAGATTAAGTAGCTATACTTAGGCTGGAACTCAAGGATTAATTCAAAGGAGAAACATGTGTTGTTCATTTACACCTTAATTTGCCCTGTAATCTGCTAGTGCCGACCCTTGCAACCAGTCCTATTAACTTTGGTAGGGCTCAGCATGGCAGGATCTGTCTGGTGGTCCTTAGTGCATGATTGGGGCCATAGGGCCAGATCCAAAGCCTGGTGAAGTCCAAGGGAGTCTTCCCATTGACTCTGTTGGGCTTGGCATCAGGCCCTTAGACAGTAAGCACCTTGGGACTTAATACCTAGACTGTAAGATCTTTGGGGCAGGGATGGTCTTTTTGTTCTGTGTATGAAGAATGCCCCTAGCACAATAAGGTCCTGGTCCAACACAAGGGCTCCCAGGTGTTGTATTAGTATTACTTCAAATAATAATAATTAATAATGGGACAGAGTCCAGTTGAATTTTAAGTCACTGAAGTATTGAGTATTCTGTATGTATTAGCTGAAGAACAACATGACAGAGGAAGGAGATGAATAAGTGTACACAGTTCACTAAAATCATCACTTCTTCCTCCGTTTCACCATGGCACTGATTTTTAATGGCTGTGAAAATAACTTTACTAATAAGGAAATAGCCTTTCCAAGAGCTTTGTGATTAAGTACCAGCAATACTGTACCTTTATTTGTACCTAATCTTGTTATTCTGGGCATGCATTTTTAAGGTTGTGTAGAAGTCAGAATAGTAGCAAAGAGCTCCAAAACTTTCAGTTATATAATCTCCTATAAATCCTCTGGAAAATGCATTCCTGTAGTTTATTGATCTATGCAATTCTCCACTTTTTTTTCCCAATGCTCTATATATTTTGTCCCATTTTGAGCAAAGTCAGACTGTGGATTTCAAGGCACATCTCGCCTCCTGTTTAATGTGGCTTTTCAGGCAGAGTGATGTGAGGTGAATGTTATAAAGTGCACAATAGATAGCTCCCATATATGTTAAGCACATTTAGCTTTATTTTCTGATGAGGAAAATAAAGGATTTAAATGATTGCATTAGATTTTTGCCCTCTGCAATATTGCTTTATGAATAATAAACAACTGATTTTTCTGTCTTCATAGTGACTTCTTCCTCTAACTCCTTTTACTGAATTTAACAGGTTGTGTTTGAGTATCAGTTTCTTCATTTGCCTTGAAGATTGATATTATTGACAGATTGAGAGGGGCTACGTGTGTACATACAGAAGCGAGTGAGTTAGGGTGAAGACCAGCACAAAGCGTTTTCACCACTTACGTTAAGACATGCTTTGAAGGCATATCTTGCATGGGATTTAAGTGCTGCATATGCCTCATGCTGGTCCTCTGCAAAGGGCTCTTTTAATGCATAAAGTGGGCTTTCCTACAGCTCTAATAATAATAGTATCTCTCCCTTGTATATCATTTCGCACGAGTAAGGCTATGAATCTGTCACAGAGGCCACTGATTTTACGAGACCTCCTGGGCGGTGGGGCTTGGGTCTGGGCTTCAGTGTCAATAAACCCGTGATTTATTATTTATTGCCCACGTGTCCTGTGCCAAAATTGTAGCCTTACTCATGAGTGGATCTCAAAGATCTTTACCAAAAGGAGGGAGGTGCCATCATCTCCATTTTACAGATGGGGAAACTGAGGTACAGAGAAGGTATGTGACATGCCCAAGGCCGGCCAGCAAACAGGTGGCAGAGCCAGAAACAGAACTCAGGTTTCCTGAGTGTCAGTCCAGTGTACACTGCTATTCACTATTTAAAAAGCTTTTGAATAATTACAGTTGAGCCCATGTCAGAACTAAGACCCTCCCAACTCAGCAAATAATGATGCTATCTGTTCAACTGTTTCATAAAGATATAAACTCTGATGGAAAACAAACACAGGTTCTGTAAAACGGGACAGCTGAGAATATTCCAGGATGGCACTAAATTCCACAGTTGAAGTCCCTCCAGTGAGGACATTTGTCCCCAGACACAAAAAAACTACAGTAAAGTGTGTCACCTGGAGAGCCTCAATTGACCTCAAACTGCTATGGGTTAGGCACAGAGAGAGGGGCAATCTCAAGCAGCCAGAACCCAAGCCATGGAAGGCTTTATAAATCAAAATCAACACCTTTAAATGAATTGGAAGTCACTGCCAAGTCTGAAACAACAATGCAATAGGCTCTCAAAGAGATGTCACTGAGGAAGCAGGTAGCCATGTTCACCATTAGCTAACATTTCAGAGGGGTTTTTAGCTGTACACCAAAGCAGCAATGCAGTTTTCACATGACAAATGCATAAGAAATTGTATCAAGGACCACATCTGTCAAGAAATAATGCATCTTCCTTATAATAATACCTACTGTGACTTCTTGAAGTTACAGGTGGGGGGGAGGGTGTATATGTCTATATATTATTTCTCATCTTGTTTCTCTGACCACAAAACAATCATGTTGGCTGTGACATTCTGCCAAAAGGAAATCCAAAATATGGCATTCCACAAGTATTTAGCAGGGGTTGGTTGATCTGGATATGAAACGCGGGAACACATATATTAAATATGACCCTACAGGGCTTCCCTTTTTAACCATGTAATGCAAGCCTTGGACGTAATAAATTAGAATAGAGGATGGTAATGAAATAAGATATGCTACATCTTTGGAAGGACTTATAAACTAGAAGTTAAGGAAGAAATGTTAAAACAACTGAAATCTATTTAGCACACCCATCCATATACCTGAATGCATGCAAACATTTAAAAAGAATAACAAAACAATTTCTCTCCCTCTCTTTCTTCCTTCCCAACCCAAAGGGTAAACTTGAGTAACTAGTAAGTTTGCACAACACCCACACCATTTTAAGTGTGTGTGAGAGGTGTGGGGGTGAAAATAATTTATAATGGGAAAGCTAACTTGATGAGAGGAGATTTTCATTTAGTTCTGAATGCAGTGAGATGAGTGGCTGTTGTTAGAGCTGTGGGAAAATAGTGAATATTTTTTCATGTCCCTACCATTTTGCTAAATGGTCACTTAAATGTTGTATGTTTCTGTGCAAAATCTGATAGTTGTCAGAACAAAATTTCAAAGCTTAAGGCACAGGTTTATTTATCTGATTTGTTTTATACTTTTCTTTGTCATACTCGTTATAGTAGTAATTACATTTAAGAAACCCAAAGAAATAAAATTGTGCATACAAAGATTTCATCTACTTACGAATTTTCATTTGCTCCTCTAGATTTATACAGATTTAGAAACTGGCATAAGTTGCATCCACTTGAATATCTGCTGTGGGCTTTCCACGGGCTTCAGTAGAGCTGCACCTGATTATGCCAGTTCAGAATTTTGTTCATGAATATTAAAGAAGTAGCTTCCGTCTATGGATTAGTGCCCACAGTTAGTTTCAAGTCTACAAAAGACCTGCCTCAACATAATTGGCTCAGGCCAGTATTCCTAGTAATGCCACTTTTGAATCCTGACCATCTGATGTCTCCCTATCATCTACAGCTGGTGTCAATGCATCATTTTTGGCCAGTGAAGTAAGTGGTATCCTGTGGACTTTCATATGCTAAACTAAAAAAAAAAAAAAAAATCATCTCTGTCCCAGTCATGAAGAAAGATACACACATTGGGGCAGATCCTCACGTGGTGTAAATGGTCATAGCTTCATTAACATCAGTGTAGCTATGGCTGTTGATAGTGACACCAGCTGAGGATCTGTCCCATCTGCCCTTGCGCAAACAACCTCTGCTGCCGTCACTTCCAGATACTCTGAGCCCTGATTTAAAACAAAAACAAGTCAGGCTTGTTCTCTCTAAAGTGTCTTATGATCTGTCTACATGGGCGGGGTAATGTGCACTATGGGGGTGTGATTTCCAAAGCACAGTAACATGTAGCACATTAATTAGTCTGTGTAGACCCTGCTGGTGTGTACTAAAGGTTCCCTAGTGCACTTTAACATAGTACTGTTTCAAACAGCACTACATTAAAGTGCACCAGCAGTCTACATGCACCAATTAAAGTGCAACCCATTAATGCACTTTAGAAATTACACCCCTGTCGAACACCTTACCCCTCCATGAAGATAAGCCCTAAGAAATCCCAGATCTCGAAGATCACTCCAGGTTCTTTTGCAATATAAAATGTTTCTTATGATGGGCACATCAGCTGGAAGAAAACCTCCAAAAATGAAGGCACGGAATGTTGGAGGAAAGGGTTTACCTCAGAGGTGGGCAAACTTTTTGGTCCAAGGGCCACATCTGGGTATGGAAATTGTATGGCGGGCCATGAATGCTCACAAAATTGGGGTTTGGGGTGCAGGAGGGCGGGAGGACTCTGGCTAGGGGTGCAGGCTCTGTGGTGTATCCAGAAATGAGGAGTTCAGTGTGCAGGAAGGGGCTCCGGGCTAAGGCAGGGCATAGGCGGGGTGTGGGGGGGTGAGGGCTCCAGCTGTGGGTGCAGGCTCTGGGGTGGGGCTGGGGATGAGGGTTTGGGGTGCAGGAGGGTGCTCCAGGCTGGCACCAAGGAGTTTAGAGGGCAGGAGGGGGATCAGGGCTGGGTCAGGGGGTTGGGGTGTGGGGGTCAGGGGGTGCAGGCTCTGTGCAGCGCTTACTTCAAGCGGCTCCCAGAAGCAGTAGCATGTCCACCCTCCAGCTCCTATGCAGAGGTGTGGCCAGGCATCTCTGCATGCTGCCCCATCCGCAGGCGCCACCCCGGCAGCTCCCATTGGCCATGATTCCTGGCCAATGGGTGATGCGGGGGCGGCACTTGGGGTGGGGGCAGTGTGTGAAGCCCCTTAGCTGCCCTTACATGTAGGAGCCGGAGGAGGGACATGCCGCTGCTTCCAGGGGCTGCGTGGAGTGGGGGACTGGATTAAAATGTCCGAAGTGCCGGATGCGGCCCCCAGGACGTAGTTTGCCCACTCCTGGTTTACCTGATAAGAAAGCTTTTAGAGTAACTCTTACCTGATGTGGCGTATTTTGTGTTGGTTAAATTCATTACTGATCTTTTGGGATTCAGAATGAAAAATAGTACACATTACTCCATGGCAGTCGATTGTTTAATTTGGATTCTACCAAAAAAAAATAATAATAAAAAAAATACAGAATAGTGAAATGTGATGCAGTCCTCCTATCAATCTTGGGATGCCATAGGGAAAAAAGATTTACAAATGGCACCTTTCCAATGCGCTTTGCAGCATTGTGTAGACAAGCCCAAAGTGATTGTGGCCTGTCTCTGGGACAGCTTACACATCAGTTTCTGATTGCAAGATCTGTTACAGGTAAAAATGTACGCAGAAGTGCTTATGCTTAGGAACTATTTGCTCATAGGATTCCGCCATCCCCCCCAAATTTTTATTTTTTTGTAGTTCAACATTAGCAATAGCCAAGAAACTCTTCAACAGTTTCATCAGTATCATAGTGAAGCAGCACCTCTGCTGTAGTTACAGTTCAGATTAAAGGATCACTATTCCGAGTGCTCTAACAACCACATGGTGGCTTGGGTTGTCTTGAAATTTGCTGTGTGGCCTGAGTTGTGGGTTAGGATTAGTGGACTAAATTTGGAGTTATTTGAGCAATGGTTCCTGAAATACAGTCTCTGCACCCAACTTCTCTCCCCCCCGCCCCCACCCCAGCAATTTACAAAATCACCCATTCTAACATTTTGGAGCACACCAGGGGCTCAAACTATGGCTTTGCATCCTAAAGTTACCTCAGCTGTTCTGCATTAATCTCGGCTAGTGCATGGCACCCGCTGCCCCCTTTTTTGGTGGGGAGGTTACATTGATGACATTATTAAGGGTAAAGTTTGTAACTCTAGGTCAGCACATGCCAAAGTGACATTCCTAAAAGAGTGAAATGTGCATGTGCTCTATTGAAACAACAGGGTTTCTGGGCAGTCTGGTTAATAAGGGGGAAGATGAAGGCCTCTAGCAACTGGGATAGTGTAATCATGTTTCCTAAGCAATGGAACTGAGTGTGATCAAAGGAAAGGAATTTGCTGGGTCATTTGGTCAAGCAATTCCCCATACACAGTCTCCCTAACATAAACCGCTCCTAAAAATTTCAGAGTCTTAAACAGATTTTTTTGGTGTAGACCTAGGGAAAATGCGGGGGGGGGGGAAGGGAGGGAGGGATTGAAGCTGTGAAAGGGGATGTAGAGAGATAATGGGGAAGTGCTGGGGTTGTGAGGGTTGAAACAGTTCGGGGAGGGGGATCGGGACGGATGTGAAGCTGCAGTGAGGGGAAGAGGTTTGGGGGAGGGGATAAATGGAGATAGAGGAAGGAAGAGAGGTTGAAGGGGCTCCAAGGAAAGGGTGTGAGGGAGAATATGGGGGTGGGTGGCAGGAGGCGTGGAAAAGGATATGAGATGGGGGATCTGTAAGATCTACATTCTCCCTTCCTGTTTAAAGCAGCTGCCCCTTCCTGTCTCCTGCTCCCCTTGTCCTGGCTGGGCCTCCCACTCACAGCCCCATCTGTTGGCAGCTGCCAGCTGCTGGAGATGGATGCATCTCACAAAAGGGGGAACTGGGGCAGCAGTGACAACCCCCCCCCCAAACTTAGGGAGTGCGGCAGGCATATACCCTAACATTGTACTGTCTGGTTTTCTGAATTTTAAGTTTAGTCAAACTTCACATTATGATGGAGCATGAGGCACCACTGGACAACCTGAACTTTGTGTCAATGACATTTTGGGGGCATTTAATAGTGTAGGCCTGACTGAAGTCATTACTAATAATCTTTTACTTGTCTTTCCTCCCCACCCCTACTGCCCTAGCTCAAAGTAATGAGGACAGATATGCTGCTTACATTTTCCTGCAATTAAAGAAGGAGAAATGCTGTATTAGAGAAAAGTAATCAAGTCTCATTAGTGCCTTGGGATTAAAGTTAATCCTGATATAATTAATGGGGGAACAAAAGAGAGAAAGAATAGTATGCTACCAAATCAGGCACTGCTAGACATATATGGATTGGTGTGATAACCCACCCATTCCAGAATCTTTAAAGGAAAAGTAATGATAAATTAGCAGAGCTTTGTTTCTTATTGTCAGGAGCAAGAATCCACAGCTAGCCTTCTTAGCTGGTAGGTTAACCCCCACGCAGTCTAACGAACACAGCTGGGCCCCAAATAAGTCGCCTATTTGGTGAAACTGCCCAACTGGCTGAGGGGATTGGCAAACCTACTATTACACCCAGCAGCAGCAGTGGGTTCTGATTGCTCAAAGCATTTGCCAATGGCTGTAATAGTTGTTGTGACTGCTTGTTCCTAGCCTTGTTCCAGCTCTTTGCCTGCCTTTACCCCATTCCAGGTGACCCTCTGCTCCGATTTGTAACTTTGCCTCAGAGCTGTGGCTCTGGTATCTGGCCTCTGACTCCAGTTCTGACCCTCATTGCCAATTCTTGCTCCAGCCATAGGCATGACTGCCCATGTCCATGTCTCTGATACTTATCAATCCTTTAACTATCATGTCTCTTTGATTAGTTCAAATTCCTGATGCACTATGGGCTTCTCCTCCATCCTGCATATGGCTAAGCAAACGCTTGCATGCTATGAGCAAGAAGGTAATCAAAGGACTCAACCTCCGAGAAAGGATGTAACTGTGTAACAATGGGGGCAGTGCAGATCATCCAGGGCTTGTATCAAACAATGTGTAACACTGAAAATTGCTTAGCTCAACAGCAAATATGTAAAAAAAAAAAAAAAAAAAACAATCGCCCTGCAGATGTTGTGGAACTGGAGATTTTTATTAAGGGTCAGATGAGCATCAGTGGCAGCATCTAGCCCTAAGGGCTTGTCTAACTTAAAATGCTACAGCTGCAGCTGTCCTGCATAGCGCTTCAGTGTAGACACTCACTACAACAACGGGAGGGGTTAAATTAATCCACCTCCCCGAGAGGTGGTAGCTAAGTCGACGGAAGAGTTCCTCCATCCACCTAGTGCTGCCTAAACTGGGGATTAAGTCGGCTCAACTGTGTTGCTCAAGAGGTGGAGGTGTCGCATCGGCTTGAGCGATGAAGCTGGTCCGTCTTAATTTTTGAGTGTAGGCCTGACTGAAGTCATTACTAATAATCTTCGACTTGTCTTTCCTCCCCATCCCTACTGCCCTAGCTCAATATTGACACTAAATCTTGGTGGCTTTTTCTCTCTGCAGTGTCACTATAAGCCATTAGCTCCTCTTCATTCCCATTGCCAAAACTTTTTTGTCAAGGCCCTGATCATCTCTCTCAGAAACTACTGCAGCCTTTCTCTTTGGGTTCAGCCTGTTCCTTCGTTCTTCAATGGGCTCCAAGGGGTGCTGAAAAAATTGGCTTTTTTCCTGGCAATCTGTCTGGCCCTTTCTACTCATCCAAAGGCAGTAAGCTCTTGGGGCAAGGATGGATTGTGTGGTATTCTGTATTTGTACAGCACCTTGCACACTGTGATCCTGGTGCATGACAAAGGCTCCTAGGTGCTACTGTAATACCAATAATAATAGAAATATTCCTACTGTCTTCAGTAGAAGGTAGATCAGGCCCTACATCCATTCACTGGCTTTCTCGTGCTTTTTATACCATATTCAATTTCTTTGTCATTGCCTTCAGAGGTCTGGAGTAGGGACTTTGTGTCCTTTTGTTATCTGTAAATTACCTAGCACAGTTTCAATTTTATATTAAGTAGAGAATTCTAATACAGTAGAAATCCAAACATTAAAATCACAGTTCCATACTGAGAAATCTTTAAGGACACTGTGAAGATCTCCTGTTTGAAAACAACAAGTTGTGAAAATTCTCCACTGAATGCTAGGGTCTCTTGGATATCTCTGTTGAAAGTGATTCTACTACTTCTCTTGAGGAGGAATTTCTTCATACTCTTTTTCTTGGGCTATGTTATAAATCACAAGGGGAAGGAAATCAGAAGACCCCTAATGGTACATGCATGGATTTGGTGTATAGATTAAAAAAATAGCAAGACTTAAAAAAAAATTCCTTCACTGGATACAATGGCACAGAATAGTGAATTCCTTTCCTTATATTCTTTGGGCCAGAGCCTCAACAGCTGTAAATCAGCATACCTCTATTGACTGCAGTGGAGCCATGCTGATATTTACACTAGCCGATGATATGGCCCTGTATGTGTGGCGTTCAAACCTACAAAGTGGGCTATTTTAAGGACTATGCACCACTCAGTTCTTACAGGCCTGGGGTTGGTCTTTTTACTCATTTTAATAAAGGACTCTTTAAAAAGAGAAGGAAGAAACAATCCTGTTTGGCCCATTACAGAGAAAACTGTTTGGTTTTGAAGGATGTACTGGAGAAATCTTATCACAGTTTTTATATTTGGATTTATTCATATCCTATGTTGAGGTTTAAGTGGGATGTAAAAGGCACATAGGACTTGTGCTAACGCTCTGCATGAACTTTAGCCACTGCTCAGTTCCAGTTAGGGTCTACATCAGGATACGTGGTGGTCACTTCTCATTTCATTTATGTGCTGAGTGAAAGTCCCTGGTGCACCCATGTTTTGAAAGAAAGAAATGAAATGAATGATTGGCATCCATGACCCTCGATCCTGAGCCCACTGAAGTCAATGGCAAAGCTTCCATCGACTTCTGTGGTGCAGCAGCAGCAGGCCCTCAGTCTTGCAGGGTACAGTATATTGAACCTAGTGGGGCCCCCCCATTTCAGAGCTGTTAAATCTTGATGTGTTTTCACATTGCTTCTGGCCCTTTCCATCTGCAAGAGTTGGTTTTGTTATTAGTGCATTAGTTATTTGTCCTCAGAGTGGTATATCAAATGTCTAATGTTTTGTAGATTAAAGGCTGAATCCAGCACTCATTAAAAGCTCTCTAAGCACCTGATCCAGCTCCCACTGAAATCAATTGAAAGGCTATCTTTGACTTCATTGGAAACTGGATCAGGCCTAAAAGCCCAGAGGTGGAATCCCCGCCCACTTGAATTCAATGGGAGTCTACCCATTGACTGTAGTAGGGCCAGGATTTCACCCCAGTATATCCAGTAAGAGAGAGTTACCACAGCAGTTGTTTTAAGAGAAGTTCCTGCCTTTGTACATACTCCACTGAGTCTGCAAAAATGCTTCTCTGGATTCCACTGGGCATTATTTTAAAGCACTTTCTGTTCAACATTTTTTTATAACAATCTGAAAGCAATTCTGGTGCTTTTAACCATTAACATCAGAACCTATGGGATCAGGAGGTTTCCACTCTTCAGCTTGGCCATACACTAGCTATGGTTCATATTTACTTTTGTTGACGTGCATCTGAAAATTCTGCTCAAGAAGTCAATGAAAGAAAATGACAAAGTAATTGCAACAGTGAAAAGAGAAAACCATACCATGCTCATTCTCACTGCATCCAGCTATCAATGACTCACTGCTCATCCACCGCCATGTAACTACAATGCCTATCCTGCAAATACTTGCTGCTGTAGCATAGACCGTGGGGACACAGGTCTCCATGTTAGCGTACCTATTTGCAGGATTGGGTCTTTTGTAATTATTTAATTAACCTTGTACCCTGAGAAATCAGGAAAGTCAATAAACATAACATAAATGAACAGTTTATTTTAGTTGCAATTGCTAATAAAAACAGATGCCTTTCCATTTGTAATTAGTGTAAAATAGCTATACCATCAGCTCGTCCAAGAAACAGCCCTAACTAACTGTAGGAGTACTGGTGAATCTAGAAAGAGTGCAAACATGCCTTGAAATCTAATCTTCTCTCATGCTAGACAAACATTATTCCTTAGAAGGAATCTACCCTTAAAAGTTTTATATGTATTAAAAGCAAGGCGCAAAATCGAGAAGTTCCAGTTTTCTGCCAATGCACGTATTCACTGATAGCCACTGAAACTAGAGCTGGTTTTAAAATCAGGGCGGGAGGGGGAAGAATTGCTACACTGGAAATATATATTTAATTCTGAAACTTTGTCAAACTGTTTTGTGAAATGTTGAGCAGCTCGAAAGTGGTTTAAAATTGTGTTGAATATTTTTCCTATCTTTTTAATTTTAATTTTGAAAATTCAAAATGTCAATTTTTGCAAAGTTTTCAAAAATGGAAATGTTTCCTTCCGCTGTAATTGAAACCTTTTATAATAGCGATTTTCAAGCAGAAAGCAAAAGTGCTCACATAGCAGGGTCAGGGATGTAGCTACAGACAGAGTGTTTCTGTAGTACAGGAGCCTGGTTCCATTAATTACTTGCAAAGGTACCTGGGAAAGAAATGTCAACATAGACAATAATCTACATTATAAGTATGTTATTTTGTACGAAAAAGCAGTCATCTGTAGATGAAATTTAGCTGGTATGGAAATACCATACTGCAGCATAGGAGGTGGGGCTGGGAACAGTGGTGACAGTAACATGTATTAAGAGCTTTCTTGGCACTGCTGCTCCCCAGAGGGGAGTCTGGGGAAGCTGCTGTAATTTAGGACAGCCTTTGGGACTTCTTAAGTTATGCAAGGGGCTGCCTCATCCTCCCCCAGAAGAGCATAATAAGGAAGGTGCAAAGGTAAAACCGCTTTTGCCCTTCCTCTGCTAGGACTGAGAGTTCTTTGCTGATGCTCCTAGCCGTGCAGCACAGAATATCAGCCTAAGTAATTCCCCAGGGTAGGCCATGGGAACAAAGGGAGGGACCCCGTAAACTCAGAAGGAGTCAGATGTCCCTCTGCACTGCTACTTAAACCAAAAATCCATTGACTTCAATATAACTATTCATACAATTGCTTGATAGTGGAGATAAGATTTTCACAACCTAGTTTTTTGTGACTCCCTGCTCCTAAAAAAATCCCCATGGTAGGGTTGGCTATTTTCCCATCATGCCTTTCAAGGTGCTGACCCTTTAAAGTTGGCAGACACCAGCAGCTGCAGGCTTAAAGCGGTCATTTTGCAGCTGTCTGATGCTTGCTCCCTCTGGCTCTCTTCCAAGTGGTAAGTGTTAACTGCTATTTTAGGCTTCGCTCTCATAGTAACTTTTTTCAAGTGTTTAATGCTCTCACTCCTCCCTGCCCTACACACCCTTTGAGATCTATCTCTTGCCTCCTTGGGTTACTTAATCTCTAAGATTTGACTGAGGGAGAATCTTGGTGTGCTTCTTTATTTGTCATTTGAAACCATTACTGAATGTTGTTCTGTAGTTTAGAACCTTTTGGCTTTGCAAACTCTGCTGTTGAAGGCCTGTCCATTGACATACCACCCAGTCCTTCAAGGTGCTGCTAAGAACTCAATTCCAATAAAGTTACTGAAGCTGGAGGGTGTTCAGTCCCTCAAAGGAGAGGCTATCCATGGACATCTCATTGTAAACAATAAGCAGATTGGATCAGCTATATTTAACAATATAGAAAGGACTTGTCTGCTGCACACAGCCAATGCATTCAGTAGTAGTGAAGTAATTGTTTGGTGTGGGAGAACTGGTTGGAAATGTGTTGTAGACTGACAGAGTTTACATACTGCTAGTCTCCTACAGTGTGAAACAGTGGTGCAAGTGGAATCTATTTCTTCCTGGTACGGGGAGGGAGGGATCATGGGATGCATGTGACCCTCCACATGACTCCGCCCTGCCCCCAGGCCCCACACTCTACCCATCCCCTCCCATGATCCACCCCCCCTTACCTGGAGATAGGGGGGTTCTGTCCTCCTCCCATTGTGCCTTCGGAACCGCAGCGGTGAAAGGAGCAGAACGTGGGGCCGCTGGGGCCTCACACCGGCAGCTCCTCTGGCAGCTCTCCCAGGAACTGCAGCGGGGAAAGGATCAGAATGCTGGCAGCTCCTTCCGCGGCTGTACCGCCCTCAGCTCCACCTCCCCAGTCCTGTCCTCTGGCAGGGTTGCTGTACAGATGGAGGAGACCCTGCGTGGAAGGGCTGAGGGTGGGGTTGGGGGTTCTGCTCCTTTCCTCGCTGAAGTTCCCGGGAGAGCCCTGAACCACAAGGTTCTCCTGGGAACCGCAGCAGCGAAAGGAGCAGAATGTGGGGGCACTGGCACAGCTGCTCTACTGTCCCTAGCCCTGCCCCCCACAGCCCTGTCCTCTGGCGGGGTTGCTGTAGAGATGGAGGAGAGGAGACCCTGCATGGAAGGGCTGGTGGCGGCACAGCTCCACCGGAGGAGCTGCCAATGTGGGGCCCCAGCAGCCCCACATTCTCCTGCTCCTCTTTCCGGTATGTCATACCAGCTATAAACATCTTGCTGGTACAGCGTACCAGACCAGACCACCCTACTTGCACTACCGATGTGAAAAGGTGTTCCATAGCTCTGCTATGGCTCTACATGGGTCAATATTTTCTTAACATATTTTGAAGCTAGAGACTTTAAAAGAGAGGCCTAGGTATTTCATTTTGAGTGTGTTGCTATAGAAAAACTTAAAAACAAAAAAGAAACTGTACACAGGATTGATTCAAATCCAATTTTAAAAAAATCTTAAACCAGAAAGACATTGTTCACATCTCATTGAGTTGGATGCCATTATAAATTATAGTGTTCTATGATACTTTCTACACTATGTTGATATTCTTTCATTTTATGGGCTTCCATTCTGTCATAAAGTAAGAAAGCAAAGCTCCGTGGAAAAGAGACAGTTTGGCAGGAGAGAGGGAAAATAAGTTGTCGTCTTCTTCCTTGTGTTGATCCCATAAAGAAAGGTCTGCTCTGAGTCCTCTACTTCAGAGTTCTATTCAATGCCATATTCTCTATCATACCACATGCTAATACGTCTTCCTTTATGACCTCCCGCTGCTTCTACTTGTGTCGGCCTCTGACTTTCCTTGAATTTTTATCTGTTGGGACTTTATTACCCACACAGTTGTCAGGACTGTGCTTTACATGGCCAGACCATCTGAGCCTACGCACTCTCATTTTGTTTCTTTATGGGTGATACTTTGAGCACATCCCTAACATCCACATTCCTCACATGGTCTTTCCTGCTTACACCTTTCAGACATCTCAACATTTGCATTTCTGTGGAACAGATTATTTGCGCACGTTTCTTCTTTGCTGCCCAAAATTCAGTGCCAGAAATTAAAACTGGACAGAACCCCATTTTATACACCTTTCCTTTTAATCTTACTGGTGTCTTCCTGTCACATACTACACCACTTATCTCTCTCCATTTGAGCCAGGCATTTATTATCCTAGATCTAATTTCATCCTCCATTTCCCCAGTTTCTGGAACCCGGATATTTGAAACTTTGTGTTTTTTGGTATTTTGTACCCATCTCATTTCAAAGGTAACTCTTTGCTGTTCACATTGTTGAAATTACATACCCTATAGTCTGTTTTTCATCCACTGATTTTGAGCCCATACCTCTCCAACGCATCTCCCCATTTATCAAGATCCTCTTGTAGACTATTATCTGCAAACAGCCTGAGCCAAGGTGCCACCTCCTGTGTGTTCCTTTCAAGGGTATCCAGGGTGAGGATAAATGAGAAATGGCTCCGTGCTGATCCCTGATGCACTCTCACCTTCACCAATTATTCATCTGTTTCACCACTAGATTTTCTGACTATTGATGTTCCACCTACATATGTGGCTTAAACAAGCCTCACACAAAATTCTGGTACCATTTTCTCCCTCAATTACCAGATGATTTCTGTTGGAACTGGGTCAAAGGCCTTTTACAGATCAGTGAATACCATGTATATATATTTCCTTTCCTCTCTAAATTTTTCCATGAGCTGCCTTAGTAAAGGTAGCAGGGAGGATGTGGGGGGAAATAAAAGCTTAAATAGAAAAGGCTGCTGAAAGATCCCCTTTTCCACATTTTAAAATGTTGTGGGTTTCTTTAATGAGGCTTTGGTGCCATGAAAATGGGACATTGGCATTGTTATTGACAGTGTTATTCATGTACATATGCAAAACACATGTTCACCTGATAATCCGTTCTGCCTTGTGGACATGATAATGAAATATACCCCAGGCTTCCAAGTCTTTGAACATCTCAGGTGTTGTTGTGGTAACTGGTTTCGGATCCTGTACCTGTCATTTTAATCAAGGTTTTTAATGTATAAATTATTGTGGCACCTTCAGTGGTGATGCAAGTCAGAAGAAATTATGGACTTAAAATATTTTTTATGGTTCAAGTGATTGAAAAAAATATTCTCACACGAAATGCCACCCTTGATTAAAGTTGCAAAAGAAATATACTTGGCACATCACTTCAAAGCATCTTACAGATGTTAACTAGCTAAGGCTCACACTAACTCTGTGAGGTGGGTAAATATGATTATTTCCCTCTTACATTGTAGTGAGACTGAGGTAGAGATACTAATATAAAAAGTTTGCCTCCTAAAAGGCAGTGGTGCTCTGGGAGAAGGGAAAGAACTGCAATTGCGGCATCCATTCCTAGAGGCATATTGTGCCTTTAATATCTCCACTGGGACTAGGGGAACACACTGAAAGTCAGATCTTGCTATGTTTTTGAAAAAGTGTAGCTATTTCCACCAGACAGCTTTGCTGGCACAAAGGTGAGAGGGGTTATGGCTCCAATCTGCCCAGATACACCACACGCTGGGGCTGTTAGTGCCGCCAGAAGTTTTAGCTGGTCTCACCACCCTTAATTCCCCAGCACTCTGTAGTCAAATGATTGTGGCATGAATGGATGGGGACTCGTACTTTTTTCTTTCTGTAATATACTTGCTCAGGACGTCCATAATTGATGCTAAGTGATTTATCCAAAGCCAGAAGCTAGCCTCAGAGCCAGGATTAGAACACAGGAATTCCTGGCTCTCTCTGTTTAGCCCTATGCTCAAACTACTACAATGCATTCTGTATCACAAAAACAATCTGTAAGATTTTGGTGTAATTTAATGTGAACCCAAATTGGAACTCTAGTCTTGATTTGGATTTGAACCTGAATCACAAACTCCTTTTTTTGAGCCTAGCTTCAGTCTTGTAGATGATCAGAATTGTTCCCACAGATTTTGGAAGAACCACTTGTGATCTTTCCTCCAGACAGTCTAGTCTTTTTTCTGTTCTTCCCAGTCCCATATAATGCTAAGCTTCACTACAGCTACCTCAAACCTCTCTTCTGAAGAGGTGACTCAGACTGAAGTTTCTCACTTTTGAAAAGTAGCTCCTCAAGGAAACAAAAAACCCCACACAACAATAACAAACTCCATGGCAGCTTCCTCACATGCTAAAAAAGGAAATTTCTCCCATGCGAACCTCTCTGTATTTCTCCCCATGCAGGGACACTCCAGGTGTAGATCTCTCATCCCATATGGAGGGGGCTCAGCCACCTCTGTGGCAGCATGCCCTGAGCCCCTCACTAAGGTCTTCAAGGCCAAGACTGTAACAGGGTTCAAAAAAGAACTAGCTAAGTTCATGGAGGACAGGTCCATCAATGGGTATTAGCCAAGCTGGGCAGGGATGGTGTCCCTAGCCTCTGTTTGCCAGAAGCTGGGAATGGGCAACAGGGGAGGGATCACTTGATGATAACCTGGCTGTTCATTCCCTTTGGGGCACCTGGCATTGGCCCCTGTCGGAAGACAGGATATGGGACTAGATGGACCTTTGGTATGACCCAGTCTGGCTGTTCTTATGTTCATGTGGACCAGGCTAGGGAAGAGTGGGCACTGGGGGGATGCATATTGTCCTCCCAGTGGCTCTGGAGAGCTAAGGGGAGAAAACGAAACAGAGCCAGAGGCTGTATTCTACCTTATAGGTAGTATGCCCCTTTAAAGATGGTTTCAAGGGCTGCTGCGGTCAGCTAGAGAATCTTGAGCACCATGGATCCATTGGAGCAGTGGTGCGAGGGTGCAGGGTGGATGTACCCACAAGGAGCACAGAGCCAACACAAGGCCTGTATGGGATGGTTCTAGTCTCCCATTGGCCCTTTGAGTAGACCCTGAACCCCCATCATAAGAAATGGAGAAGAAATTCAGCAAGAGGAGCCTTGCAGTGCTTCCTCTCACTAAACAATTGATT
Organism: Emys orbicularis; assembly: GCF_028017835.1. Classification (NCBI taxonomy): domain Eukaryota; kingdom Metazoa; phylum Chordata; order Testudines; family Emydidae; genus Emys; species Emys orbicularis. Next base: position 117,368,862 of record NC_088688.1, on the reverse strand, counting down.
CATTGTTATCTGATAGCCATCAGAGCTGATCTATACAATACCACCAACCAGACTGCTCTGGCAAGACCTGCCATCTCTAAATATGGCCTTTTGGCAATTCTCACTGTGTAAAAGTCACACCTGTGCAGAGGGTCAACAGAAGGCCTACACACTACATAAGTCCTCTAGAGGGTAGGCAGTATGGTCTACTGGCTTGGGAGCTGGCCTGGAGACCTAAGTTCTATTCCCAGCTCTGCTATCTATCTGCTGTGTGACCTTCGGCAACTTCATCTCTCTTGGTTTGATTTCCCCTGCCCGTCTTGCCTATTTATTTTATAAATTGTCTGGGGAAGGTCATAGTCTCTTACTAAGTGTTTATACAGTGTCTAACACAATGGAGTCCCATTCTTGGTTGAGGCTTCTGAGGCAATACCTTAGAAAAATTAATTAGTAGATAGGCCTTGTTCTGGCCCTTTGGATGGGATGAATTTCACCCATTTTTACTCTTTATTTAAATTAGAAAGTAGGTAAATATGAAAACTGCCCTTTCATCATTCACATCTGAGAAGCTTCCCTTGATTTGCCAGTTGATTAATCTGGCCCATTGTTCTTATTAAAACAATCCAATTAAGGTGGAAGTGGGCTATTCTCAACAGTTGACAAGAAGGGAGGAAAAATTACTTTTGTAGTGCTAATGAGTTCAATGTAATCAAGGTGGCCCATTTCAAACAGTTGACAAGAAGGTGTGAGTATCAGCAGGGGGGGAAATAGTTTTTGTAGTGACCCAGCCACTCCCAGTCTTTATTCAGGTCTAATTTGATGGTGTCCAGTTTGCAAATTAATTCCAGTTCTGCAGTTTCTTGTTGGAGTCTGGTTTTGAAGATTTTTTTGTTGAATAATTGCCACTTTTAAGTCTGCTGTTGAGTGTCCAGGGAGATTGAAGTGTTCTCCTACTGGTTTTTGAATTTTATAGTTCTTGATGTCAGTTTTGTGTCCATTTATTCTTTTGCATAGAGACTGTCTGGTTTGGCCAATGTACATGGCAGAGGGGCAATGCTGGCACATGATGGCATATATCACATTGGTAGATGTGCAGGTGAACGAGCCTCTGATGGTGTGGCTGATGTGGTTAGGTCCTATGATGGTGTGCTTTGAATAGATATGCGGACAGAGTTGGCAACGGGGTTTTTGGCAGGATTTGGTTCCTAGGTTATTGATTTTGTTGTGTGGTGTGTAGTTGCTGGTGAGTATTTGCTTCAGACTGGGGGGCTGTCTGTAAGCAAGGACCGGCCTGTCTCCCAGGGTCTGTGAGAGTGAGTGATCATCCTTCAGGATAGATCCTTGATGAAGCGCTGGAGAGGTTTTAGTTGGGGGCTGTAGGTGACAGCTGTTACTTTCTTTGTTGGGCTGGTCCTGTAGTAGTTGACTTCTGGGTACCCTTCTGGCTCTGTCAATCTGTTTCTTCACTTCACCAGGTGGGTATTGTAGTTTTAAGAATGCTTGATAGAGATCCTGTAAGTGTTTGTCTCTGTCTGAGGGATTGGAACAAATGCGGTTGTATCTTAGAGCTTGGCTGTAGACAATGGTCTGTATGACATGTGGTATAAGATGTGGTCTGGATGGAAGTTGGAGGCATGTAGGTAAGTATAGCGGTCAGTAGGTTTCCAGTATAGGGTGGTGTTTATGTGACCATCGCTTATTTGCACTGTGGTGTCTAGGAAGTGGGTCTCTTGTGTGGACTGGTCCAGGCTGAGGTTGATGGTGGGGTGGAAATTGTTGAAATCCTGGTGGAATTCCTCAAGGGCCTCCTTCCCATGGGTCCAGATGATGAAGATGTCATCAATGTAGTGCAAGTAGAGTAGGGGCGTTAGGGGACGAGAGCGGAGGAAGCGTTGTTCTAAGTCAGCCATAAAAATGTTGGCATACTGTGTTTGACAGATCACTTGCCCTGTCCGTTTATCTCTGGGTTTCTGAGCTTGCACGTGAGATCCCAATTAGAGTCCACATTTAACTTTACTAGTATTTCATTTTCTACAAAGTCCCCAACATGCATACCAGTATCAAAAGCTGATGCACAAATCTTCATCACAGTTTCTAATGTAAACATCTTCCCAGAAATACTGCATAATCACCATGCCATTGTCTTACCATGGTGGGTGATTTATACGGCGATCGAGTATTGGGATATACTTTACATCAGGGGTTGGCAACGTTCGGCACGCGGCTCGCCAGGGTAAGCACCCTAGCGGGCCGGGCCAGTTTATTTACCTGCTGATGCAGCAGGTTCGGCCGATCACGGCCCCCACTGGCCGCGGTTCGCACATCTCTCAGCTCGCACCGCTTCTCGCCGCCCCCATTGGCCCGGGACGGCGAACTGCGGCCAGTGGGGGCCGCGATCGGCCGAACCTGCCGCATCAGCAGGTAAATAAACTGGCCCGGCCCGCTAGGGTGCTTACCCTGGCGAGCCGCATGCCGAACGTTGCCGACCCCTGCTTTACATGCTCTGCCTTAACCTTAGATCTTGATCCCGCAAAACACTGAAACTTCCTGAGAGGTTCTGAGTGCCTTAAACTCCCAGTGAAGTCCACAGCAGGTGAGATTGTTCAGGACCGCCCATGTTCAAGATGTTATTCAGCAAAGCATTACACCAATAATGTCTAATATCATGGGATGTTTTTTCTGAATAGCTGCGAAAGAAAGGAGGCGGTGGCCTTAATTCTACAAGGTGCTGAGTGCCATCTGCAATGTTCTGATAACTCTTCTTTCCATTGGTATTAATGGGAGCAGAGGGTTTTCGGCACTTCACAGGTTAAGACCTGACATGTGCAATAAGTAACATTTTGGAAAAAAGCAATCCATATTTGGCATAAAATGATTTCTTTTATTTGAAATTAAATTCATTCACTTTTTCCACTCAGAAAATGTATTGAAATTTTGTGCCATTATCTAACTAAATCTCTGAAGATATTTTTCTTGAAGCTCATGGTAGCTTGCATATATATTTGCATAAGTTTATATAAAATGTGGTGGCTTTTTTATTCCTGACTTATGGTTCCAAATTGCTGCTGAAAATGCAGTTCATGACACACTTTTTACACTGCCACAGAACCTCAAAATACCCATTGATCTGCTTCTATCTGAACGACCAAGAAATGAATGCTTCAAAAGTTGTATTAAACAAAAATGCCACACCGTATAGCAATCAATTCTGTGCTTTTATAGTTGCTGAAAGACTTGCATTTTCCTCTCTAAATGATCTGTCTTCTGTACACAGAGATGTCCATCAATCTTTTCAGTTTGCCATTTATTGCAGTCATATTTTATATCAAAAACATGTATAACTAGCTAAATAGCTGATGTATTGCTATTTTACACCAATTTTTCAGACAGGAGAAAAGAATATTCCTTTTACCAAAAGCTTTCTGATGTGTGTATACTGAAAACTTACTGATTTAATGACATTTTCAATCCATCCTGGCTTGCTATTGCATTCAAAAAGTACTTAGAGGAGGTAGTATATGAGATTAAGCATGTGCAACAGTGCCATCCTATTCATACTAAACAATATAAATGATGGCATTTTCCCTTTGGCACATATTGATTTTCCCCTGGCTACTGAGTTAAGATTCATACTGCTGTCGTTCTCTTAATTCAGTCTGGTCTGACCCCAACTACGGTAGAGAGAAAGGTCTGAATACTGGCAAAATATACAAAGCACTGTTCAGTTTAACATGAGAGTATTTATTCTACACTGCAAAGTCAAAACATCAAAATGAAGAACTATTGTTTTGTGCTTAACAGAACATTTTCATATCTGTGAGAAAGGAATCTACAATTTCTGTTACCTAACTACCTGTATGGGCCTCAGCATCTCCCAATCATTAATGTGGTTTATCCTTACAAACCATCTGTGAGGTAGGAAAGTATTACTTTGTTGCACAGATAGGGGGAACTGAAGAACAGTATAAATGTGAGTGACTTATTCAAAATCAGAGAGGAAGTTTGTGGCCAAGCAAGGGACTGCGTCCAGAGCTTCTTGAGACCCAGTCCAGCAGTCGAGACCATCCTTCCTGCCCCTTCTGTGATTCTGCAATGAGAGTTGGATCTCAAAAGTTAGGAAATGTCAGGTTTAAGGTTGCTCAAGCAACCTTAATTTGGCCTTCTTGGATATATGCATTATGATCAAGTGTTTCATTACATCTGCACATAGCACTTCTTCCACAAGACCACTGTATCAGTCAGTGCTCAGGATGAATGCAGAAAGAGACAGAATTAAGATTACGTAGGCAACTGTAAATCTTGTATTTCTAACTTTTCAGTGTTCAACTTTGCAAACTAAATAACTTTCTTTTAAGATGGCGGGGCGTGGGACAGGGTTGTGTGTGTTTAACTATCTAAAGTCAAAAGCGACAAAGAATCCTGTGGCACCTTATAGACTAACAGACGTATTGGAGCATAAACGTTCGTGGGTAAATAGCCACTTCATCTCATTCATTTGACGAAGTGGGTATTCACCCACGAAAGCTTATGCTCCAATACGTCTGTTAGTCTATAAGGTGCCACAGGACTCTTTGTCGCTTTTTACAGATCCAGACTAACACGGCTACCCCTCTGATACTATCTAGAGTCAGTGAAGTTAAGGGGGCAAAGAATCAGCTATCAGACCTTCCCTAAATTTAAGACCATTTCTTTGCATAGAGGTGTGATCACACATGGACAGAGGCTAGTTAAGTCTGGGCTGGAAAGCTGTTTTGCAGGCCAACTCAAAACGATATGGCTGAACTTGAGAGTTTCTGACTTTTCTAAAGGCAACATTTGCTTTGCTGCTGGCAGGATTTTTGTTCTTTCTCTGGCCTTTCATTAACAGCTTCTTTGCTGCCTCATGAACCAGTAGCATGGGGGCAAGAACTCTCAAAATAATGGCAGCATGGTCTGCTGCAGCACATCTGTCCGCGCACTGCTAGATCTCTCTCGCTAGCTCCCATTTGTATGATGACTTGCCTACCAGGGGAGATGAAGGGGATACTGTGAGAAAGTGAAATGAATCAGCCATACATTTAAATTTGACAGTTCCATTCCTAGATACGTTGGGTGTGTTTAGAGGTCTTTGTTAGGGTAAATTGCAGCCCCCGTCCAGCCAGACACTGTTTGTTAGGATGCAATGGGACCTCCCTTAAATCCAATAGGAATGGGAGAAATTCTATAAGGGACATATGAAGTTCAAAACAATGGTGAAAGATGAATTTATCTTCAAATTTGTAAGGGAATATCACAAAACCTGCTACACTTTCAATGGAATGGTGGTAGAGGCTACATATACATATTTTTATATTGGTGCCCCATATTTTCCCCCCTTTGGCTCAAGCTATCTGCCAATCATTGGGGCCTTGCAGGGTGCAAGCTTGATTCCATTAGAATGAGCAACTGATATGAGTCTGGTAATTTTTTTTATCCTGTTTAGTCACCCCAAAAAAGAAAAAGTATGCAAAGTCTTGTTTCCCTGATCACAGTAGAAACACACAACAGCAGATAGCTTCCTTGCTCAGGAATTCCCATGTCTGTCACTCCAGCAGGAACTTTCTCTCTCTGCACCTTCTGAGTCATGTTCACAACTCGTCCTTCTGCCTTTCTGCCTCTAACTACCCACCACCTTCAACCACTATCATAGCATTTGCAACCAGGGAAACCCCTCAGCCAAGTCAGAACTAAGTCTCATTGGCCATCCCTGTTCTGAATTCTGGCCCAGAGCATTAATGTATTCTGGGACATGTGGTTCCCAGGTGTCAGGGAACTATTGATGAAGGGATGTTGGGAAACGGGGCAGGATATATAAGAAGCAGCTTTCCCTTCAGTAGGGAAAAGAACAGGGAAGAGATATCATCTGGTCTCTGTGGTGAGAAGAGAACCATTTGGAACAACAGTGGCTATCATGGTTTCTCCAAGCAAAGGTCCTGGGAGGCTGCCCCAGGAAGCCTGCAATGGTCTAGGGAGAAGGTCTGGAGGTGGGCTGTATGAAGGGTGTGGGTCTGTATGGTGCAGGGCTGCTTGGAATCCTAAACCCAGATAGGGAGTTTCCATTTTTAGTGGGTGAAGTTTATGGAACTTTTTGTTTAGTTGTATTTTTGTTTATGCCATAAGGGAAGGATATTTGTTGGTTTGGCTAAATTGTGTTGTCTTTTGTTTTAAGTTCTCCAGCTGTTTGAATAGAAACTGAGGCAATGGATGGTCTAATGCCAGGCATGCCAGAGTTGCACCATCATTTTTAGGTAGGTTCTGAACTTAGCAAAATGAGTTATCCCTTACCTACAAATTACTTGCCAGTTAACTTGTCTTAAATACCATTTCTTCATTCTCTTTATTGGCTGGTTAATAACAGTCACCCACCATCTAGCCTTTAAGAGCCATCTGATGTCCATAGGCCTACTGGCCTGTCAACATGACAAACTTAAATTAATGATCTAATTGGAAGGATTTTGAAGAATGACTCATGACATTTTCTTAACATTTTGAAAAATATAGCAAGGCAGGGGAATGTTTTATCTGGGTCACTTGACTGCAAACGTAAGTTATTCTTTGACCTTTATCTCCTACTTCCCACTTTGAAGAGTTAATAAAACATGCTTTCCAGGGAAAGATCTGCAACTACATTCTGTAGGCAAGAGTAGAAATATTTCACCCTGTTCCAAAACAAATTAAAACTTAAAAGTTTGTCTGTTCTTCCCCACTCCTCCCCCCTCCCTCATTTCAGCACTAGTTGACCTTGTATGCAGTGTGAATAGAGTAACTTTAATATAAAAGGTGTCTGGATGACTTTTAGTAAGCATCCAAATCCCTGAAGAAACTTTCATAATCTCAGAAACTACTGTGGCTTTGTAGGGTGCACTGCATTGGGAGAAAACTCACTAGCATAGGGTTAAAAACATGTCAAGGGAATTAATGAATTCCTCCCTCCTCCCCCCAATAACTTGACATTTCAACAAAAAAACAGAAATATGCAAAACTTTGACCAGCTCTACCTATGAGTCTTCAAAATCTAGCTATTTAAAAATGAAAGACATTCTCTAATAAGGCCAAAGCAGCTACCTAATGGTAGCTTGGATCCCAGGCTCAATTAGTCACTCCTCAGGTTGGTTGGGAAAGGACGTTCTTTGAAAGTCGTGTTCTCAGACCAAAGGAGGGGGAATGACAGGGAGTTTCTCCTGGGTTCCTGTGACAATTGTCATGCTGAAGGAATAGGGGTGAAGGGCTTTAAAGGGACTCTCATGCAGTCCTCCTTTCCCAAACAAATATATTTACTTCAGTATGGAATGGGCCCTCTAATGAAGGTGAAGATGGTGGGATCCTTCCTTTGATTCTCCCTTACAGCAATCATTTTAGCCCATGCTTATTTTCTCAGCTATCAAGTACTATTGCCATATTTTCATGTGTCAACTCTGTGATTGAACTGATAGTTCTGTAGTAAATTACAGTAAATCCGGCTACAGTTTAAAGATAAATAGGGTGGAGATTTGGAGGCTCTAGGACAAGGGGTGAAAGTAATTTAAAGGACTAACTGGTATGCCAGAGTCCTGACCGGGGGCGTGGCCTCAACCGGAAAGAGGCGGGGCCTTTCATGAATTAAAGGCCCTGGGGCTCCAGCTGTGGCTGGAAGCCCCAGGGCCTTTAAATCACCCTGAAGCTACCAGCTGCAGAGGCGGCTGGGAGCCCCAGGGCTCAGGGGTGAATTAAAGGGCCCGGGGCTCCATCCACCATGGAACTCCAGGCCCTTTAAATCACCGCGGGAGCCCTGCCGCTGCTACCCCTCCTGCAGCCGGGCTTGGGTGGGAATTTAAAGGGCCCGGGGCTCCCTGCAATAGCAGGAGCACCGGGCCCTTTAAATCCCCGCCCAAGCCCGGCTGCAATAGCAGGAGCACCGGGCCCTTTAAATCCCCGCCCAAGCCCGGCTGCAGGAGCCCCGGGGCTCCGGCAGCGATTTAAAGGGCCAGAGGCTCCGGACGCTGTGGGGAGCCCCTGGCCCTTTAAATCCCCGCCAGAGCCCGGCTGCCGGGGCCCTGGGGCTCCGGCAGCTGAGCTCGGGTGGGGATTTAAAGGGCCTGGTGCTCCCGCCACTGTGGGGAGCCCTGGACCCTTTAAAGCGCTGCTGGAGCTCCGGCAGCAGGGCTCAGGCAGCGCTTTAAAGGGCCCGGGGATCCCTGCAGCGGCCAGAGCCCCGGGCCCCTTAAATCACCGCTGGAGCCCTGCCGCCACTGCCCCGGGGTAGCAGCGGCAGGGCTCTGGCGGTGATTTAAAGGGCCCAGGGCTCCCCGCAGCAGCTGGAGCCCTGGGCCCTTTAAATTACTACCGGAGAAGCCGGTCCAGTCTGGCACGGCGGACCGGACCGGACCGGCTTACTTTCACCTCTGCTCTAGGAAAACACACAGAATGAGGACAGTAACCAAAAAGCTGTTATAAGTGTAAAAAAATAATAATCTTTTTTTGTATTCTAAGTTATAAGGTACACTCACATACCCATTGACACAGCATGAGAGAATCCATGCACTGGCCAATGCCATATCCATACTCTCATACCCAAAGATTTTAAAGAGTTGGGTTGATCTCTCAACAGGTGGTCATTGAGAGAACAGTGGTTACTGCTGGCCTCATCCAGTGAGGTCTTCCATGGGTCCTCTTCCCACTTCTACCTAACCAGGGAACCTCTTTTATGTTTTTGTTCTGACCATACCTGACCATATGCATGGGGGTTTCAATCTTCCTTTCCTTATTTGTACTTCCGGGGCCCCATTTGTCATAGGGTTTTTTTTCTTAGTTCCCCTTATTCTCATTAGCATCGATGCACAGCATGTGTCCACAATAACCTGCAGTCAGAACAGGACATCTCATGATATTACAATCAGGTGGCTTGCAGTCTAGATGGGTACATTACAACGTATTTCCTGTAACATCACCTGTTGGCACATCTTTTACAGTAATTTTGTAATTTTACTGGGATAGGGTTATTCCTAGGTCACCCACTCATGTCAAGCATTCTAAAGCACAGTATGGCTAAGCTAACATCTTACAGGCCTCAGCCTGTAGGACTTGCATTCCAACCATGCTTTACTTACATACCTAATACCCACTGGTCAATCTTGTACTTCTATAATCCTACAATTTAAATCTATTTAGCATACATTGATTATGTATGAACAATTTTTTTTTTGTTCTGTGAACACAAACTTTCACAGAAAGTGTTTGTTCTCCTTGAAAAAAAATTTTTCCCCCAGAAGGCCAAAAACACAAAACCTGAATGTCTCAGTGGCTGAAAACTGAAATTTTTTTGGTTTCCATTATTTGACAAAAGTTGACACTTTTTTCTTGGTGGAAAAATCCAACCAACTCTAGCCAATATGCTTGTTAGACTAAGAATCAAGTAAGTATTGTAGACCTATAATGTCTTGTGATATAATAGCGCTCAGAAGTGGTGATAGCAGAGTTGTAAGGAGCTGACAATGGAGTTTTATTAAAGCAAAACCCATTATTTAAGAAATGAACCATCTCTTTGTAGGGAATGATGGGTTTGATTCTTCCACTGTCAATTATATAAAAGAACAAACCTTCCCAGAGTTTCATTGTCCTTCTTACTCACTGTCATGGCCTCTCTTCTCAGAGATGTTAGATCCTGGAAGATAAAAATCTCTTTCCAGCAAATCATATTGTCCCTGTCATCTTGCCATCTCTTTATAGATAACAACTAAGCTGCAACTCTGAACTTAGAAAAAAAAACTCTTTAATGACTGTGCTTAACCTTATAAAAGCATCTTGCAATGTCTGGGTCATAAAACATTTTCTGCTCTCTCGTGACTGATGTAATTTTACTATGTTTCATCTCTTAACCTTAAGAAATACCAAAATACCTGTACTTGGAGATTGCTAGGATGAACCACACTGTATACATTATGCCATTTCTTAGAACCTGCTTGGTGTACAAAAAAAATCCTTTATTACCTCAATCTCTCACTGCTCAAGAGTGCTTATTATGGTAGTGGTAGGCAGAAAAAGGGGGCAAGAGGAATTTATGACACCCCCCTACCAAAAAGTCCATCACTTGAAAATAAAGCTTGAAGGAATTTGTGGGCTGACAAACACCTGTAAACAATTACTATGGCTTATTTTTGGGCATCCTTACTTCTAGGGAAATTCCCGAAGAGAGAATTTCCAAATCATTTCATGGTGCTTTTCCTATGCACCAAAACGAAAGGTTCCCAAGGATAGCTTTGGAAGAGGTTTGTCCACTAGGAAGAAAGTTGAGAGACTGACAAAGAGAGGAAGCTAACTTTTCAGGCAGCTCATAATGGGCAAGCTAATATATTTTGCTAATTAAATTTAATTTATACACAGCATTTGGAGGAACAGTGGATGGAACTTCAAAGGAGAACCTTCTGTATGCCATGCTTTCACATATTTAGGCCCCAGTTTACCAACACACTTAGGCATGTGCTTTGCTGAAGAGGGGCCCTTTTCAATGAGGTTTTCTTTGGCCCTTTGTTTTTTAAAACAATCCGTATATGTTGTCATTCCATAGTAGAATTAGATACACATTTCCCTTGATCAGTTCTATTTAGGATTTGGGTAGAGGTAGCAAAGGGGCTGGTCTGTGTTTGATTTGCTGCCTGGGTTTCATAATAGGTTGTGTACACTGCTAAATGCATGGAGTACCCTTGTTACAGTGTATGCCAACTCCACACAGGCCCAACTGATCCCAGAGGGAGTCAGACCAAATGCATAAGTGGAGATGGCACAATGGTTCTGTGCCTGTTCCAGGTCCAGACCCACATACATCACTGGGCGAGTAAGAAATCTATGCAAATGAGTTCTCCACCTCCTTCCCTGCACTGAGAGAGGCTACAAGAGAAGTTCTGCAGTGTGAACTTCCTGTGAAGTACCTGCAGGATATAAAAATGAGGTGCAGGCTGAATCTTTTGCAATGAAAAACCAAAAAAGTATCTTTTAGTGGAAGTAAGGTTGCTGTGTCTTCTGCCCACTTTCCATCTCCAGTTCTTGTTGGTAATGGAGGGTGGTAGTCTATGAACTAATGGCCATCATCTAAAGTTTTCACCCAAGACTACACAGAGGCACTGGGCGTGCATGCTGATTCCCTAATGTCACCATCTTTGTTCTTGCCTAAGTGGATTGAGTAGGACTGAGTGAAAATTAGAATTTCTATCCTGTAGGAAATTCCAATATTTCAAGAGGGTTTTTTGTGTTTTCCAGATTGGGATGAAACTTTTCAGGTCCGTTCAACAAACTAAAATATTCTCATTTGGGTCTATTTTCCCAATGGAAAATTGGAAAAACCTTCAGCAAAAACAAAATTTTCCAGAAGAATTTGCAGAAATTGAGTTTTCCACCAAAATTATTCCAACAGAAAATTCCAGACCAGGTGTATTACAGAGATCATACAGCTGGGATTTGGGCCTTAGACTGTAGGATAAAATCATCACTGGTAGTTTGCAGATGACGCAAATTGGTGTGGTAGATAATGAAGAGGATAGGTCACTGATACAGAGTGATCTGGATTACTTGGTAAACTGAGTACAAGAAAACAATTTGTGTTTTAATATGGCTAAATGTAAATGTATACATCTAGGAATAAAGAATGTAGGCCATACATACAGGACAAGGGACTCTATCTGAGGAAGTAATAACGCTGAAAAAGATTTGGGGGTCATGAAGGACAATCAGCTGAACATGAGGTCCCAGTGTAATGCTGTGGCCAAAAGGGCTAATGTGATCCTTGGATGCATAAACAGGGAAATCTCAAATAGGAGTAAAGAGGTTATTTTACCTCTATATTTGGCACTGGTGTGACTGCTGCTGGAATACTGTATCCAGTTCTGGTGTCCTCATTTCAAGAAGGATGATGATAAATGGAAAGGGTTTCAAAGAAGAACCACAAGAGTGATTAAATGATTAGAAAATATGCCTTATAAAGATAGACTCAGGCAGCTTAATCTTTTCAGCTTAATATAGAGAAAGTTAAAGGGGTGACTTGATTGATCTATACATTCCTACATGGGGAACATATTTGATAATGAACTCCTCAGTCTAGCTGAAAAAGGTATAACACAACTGACTGGCTGGAAGTTGAAGCTAGATAAATTCAGACTGGAAATAAAGTGTAAATTTTGAACAGTGGGAGTAACTAATCATTGGAACAATTTGCCAAGGGTAATGGTTGATTCCCCATCACTGGCAATTTTTAAATCAAGATTTGATTTTTTTTTTCTTAAAAAAAAAAAAAAAAATCTGCCCTAGGAATTATTTGTGGGAGGTTCTCTGGCCTGTGTTATGCAGGAGGTCAGACTAGATGATCTCAATTATCTCTTCTGGCCTTGGAATCTGTGAATAGTACATGATTTATCAGATGACAAAGTTCCTACCACTGTAGGGCAAACCCTGTACATCATATTCTGGCAAGACTCCTACTGGTGTCAACTAGAGTTTTTATGCAGTGTTGTTGCAGCTGTGTTGGTCCCAGGATATTAGAGAGACAATACAAGTTTTCCAATACACACAAAGATGCACAAAATACACAAGGGAACCCAGGCAGACCCAATCTGGCCACAGCACTCTTATTGAAGGAATATCAGGATTCCTATGAACCATCCTCAAACCACTCCCCGCACAAAGGGCTAGCTTCCTCCAGGACACAACCAACATCCTCCACGTACTCTGCAACATTAACAACCTCCCTCAGAATACCATCCTTACTATCATGGGTGTCACTTCCCTATACACCCACATAGCTGCCTGCCTCAAATATTTACAAGACAATGGGCAACCCTCAGATATCCACCCCAAACACATCACCAAACTCATCCATTTAATCTTAACCTAAAGCAATTTTACATTCAACATCAAACACTTTGGCCAAACCATGAGAACTACCATGGGTACTAAGATGGCTCCCCAATATGCCAACCTACTCGTGGGTCAACTTAAAGAAGAATTTCCTGAAAAATGCACCACAGAACCAACGATATACCTGAGATACATCAATGATATTTTCATCCTCTGGCCAGACATCTTAAACTCCCTCATAGATTTTCATCACAAGTTCAACACTCACCACCTGTCTATTAAACTCTCTCTGGAACACTCCCACACTAACGTCAACTTCTTGGAAACCATGATCAGCTTCAATAATGGAAACCTAGAGACCACTATATACAAGAAACCCATGGATCACAATACCTACCTTCATAGATCCAGTAACCACCCTAAACACACCAAGAAATCAGTTATCTTTAGCCAGGCACTCAGATACCACAGAATATGTTCCAAGAAGAAAGTCTAGGATATGCACTTTAATGCACCCAAAACCACCTTCACCAAACAAGGACCTCTCCACCAGAGAAGTAGATCACATCATGGAATAAGTCATCCCAAACCCCCTGCTTCAGTACAGAAATAAAACAGCCTCTGACCACACACCCGTAGTTTTCACCTACTACCCCACATTGGAACCCATACAGGATAGCATCAAACAAGTACAACTTATATTTGATGGGTACCCCATCCTGAAAGAAACCTTTCCTGAAGGCCCTTTTCTGGCATTCAAGCAACTCCACAATCTCTCCAAGTTCATTGTCAGAAGCAAGCGCCCCATGGACCAGGACACACCAACTCAAAGCAGTACCAAACAGTGCCAGAACAATAGATGCAAACATATCTTCATGACAGACATATATCCACTCACTACTACAATAAGTAACACCTCCACAACATAATCAACACACCTTTCAAGATCCAATGGATCCTACACATGCCTATCATAACGTGGTGTACTTCATCCAGTGCACTAAATGCCATAATAACAACTGTGTGGGTGAAACCAGACAGTCATTACACACTTGAATGAACTCACACAGGAAAATAAAAGACAAATTCATCCCATCACCGGTGGGGGAACATTTTTCACAAAGCGATCATTCTATATCTGACTTATCAGTCCTTATCCTCAAAAGAAACCTGCACAACACTTATAAAAAAAATGAGCCTGGGAGCTTAAATTCATAACTTTGCTACATACTAAAAATCAGTTTTGTATTTAGCTATGCCACTCATAGTACCTTTCCCAAACCTGAAGAAGAGCTCTGTGTAAGCTTGAAAGTTTGTCTTTCTCATCGACAGAAGCTGATCCAATAAAAGATATTACCACACTTGCCATTTCTCTCAATTAGAGCTTGGCAATCACAATTCAGGAAAGATCTAAAGATACAAGACATTGACCACATCTATTTACAATAGCCCTTATTCAAAAAGTCAACATTTACCAATAATTACTACAGTTATCTGCTCTTCTATGCAGAGGTGAATACTGCAGTATCTCTGATGCTACTTCCATATAATGGATGTCCTTAACTATTTTCTGTAAGAAAAAGTATTGCAAGTAGTAATGATATTGCCCATTATACCTAGAGTGGTTACTTGTTTGTTCTGGCATACCTTACTCAATGGTAAAAGTAATTTTTTTTAAGGCGGTCATACTGCTACTGTGGCAAATGCTGGCTTTTCAATGGCAGACTTTTTATTTGATTTGAAATACATATTTGTGTTTGGAAAAATGAATTCAGTCCTATGTATTTTACCTATTTTATTATTACATTAAAAAGAGAATCTGATACCATTTCTCTCTCGTTGCATAACAACTCATTCACAGTGTAAACAGCAAAAGATCTGGGCAGATTTTTCATTCAGGGCTTGTTTCTGTATTGTACACAGAGTGTCTCGCTAAAGATTTAAAAGTGAAAAAAAAAATAAAGCAAAAAAAAAAATTGAGTATTCTATATAAGTTCTTATACTACCCTCATCACTGTAGAATTAAAATGCCTACCAATAATGAATTAAGGGATGTTAGTAACATCTGTCTTCTCAGGGGGAGAATTGTGTAGTATAATGTAGTGTCCTGTTTTTGGATGGTTTGTTAGTTTATTAAATGTCCATTCTGCTATATTTGTTAGAGAAGGAAAGGTTGGAAAAAAGTGCACCTTTCACTTGGAGAAGGTAGAGAGGTTTGAGATGGTCAGAAGAAGTTATTATAAAACATACCAAAAATGCCCCAAATTTAACTGCTGTCTTGAAAATTGTGGAGAGGGCCAGAAGAATGGAAAGATAATTTGTTCGCTTGTAAAAATGTAATAAGAAAAGCCAAAAAGGAGTTTGAAGAACAGCTAGCCAAAAACTCAAAAAGTAATAACAAAATGTTTTTAAAGTACATCAGAAGCAGGAAGCCTGCTAAACAAACAGTGGGGCCCCTGGACGATCGAGATACAAAAGGAGCACTTAAAGATGATAAAGTCATTGCGGAGAAACTAAATTAATTTTTTGCTTCAGTCTTCACGGCTGAGGATGTTAGGGGGATTCCCAAACCTGAGCCGTCCTTTGTAGGTGACAAATCTGAGAAATTGTCACAGATTGAAGTGTCATTAGAGGAGATTTTGGAATTAATTGATAAACTTAACAATAACAAGTCACCAGGACCAGAAGGCATTCACTCAACAGTTCTGAAAGAACTCAAATGTGAAATTGCAGAACTATTAACTATGGTTTGTAACCTGTTCTTTAAATCAGCTTCTATACCCAATGACTGGAAGATAGCTAATGTAACGCCAATATTTAAAAAGGGCTCTAGAGGTGATCCTGGCAATTACAGACCGGTTAGTCTAATGTCAGTACCAGGCAAATTAGTTGAAACAATAGTAAAAAATAAAATTGTCAGACACATAGAAGAACATAAATTGTTGGGCAAAAGTCAACATGGTTTCTGTAAAGGGAAATCATGTCCTACTAATCTATTAGAGTTCTTTGACGGGGTCAATAAACATGTGGATAAGGGGGATCCAATGGACATAGTGTACTTAGATTTCCAGAAAGCCTTTGACAAGCTCCCTCACAAAAGGCTCTTACGTAAATTAAGTTGTCATGGGATAAAAGGGAAGATCCTTTCATGGATTGAGAACTGGTTAAAAGACAGGGAACAAAGGGTAGGAATTAATAGTAAATTCTCAGAATGGAGAGGGGTAACTAGTGGTGTTCCCCAAGAGTCAGTCCTAGGACCAATCCAATTCAACTTATTCATAAATGATCTGGAGAAAGAAGTAAACGGTGAGGTGGCAAAGTTTGCAGATGATACTAAACTGCTCAAGATAGTTAAGACCAAAGCAGACTGTGAAGAACTTCAAAAAGATCTCACAAAACTAAGTGATTGGGCAACAAAATGGCAAATGAAATTTAATGTGGATAAATGTAAAGTAATGCACATTGGAAAAAATAACCCCAACTATACATACAATATGATGGGGGCTAATTTAGCTACAACTAATCAGGAAAGAGATCTTGGAGTCATCGCGGATAGTTCTCTGAAGACGTCCACGCAGTGTGCAGCAGCAGTCAAAATAGCAAACAGAATGTTAGGAATCATTAAAAAAGGAATAGAGAATAAGACAGAGAATATCTTATTGCCCTTATATAAATGGATGGTACGCCCACATCTTGAATACATGCGTACAGATGTGGTCTCCTCATCTCATAAAAGATATACTGGCATTAGAAAAGGTTCAGAGAAGGGCAACTAAAATGATTAGGGGTTTGGAACGGGTCCCATATGAGGAGAGATTAAAGAAGCTAGGACTTTTCAGCTTGGAAAAGAGAAGACTAAGGGGGGATATGATAGAGGTATATAAAATCATGAGTGATGTGGAAAAAGTGAATAAGGAAAAGTTATTTACTTGTTCCCATAATATAAGAACTGGGGCCACCAAATGAAATTAATGGGCAGCAGGATTTAAAACAAATAAAAGGAAATTCTTCTTCACACTGCGCGCATTCAACCTGTGGAAGTCCTTGCCTGAGGAGGCTGTGAAGGCTAGGACTATAACAGGGTTTAAAAGAGAACTAGTTAAATTCATGGAGGTTAAGTCCATTAACGGGTATTAGCCAGGATGGGTAAGGAATGGTGTCGCTAGCCTCTGTTTGTCAGAGGGTGGAAATGGATGTCAGGAGTGAGATCACTTGATCATTACCTGTTAGGTTCAGTCCCTCTGGGGCACCTGGCATTGGCCACTGTTGGCAGACAGGATACTGGGCTGGATGGACCTTTGGTATGACCATTCTTATGTTCTTATGCACCTCATCCTCGAGCTTCAAAGAAGACAATATTTGAAAAACTGATTTTTACTCCCCCTCCCCTCCAAAATTAACTGTATTTAGCCTATACTGGAAATCAGAAAATATAAACACACTTAAAAGAGGAAACCTAGTTTACAAAGCTAAGCATGGAAAGCAAATATATTTTTGCACAATATCTCTGGTTAATTATTAAGTAAAGGGATCTGGTTGTTAACAGTGTGCATTATATGGTTTAAATTACACTCCTGGGGCATTACAAGACAGAAGTGGGTACATTTTTATCTTATTATTCCCTAAAGTTCCCTTATTTTTAGTTGGATGTCTTTATCATTGCAAACTCCCTGAGAGTGTTGGAACTACTATACTGTGAGTCTTCAGAATTATCCTTGCCCTGTGAATGCTGAATGGCCAATCACAATGATCCTCTAGTATAAGCTGGGATTTTTGGGAGCTGTGTAATGTTGTTAATGTTACTAAGGGAACAGGGAGCAGGTGGAAGCACCATCTGTCATCTCTACCTCAACTGGTAATTTACATAAAAGTTTTAAGAACAGCAGCTTAGCACAGAAGCAATCAAAGTAGCAGAGTAAACTGAACGTAAAATCACTGAAATAATTACTGATACCTAATACTTTTGTCCCTGCTGATTTCTCCTTGTTTTACATTGTTTCCAAATAAGCATGGAGTTGGAAGGAGGATGCCAGATGGACATGGAAAAAGGAGACATAAAAAAACATGTGGACTCCTTTTCTTTTTCCTCAGCGTTTAGGGGACAGTTATGACACATTTACACGGAGCAATATTGCTAGCTAGCTGCAATTTGCCAAACTAACTAACTTACTTTCCCTAGTTCCAACTTTTGTTGCAACTTTGGGCCAGATTCTCAGCTGGTACAAATCAGCATTGCTCAACTCAAGTGAATGGAGCAATTTACAATCGCTGAGAATCTGGCCCAGTGTTTTACTTTTCTTCATCTCATTTCTCTCTTTTTTAAATGTACATTTTAGCATAATTTTAATGTCAATTTCATACTTCTAGTTAGTGCTGTTAGCTGACTGCTTAAAATTTTGGAGGAGTAAGACAAATACAGATACATTCAGACCTTTTAGAACAATTCCTCTCCCTCTTTTAAAGTAAAAGGGCATTCATTCTGTGTTGTATGCTTGTATCAATCATCTGTTCCAGACATGGTTATTTATGGAATTGAGCAAAAAAAGAGGAAAACATTTTTCAAAAAATATTTGTTCAAATTCCAAATGCTCATGACCTTTTCAAGTTAGTTCTGCCCTAACCTTTTAAATTTCATTTAAACTTTACTAATATGAATACTCATGAAAAGTGAATTAAGCACAAGTGCTCTCTGATTTTCTAAAAGCAAATCTTGAATTGCATATTCAATATTTGTGATTTGAGAGTCACCAAGGTTGAGTGAGCGAGTCCTGGAGTAGGAGTCAGGAGACCTGTGATCTAGTCTTGTTTCTGCCACTGACCTTCTCTGCAACCAAGGGCAAGTCACTATACTGCTGTATGCTTCTCTTTCCATTCCCATCCTTCATCATGTCTCTATAGATTGCAAGCTCTCTGGAAGAGGAACCCATTGTGTGTTTGTATTGTATATAAAATATGTAGCGCAAAGGAGCTTCTCTGTGAGTTGTAGCCTCAGATGCTACCATAATACAAATAAGTATCCCAGTCAAGGAAAATAAACAATAGCATGATTTCAGGGCCGGCTTTAGGGCGATTCAGCCGATTCCCCAGAATCGGGCCCCGCAACATCCCGAAGGAGCTGCCGCCGAAGTCCCGCCACTGTCGGTGGCGGCAGCTCAATTGTTGCCGCTGTCTTTGGCATTTCGGCGGAGGGTCCTTCCTCCGCGGCAGTGATTGAGCTGCCGCCAAAGACAGCGGCGGGACTTCGGCAGCAGCTCCTTCGAATCGGGCCCCGCAGTGCTTAAAGCCGGCCCTGCATGATTTATCAACACAGCATGCATTTTGAAATTCAAATATTCTCCACAGCCCATTTGTAAATGAGTCACATAGGGAAATACATTCCATTATGGCTTTCGTGACAAACTTTCAGATAATGAATTTGAGAATTTCTCTGTTTTCAAACAATTCATTGAGACAAAATTGAACAATTAATTAATTATGAGCAATTTACCTCACATTGTTTTATCGCTGATTAATTACACTATTTTCTGTAACTCTTCTTTCTTTGCTCTTCATCATCTTACATAGATGAAGGCCATGTGGCTTAAAGTCATGATAAACTCATGATAGAGGTGGTGATGACTGATCAGGGGAAGGATAGAGAGGAGCTAGTGAACTCTATGGCCATCCACTTTATCAAGGTTGTCCATCATTCCCTGTCAGAGGAGTCCACAATCTCTTCATCCTTCTAGATTAATTTGTGCTCCTGGATTCCCTGATAGCAACAGTGGGGAGTGACAATGTCTTTCATCCTTGTAGGTCGTAAGGCAATGCTTCTTTCCTCTGTGATGCATATCTTGCCATGACTGAGTATATCTTGAGTTACCACTAATGAAATGAGCTGCAACTCGGACTAACTACAAAAGAACCAGATGAGAGTATATTGCAGCTGTGCTGTGCATTGTGTGCCAACTGGGTGGTGTTCATCTACTGCTTACTTTTCACATACCCTGAAGAGGCCTCACATCCTAATCAACTGTCTCTGTCGGATTTGCTGTAGAAATGGTATTCATCTGGAATGCCTATGTTAATCCTCCAAATGGTGAGGCTCAAGAAACAGCAGGTCAAGACATTGCTTGTGGCAGGCCCTTGTCTCAGGAATTTACTATCACTAAATATAATCACCTAATCCCCTAGCCTGAATACATTTAGAAAGCAGGGTAAGATTTTTTTTCCTAGGCACTGTGATAACAATTATCCCCATTTCTCTATTATTGAGTTCACTGATCAGTACTTCCTCTTCTGAGTCCTGGGTTATTAGCTTCTGAAATGTTAGTGCCTTACTATAAGTGACACCGTGTGTGTCCACATACTGTACTTGTGCATGTCATATATAAACATTTGTAGTAATGAGCATATAACTTGTGGATAATAGGGCAGTTTGAATAATCATAGAACACTTGGCAAATCATTGTTTTAGGATTTGATAGGAGGTAAGTGGTCATTTGATGCAATCTTACCATCTAAAGACTTTTGTAGTAGCAGCTGCTGAAGAATTGGGGAAAGAAGTGGGAAGGGGTATTAAGTCATTAGATCTCAGAAGATGTTCAAAATAAGGTTATGTGTTATAGTCCAATACTAATCCCCTTCTAGTTCATTTTTTCACTACTGGTACAACATGTTTATCAGCAAAAGAGCATTAGAAACTGCGTAGTGCACAGAATTTTGTGCTATCATTTGAAAACTAAGCAGGATTTCTCTACCTGCTGTGTTTAATTTCAGAATCGAGTACTATCATTACGAACATAGACACCTGTTTGCTCTTTCATTTTTGAATCACCTCATACCAATGTTATCAAAAATTACAAACACCTCCTGAAGGAACAATCCCTTCATTTACCCCTTCCTCTGTGTAAATTGATGTGTCTGATATGACCCAAACAGAGGACATTTCTGTGCTTTTTTGTTTGTTTTTTAAAACCCATTGGGAATACCTGTCCTTATCACTCCAGAAAGTTAGGTTATGTTACTGAGCAAGGATAAATAGCCAAGAAGAGAGTAAATACTGGAAAAAATATACTTCATAGCAAGCCTTTTTATTTATTTATTTGCTTTTCAGTGGAAATCTGGAGGAGCAATAGTCTACACAGGAAATGCTTACGAATGGTCAGACTTCTCTGGAGCGTTTAATATACTTACTCTGGCAGAGAATAAAAATACATATGGGGCAAATTCTGGTGTGGATGTGCATAGATGTATGCTCTAAAATCTATGAGTAGGAGGGGATGCAATGGGTGAGATTTGTATGCTATGGGCTACCTTCCACCTCAGTGGATCTATACCATTACAGGTCCTCCATCACCTGTGCCATAGACAGTTACTCCAGCAGGACTTGGTAGGCAGCAGGTGTGGAACATGCATTCATAGCCATATTTCACTAGTGGAACCTATTCTCCCTTCTTAGCTAAGATTTGTTGTGCGGAAGCTCTGATTGAACTGGGGGGAGAATTGAGCAGGGCTCAAAACCCAGCCCTGTTTTGGGCTGACGTTAGTGATACAAAGACACTTATTAATAATAGAGAATCACAGGACTGGAAGGGACCTTGAGCGGTCATCTAGTTCAGTCCCCTGCACTCATGGCAGGACTAAGTATTATCTAGACCACCCCGACAGGTGTTTATCTAACCTGCTCTTACAAACTTCCAATGATGGAGATTCCACAACCTCCCTAAGCAATTATTCCAGTGCTTAACCACCCTGACAGTTAGGAAGTTTTTTCTAATGTCCAACCTAACACGCCCTTCCTGCAATTTAAGCCCATTGCTGCTTGTGCTATCCTCAGAAGTTAAGAACGATTTTTCTCCCTCCTGCTTATAACAACCTTTTATGTACTTGAAAACGGTTATCCTGTCCCCTCTCGGTCTTCTCTTCTCCGGACTAAACAAAACCAGTTTTTTAAGTCTTCCCTCATAGGTCATGTTCTCCAGACCTTTGATCACTTTTGTTGCTCTTCTCTGGACTTTCTCCAATTTGTCCACCTCTTTCCAGAAATGCAGCACCCAGAACTAGACACAATACTCCAATGGAGGCCTAATCAGCGTGGAAGAACTACTTCTCATGTCTTGCTTAAAACATTCCTGCTAATGCATCCCAGAATGATGTTTGCCTTTTTTTGCAACAGTGTTACATTGTTGACTCATAGTTAGCTTGTGATCCACTATGACCCCCAGATCTTTTTCTGCGGTACTTCTTCCTAGGCAGTCATTTTCAATTTTGTGTGTGCAACTTTGATTGTTCCTTCCTAAGTGGAGTACTTTGTATTTGTCCTTATTGAATTTCATCCTATATACTTCAGACCATTTCTCCGGTTTGTACAGATCATTTTGAATTTTAATCCTATTCTCCAAAGCATTTTCAACCCCTCCCAGCTTGGTATCACCCACAAACTTTATAAGTGTACTCCCTGTGTTTATGCCATTATGTAAATCACTGATGAAGATATTGAACAGAACCAGACCCAGAACTGATCCCTGCCGGATCCCACTTGTTATGCCCTTCCAGCATAACTGTGAACCACTGATAATTATTCTCTGGAAATGGTTTTCCAACCGGTTATGCACCCACGTTATAGTAGCTCTATCTAGGTTGTATTTCCCTTGTTCATGAGAAGGTCATGCGAAACAGAATCAAAAGCCTCACTAAAGTTAAGATATACCACATCTACTGCTTCCCCCTATCCACAAGGCTTGTTACCCTGTCAAAGAAAGCTGCTAGGTTGGTTTGTTTTTCTCAACAAATGCATGCTGACTGTTGCTTATCACCTTATTATCTTCTAGGTCTTTGCAAATTGATTGCTTAATTATTTACCCCATTATCTTATCTTTCTGGGTACTGAAGTTAAGATGACTGGTCTGTAATTTCCCAGGTTGTCCTTATTTTCCTTTTTATAGATTGGCATTATCTTTGCACTTTTCCAGTCCTCTGGAATCTCTCCCATCCATGACTTTTCAAAGATAATCGTTACTGGCTCAGATATCTCCTCAGTCACCTCCTTGAGTATTCTAGGATGTATTTCATCAGGCCCTGGCAACTTGAAGACATTCAACTTGTCTAAGTTAGTGTATACCTGCTTCTTGGAAGGATTCCAATGGTTTGTGTCATGCAGCCAGAATTTGGTAATCGAGCTGGATTATGACTTGAATTTGCAGCTGGTGCCAGGGTGATGAAAGCCTAGTGCTGTAGCAGGAGCCAAAAGGACAACCTTGTCTGATTTAGTGGGAAATCTGCAAACTTTGTGCAGAGTGCACTCACCCTAAATCCCTCCAGTTCAGCAGTTCTGCAGTGAATGATGGCCTTTCCCTTATTCCACAGCACCTGTTTTAGAAAAGTAATTAAACTGTCTTTATTCACTTGGTCCAAACCCTGATGTCTGCAGTCACGTTGTGGCTGGCCTCCATTCCTGTGCCCCATTGGGGATGGAGGCTCCTTGTTCCTTCTCTTCCCCACTTTCTTGTGCACCAGTGGTGCCAGACACACTACCCTTAATGTTTAAACTGTGAACTTGTGATACGTGGTTTTTTTAAGTCTAGAAGCGTTAAGGCCCCAAATAATTCCCAGCTGTCCTGTATCACCCAATTTACTCATCTAACTGCTGTGAATCTCCAGACTACGTGCACAGTGTTGGTCTGATCCAAAGCCCATTGAAGTCCCTGGTAGTGTTTTTAATGATGTCAGTGGGCTTTGGATCTAGTCTAATCCCGAATGTCTAAGTATAAAGCTTTATCACAGTTAAATTGGAATGACATATTCATGAGGAGAACAAGAGACTAAGATCATTGAGCAAATTATTTGCTGTGAATTATTTACACTGCTGTGTTCTTTATCCAGTGATTGACAGGAAATACCTGACCCAGAGGTGGCTTTTGCTTTTATAAACTATGAATATGAAAATATAATTAAGTAATTACTTTTCTGTTTAGTTATAATGGGCAGGAATATGGTGTTCTGTTCACAGTGCTAGTCTTTTCCTAGCAAAGACTGCTAAAGAAACCTAAAGGGAAGCAACAATGCATTTACATTTTTTTTAATTTTGTGTTTGTGTAGTATTATACTAACATATAAACTATAATCATACACAGAATACCTTATCAAAGCTATTGGGCAGATGACCCCAAATAAAGTTGGAATAGGTTCTCCCATGCCTACAGAAACATTCTGCTATCTTAATATATTCACAAACATTGTTAATCTGTTTCTTATTTCTGAATCTATTCCAGATTTTCCAGTCAATAATCATGCAAAGTGTCATTGTAGTCATACAAACAACCCTATGCCATCACATTTTCACTACCTGGTTCCCTAACACAAATTACTCTGTGATTCTGTAAGGGGATTTCTCCTCCTACTGTGAAATTGGACATAGGGACTACTCCCATGTTTGATGCTTAAAAGCCAGTGCAGAAATCTTTGACACCCTGAACTGTGTGCATGTAGATACATACACATATCTGGTGTGAGAGGGGTGTAAGAAAACATCTCGTTAGCATGTTCATTTCTTCTTAACCCTAAATGGCCTCATTATTTTAGCAGAATACTGTTGCATCCAATAATAAACTCACTAAAATAAATACAATTTACAGTGGCTAATCAAGGCTGTGGCACTAGGTTATCAGGGTATCCAAGCCTATCTGCTTCTAATGAATAGATCAATCAGAAATACTGATGTTTTGCTACAGCCCTACCAAGAAAAAACAACTGCCCTCCCACATGACTTCCATGAACCTACAAGTTCTAACTAGGTTTTGTGTTATAAAGAAAACCCCAAAAGCACTGGAACTGCAAATCCATCAGCCATTGGAGGGTTTATGATGTGTTTTTCACTTTGATGGGGAACTTGTGTTGGGTGCTTTCAACCCAAAAGTACATGGTCATATTGACTAAAGTCTCTGTATAGGCAATCATATTCATCCTCAAGCTCCTATATCTTGATGATAGTTTATCATCTTCTAGTCTATAGATACAAAGAAGTATGGTCTAAACTCACATAGACCAACTTAAAGCTAAAGATGATAAGTAGCACTCTGACATCACAGTGCTGTAAAGATGTGTATCTTGACTTTATACATATAAGATAACCTTTATATATATATATGTAAAAAATAAATTGAGGTCTGTCCTGAACAATCTGTCTATCAATGTTTCTATAGCTCTTCCCAATGGCAGTGGATTATAAAAACAAATGGGAAATACAGTTCTTTATAAAGACAGAAGAAATACTTATTTTTGTAATAATCTGTTACTGTTATCTGTCCACCAAGCATTTTCAATTCAGCACCTTGCAAATGGGGAGGGGAGGGAAGAAGTATCACTTTTGCTTTGACCTGCATGTACTGAATAAAGCATCATATTATTAGTAACACATTTTACTTACTCATAGCTCTGCACTAATTCAAAAATCATTTACAGTTCATATTTCATCTTATTGTTTCCATAAGTATTTTTCACAGCAACTCACAAATCCAGATTTATCCTACAACCTCATACTTCTTCACAACAAGCTCAGCATATCTATTCATTTTTTTCCATACAGAAAGTGGTGAATAATAGAGCAATGAGTGACAAAGTACTCATGTGAAAATGCAATTATATTCAAAATGTATTTTCCCCCCAGAATTCTAATCACTCTTGTCATAAAATTACTGGGAAACTGTGTGGACAATACAAGCCAGTTCGTACAGACCTTTGAATCTGGGAAGAAGGTGCATTAAAATTAGATCCAGGCTGAACAAGAACAGGTCATTGGAGTAAGCATGTTGATGCAAATAGAAAAAGAAAAATTTCCTGCAATAATGAAAGAGGCTCAAAGGAGTTCAGAATGACTGTCTATGAGAATTCCATTCCACCCTATACAGTACACACCACCTATCTCTTCTCAGGCTCTGTCCAAACTCATTAGAAAGGTAATTGCAACTGTCTGCTCAAATACTACACAACAGCAATTGCATTTTCCCCCCTGTCCTTCCTTTCCCATTTGCAGGTAATCTCTGCACTGTGTCTGCAGATGATAAGAGGCAAAGTATGCAAACACTGTATTCCATCTAGCCACCAGTCTATTCAGTTCTGAGCCTAGAGACTGGCAGTAAATGTATTTAAAACAGATTGTAAAGAAGTATTGGTGTACTTAGTGGGAGTTTAGTCACGTGAACTCCAAAATCCAGTAAAGCCAGGGTTACTTTCCATTGTGAAAGGGAAACAGCTGTAAAAATGTCGAGACGTTGTAAGCATTTAATAAGCCACTTATGCATCACTGTGAGAAGAACCCATAGAGACAAAAATATATTTCCAGTATGGAATATTTGATTAAATATTCTTCACTGTACATGTGCACAGAATTGAGCTAATTAAATACCACTCAACACATTGTATCAAATTGGCAGCATTTAAAAATACATTAAACATAGTGGGCCAAATTCATCCCTTCTGTAACGCCATTAAAATTAATGGGGGTACAGTAAAGATGAGCTTAGTCTATTACATTAATGTTTTAAGTACTATATTGTTTTAAATATGCATGTATGTGTTCGTTGCAATTTATTCTACAATCGGCCCTTTTGAGCATATGCAAAAATAAGTAATAGAGCAAAGAGATAAAGATCAATGTCTGAAACATTCAATCCTCTCAGCCCTACCACATTACTTTTATGCCTTCATCCAGTACATCCAAGTCAAAAAATAATCGTGAGAGAAAAGATGAGCTTTGTAGCATGACTTGCAGGTCAACAATGGTGAGGCAAGATCATCAGTTGGTGTAAATCAGTGAAGCAAATTTGACGTCAATGCTTATTTACATCAGTGGAGGATCTGTCTTCTCCTCATGGTTTAGTGGAGCACAAGGGCTGAAGTCCCTTCCATGAAAGCCCTGCCTCCAGACTCTTCCTGGTTAAAGCAGGGAACAATGAACAGGAGGGATAGCTCAGTGGTTTGAGCATTGGCCTGCTAAACCCAGGATTGTGAGCTTGATCCTTGAGGGGGCCATTTAGGGATCTGGGGCAAAAATCTGTCTGGGGATTGGTCCTGCTTTGAGCAGGGGGTTGGACTAGATGATGTCCTGAGGTCCCTTCCAACCCTGATATTCTATGATTCTAAGTCAAGTGCCTCAGCTGATTTCCTCTGTTGCAGTATCATGGGGGGGAGGGAGTCTGACGTACCCAAGACCTGAACCATTTTTAGAGCTTCAAAGGCTGAACACAACACCTTACACTATACCTGGAAATGAACTGGAAGCCAGTGAAGCTCATGGTGCATAGATTTAATGCTCCCTGAGAGAAGTACCAAGAAGCAAGAGAGCCGCTGCATTTTGTATTAACCGTATTTTTCAGGTGACTCCATGTGGAGGACACTGCAACAATCCATTCTGGTGACAAAAGCAAAAATAGCTGGGGTGAAGTCTTACATCCAAAAGAAAAGCTTACAATATCGAGGCCATTCAAAAATGATTGAAGTGGTTTAGGGATCCAAAAGCAAGCCCACTAGCTTGTGAACCTGAATAACCGGAAGTGGGAATACACCCTATTGATAAAACCAATGTCATCTACGTTATTCCTTCCTATCCCCCAGCCAGGTTACATTATCTTGGACTTGTCTGGGTTTAGCCTCATCCATCTTGTTGCCATCCAAATCATGTTTCTGGATGGGCAATCTGACCTGAGTGCAGTGCAATGGAGAAATGCAGCAAGGAAAGTGAAACTCAGCATCTCATTTTTTCATTAGAACTTTATGGGCTATGAGAGAGATTGCAACTATTGAAAGAATTTGGTGCAAAAGCACAATTGTGCCTAGGTTTACTCGAAATCCTGAAACAGAAAACATTTTTGCAGTTCTGTGCATCAGTTTTATTTGTCAGAGAGCCTGTTGTATCCTGCCCAAAGTTCCCAATCCTTATGAGACAGCATCTACCATTCTGCAATATTCAGGTTATAAACAGTTTGTCAAAATAATTATTTGAGCAACTGCAGAAGTTATTAATACTGAAACGCAGAAGTGGATTACTTAAATGTGTAATTTTTTTATCCTAAAGGATAAAGTTCATGGGGGAGGGGGAATTATAAGCTTTATTTCACCTTCTTTGGTTGTATCTAAAACCAGACTTGCGTGATGAAGAATTTGTCTAGATTGAGTCAACACCCAAAGATGCTGTGGACATGACTAGAATTTCATGGTAGGCTATTGTTCTAGTGTGATATGAAGATATGAAGGATGGTTTTAATGCAGTTTAAACACCCCAGGACTAACAGCCCAGGAACAGTGTTTCTTTATTCTCAAGTCTTATCAGACAGCACCTTGTTAGAACTGATTTGTACTGACATTATGTCCATTACTAACTGTGCCAAGGAAGTTATCAGTGAAACTGCATCATTAAATTATTTAATGCAAATGACAATGTCCTGAAAACATTTTTGTGGTGTGCATGATTTCTGGAGCTAGTCTAAACTGGTAATGATTGTTAATTCATTTAATCTCACTCTTGTATTTCTCATTTTCTGATTAAAAAAAAAGTATATAAAAAACAAAGTCTGTAAAAAGCAAATGTTAAGTGCAAAACTGTGATAAGATAGATATTTATTATTTTAACTGCATGGCTGTTTTTTTTCTTTTTTGTTTTGAAGTATGGTTTATAGTTGCACTGAAAAGCAACCAAAGATGTCAGCATGCTTTTTTGTCTCTTGCTGTCTCTTACATAAGATTTGTTCAATTTGACAAACAAAAGGACTCTTCCCCCTCCCCCAACTACCAACACTGTGAAGTCAGCATGAGATTAGAAAGTGAAGATGGATTCTCTCCAACTCACATCCTCACTGATTAGGGAATATTACTTATCTGTAGTTCTATTTCTCTGAAGATCTCGTCACACCTCAGTTTCACTCTTCACTTCTCATTCATCCACAAGACAGGGCTGAACTCTTCTAGCTCTAATATTTTAACCCTCCCAGATATCAGTGGGGATGGAAGGATGCTACTTGAATTGATGTATTTCCCTGGGATTTCAATTATCTCAAACCTTGGTGTTAATTTATCAAATGTTTACATGTATTGGCTTTTGTTGGCATCACTTGTTCTCATAGGCTTCAGGAGCTAAGCGGGAGGTTCTGGGCACCATGGGGAGTGACAGTTAGTGAGGAGCAGTGTCTGCAAGGAGAGGAGAGATTTTGCACACTAGCAGCCGTTACAGCTGCATTGGCCCCAATTCAGGAAATCTATTCAGGATGGCCCTTAAGTGTGTGATTAAGTGCAGTCCTGAAATGGTGACCTGGATGGATACAGATCTTACAGCCAGAGCCGGCTCCAGGCACCAGCTTGGCAAGCAGGTGCTTGGGGCGGCCACTCCGGAGAGGGGCGGCAGGTCCAGCTATTCGGCGGCAATTCGACGGACGGTCTCTCACTCCCGCTCGGAGCAAAGAACCTTCCGCCGAATTGCTGCCGCAGATCACGATCGCGGCTTTTTTTTTTTTTTTTTTGGCTGCTTGGGGCGGCCAAAACCCTGGAGCCGGCCCTGCTTACAGCTAGGGGATTCCCATCTTGTTTCACCCTTGGAATCTGAGACACAAGAATGAGAACATTGTCCTCATAGTATCCTTAAAGGGAAAAAAGCTTCTGCTACGGTAATATAGTTAACAACTCAGTTGATGCATACCCCAGTACAGAATCCAGCTCCTTCTCTCTTAGCTGTGTTTGGTTCTTCAGGACTAATGGGTATAAATTAGTAAACACTCAGATCTGTCACACATGGCAGCAAGTCTGAACACAACCAGGGAGAGGATCTTTTGAAGATAACACTGCTTTTTCAGAGCAGCTTTGTAATCACATTCTCACTTTGTGTAGGTTTCACTATATCATGGTTGATCAAATATTTTGCTGTTTTTGTGTTCTACACACAATTTAAACATTTGATTCCACTTATCCTAAAGTTCAAGGGCATTTGAATCCAGAATTGGGTTCACACCCATTTTCTCTAGTTCATAATATTGTTATGGCAAAAGGTGCTAATGGTTTGTACACTGTACATTGTCCGTGTATAAGCATCCAGGATGAAACGGCCAAAGAGTTAGACGCCACGCAGTAGAATCAGAGAATATTAGGGTTGGAAGAGACCTCACGAGGTCATCTAATCCAACCCCCTGCTCGAAGCAGGACCAACACCAACTAATTCATCCGTTATTTCAATCAGTAATTGAACCCAGATTTATTACGCATACAGTGTGGATTAAAGCACTTTCCTTTGTCTTGCACTTGACTCACTGAGGTTTCTTCTGTGTTGCAGAGTACATGCCCAGGCCATGTGATCTTGGGGTGCTGACGTGGACTCAGGATTTCTGGGGACTGGGTCAGGAAAAGGGCACTGTGAAGCAGGGAGACTAGTTAGAGTGGGACTGAGATACAAGACAGTTGTTTCTGGGGATATCAGAGGTGCCTTACTTGAGGTTTTGCAAAAGGAGTGCCTGTATGCGGTGTTTTAAGGAAGCTATATGTGTGAACCCTTTGTAAGTAAACAAAGTACACTAAGAAAATACATGGTTCCACATCACCAATGTCTGCCCCGAACACAAAAGTGGCCTGCAGGGCCGCAAGTTCTGCTACTGCTTGGCAAAGTGATAACAGGATACCCTGGTCACAGTGGTTCTTTGGGATACAGGCTATTTGTTCCTATGTTGCTTGGTAATGCCCACAAAAGCTGCAGCACAGAGTCAACTCTCAATTTATATGAAGAAATAAGAATATACTCAGCATCTCAGCTCCTTATGTGGAGGGATCCAAGGGTTGTGAGTTCAATCCTTGAGGGGGCCACTTAGGGATCTGGGGCAAAATCAGTACTTGGTCCTGCTAGTGAAGGCAGGGGGCTGGACTCAATGACCTTCAAGGTCCCTTCCAGTTTTAGGAGACAGGATATCTCTATTATTATTTTTTTCCCCTTGGATTGAAGGACATTATTTCATAATGCAAGACTGACAGAAATATAAATTGGAGATGGTAATATCGGATGGAAGAAAATGCGTCCAAACAAGATTAGCTAGGTTTTACATTTATTACATTAAAAAGTTAGATAGCTAATTAGTTTCTGTATTGTAAACAGTGCTAAATATGATACCCAAAGATTTAACCTGAAAAATGATTTCGGTGAACACTTTAGTATAATGTTAATATAAACTATTTTTAAATAGTGCTAAACCTAGTGCACATTTCAATCCTATTATGAATTTACAAAGATCTCAGCCTATCCTTTAGCTAAAGGTCACATCCGTTGTAGAGCAACAAACCTAGGGCCAGATCCATTTACTTCAATGGGTTTTGGATCAAGCCCGAAGGTCTGTTGTATTAATTTAGATGGAATATGCAGGCTCAAAGATGTTAACATAACCCAGTCACTGTCCAACATTACATGGTGTTAAACAAGCTCTGGGATTCAGTATACAGAGACCTCAGTCTGTCACACACCAGAAATCCTTTTATCCTGTTACTAAAGATAAAGAAAAACAGTTAAAGGGTTTGAAATGTATTGAATAAGAATTCATTATAATAAAATCCTTTGTTCCATTTCCCTTTAGCTGGAAATAGATTTTAGAGGGAAAAACCCTCTTGTTTGACAGTGTGTTAGATGGTATCAAAGATGGGTAATAACTGTTCTTCGAGTGATGGTCCTATATGCAGTGGGGAGCTGGAGCCGGTTCGCACTGGTTCGCAAGAACCAGTTGTTAAATTTAGAAGCCGGTGTAGAACCGGTTCCTAAAGGGGCGGGCGGGTGAGCAAACTCTGGTCCGCGGGCCACATCTGGCCCGCGGGACTGTCCTGCCCGGACCGCCTGAGCTCTCAGCTGGGGAGGCTCCCCGGCCCCTCCCCCGCTCCCCCCCATCACAGAGCCCCAGTGCGACACGCCTCCGGCGCCAGCGCTCTGGGCAGCTCTGCAGCTCCTGCTGCTTTGAGCAGCATGGGTGGGGCTGTGAGCTCCAGCGGCCGCGCGGCATCCTTACACAGCAGCATGGTAAAGGGGGCTGGGAGGAGGGGTTGGATAAGGGCCAGGGAGCGGTTAGAGGGGGCAGAGGCTCTGGGGGGGGGCAGTCAGGGGATGGGAAACGGGGGGGTTGGGTAGGCGTGAGAGTTCCGGAGGTCTGTCGGGGTGGTGGTGGATGGGGTTGGGGCAGACGGGGGACAGGGAGCGGGGCTAGTTGGGTAGGGGGTGGGGTCCTGGGAGCAGTTAGGGTGGGGGGTCTCGGGAGGGGGTGGTCAAGGGGCAAGGAGCGGGGGGGGGTTGATGGGTTGCGGGCTCTGAGGGGGCAGTCGGGGGCAGGACGTGTGTTGGGGTCGGATGGGGGGGGAAACAGGCACGTGGGGCTTGTACTCACCGCATGGTTCCCTACTGGGTCCTCGGTGGCCCTTCGGTGGCGGGGGGGGGGGGGGGCGTGTCTTCACTCGCTCCGGGTTTTCAGCGGCATTTCAGCAGCAGGTATTTCACCCGGAGCGAGTGAAGACCCCCCCCCTGCCCCCCGCCAAAGTGCCGCCGAAGACCCGGTAGGGAACCGTGCGGTGAGTACAAGCCCTACGTGCCTAAGTGCCACCGAGGACCCAGTAGGGAACCGGTTCTTAGGATTTTGGGAGCTCATCACTACCTATATATATTCCAAACCTGGATGTGCATGTGCGCCATGTACCAGAGCCAGAAGTTTTCAGTAGCAGTGTCTGTTGACCCACACATGTGTGGTACGTTACCTCGTGCTTCAGGTGAGGTTATAAGAGGCTGTGAGGGGTGATGCTCCTTCAGTTCCCTCTTCCCGCCATATGGTTGGCGTTGAAATCCTCTTTACTCCGTACTCATAGTCTGACTACGAGAACACTTTGTCCATTGTATATAGTTAGCTACTTTACCTTTCTTAATTGTGTAGCTAGTTCATAGTTGGTTAGTGTAGTCGGTCTTGCCCACTCAGGGCCTGCCCCGACTTTACTGGGGGACTATGCCCCTCGTTCCAGGGTTCAAAAACCATGCATCCTGCCCTCGCTCATTCTCAGTGACCAATGAGCAATGCCGCTGCTTGTACTGCTTGGAGGAGGCACATCTCACTGCACAATGTGAGATCTTCACGTCCTTTCCCCCATGGATCTGCGAGGCTCATCTTTTACAACTCTGGAAGATCCTCTGGGAGGAGGCTCTCCAGCTGCATGGGGGGTCTGATCCTGGACCAATGGTACTGATGGTGCCCCACCCACCGCCTCCTGCCCAGATCCGATGGTACCACTGGCATAGGACAAGTCCAAGCAAGAGGGCTGTAAGTGCTCTCATGGGCATTGCAGCATTTTACCTGAACCAGTCCATCTATCTCCCACTCTTCCATGATAAGCTGCACACCACTCTGGCAGACAGGACACTGCACTTACTGGACATCGGCCATGCATTTGCATTCTACCCTGACAGAACCCGCCCCTTTCGTGCCTCTCCACAACTTTTCATCGCCATTGCGGAGAGGTCGCAGGGCCAAGCCCTCTCTTCACAGCGCATATCAAAGTGAGTCTCTATATGCATCACAGAGTGCTATGAGCAATCTAACACCCTGCCGCCTGGCCCACTCCACGTGGGCACACTCTGCCACCTCAGCCTCCTTGGCAGACATTCCCTGGCATCAGCATCACAGAGCGCTATGAGCAATCTAACACCCTGCCGCCTGGCCCACTCCACGCGGGCACACTCTGCCACCTCTGCTTCCTTGGTGGATGTTCCCTGGCATCACATATGCCAGGTGGCAACCTGGCGCTCCATGCATACCTTCACCACTCATTATGCCATCACTCAGGGACTGGCAGAAGACATGGTCATGGGCTGTGCAGTCCTGCAGAAGGCAATACCTCTTGCATCCTTGCACCTGCCTCCAAGCTGATCACTGCTTGATATTCACCTGTGTTTGGAATGCATATAGGGACCATCACTCAAAGAAGAAAAGGAGGCTACTTACCTTTAACTGGAAGTTCTTCAAGATGTGTGGTCCCTATCTGTATTCCAATATCAGCCCACTGTCCCCTCTGCTGTAGACTGTGCTACTCAGTGGTAAGAGAGTGACTAAAGGAGCATCGCCCCGCACAACCTCTTATAATCTCACTTGGAGTACAAGGCAATGTACGACGCCCGGGTGGGGCAATGGACACTGCTACTGAAAACTTCTGGCTCGGGTGCACGGCGCACATGTGCACCCACATTTGGAATATAAATAGGGAGCACACCTGAAGAACCTGCAATTATAGGTAAGTAACTGGCTCTTCTCTCAGAGAAAAGAGAAGAATTTAGTTGAGATGATGTGACGGGTCCCCAGGTGCAACCTGGATTTGGGACCCCTGAGCCCTCCGAACCCAGCAACCTCGGCTGCCTCTCACAGAGTGATGCTGATGTCAAGTTACAAGCCTCTGACAGCCACTGCACTTACACAGACATCCACATACCCAGTGATCTCCCAGCCACTCGTGAACCATCAATAGGGAGGCTTCAGCCAATTTCCTGCAACTGCCCAATTTTGCACCCCAGAACTGTACCATCTTGCATTGGTCAGAAGCCTGGCCAGTGTAAACTCATTACCGACTTTGCGACTCGCTCAGTCTGGAATGGACATACACTAGCCTTTGTTGTATGAGCTGAGATTTCCCAAGCACTGTTTTAGGTCAAATATAAAACAGATTTATTAACTACAGAAAGATAGATTTTAAGTGATTATAAGTGGTAGACATAAAGGTCAGAGATAGTTACCTTATGAAAATAAAATGTAAATACGCATTCTAAATCCTAAATTTTAGTCTAAGCCAGAGTTGAATCAAACCACTTTTTTCACCCTGACAGATGGTACAAGCAGGTTACAGTTCCTCTGTACAGGTTGTGACTACCTTCCAGCCTGGGACCAAACTTCCCCAGTTCAAAGCTCTTTGTCTTCCAGATGTGCTTCCAGGTGTTGAGATGGCGGGGGTGGGGGACGGGGACCAAGTGGTGGTATTGCTGTCTCTCTTTTATACTTTCTTCCATATTTGCTGTGACATACCTTAGCCCACCCCCATGGTGTATGTGTCTTCTCAGAGAAGTCTCTGGGATAGTGGATTGTGTGTTAATGAGCCATTAACACTGTCTGGCTATGGATGGCTACTCCTTTGTTGTAACCGAGAGGCTGGTTGTGGGTGTTCCCAACCTCAGAATATATTTCAGTAAGATATATACCAGTACTTCATAACTTCACTTATAATGATAGCACATACAATTCAACAGAGCAAGACTTTTAAAATATCTCACAAAGCATGCTTTGTACAAAATGTATCATAATTGTATGACAGTGGTGAATATGGGGGTTCCAAGGTGCTATTTTGAGGTACAGAGTGTCACAGAGGGCTGGATTTGTTGTTGTTAAGTCTGATCTCATTTCATCCCAGTTAGGGTTGGGATTCAGCTGGAGCCAGAAGGGGTGGCAATGCTATCTGTGTCCCTCTCTGACCCATTGTGGTCAGAACATCTCTCAGGATCCAAATGGCAAAGGCCAGGGTCCCAGGAGACAGTGGGGGTGGCATCTATGATGGTGAAGCTCACTCCAGTAGCCAATTTTTCTCCTTAAAGTCTTTCTTTAAGGACCCACAAAGGGAACAGTGGGAAGAATAGTTCATCCCTTCATTATTTTGTCCACCATTTAGGCCTAGTTTCCGACACACCTATTTTGATTCACTGATTTCTGGTTCCACTCTTTTCTTGTTTACAAAGCATGGTCTTACCAGAAGTCCTTGAGTGTTATCAGTGGATATTTTTGTTTAGACTAAATCAGTCTTTCTGTTTCCCTTTCGTACCTTTTCACACCAAGCTTTGTTCTTATAAGTCATTGTGACATCTTGTGAACTTTCATGTATTTTTGACAATTGAGCTCACTATTAGGGTAAATTTTTAGGCCCAGTTGTAACAACAGGGCTCAATAATGCAAGGTACTGTGTATTCTGGCCCTAATCCAGCAAAGCACTGAAGTACAGGCCTACATTTAAGCATGTGACCAGTCTCAATTACTTCAAGTTAAGATATTGTAAATGTTTTGCAGGGTCTGGGCGCTGCACCTTGTAGTAATGAGTCTTAAATGAGTCCATGCCATACCATATTCTGACCAAACACTGTTTGGTACTTCAAAGTGTTATGTTGTCCTTTCTGTAATAAAATAACTTTAGGAAACATATTGGTATTTTGCCAGAGATTATTAACTGAAAAAGGATTTGAATTCACAGTGCATATTGAAGCAAAACTCCCATGGGGGTCAAATTCAATTTGCCCAAGCATGGTTTGCATGATTGGCCCCTCAGCATATCGTTTTCCTGGAAAGCTTTATTTTTAATACTAAACAGGTATTTCAGTTATTCATTTTTCTTTAGAAAATTGGCCATTGCGAAAGGAAAATAATTCAGAATATGAGGAATAAGATAACATTTTCCTTTAGGACTTCTAAAGTATTGGGTACTATGTATATTAATATGCCCACTAGGCTCACAGAGATTCAGTTCAGTCATGCCTGCGAAATTCCTGGGAATAAATATTGGTATGACCCTTGTTCCTAAAGATCTGTGGCTTTCTGTGAACTAGAGGTAGAGTACAACTTCAATTATTGCTGAGCCATTCAGAACATCTCTGGAGAAACAGTAGAGAAAAGAAGCTCCACTGTCTATATATCTACTATTATCAGAATAACTTTGATTAAATTAGAATTAGCATTTAATGAAGAAGCATTCATTATTAGGTGGATATTGTAGCAGACACTGGAAATAAACTCAAATGAACACAATATCATAAACCCTGACATGTAAAGGTGGCATAATAAAACGTATATATTTTTACTCTCTTTTTAAAATTTTTCTACAAAATTGTAAGTGATCAAGATTTATTTAGTACATTTTAAGGTTTCACCCTCAAGCAATTGCATCAGGAGTGGTATATTTTTATACAGTATGGTACAAAGTGCAAAGGATGGGTCTCCCAGTACACTGGCATAGAGGAAATTAAACATATCAGGTAAGGATGTGATGGCACCTTTTGAAACTATGGATCTGCTGACATGTGGATTATTAAGTCTTCTGAATGCAATGAAAGAAAGTAAAACCGTGCACCCCAGCCACTTAGATTTTACAGCAACCCAATTACTCTAGCAACAATGCCTTGGTCCTCTTATCCACTAAGGGAAGAGAAGCAAAATTACGTTACCAATCACAACTAACCAAAGCAGTTTCAATGTCAAGTATTGAACATTTGTTCATGATCAATGCACATAGCTTGCCAAATAGTAAAAAATATCAACTGGCAATTATTCTGGTGAATATAGGTGACAAGTTTAGTTCACCATGAATCACAGAGTTAGATTCTATCATTCAGACAGTTACAAGGTACTTGTGAAAATGTTTGCTAATCTCCATGAGATTTAGCATCCCAAAAATTATTGAATATATTCAAAGGATAAATTCATTCAAGGAAATTATTATTTGCTTGGGGATTTCCACAAGCTTAAAGGGTTGGGGTATGATGTTAGATATGTGCAGGAGCTAGTAAGATGCATAAAATGCACTAACCCTGGGAGTAGCCCCAGGAAGCATTGTCACATACATATATCTGAGTCATTGTTCCTCTCCTGCAAGATGTGTGTGTTAGATTTGTTGTAATTTACTACTGGCCCAAATAACAGAAGACTATTACCTTCCTTGCCCTGGTCCAGCTACTCTGGCCAGTAAGTACTGAGAGTAGAGTGCAGGCTCTGCACATTCATTGTTCTTTCCTGCTCACCTACTCTAGGAAGGAAGGAAGCCAGCAAGTACCCCACTTATGTCTACACTAAATAGAGTGAACACCTGGCTCCACTGATGTCACTGGCAGTTTTGCCATTTACTTCAGTGGAGCCAGGATTTAACCCCTAGAAAGTAGGTAAAATAGCCCACATAAAAGTATAATGAGGGATTCCAACTCCCTTCGGGCTGGAAGATAAACTGAGTCAAGAATCGAGCCCTCAAAGAGGGTAAATGAGCTGAATACATTATTCACTCATTGTGAAACACGATGAACTGACATGCTAGTCAGAGGCTTTGGGGGAAAATACAATTACACTGAAATGTGGTTTGGGTTTTAAAAAGTGCCTTTGCAAGAAAAAAGGGTTATATGTCCAAAACAAAATTGTGACTGCTAGAACAAAAAGTGGGTATTTTTCCAGTTCCGTCTCATTTTTACATGCTCAGAAAAATCTGTACAATTATGTGCACTGAATTCGTAACTAAATTGCCCATCTCCTGTATGTAAGTCTTACTAATGTCGCTGTGGCTCATCAGACAGATGCTGCTCTGACGATGCAGTACACAATTAAGACTAAACTCTATAAATGAAAAGTCATAAAACCGTGGAGGCATTATTGCACTATCAAAACAACATACTCATTGCAAATACACACGTGGCTGTAAAAAAGGGATTTAAAACAATGGGGGACTAAAGAGAAAGTCGGGGACATTTTGGCATTGTTATTGATTTGGGGCTAGATGTGTGTGGAGTTTGAGAGAAAATTCCAGTTTGCTGTTATAGTCTGTCAGTCTCAGGGGGTTCCAAAACTGTTAAAAATAAATCTGTTAAAATTGTGAGGAAGAGAGACTAGAGTAAGACCAAATGAGCTTGGACAGAGCTTTCAAGTATTTATCTGACAAGTCCCAAGTGTGACCTGACATGTACTGTATAAACTTTCTCTTTTGGATAAATGGAACTCTGCTAAAGAAGAGATGGGACCAGATGTTTGCTGTTCATAACTGTTACCATCTCTGTTGAACAGTTACATTGCCACACTTTTAAGTGTTTCTATTTTAGTAGATTACATCCTACACTGTACAAGCCCTGGCATAGGCTACTGTGACGACTGCCAAGATTTACCAAATGGCAATGCAGGAACACTCATCATTGCAATGTAGTCATCTACCAATCTCAGGAAGGGCATTCAGTGTTAAAGTGTTAACATGGCACAGTATAATGCTAAATAAAAAAAACCCTTATACTCAGTTTTTCTTTTTTATATTGCATACATATCTCTTTTCAATGTCTTATTAATGTTACACATTATTACATTTCCAAAGGCAATATATTAAAAGCGCTACGACATCTAGGAAATGTATTATATTCATTGTGAAAGCCAAAGCAAATGTAAATTGTCTGAAGAGGAAATAATCGGAATTATTTTTCTTATTGCTTCACAATAGATTCTTTATTTTTATTACCCAGGCTACATTTCAAGGATAAGCATTCTTAACATTTGCTTTAAAGTAGTACTCTGCTAGCACTTGTGGTAAAGGAACAAATTCAATACGTTGAAATATGCTGTGCCTGAAATGCCCTTACATGTTCCAAGTTTGGAAGTCTCAATTATAATCTGTTGGATCAGAGAAGTTTAAATCATATTGTATATAGGTAATATCCCCAATCTAGTTATATTGAGATGCCAAGATTTTTTTTAAAATGGGTTCTTAAAGTATAAATTTAAGAATCTACGTTTAAGTACCTATTTTTGAAAATCATCGGCAAAAGGCCAGATGTAACATAATTTATATTGATATTTTGCATTTTTAACAGCTACTTATTAAAAGCAATTTTGTGCTCAGCATTTTGTTAAATTAGCAAGCAGCATCATACGCAGGACTGGTAGCACCACCTATTAAGATTGCCCAACATTTCCTATCATAAGAGCTTGTTTTCAAATGCTTATAACTTTTCCAAACTCTAACTGCGAGGGCTGAAATTTTCCAGGCTGGGTGTCTGCCTCAGGCTGATTTTAATTTCAGCAATAACAGTTCAACCATTTCTGAGAACAAGATTAGGGGAAAATGTTGCTTTGCTCGTGTTACATTCTGGTGACTTTTTCTTTGAGAAACTTTGGCGTCACCATGTTTTGGATCAGAGACTTGAAATTTGCCAGAGAGGGTGGCCTTTGTGTCAAGGATGTGCCCTTTTCCATCCCCTTAAAAACGTCTACATTTAGCCAAGTTATAAGCCTTTGCAAAAATGGAGTTTGCACACACTCAGTAGACTTCCAAGATATTAGCATTTGCTGTTGATTCCATGCACACTGAGCATGCTCCACCCCAGGGCTGAGCAGGACTTTCCCTGTAGTGACTGCTGTGGACAATGCTGGATCTGGGTACTGGAACTGAGAAGAGATTATCTCCCCTGTGATCTCAATGACCACCTCGCTGGGCCCAGCCAACATGGAGGAGGAAACTGCATAATTCAAATGCAGATGGAAAAAGAGCCAGACCAAGGGCATGGAAGTAGATTGGGACAAGTAGTCTGGTGGGGAAGGAGGAGGACGGGACTGGAGGCTGGTGAATGCAGGTGGGGAGGGAGAAGAAAACTGAGACTTGGAGATGGAGTGGGTGCAGATACTGGGCCTGGCTGGGCAAAGAGACTGGAACAAAGAGGGAAATGGAAGAGGGAGACCAACTGGGACCAAACAGGTAGTGGGGAGACTGTGAGCCGATGAGGATCCAAGTGGGGAGATTGGGGCTGGCCCCCTTGTGAGTATGCAGTATGATGCAATCTTTAATTACATGATCATATGCTATTTTTTCCACAGGACCCCTGCTTCATTTGGTGCACAAAACAGACCTGAGGAAAATAGTATGTTGTTATGTATTTTATAAGTGGATCATAATGCATACGCACAAGGGCACTGAATTAAGGTTGCATGTGAATTCTGCATATGGATGCATAATTCTGGCATTTACTAACTTTTGACCATTTGACTTTGCAACCTTCATAATACCATTGTGAACAGCATGTATAGGCAATAAATTTTGCAAAGATTTGTATATGAGAGTGCTTCCTAAGTATAACCTAAACATCTTAAGATACTATCAGGATTATATCTGAGGCTGTTTAAAATCCACTTCACTTCCAGGGGAACAGTTTCACCCTTCGTCCTGTTCAGTTGGTTTTGATTTTTCTTTTTCTGGCTCCTCCTAGTCTAGTCTAATCTAGTCTCTCATATTGTTCTTGTATCATGCTCATCACTGTAGTAGCTGAGCGCCTGAGAAAGGAGGAACACTAAGTAGCCTTCGTTCTGATGAGCACATTGGGATTCCAGGAGACTTAGTCTCCCATAGAGTTACTCAGTGCCAGGCATTCAGTGATAAGTACTCCATATATGGTGGTCAACATGGTTTGATTATTTTAGCTAGGCAAATCTAGGGTGGAATCTTGGTGCTGTTGGAGTCGATGGGAGTTTTACCATTTGAATTCAATGGGGCCAAAATTATACCCCTGGACACCAGTGGAACAGTATATTGCATATTAATATTACAGACCATATTATACAAGAGACTGAATCAACAGAAGCCAGGAGATTGTTACTGGGAATAAAAGGGACAACCAGGTCTGCTCAAGAAATGTTCGGATTTTGGGGAGGGTTCCAGGAGAAAGAAGGAAAAGCATCTCCTAATAGCATATAATGTGTGACATATGTTCTATAATTTTCTACTCCCTTACACATATTTAGTTTATAGTCCTGTTGATTTTCAGTGGCACTATTCAAAATAAGGAGGCAGAATAAGTTAATAAAGAGCAATTAAGATTCATTTTCAAAACAATGGGCCCTCAAAAATTACCAGGTATAGGTAAGAGTTGATTAATCAGCTTCCGTAAACTCCTGTTCAGCCATTTCTAACTCAGTAACATTGTAAACATTCATTTAAAAATGATTACAGATTTTTTTAAAAATTCCTAAAAGCACTTTTCAATTGTTCTCTTTATCTCCATTGTGCACTATATATTTCAGACATCCCACAGCTGCTATTTACTTTTAGGAAAATAACAAACTGCACTCTGATTCCATTCTGCTCATAATGATATGTCCTACATATTGTGTGTTAATAATGATACAATATGCAAAATACTTTCAAGTCAATGTCCAGAATTATGTGCTGAATATATGTAATGCTTTGTGATCATCCTCCCAACAACCAACATATTCTGTTGAGATGAAGACCGCTGTTTGGTTAAGCTCGGAGACGTGCTGGGGTTTGTAATAAAACAATGTATTTTCTTAGTTTTAATATGAAAGACTAGATCAAGGCAAGAGTGGTTTGGACTTTGCAAGTTCCAGTGTAACGGTGTATACACTAGCTAACTGTCCTAAAAAAGGCCTTAGTTTACAAAGCTTTGAATATAGAACTGGTCAGAAAAAAATCTTTAAAAAAACTTTTTTTTAATTGGAAAAATTGCTACATTATTTATCCATTTTTGCCCAACAATAATGGATTTTGAATTATTTACAGGACACTTGGATAGCTGGAATATATATTTAAAGTGCCTATAAATGTACCTGAGATGGTAACAGTTAGTGTTTATATAACTTCAAAAGACTTTACAAAGGGTAGTAAATAAGTGAGGGGGGGAAATCATTATGCCAATTCTACAGATTGGGGGTGGGTGGGGGACAAGGATAATTGACTTGCTCTGGTCCATAGAAGGAGTAATTGTTAGATCTTGAACTAGAACTTAATGCTTTCCAAAATACACTAGAATTACAACACCCATGTGGAGCACTGTGGCTAAAACCCCAGTAAAGTTAATGGGACTCTATGTGGACTCGGGTGCACCCAGACAGGTCCTATGGCAGAATCTATTCTGAGGCCAGTATGTCCTTTCTGAGGATGTAACCTTGTTAAGTGTGATGGTTATTGTGAGGGACTACTAGAAGGCTAACTTTCAAATTGTGCATTGTAAGCATTCAATCAGATGCATCTATGTGCAATAGTTGTGTTTGTAAATAGACAGGGATATTTTCATGAATACAACCTCAATGCTGAACGAAAGTGAGGATCAGGGATGTGGCAGGGCCAGTCATCTGTGCAAAATATCGCTAGATTAAAAAAATAAAATAGGAGGGGTTTTTGTTTTTCACACTTAACAATCAATCCGGTGCCCCCAGGCTCATTAATACTAGCGTAATGTGAACCAGCTCTTTTTTTTCTTTCATTGAAGCAAATCATGACTGGTGTAACCAAAAACCAAATTAGTTGCAGGCAAACTTTACTGTTACGGATGCTGAGATTAAAATGTTAATTAGCTGAAAATGTGGTTTTTTTTAA
Organism: Emys orbicularis; assembly: GCF_028017835.1. Taxonomy (NCBI): domain Eukaryota; kingdom Metazoa; phylum Chordata; order Testudines; family Emydidae; genus Emys; species Emys orbicularis. The sequence goes on along the minus strand of NC_088688.1, from coordinate 117,325,926 downwards.
TCTTCACACCCCCTTTCGATGCCAGCTATTAATTATTGTTTAGTCCAACCTATTCCTCTGAAGTATTTGCTCTTCTGAAAGACTGTTTGTTAACAAATCATTTACTTCTATCTCTAATCAATAACCTAGGAAGTACTTCTTACTAATCAGCCCTTTATTTCGGTACATATGATGAAATCCTATGAGATCATTGAGACTTTGACGGATTTGTCAGTCACTTCATGGTTCATTATTTACTAGAACTGTGAGAATAAAGGTGCAGTTTCTCTCCTGTGACAGAGCTCTGTTTGGTTTGAGATTTGTGGGTAGGGGCTGGTAATCATTCTCCATTGGAGTCATGCTATCAGGACATTCTGTGGCCACAGCCAGCTTGCCCCACGACAGAAGGGCTCTGTGGAATAGATAATAGAGCCAGGAACTGTAGGACCTTTCCCTGGGAATCTCTGTGTGGTTGATGATACACGTCCCCCAACCGTTCATCCTGCACAGTCCTTTCCACCCCCTTGATCCTGATCTTCTGGAGATCCCGTCACAGGTTCTCTGAGTGAAGGGGAATGTGCAGGCAAAAAGAGATTTCTGGGTGGGTAGGAGCCTCTGCGTCTAGCTTTGGGCACAGAATCTGGCCCATAGTGCTTTTCAGTAAGTCGTAATAACATGCAGGTGTCAATACGTAACTGAAGTAAGTTTGTTTATTTAAGGCTGTGTAAATGTCACATACTGGGTTGGCATCTGGGCCCCTCACACTTATTAAAAAAATACAAAAAGCACAGAAATTAAAATATTCTCTCATCCAGCTTCACTGGCAATCCCTAAACAGATAAGTCTTGCTCTGTTTCCCAAAGCTCACCAAATTCAGTCTCTGAAAGACTTCCAAAAGCAGCAAGTGCCGTCTGTGGTGCCTCTCTGCTGATAATGCTTTGCCACCGGTCGCAGAGATCTCAAATCCAAGAATCTGATGGGAAGAGTGTGGGAATGGAGCTGTGTAACTCCTGTGCTTCTGTTTTCTGGGCTCTGCACCATTGTGTCAACCTCAGTCTGGGGTCTGTTTGAAGAGCAGTTGCTGTTTTGTGAGACAGAGAGGAGGCAGCATGTTATGGTACAGCCACACATGCTGTGCTCTCTTGGTATTCCCCGGGAGGAGTTATTCTTGATGCTCAGAGGTGTAAGTGAGAAGAAAGTCAGGTTCCTAATATTTAATGGCTCCCAGTGAGCTACCTGGTAATTTTTGTGCTCTTAGATATCATCTATGGAAAATGTTAGTATTTATAAGTAGAGCTACGTGAATAACAGATTGTGTTGTGTTCTTATATACATTAAAAATACATGTTTCAGGTCAACCTGAAAACAAATTTATTTGAATTTTTGGCTAATTAAAAAAGACAAAAAAAAATAGTTTTGGGTCAACCAAAACAAAAATTTCATTTTGATTTTGAGCCTTTTTAATGTTTTAAAAATAAAATGAAAGGAAATTTCAAAATGAATAGTAATTTCTAATACAAAATTGAAATGTTTCATTTTCACGCAAAATGAAACACTGAAAGGTTTGGGGATTTTTTTTTTTTTTTACTGAAATAATTTGGTGAAATCTCACCCAGCTCTATTCGCAAGTGCAGTTCTGAGCCCACAGAACAAGCAACTCATGTGTATCTAATGTTCTTTTAGTGTACTATTATGCTGATGAATTGTGTGGGATTCAGAGCCCAGGAGATTGCTGTGCTATTTATCCACAGATTAAGTGTATTGTAGGTAAAGCAAGCTTCTCCATATTATTCAGTCTTGATCTGGGGCAAGAAGTAACTCTAGGGAGTTAGTAAAGTGGGGTCATTCTCTTCCTAGCCCTAATTGCCCCTTGGACTCTAGTAATGCTACCTACAAGGGTGTCTGTCCACTACCAACTCATTTTTTATGGCTCCAATCAATTGCTGCTACTTAAAATGCAGTCTTAATTTGTTCTTTAATGTGTGTTTAAAATTACTACTGGGCAGCTCCAATTAGTTGCATAGCAGATATGTTTCAGACTAATACTGTCACTATTGCAGAACTGCATGTTGCTTTTTAATATGGATGGGTATATTGAAAATAGATATCTTATGCAAAGTATTGTGCATAGCATATCTCCATTTTAAAATGGACATCAGTATCAGGAGTGTTTAGATCCTGTATTGTACCTTTATATATACACATTGGGCTGTACTACAGTTTTTAAGACACTACCTAAATATGGGCGGAATTGTGGATCTAGCCCAATGTAAAACACACAGGCCGGATTTTCTTCTCCCATAACTCTATTTCATGCTCATGTAACTATTGACTTCAAAGGAGTAATTTGTGATTTACGCCATGTAACTGAGAAGAGAATCAAGTCCTGTTTCTGTGCTTATTTAATATATTTAATAACTAAACCAGTATAGTTCAGTGTAGCTCCATAGACTTTGGTTGAGCTTCACCAATTAACACCGGTTGATGATCTAGCTCTTAAAGCTTCGTTTACTAAGGGTTTGGCATTTGATTTACATTGAATAAAGTTAGTAGGTTTTCAGTTTCATGCAGTTTCTGCTGATGTTATGCACCACACTGGCCAGGATGCCTGAGGGGGGAATAAAAAAAAGAATAGAGGAGCTGACTCAAAAGCCTTGCATGAAATGACTGAAGGATTAAACTCGCTGTTTGAAATAACAGATTTTTATCATGTGATCCAGCCCATAGAATCCGGCTACCAAAGGACAAATTGGAGAAGGTATTAGGCCAATATAATAGTCACACAAGTATCGTCTAGGTGAAGAGATGTTTTTAAATTATTTAACTCATTTCTATTTAGAGGGAAAAGCTTTGCCAAAAACATTAATAGGATAGACTGCAGGGGGAGGGGAAAGGGGGAGATTATGGAAGGTGGGGCACACAGTGACTTTAACCGAAAGTGGAGGTCTAAGGGAATTAATCTACTGAAAGCTGTGATGCAATTTGACTTAAAAGGGTGCATGTCAGAAGCATCTTTTGACTCCTCATTCAAGGCTCCATTCATCCAAATATCTTGAGTTCAGTGATACAAAGAGTTTTAGTAGTTACAATACAGTTTGGTTTCTCCACCCCAACCCCCTAGTCTCGTTCTATCCTCTTTGGCAGGAGAGGGAGAATCACATGTTTAGTAGCCACAGGAGAGAGGAGAATAGCGATGTTATGTGGTAATGCAGGACTTTGCCTAGTTGAGAATATGTTCCAGGGAAATTTCTCCAAATAAACTGTGGGTAGCGGTTAAAGTTACAAGAGCTCACCCATGCTGGTGGCTGCATGCTGCCATGGGGTTGACACCATGTGGCAAAATGACACATCATGTAGTGTCATCCGATGCAGCCCAGGGAAGAGAGTGGGGACAAGGAAATAAATGTAGCTGAGAGGATTCCACGTGTCCAAGCAGGCCCATAACTAGCCACACAGGAGTGTGGAGCTGTGTAGGGGAATGTTGCATTGTGCTCTCACTCATACGCCTCACCTTTATCTCACTTACACCACACCACAGTGGTATAGTAAATGGCAGGGCCATTCTGTCTCCTTGGATTCTGGCAGGTCTCTTTTCCACTGGATGAGAGGGAGAGCAGGGAGGGTGCAAACTCTCCCTCAGGAGAGGAGGCAGCAGCAGAGGGAGAGAACGTCTTGTAGGAGAAAGTAGGCAGATCCAGGACTCCTGGCTTGCACAGTTCTTTTCCCACCAGATGTCAGTGCTGCTCCGACTACTGATTAGGAGGCTTGGAGCCTCATAAACTCCTTAGCCAAGCAACAGGTTCAACATCTGCTCCTGCCCGGTGAGTCCTCATTCCACAAGCCCATAAAGAGATGGGAGGAGAGGAGTTCGGTCACACCCAGGCAGAGAGGAAGTGGAACTCAACCTCTCCAGTTAAGAGGAAGGGAAGGTGCCCTCCCCTATGCTCCCCCAGGCTTTAATTCCTGTCAGCATCTTTAGTTTGCTGAGCTGATATCCGATGACAGGCCCCTGTGAGGTAACTTGCATAGATGTCACTCTAGAACTGTCATCCTGGAACAAAGCCAACAACGACAATCAAAAACAAAAACCATGATCAAAGAGCTCATTAGTTCATGATTAAGAAAGTTATCAGATGAGGAATTTTTGCCTGTAGGAAAATAACAGACATTACTATAATCAATAGAGGTGTTGGAAAAGGAAGCAGCAACTGGGATTCATGAGGCAATTTAGGACCAACTGGTAGATTGACTGGGTTACATTAAAGATTATATTTTTGAATCAATTACACTGCGCTTCTGCCAAAAACTACTCTTCTAATAGACTAGTGAATGTACATTGGTAATATTACAACCTTCTTAAATGTTGAACTTCTTTGTAAATGGGCTAGGGTTGCCAATTTTGTTTGGATGTATTTTTGGAGGTTTTATCACATGGCATAATCTTTAATTACAGATTAATCTTTTATCCTGGAGACTCCAGGACAATCCTGGAGGATTGGCAACCCTAAAACAGGCATTTCCAGTTTAAAAAAAGGACGGGGGAGGAGGAAGAAGAAAAGAATCCGAGTTTGCAGCTATGTTATTTATACATATAGATGTGTTTGTGAGAGAAATCCACAGTGGTGTGGTTTAGGAAGTTGGAGGTTTCAAAAACACTGTGTTGACCTAACTCTGCTCCCACTGCTATGGGAGAAGAGTTAAGCTAACATTGGGTGCATTGAAAACCCCTCCCTTAAGGTTTTTTTTTTGTCATGAGTTTGATATGGGTGCCTTACTCATCAGTGGCAAAGTTATGATGGATTGACTGGGCCTTATTTACTATTAATCCTAATGTAGAATATTCAGAGGGACAAACCAACATTAAAAGTGAGCTAAAATAGTTTTATTTCTGTACCGAAAATTACCACTCATTAAAATGCATTATCTTGGGGGCCTTTCCATGGCTAAAAGTGAGTGCTGGAAATCTGCACTCACCAGTGGGATAAAGCTTCTGTTTCTAGCTCTGCATAGTTGGAATACATTACCACGTCATTTAAATTGATAACATTGTTAAGTATAGAAAAGCTGTCATTGACCCCACAGGGGTAATTTTTTGGGGAAAAAATTCTACTGGAAGGTTGATTTAATAGCAACTACTTGAAGCTGCGGAAAGGGTTTGGCACATTAGGAAGAAAGTCCCAAGGGAGATTCATGGATTGGTTGGAGAGAGCAGGTGAGGTAGTTAAACACACAGGGTAAATTCACAACACATAGCTCTGCTTAGCACTTGGTTCTCCTATTTATCACATGGTCATCATCGCCGCATAGCATATACTTGTTAACTCAGTGTCATGAGGTATTATACCTGAGGTGACACAGCCATTATAAAAATAGTGAAGGTGAAGGATGAGGCTCACTATACTTTGTGGCATTCTTTGCCTCTCAGTGTAAGAGAACAGTACAGCAAATGACACCTACTTGTTTTTGAAAGTTTCATTGATTAGTTAAAAGTGAAAACTCCTTGCTCCATTTATAATCATCAGTTCAATAAAATAGTTAATTTCATTTTACTTTTTTGAAGACCCTAATACAATAAATGTGATTTCTAGCTGTAAGACAAGTAATCTCTTCTGCCTAAACAGAATGTCAGATGCCTAAAAATGACTTGCTAATATTTAAAAATAATATGTAAAGAAACATCACCCTTTGCAATGACTGCTGTTGATGAGGGTGGAAAGTTTCACTGTTTTCTAATCGCTATCAACAGTGCCCATAACCGGCTATAAATTTTATTCTTTTCATATGATCAGTATTCTCTCTCTCTGTCTCTCTCTCTCTCCCACTCAGAAAGCGTTTCCAACAAAGTTTTTATCTAAATCAACACATCTCTACAGAATGGTTCACTTTCTATTAAACAGCATATTTCGACAACATTTCATTTAAATGAAAATGTTCCGACTTGCTCTATTTTCAGCTTTCTATCTTGTCACTGATTACCACTGTCCATGTCAGGAATGTCAGTGAATGATATCTCAGGATAACTAGAAAATGGTTTCAGACTGGATTGGCAGAGGTAGATTCTTTCATTGATAGTTGACTTTTCCACCATGTGTTATCACAAGTCCAGGATAAGACTCTTTGCTGTTTCACTTCTACTAGAGTAATTCATCCCTTCTCTAATATTGATCGATGCTATATTAGGTGGTTCATTTAATAAGATGTTCTGTCTCTCTCTCTCTCTCTCTCTCTCTCTCATATCGATGCTGTATATGCACATGAGCAGCATTAACCTTTTGACTAACTTGCCTTGGAAGAAAGGATTTGCAGTTACCAACAAATGTGAGCAGTGAAACCTGAGCCAGACATATGGCGTTAGGTTAGTTCAATCCATAGGGGTAAACCACATCAAACTGTTACATGGATTCCAGCCTAGTTACTTACTTTTTAATGATCATATCAGCTCAGTCGCCAAGGCTGACACATACCACCTCCAGACTATTGCTAAATTGCTTTACTATCCCTCTCCCAGAAGGTTGTTGAATTGCTTATCCGCACCTTTGTCACAGTTAGTGTGCATGATTATAATTCTCCCTCTATTTGGAAGACATCCAGCAACAGTCTATTCATCAGTTACAATGGATTCAGAAGGCTCCTGGTGGGACTTTTAAACTCCCACTAAAATATATTCTAATATTTTACCTGTGCTGATGATGTTACCTTGTCTCCACAGTAAAATATTGGTTTGGTTTCAAAATTCTGCTGCATTTAAGGCATTTTATGGGCTCTGTATTCACCTTAACTCACCAACCTTGATTAAACATGACAAATCTGCACTGCTGTGGGGCTGGCTTGTCATCTTCAGCTAAAGTTTCATCACAAAGTAGAAAGAGCTTAGACTTTAAACAAATTACAGACCCCAGTGGCTGGAATTCCATGCATATAATTCATTCCCCACTTCTTCCTCAATTTGACATATTTAAAATTAAAAGTCTTATCTTTTTAAATTAGTATTTCATTAGCAATGACATTTGTGGGGTTTTACTGCCTCTTACCAAATGACTTGAGAAATTTACAAAGGAGGCTGCTGAGTTCCCTTGTATGGTGTGGGATTAAGTTTTTTCATTCCTGCTATCAGTCTAAAATCAGTGACATTCAGGCCTGCAGATTGTAGAGCTATTGTGCCATGAAATGGAATCACAGAAAGCCACAAAATAATGGCAGCATGATGTTCTGCCTTCAGAGTGTGGTGATGATTTAGTGACATTGCCACATGTCATTGCAAAACATGTCCTGATGCATGGTGTTTGGGACTTGTTGGTGTTACTGAAATAGAGATGAGAATGCCATGATGTAAACATCAACCCAATGATCAAGATGCTGTACTCTGGTGCTTTGACTCCATTTATCCTTTGTCTGCCTGACCTTCTTTCCCTCCCTGTCCTTTCTGGCTGCATAGTGCTCATTTAGAGCTTGACGGAGCTTTTTCAGTCCCTCCCCATCCCTCTGTTTCCCACGAGAAGCAAGAAAGGACCCTGCCAACTCCCTGTGTTGACTTCGCACCCCCATGCGGTTCCTTGCAACTGTCAGACATCAAATAGTGTGCTGTGGTGATCAGTGCTCTGATCATGCTGCCTGAGACTAGGAAGAGCTCAGAGGACACTGAAGAACCACATGGGGTTTGATTTTCCTCTCTCACTAGTTTCATATCAGGGTAACTCCATGGACTTCAACGGAGTCTCTCCTGATTTACACCTGTGGAAGTAAGTATTGCATCAGAAATGTGTAAGATTTGAACACATGGTCTCAAATTGCTGCAGCATCTATGAAGGCATGCGTTGAGTATTGCTATGCTAAATAGAATGTGTAGAAGAATTGCCTGTAAGGCAGGCTTCTCCATCTTTCTGGAAGGCTGTGATACTGTGTTTGATACCTTTTAAAAGGGAGAATTGTACAGAGTGCGTAACTATATACACTTCCATCGTTTTTAGGAAGTTACTGTCATCACTGTAAAAGTGGTCATAGCACTTGGCACTGTCTTTTCTGAGGTCAGCTAACTTTCTTAGTAACGCTGCCTTCCTGCTGGGATACGAAGAGTCACTATGGGCCTAATGATTAGAAAGGGCAGTATTAGGGCACATCTGCACTGCCTTGCAGTTTGCACTACCGGGGTGTGAATAACAGTGCACACTGAAGTGCTGCACTGTAATGTCTCCATGTGGATGCTGAGGCATGATCTTAAACAGGGCCGGATCCAGGCACCAGCTAAGCAAGCTGGTGCTTGGGGCGGCAGATTGTTCGAGGCGGCATTCTGCCCAATCCTAGGGCAGCACGGCCGGTTTTTTTGTTTGTTTGTTTTTGTTCCGCTCCGGCCGCCCTTTAGGGGGCGGCGGCGCGGAGAACCAGAGCGCCCTGCAGGGCAGTCCTCTTCCTTCCCTCCCCACCGACCGGAGCGGAGCCCTCGCGGCAGGCAGCAGGAGGCGGTGCAGCGGGAGGGGCCGCGTGGCAGCGCCCCTGCTGTAGCCCTGGCTGCCCCCTTCTCTCTCTCTCCCGCCCGCTCCCTCTCCCTTCTCCCCCCTCCAGCCGGTCCCCCTGCTCCCGCGCTCCGGCCGCGCCGCAGGTTTTTTTTTATTTTATTTTATTTTTATTTTTTTTGCTTTGCCGTTCTGGCCGCCCCGTTTTTTTTTTTTTTTTTTTTTTTGCTTGGGGCGGCCAAAATGCCAGAGCCGGCCCTGATCTTAAAGGTTCCTGCTTTGCGTTAATATAGTCCTATTTGAAGAGGACAATGTTAATATAAACTAAGAATCTGTGAGTGCATGTCCACATGGGGGAGTGATAGCATAATAGCTCTTTGGTGCACAGGGCTATCCACAGCACCATAATCCAAACTGTGGGGCCTTAAATACTACTTATGGAAATGGGTTCATTTTCCAGCTTGGAGAGAAATTCCTTTCATATCTTTTGTTAACTCCCTGTTTTTTCCCCAGCTGTCCCAACTGGAATTATTCTGAGAATAATTCCCAGAATTTTCTGGGGATCAAAAATGCTTCCTGACTGGTGAGAGGCTGTTGAGAACACACCAACCACTGGTAGCTAGAGTGGAGTGGGGAAACTTGCTGTGCTGCCCTTCTGTGAGCTTAAATACTGCTATTAGCATGTAGTAAAATAGCTGCCACCCAATGTTTATGGTCACTATCCTAGTTCAGCATAGGTTTGCAGGAGCAATTCATTATTTATTCATGCAGCGGATATTATTAAAACCATGAAAAAGGTATTGGTGGACAATTTAAAATGAAAACAAAAAAACTGCACTAATAAGCAAAGGGCAGGGGAAGAGACATGCTGCTTCTTAACCTTTAATAAGCTCTTTTTGGCTCAAAGTTCTTACAGTGCCAGCAATATCATGGTCTTACCATGCAATGATAGACACGTTGGCAGAGATTTTGTCAAAGAATCTCTCTCTTCAGATGGAGGTGCTGTTAATATTTAAACATTTAAAAATGATGGAGGTGGGTGTTTGAGCTGCTACAGAACCAAGTTTTCACAAGTGGGCACATAAGCTAGCCTGCCCAAGCCTGTATTTGGGTACTTCCAATTGACATGTAGATGCATACAATGAGTATAGGGTTACCTAAGTAATAGCTGTTTGAGCACTCTACTGTGAAACTGAGAGCCCTAAGTTAGGTAGTCCTGTCTGAAAGTTAGCCCCCAATAATAATTATAAGTAAAATGATCAAAACTCCCTGAGTGGGAACTAGTGGTAGAAACTTTCCTCTTGAAGGTCAATTTAAGTTGCTGTTAGCAATCGGGTGAACAGCTTATCTTCCTGAGCCACTTGGCTGGGTATTTTTTGCAAGACCTATACAGATCACTACCCTACAGAGATTGACAGAAAGGAACAGGAGGAGCAGAGAAGGATGGAACACATAGTGTAGCCAGCGGATCTTTCCTTGGCTCATTAGTCCAGGATTCATGTGATGATGCTACAGAATCTCAGAAAGAGCCAATTTCTTCTAATACTGAACCAGGACCTTTATTAGGAAAAAAAAGGAAACAGCATTATTCCTAAAGCTAATCTGTATCTCCCTCTGCCTCAATGTAGAGATTCTGCCTAACATCTTTCTCGGCACTACAGATTTAAAGACACACTATACATATTTCCATATAGGCCAAGAATTAGGGAGCAGAGTAGGTAAACATTTTCCTTCAGAAAAAGCTGCTTCAAGAGAATCAAAATGTTGTGCCAGAATGTGTTAATTCTGTTGAAAGGTTTGACAGACACCCAAGGCCGGCCAGCCTGGGCTCTCCAACTCTGTGGGCAGCTCCTTCCCAGGACTGGCCAATCCCTGAAGCTTCTAGCTTCCTGTGGCGTCAGGTAGCACGGGGAGGTATCAGGGCAAAAAGTCAGGCAGGAAAGGGCAAGAAGAAAAAAATCCATGTGGTACTCCTGGAATAGAATTTTTCAAGATTTTTCATCCCATGAAAAATTTCAAAGTTTTGATTTTTTTTGGTTGTTAGCCAGGAAGGAGATTCCATTTTCTGGCCAGCTCTTTTGAGGAGAGCCTCTATGATGACACTGGGTAACACAGGATGTTCAGTTTAGTTAAGAAGCTACTGAGACAGAGGGAACATCAAAGTTTCTTCTAGTGGCAAATGTTTAGTAGCCTCAGTAAGAATCCACATTATAGTCATTACAATAGAGTCCCTTCTTTTCCCTACAAAGAGGGACACTGCAGAATACAGAAGAGTGGAGCATCCTAGCACAGAGAAGGAGAGGGGAATGAAGAAGTATATTTTAAAAATTACAGAGAGAAGGATATTTTCTTTTTATGCAAATATTTGCTACCATGTATTTCAATAAGAAAATAAAATATTAACACTGTGTGTTTGTTTTGTATTTAACGGTGATCTTGTTGGTAAAGAGGTGTTAGAAATCCCAATGCTGGATGTTATTTTCATGGGTTAAACCGATCAGCTCCCACTTTTCATTCTTGCCATTTTATAACATAGTAGAATGCCAACTTTGTGAGCATTCCCTGCCTGTGGATCAGAGCTTCACCTGGCATTAACTGGCATAGGGTCAGGTCCATTGAGACTTCAGTGGAACTATCTGTCACCGTATGTTGTTGCAGAAGTAGAGATTTGACGTGTATGCCTGACATTTCCAGTTTCATGCCTATTTTCTGGAAGGACATTTGCTGTTTGTAGCTATCTAATTTATTATATAATGAAGCTTCCAAATGTACACAGGGAGGAGAGGTAGAGGCCGATATTGAGTTTCACCCACTTATCCAGATTTGTTTCATATCATTCAGTCATTACCAAAACTATTTGAACGGATCTGTTTAGTTTTAAATCATTTTGTTTGTAAAGAGAAGCAATGAGCAACTATTCCCTTCAGAAACATTAGGTGTGCATGATACTGTAGTACATTTTCAGTAAAGAGAAAATGGTTAGTGCTTTTGTATTTGAGATGCCATACTTTGCCCAATTGGATACAGACCTAGTTTGTCACAAAGGTAATACAATTTGGGCAAAATAAGAATATTAGTCATTATTTTGACAGTATAATCCTTCCCACCCTAACACACAAATAACTATTTTTTTTTCATTAGGTGGTTGATCAGGAACTGCTTGCGTGAGTTAGTGTATGACTATAAAAAGAACAGGAGTACTTGTGGCACCTTAGAGACTAACAAATTTATTTGAGCATAAGCTTTCGTGGGCTACAGCCCACTTCATCAGATGCATAAAATGGAACATATAGTAAGAAGATATATATACATACAGAGAACATGAAAAGGTGGAAGTTGCCATACCAACTCTAAGAGGCTAATTCATTAAGATGAGCTATTATCAGCTCTAAGATACAACCACATTTGCTCCAATCCCTCAGACAGAGACAAACACTTACAAGATCTCTATCAAGCATTCTTAAAACTACAATACCCACCTGCTGAAGTGAAAAAACACCCACACCAGAGTGGGTGGGGAAGTGCCTTCTGCCTCATGTTCTTGAGTTCTACAACTAAAAGTTCATTTTCTGTGTCCCTCTATGCTCCCTCACCATACTCCATTCACAGTGGTTGTCCTTGACCATAGAGGACCCATGGTTCAGAGGCACATCTGTGTGAGTTCACCTCCCACCCGGGGAAGAAGGCACCTGGCTTGCTTCACCATCTGAGCACTTGCTTTGGCTGGCCGTCATGCCAGCCACTGCTCTTCTTCGCTGGCCATCCCACCAGCTGCTGCTCCTCTCCACTGGCCCTCGTTCACCAGCCAACTGTCAGTCACCTTCTGCTGCGACCTCTACACATCAGTCTCTTAGTAATTTTCAGCTCTTTGCAGGCAGGGCAGAAACTGCCCCACCACAACTGATTTCAGCTCTGATTGAGCATTTAAAATAACAAAGAGGCTCCTAATGAAGCCTATTTAGCTCTTTCTTTGAACAGTGGGAAGGACCCTTGGGGAGGGTTTCACACCTTCTGGCTGGGACACCTGTCCCTCTTACTTTCACAGGGCTCTGGCATTCGAGCCCTGGCTTAACGAGGTCCTTTCAGCTGAGGGTGACCCCCTCATTTGGGACAGGTTAAGCACAGTCCTGCTTCCCTGTATTCTTACAATAATGACATCAATATTGGTAACAGCATTTCACTACCCCTGCATTCAGTACTAAAGTGATTTGTAACCCAACATCAGCCAAAGTTGATTACTTTGCATAACACTGCTCCATCTGCTGGATTTCTAAGCAGAGTAGGTGTGTTCATGTAAATACAGTTTGCTCTTGAAGTCTCTCCCCCTCCCAGCTAGCTGTCAGGGAAGAATTCACTTAGACCCTGCTTACACCTGTTTGGAGCAAAACATCTTAGTTCTTTTTCATGTCATGTAACTACACTATATGCTAGTGGAACCACTCTTTCAATGAGAATTCCTTTGCTTGAAGAACAAAGGGTATGTCTACACTGCAATGACAGGTGTGATTGCAGCATGTGTAGACATACCTGAGGTAATTTTAATCTAGCTAGCTCGGGAACCAGAGCAGTGAAGCTGTGGCAGCATAGGCTTCGGGGCACACTAACCACCCAAGTAATTACCCAGAGTTCCAGGTGGGCTTGTACATTCCATGCTGCTGTGGCATCACTTCTCCGGTACCAGAACTAGGTACATTAAAACTGGCTTCCATATGTATACCTGAGCCGCAATGGTATCCCATCATTTCAGTGTAGACATACCCCAAAAGATCACCCAGGAGGTATGACCATACAGGCATCCCTCAGGAAAACTGGTCTTTCAAATCACAGCTCCTACACAATTGCTCAGGATCTGGAACAGTACATTTTATATTGTTTCAGGTTATGAAACAAAGATTAGGTGTAGCTCTACACACCTTTCTCTTACCTTTGGTGACTGGAGCTCACATCTGGTTTGGATCACAAGTGGAATCTTGAGTTTGTGCTTCTTGGCATAGGTACTAGTGACTCTCTATCCTCAAAGGAAGCTCATGCGGTTGGATTAAGTCATTGACCTAGAATTTGGGATGTGTGGGTCCAATTCCCAACTCTGCCATAGATATCTTGAGTGTCTTTCAAAAAAGTCACTTAAACTATTAATGCATCAATTCCCCATCTGTAAACTGGGGATAATAATGCTTCCCTACTTCACAGGGGTGTAGGCAGGATAAAGTCAGCAATGCCTGAAAGACATTCAGATATTACAGTGACGAGGATCATAGAAGTACCTAGATGGATAAAGGTTGTTTTAAGAATGAGCTTCCACATTTTGCCCATCTCACCACACTTTTGGGTCAGTCTGTTCTGAAGAGTTGTCAGGTACATAATATAAAGAAATACGTATTGCAGATCGAAATTGCAGTGTATTAGCAAGGATGCAGGGAGCTTGCACAGTCCTTCCCCACATCATGCCTAGCTCCAAGAAATGTTTTAACTGGTGATCAATCTATCCAGTGTCTTTAAAGAAACAAACAGCCATGACTAACATTTCTATTGCGTTTTTCATGTATCCTGCCATTGTGATGCAAAATTTATAATGCTTGTTTTACAAATGTCTCTGTGTGAAATTAACTTCAACTAGTTTTTCATACTTCATTCTCCTTTTTATACCTAAAGGGAAAAACTTGCAGTGTCTTCAATCCAAAATTTCGGAAGGAGACTAAAACAATTTGTGTGTGTGTGTGCCTTCATGTTTGTGGGTTTTTTTAATGTTGACAACAGAGAGAACTCCATTTAATATTCATACCAGGCTTTTAGCTATTTAAAGACAGGTATGTCATACACTTAAGCTCATCCACCATCTGCTTCTTGAAAGTGGCTGGATATAAAGGTGGAAGTTACCTGGATGATTTAAAATGCTCTCCAAACTATTTAAACTCTTACCTCATCGTTTTTTGTTGTTGTTTTGTTTATTGGAACTTCGCCTTTTAAAAGTTCTTGGAACAAGAGTTGATTCATGGTGCTATAACTAATGCTATCCCAGCACTGGTAAAATGCTCCCTTCTCCTTGCTATTACGGCTTTCTTTTGGGGGCATTAAGTCCTGTTGAATTAAATCTCATCTCTTTTTCAGAGGCAAGTAGTACAGTGATAGAACCACTGAATCTATTACCAGAAAAAACAAATACTAAGATTTTCAAAAACAGTTGCCTAAAATAAGGCTCATACATCTGTGTTGGGTATGTAATGACCCAACCCTGCACCACAGAAATCAATGAGGTGCTTGTCCATTGACTCCAAAAGAGTCAATGGACACGCCCATCAATAAGTACTCAAAAATGCTGAGCAGCCAGCAGCTCCCATTGATGTAGGCACCAGATTTTGTAAATGTTGGCCTTTTGGTCCCTATTTTCCAAATAAGATGAACAGTTACAAATGAAGGCCCCTGTCTTGCAATCAGCAACATATGAGGGGACCTGTGTGCACTGAAGTAAGTCACTGAGGCTCCACAGGGACCCCGTTTCAGGATTGCCTAAGGGCCTAATCCTGCTGCCTATGATGATTTTGCCCTTTAGTTAGTTCAGAGAAAAAAACCTTATTGATAGATGGGTGGGTTGCTCCTACCCTTCTTCCAGTTTAACTATTTGTCACATATTTGTTGGGTTATGTAAGGGTTAAGTAAAGACCTGGGTAACTGCTATCATGGTAATAGGGAGTAAGGCACAAACAAGCACTATTTCTTCACTCGATAGATAAAGTTGCCATCCTTTTCCCTTCCCTTTTGCTTGTTAAGGATAGATAAGCGTTGTAGCTGCATAAGGAATATGGTTGTCTGAAGGATGCCCTTTGTGTGAAGAAGTGTTATCTCCCCCCTCCCTTCCTCTCCCAGCTACATAAACGAGCTCGGGGTCATGGTCCCTTCCTCCCTCCCCTGTGAACTGCTGATTAAGGGAACTTGTGGCTACAATTACTGCAAAGAAATGTATCTTCAAGGTAAAAATGTCTGTATATTATGCTTAATGCTGTAAACAGTAAACAGGGGCGGGTATAATTATATTCAGTATATAGCTATTAATATTCATTATGTGGGCGCTCATATTATTAAATAAGAGTTTTGGGGGCGTTGTAGTAAATGTGGGTATTTACACATTAACTTAGATAAAAGAGTGTGATGTGATTAACTCGGGACCTCCTCGACAATTGGGTCAAGGGAAACAAGTACCGCAATAAAGAAGTCTGTTTACTCATCTGCCTCTGGGTCCTCCTGCTCCTTCTTTCCAGCTCTAACAATATTATAATAGATAATATCAGCAAATAAAATATAATTTATATCACTGGCAGAACTCCTACTGCCTTCAATAGGAACAGAATTAGCGTGTACACTTTATTTTTCAATAATTTCTCACCTATGTGTTTAAACTGTTATGATCAGAAAAGCAACTGTAAAAAAATGACACATTGTTTATGCTCCATATTTACTCCTATAAGTGTCTTCTGAGTCATATTTGCATAGTTGCCTGACAAAAGCTTGTTTTTAATGCTGCCAGCATTGTAGAACCAATATAAATTCAGGTGAATGAGTACATTCTAATCGCTTTCCTTCCTCATCAGAATAATTTCCAGCTAAATTCTGATTCCAGAATCTCTACCATTGGTGGTGATATAGAAAGTATAAGAAACAGAGTGGTTTTCAGATATTGGGTTGAGTTTGCTGTCCTGTCAGGTAGGAAGATCTCATTTTGACTTGTAAACTGAACAGATAGGAGCAGAAATCATTTGGGCCCCAGTTCTGCCACCTTACATCAAGTATTGCTGAGATGAGTAGTCAAGAAATTGACAACTTGATAGTCACAGCTGGCGTTGGTGGAGCAGAGGGGATAAGCGAGACACCAAATGAGATGAGCGATAAGGAAGTCCTGCTGCATTGACCACCAAGCAACTCAGGTTCATAGCTTGCAGGGAGGGTGCGCAATCTCCTTATCTGGCCCCTGCATGCAATCATGTTGGTTCCACTGTATTTAAGGCCTCCCTTCCATGCTTGGGGATACTTGGCCAAAAAATGAATAAAAGCTCATGTAACAGCTTTTCCCACCACCTCTAGTGAATGCATAAAGAAAAGAAATTTCAGAATATTCAAAGGAATAGAAAGAAGCCATCTTTCAACTGAGGGGGTGGTGGTGGTACATTAAAATATTCCAGTGTGCTGGGACAGCAGCAAAATCTGACTTTTCACCATATATATTGGCAATCTGTTTTGATCACTAAATTGTCTTATGGTATATCTAGAGAGATTGAAAAGACAAGTAAGAGGGGACAAGATAGAGTTCCACAAGCAGAAACAGATTAAGGCAAAGGTACTATAGGCCCGGGCCATCTCAACTTTTTTGCAATCCTCATGGTTGCAAATTAAAAATGGAAAATGTGAACTGAAGGTAAGTGACACAGTGACTTCTGCCTGAGTTGGCATACAGGCTGGAGCAGTGGCTCTCAGAGGGGTGAGCTTCCCCTTGTATCTCAACAAGGTGTTATCTTCATCACCACCCGAGCAGAGAACTGTGTGGGTGGAAGAGGACAAGAGACTGCACCAGGCCCAACCAACCCACTCAGGCAGCTGTATTCTGTCTGACTGGCATAAGAACTGAGGGAGGTTCAGCTGACACTCCACTTGCTTCTCCAGGGGAGAGAAGGGAGCCCCTGCTTCCTGAAGGAGAAGGGAGGATCTGTTGCTGTTCCTGGGAATGAAAAATGCTGCTCTGTCTCTATGGGAGGGGAGAAGGTCCCCAAGCCACGACAAGGTGTCGCATAATTGTCCATTATGAAGTGTCTTGCACCTTCCTCTGACAGAGGCGCTGGAACCCTTTTAATAGTGGGGGTACTGAAACAGCTTACCCCTATCCGCGTGTCCCGTCCCCCCCCAGCCGGGACTGGGAGTAGTGCCATGTCTCCGGGATGGGGGGACCCGGACAGTGGTAAGGGGGAAAAGGCTGGGGATGGGCCCGGGGCCAGGAGTGGAGCCCTGCACATGGGGCCTGCAGCCAGGACCCCACATATGGGGCCATGAGCAGAGTCCCAGCCATGGAGACAGTGGCCGGGACCCTGGGACCAGATCCCCAGGAGCGGTGAGGCCAGGTGTGGAGTCGCAGGCATGGGGCCAGAGGCCAAGGAGCGGGGCCAGCAGGGTGCAGGGCCAGGGAGTGAAGCCCCAGGCAAGGGGCCCCGGGTGCACGGCTAGGGAGCAGGGCCGATGGCCAGGACCCAAGCCCTGGGCTGGGGAGTGAAGGCCTGGGCATGGGGCTAGTGGCCCCATGTAAAACCTGGGGGTGCTGCAGCACCCCCACACCCCCATAGTTCCCGTGCCTATGTCCCCTGAAGCATTGGCTACTGTCCAAGACAGGATACAGCTAGATAGACCATGAGTCTGATCTGATATGACAATTGCTTGTTGAAGACATGTTGCATTGTTTCCTAAGCCTAGGGTTGCCAGGTGTCCAGTATTCGGCTGGAACACCTGGTCGAAAAGGGACTGCGGTTGGCGGCACAGGCAGGCTCCCTACCCTGTTCCACATGATTCCTGGGAAGCTGCCGGAATCTCCCTTTGGCTCCTAGGTGGAGGAACAACCATGGGGGTTCTGCATGCTGCCCCTGCCTCCAGGAACCTCAGCCAGTGGGAGCTAAGGGGGTGTTTCCTGCAGGCGCAGGCAGCGCAGAAAGCCACGTGGTCGCACCTCTAGTTAGGAACTGGAGGGAGATGCCAGCAGCTTTCCGGGAACCACCTGAGGTAAGCGCTGGCTGGAACCCTCACCCTGCACCCCTCCTGCATCCTAAACCCCTCATCCCCACCCTAGCCCATAGCCTTCACCCCCTGTACCCCAAACCCTGGCCCCACCCCAGAGCCCTCACCTCCCCCTGCACCCCAGCACCCTGCCGCAGCACCAATTCCTCTCCTGCACCCTGAACCCCTCATCCCCAGCCCCAGCCCAGAGCCCTCACCACCCTGTACCTCCAAAACCCTGCCCCAGCCCGGAGCCCCTCTTGTACCCCAAAACCTGTCCCCACCCTGGAGCCCACACCCCCCAGCACCTCCTCCCACACCCCAACCCCCTGCCTCAACCTGGAGCCCCCTCCTGCACCCCAAATCCCTTCTCTCTGTCCCCACTTCAGAGCCTGTACCTGGAGCCCTCACTGCCACTCCCCCCACCTGCCCCCCAACCCCGTGCCCCAGCCCGGTGAAAATGAACGAGTGAGCGAGGGTGGGCAAGAGTGAGCGACCGAGGGGGGGATGGAGTGAGTGGGGTCATGGCCTCAGAAAAGGGGTGGGACAGGGGGTAGGGCAAGGGTCTTTGGTTTTCTGCAAATAGAAAGTTGGCAACCCTACCAAGCATCGCATTTGTAACAGTGCTAATAATGGCTTATTATGTACAAATCACAGAGTTCCAAATGACCAATTGGATTGCAGGCTTCAGAGCTACAGGACATGACTTTAGTTCTACATGGGAGTGAAAACTGTCTTCAGACTTAATCCCTATTTTCAGTAGTATCAGCCAGCATGAAATGTAGCCACTCTTTCAGCATATTAAGTCGAAATAAGAAGTAGAAGTTGTCTCTTTATGTCCCAGCTCCCTCAGAGGAAAGACCTGTGGTTCCTATCTGTGAAGACCAGTAGCATTGTGCTGATGTATCTGTAGGACTGCAAGTTTGGCAGTATTTTTCTTTTTTCTCACTGTGCTTGGCAAGCTACTGCATTTATGAGGGAACACCTCAAAGCCCACAGAAAAGGAATGTACTACCCCTTTAAGGGTCAGCCAGGAACTCACAGCAGAACAGCCTGGCTATAATCAAGGAGGCTCCCTGCTCTACCCTAGGGCTGACCTCTTTGAACGGGAACTGGAAGTTGAGCAAGGGAGATAAGACTAGAAGCTATCCAAACTGCAAGGGGTGGTGGTGGTGGTTTCTTTCTCTCAAGCTTTGGAAGACTCAACTCAGAAACTTTGTTTAAGGACTTTGAGCTGTGGCATCCTGAACAAGGATCCTAAGGTAAAGTTCTTTGAACTGTTTTTATAAATCCTCCGTTCATGAGACTTTATTAAGGGAAACATACGTATTTTGATGACTTTGTTTTGACCTCTCCCAGGTTCCCAGGTCCTTTACTGGGAACAAATTGATAACCCAATTGGGAGAAAGCAAACCAAAGCTCATCTACAGTGCCGCACCCTACCTTGTGTAATTGGCTGGGCTACCCCTGTGCTCCTTTTGTGGCTAGTGTTTTGTTCATGGCATACATACAGAAAGGATAGGCAAAAACATACATTGCAACCTTCCAGCAACAGTATTTAACACTACTTTATTTCTTTGAATTCAGAATACTACACAAGAACTCAAACAGCAAAACACAAAGCAGGCTACTTCCTAAACTAGAGAGAGACAAATGACCCCACCTTAGTCTATGCTGGCTGCTCATGTGCTTTCCCTACAGAGCCCAGGAAACCCATGAGTCTTTAAAATTGTAGCTCTACCATTTTAATACAGTTTTCCATAAGCCACAGGTGGGAGTGAGGGAGTGATTTTACCTTTGTTTATAGCATTGGTGAGACTGCTATTGGAATACTGCATCCAGTTGTGGTGTCCATGTTTTAAGAAGGATGTTGGGGGGGGAGGGGAGGGAAATGGAACGGGTCCAGAAAAGAATGACCAAAAATTATTAGAGGACTGGAGTAAGCCTTATAGTGAGAGACCTAAAGAACTCAATCTGGTTAGCATCTCAAAAAGATTGAGATATGACTTAATTACTGTGCCCAAGTACCTTCACAGGGAGAAAATAGCAGGTGCTAAAGGACTCTTTAAACTAGCAGAAAAGGGCATACCAAGAATCAATGGCTGGAACCTCAAGCCAGACAAATTCAAATTGCAAATCAGGCACAATTTTTTTAATGGTGAGGGTGATTAACCTGTGAAATAGACCACCCAGGGAAGTGGTGAATTCTCCATCCCTTGATGTCTTCAAATCAAGACTGGATGCCTTTCTCGAAGATGCGGTTTAGCCAGACACAAGGTATTGGGCTCAAACCAGCAGTAACTGGGTAGAACTTAACTTTCTGTGACATACAGGAGGTCAGATTGGATGATCTAATAGTTCCTTCTGCAAAAAGCTCTACAAATCTATGAGTGATTTACAATCTTATTGCTTGGTATCATCTGTGGTATATGCACAATCTGTAGCATTGTTAAGACGCAAGGACCAGTTTGATAGCCTATTGAACTCTGGTTTCTGCATCTTAGATCTTGAGCATAAACTTGAAAAGAAAACGTTAATGACAGAAAAGGATACGCTGGTGTGGCAGAAGCATGATATTTATAAGGTTAATTTCATAACTGGGAGATGAGCATTTATTCAGTTTGCCATGAAAACGCATCATGAGGTCCAATGACTATGCTATTAAAATAATTATATTTGAAATCTAATCTCTATACAAGTATTAGGTGCTTAGAGCATAGACCTGGGTTCTAGTTCTGGCTGTCCCACAAATTTGCTGTGTGACCTCGGGTGACTCATTTTAATGTCTCATCAAAACACTTAAGCATATGCTTAAATTTCTCAGGGCGAGGTGTACACATCTCTCAAATGGGGATGATATTTGCCATTGTTACAAAACACTTTGACATCCCTGGATGAAAGCAACTAAAAGTGCCAAATTTTATTGTTATGTCACTGTCGAAATAATCTCATTCTTTTACTGGGCAACCTATACCATCTAAACCTACACAGATTACCCCTCTGTTGTAAACAGACTTTCACGGTATAGCCAGAGCACAAGGTAGCTTTAGCTTTTTAATTTACTCTTATGTAAAAGAGCACCCCTTACCTTCAATATGAGATTTAATTACTAGATAAGCTATATTAACAGGGATAAAATATTGCAAGTATCAATGCACATGTGGCAATAAAAGATGATTGTATTAAATATTAAATTACTAATTATTAAATTGACATTAAACTATTAATATTAACTCAATTATACAATTCCTGCAATATGTAACTGTTACTTGTACATTTGTGCTGATAACTCTCTCTAGTGTGTGTGTGTGTGTAGATATATTGACAGACCCAGATCGGTTGGGTGCAGGAGTCTGGTCGAAGGAAAACACACTGGATGAATAGTTTTCTGTTTCCTGGGTGACCAGGGCAGGTGCCACCCCAGAGCAGTCAGGAAGGTGCTAGAAGCAATTAAGTCAGACAGACTCCATAAGACACCTGGAATCAATTAAGAATGGATTAGACGCAATAAAGGGAAATGAGCTAATCAGATCACCTGAAGCCCATCTAGAACTAGTTTAAAAGGAAGCCCCTTCAGAGAGGCTGGCTGGTAGGAGCTGGGAGTAAGAAGGTGTGTTGTGGGAAGACTGGGAGAAAGAAGGTGTGCAGTAAAAGAGCCAGGAGAACAAGCGTGGTCAGGTACCAAGGAGGGTGCTAGGAGGGGTCGTTTGGGGAAGTAGCCCACGAAAGGCTATAGCTCTGGTAGTCTAGGAAAAGTACCTGTTGCCACTGCCAATTAGGGTCCCTGGGAGAGGATGGGCCCGGGTTCCCCCCCCCCCCACACACACACCTGTACACAAACGCTCCCTGAGAAGGAAGACCGGGACTAAAGAGGGTTCTTACACCAAACCCGTTGTCTGGCGGATGATGAAGGTGGCTCAGTAAGCTGTAACCCTTGCCTCGAGGAGGGGGGAGAGGCTACATTGAGGGTCAGAGCAAACCTCTAAGGCAAACCCTAACCGCCTAGAAGCACAGGACACCCCCTCTCCCCCGAGACAAAGCCGGTGCTCTGCCACAAAATAAATAAATATAAACTAGTTTTATGATGCTGTAGATTTCAAAAAGTTGGTATCCTGTACTATGCTTGCTATTAGGAAGAAGGGGGGGTAGGCGGTGGCGGTGTGGTGGTTATTTTGTAGTCCTGGAGTGGCCCCAATTCAGCAAAGCACTTCAGGCCATGCTTAACTTTAATGGGGATACTTATATCCTCAAAGGCAATGGGAATACTCCTGTGCTTAAAGTTAAGCATGTGCTTTAGTGCTTTGCCAAATCAGGGTCAAAGTAGCTACACTTACAAGCGTTAACTCTTATCAGTCCTGACGCTGCTGAGAAGATTATAGCAGCTATTAAAGCATCTGCACCCAGTGGCACCTGCAGCCATACACCTGTTAAGCATGGTGCGTAACCTTGGCAGCAGCAAGGACCCAGCCTGATAGCAGCGGTGAGGAGAAGCAGCACTGGGTGTTCCACTGTCCTCTGTTATGATGGGATGGCAGGGCCAAAATTGAATGACTGGTGTTGCAACCTGGTGCATGTGGGTCACAGGGCCACTCAGGCTTGGCCCTGCCGGCTGTCCATCATGGTGGAGTGGGTGTCCAAAGCTGAGTGAATGGCATTGTGAGCTAGTGCACAGGGGTCACAACGCTGCACAGGGTTGCTTTGGCATCATGACGGGAACCACAGGGCCCAACTAGAGTGGCGCTGTGACCCACATGTGCCAGGTTGCAATGCCACTCACTCAGTTTTGGCCCTACCATCCCCCATCATGTTAGTGCTGCTTCTCCTGACCACTGCTGGGGGCTGGCTCCTGCACCAGGGCTCACCTAGGGACCTGCTCAGCCTAGCTCCTTTCCAGCAGCTCATGTCCCCTCTCAGGGCTGGGGAGTGATGCTGCTCCTATGTAGACTGGATTGGAAGGCATAGGCTGAGCCTAGCATGGACTCGGCAAGGGAAATGCTGGAGCCAGCAGCTGCAGTGGGTATGGCTCCACAGGGATAGATGGTGCGTACTATGGAAAAACTTCTGGAGGTGCACCTGTTTGCTCCCCCATCTGAGTCTCCTGTGTTGTGGCCCCAAGCAGTGCACAACTTAACTTATGCTAATATACATTAATATATGCTAATTGCTTCTATGAGCTCAACTCTGCTAATTATGAAATATACCTGGCAAAAGCTATGTGGATGTAGCTGCCTGGATAACTCTAGTAGTGTCTCAAAGGTCGGTCCTCCCACTTTTATTGCCTCTCCTCAGAGCCAACATGTCTGTTCACTGGTAACTACGCTCCAGGTGTCTGTTTGCTCTCCCTTCCCTTGTCTTCCCCATCCCTCTTTCCTCACACCCTTTCGACAAAGCCACCTGGCACCTTCTCCCACATGCTCCTTGCTCCAGCCACAGCTGCTTCCTCTTTAGAGCCATAGTGCCCAAACCTGCCTGCATCAGGTTAAGAGCAACCTAGGCAGTTCCAAGCTAGGCAGTGTCCACCTATCCACTGGGGCACATGCCCTGCCTTTCTCACTTCTGTCCACCCATCCTCTAGCATGCACACACTCTGAAACATGCTCTGTCATCCCTTTTAAAAATGTTACATATATGTACCTCCTTCTTGCACCCAAGAGTGATTTGCTAGGTCTGGTTGAAGATTTTTCTGTCAAATCTGTTTTTGATGCAAATCTGAGTTTTCAAATGTTTTGGAAAAAAGTTTGTTTCCTGCAGAAAATTCTTGACACTCTTCTCTCTTCTTCCCCCCCCCCCCCAAAAAAAACACTCCTAACTAAAATATTTTGATTTGGAGATGCTTTCATAGTGTGTCATAGAAGTGGTAACTTGGGAGCCTTGTGCCCTAATTCTCTTCTATGGGTCCTGCTCCCTGGTGAGACTAGATCTCTCATGATTCATAATGGCAAGGGTCTCCAATGATGCGCAGCATCCTCTCTCCAAGAGGAAAGGCCATAGGGTATTGAGAGCCTACCCTACAGAAAAGAATGGGAGCATGAGGCATCTGAAGCACAGCTCTCATGAGCCACTGTGGTAGGATTTCCACACTGAAGTATTTTAGGGTTTTTTACTTCCCCCCCCTCCAATGGAGGGGGACTCAGAGGGGGGAAAGTGGGAAAGAACCCTATTTTTGGGCCAGCTCGAGTGACTGCACACATCAGGTCTTGTCCCCCATGCAAGCTTTAGAAAACTTGTCCCTAAGATTTTCACCTAAAAAGGATGATTCCATTCCTTAACCTACTAAAATCATTGGTGGTTGGCTAAAACTAAAATGCCTTTTTTCTTCTCTTGTGTTAAAATAAGTTAGAATTGTAAAACCTTCACCTTTTTCACTGGGATATCCTGTTTCATTGTCAGCTCTGTGGGGAACATCGCCTCCTTCAGCCTGAAAAAGCTACAGTGCCTAGCTGCTATCATTACTCTAAGTCTTCCTAATTATGGTTGGGGAGTTTAAATTTAGTCATCACTCTAAAATGAGAATGAAATTGCAATATTATCAAGCAAAGGCACTGCAGGTGAAAAATACATCTTTTGTTCCACAGCCGAAATAAGTCCCAGTACAGCTGCCTGCTGGCATTCAGAATGGCACCGGCTCCATGCTCAGAGAGTCATGTGTGCCAAGAAAGGCAATTTCACACAGAGCTGGCCTTTTTGTGCACACACCTTGGATGGCTTTTTCTAAGTCTAATCTTTTAATTAAGCTCTGCATGACAATGAGGTAACTATTTGCTAGGCTGCAATGCCGGTGCTGTTTGATGTTGTCTCTGATACAAGCTTGCCTTGAAATCTCAACGGTCAGAGTCACTTGCAGTCTTCTCTGGCAAAATAAATAAATAAATAAAAAAAGGGGGGGGCACTGTTAAAATGCACTATTCTTGAAGGGGGATGGGGGTTAAAAAGGTTATTTATGTTTCTGTTATGCTTGTCCCTCTTATTCTGAGACAACATCTCTGAAATACCAGAAATAACTAGACTTACATTATGCTGGCAATTTTATTCACCCATCAGAAGCATACATTCAGCCAGCTTTTCTTATGCATTTTTTTTAACTCCGTCAACCTCAGCCCATATAAATACCTTTAATTTTTAACAAATCAAGTCTGGAATCTGTACCTGATTCACTGAAAAATGCACCATTTTCCCTCCGCCAACTGTACATATTCTATGATTGCTACTTACTCTGGTGATGGGCACTCTAGAATCAGATAAGTAGATTTATTAAAATTAGATTGTATAGCCCCTCCTACCTCTTATCCACATTCTTGTTTAGAGTGAGAAACTAGAATTTACATTGGGTCCACAAGGCATCTAAACACCACCCTGATTGGAACTTTCAGATTCTTACTTCCAAAAAAGGCACCTTCCAAGTGGTCATGTCAATTCTAGGAAGACCAGGAATTGAGGGCCTGTTAGTGGAGTAAGCAGCGGGAACTGGCATGTCTGAGTTTGCATACAAATGTGTTAATCAGAAAGCATAGCCTCAGCTTTTTGAAAGCAGATAGGATGGTGTTTCTTTTGCTGTTTCTATGCTCAGTGCCTCTAAATGCCATTAGAGATAATCATACCCTTTTATATGTTTTATTCTTTGAGAGACAGACTTGTGTTTCCAGTAAGGAAATGTAGGTGACAGAATAGGACAGGTAGATGGGAAAGCATGGGGGGAAAATACTGTTCAGCCAGAAAGAATTGTAGATAGATTTATATTCCCATCAGCATGGTCTTGCCCAACGCAGTCTCACCTGCCCTGCATGGATATCCTGTCTGTCAGAGTATTCTCTGAAAAATGAGTTTGTGTAAGAAGATCCTTTCTGCAGGACAGCTGAAGTTTTACAGCTCCTGGATGCTGTTTCAATGAACTTGAAAATATATACCTGATGATTTATTGGATTGCAAGCTGTTTGGGACGTGGACTCTTTCACTATGTATTTGAGGCACGGACTATCATTCACTATGTGCCTTGACAAGATTGTGACACCATTGTGCTGACAGCTCCAGGCACTACTGTACTACAAAAAATAGAGGCAATCCCTGCCCTGTGGAGCTTGCAGCCTAAAGAGAGACTGATAAAGGTGGCAGTATTGTCCCCATTTTATAGATGGAGAACTGAGGCACAGGGAGAGGGAAGTCACTATCCAAGGTCACACAGGGAGCTGATGGTGGCGCACGGAATTGAACCCGGAACACCTGTGTCCCACTCCAATACTGCAATCCGTTTCCTTCAACCATCCTTTCTCTCTGCCTGTTTGAGCAATTTAAGCCATACATTTTGACATTCACCCCATGGGAACAAAGTTAAATGGTGCTAGTCATTTGTACCATATTTAAAGTTTTTTACACTTGAGGTTACTCCATTTAACAATTATGTATTTGTGAAAGTTCTATTCTGTTTCAGAATAATCAGCTGAAATGAACAGCATTAATTTCCAAGACTTGAGTAATTACAAGCAGCTAATGAATGGTTTATTAATGGGTGAATCATACCTGTTGTGTTAATGCCCTAACAAACTGCTCATTTGCTGCGGTAATTATGTTCTTGCTCATTAACTTCTAGATTATGGTGGTTACAAACAACCATTTATTTACTAATATGCATACATTTTGAAAAGGTGAGTTTCTTTTATTTGGTTGACATTGTGAGATGCAAATTGCTGAGGATCACACAACAAGGTTTCAGCTACAATAAATTCTCAAGTAAGTTAACATTTAATATTTTTTTCCTAACTGAAAATGGCCTCTACATACATTGCCTTTTGACAAGCTAAAGAATAGCAATATTCCCTTCTCTAACCCCTGACCAATTTCCTTTGCCAAAATCCTGAAAGCCTAAAGAATACAATAGAAAATTATATTCCTGATGAAGAATTCCAGATGTTGGCTTGAAAATTCAGTAAAAGGTTATCTTTATTAAATTCTGTGCACTAGATTGTGACCCCTGTGCACATGGGAATAACTATTCCCCAAATGAGTAGTTTTATTGGAGTCAATGGGAAAGTAACTGTTCACTAGAACCTGTAACCTTTTCCCTGTAAAGACCATGAAAACAAATCTTTCGAAGGGTTCTAAGAGACTTTTAACTGTTGATCTGCTCTGATACTCTAGATCCTCTGCTAAAGCTTTCTGACACAATGGGAGGAATTGGCAATGTTCTGGAAATCAGGCCACTGACTAGATCCAAGTCTGAGTGTACAACAAATACTCAGTGTAGACATCCAACTACATGCACAAAAGAGGATGCCTCTTTTTTCACTCAGATCTCAGGCATCTTTCAGAAAAGTGACCCTCCCCCCCAATATAAGCAACCACTTGTAGGCTACAGAGTGGTATGAATTCTCTATCTAAACCTGATGTTTCCCAGTAGTACCCTGTAATCCTTTGGGTATTCAGAAATGCGTGTCCAAGGCAGGATGGGGGATTAGTATGAATCTACTGAGGGCATTCTCTTCAATCAGCGACTGGACTTGGACTCTCCATCAAGTGATTTACTTTGCAGTCACACAACACAATACCAAAAATAAACTTCTCTCCTATCCTGTGGTACTGTTACCCACTTGATCTCTTGTTCATCACTGTTTTTAGCAATATTTCCATTATAAACATAGCCAAATATGAATCCCAAATAGTTCCTGAATAGTAGGATCTCTGAAATGATACATAAACTGAAACTAAACAGTGGGGTAGTCAACCATCTGTATCCTCACATGTAAGTGTACCGTACTACTCAATGCTGGCGTTCTAGTCAACAGCAGCAAGTGTGTAATTTCTCCAGTCATAAGCCGAAATCATGAATACTCTCTACACTTGAGTAATACCAGCTCAGAATATTTAAATGTCATGTGACTGGCTTGGGATGAAAAAGGGACTACGCATTTTTGATTTTTTCCCCCCCCTAAACCATATTTTCAAAAGTGACTTAGGGACAGATTTACAAAGGCATTTAGTTACCTTGTGGGACTTATATAAATGCCTCAGCAGGTTAGGGATCTAACATCTCTGACTTGTGATCGGATTTTAGGCCCATAACTGCTCAGGCTCTTCTGTAAATCCCAATAGCCACCTAAATACCTTTATAAATCTATTCATAGGCACTGAGGAGCCTAAGGGCAAGCCTACACTAGAAATATTTCTGGCATAGCTATGTCAGTTGCGGAGTGGTTTTGTTTTTTTTGTTTCCACCATAGATATGCCAGTAAAACCGCAAGTTTTGAAGCATTTATACTAATATAGCGTATGTCAGTTGGAGGAACCTGCATAAGCTAGATCACTATTAAAATATTTATACTGGTATAACTGCATCTACACTTCAAAGGTTTTGCCAGTTTGACCATATTCTGTCCACAAAGACCCAGTCTATACTAGGAGGTTTAAATCCCCTTGAAAGTCATTGAGACTTAGCTTAGTAAGTGCCTACTTTGAAACCTGGGTCTTAAGTTCCTAAGTTAGTTAGGCACATCTACAAATTGTACCCCTAATGTGGAATTAAAAATGTTTCTATGGAAATATTAGATCAGGCAAGAATAATTTAGCATGTCATGCTCAGCAGTGTAGGGGTATGAGAGAAATTCGCTGAACCCAGGTAATGGGACTGAACTTATCACCCACTCCTCTGTTAATAAGGAAAGGACTGATCATTCGTCCTGGAAATCAGGATAAGGGGAGACTTCTTGCAACAGAGTGAGTTCCCAACACTGTTGTAAATGCTCAACACGGGAGAAGTGTTGCACCCCACACTAAGGCACCTAAAGATTGGTAAGAATTGCTCATTATTTCCTGGATAAACATGTTAGGAAAGGATGAAAGTGTTTACAGATGCTATCAGCATGAAGTTGGATATGTTGACAATAAATCAATGACTCTTTCTGACATGACCTGTAGAGTAGGGAGAGAATGCCTGGAGTAAATCTTTTTTTTTTCCTTGATGGAAGACAGATATGTATGAGCTGACTTTTATTTAAAATCGTCAGTGAGACTGAAATTTGGCATAGAAAGATTATCTGCACAGTAGCGAAGGACAGACTGGAGTGGTTGGGTGTGTTCTGGCCACCTCCCAGTGAAATGAAGAGGGGAAAAATAGTTACACATATTATATCCACCACACTGGCTCATACCCATGATTAAAATATTGGGAGTGATTCTGATCTACATCTGTTTAGTTCCATTGGTAGGACAATGACGAGGTCCGGGCTGAGGACGTCCCAGAATGTGTGGTAGAACTCCATGGTCAGCCCATTGATGCCCAGAGGGTTGTTGGTGGGCATCAGTCGCAGGGTTTCTGAGAACTCTGCCACAGTGAGAGGCAGCTCCAGCCGCCGGCACTGACCATCGGGACCCTGGCCCACAGTATTCAGTGGGAATCAACATCAGTCAGATCTGGGGAGAAGAGGCAGCCGTAGAAGGGCCTGGCCCTCCCCCACATCTCCATTAGATCTGTGAGGGTGGTGCCGTCCCTTGTCAGGAGGCAGGTGCTGTGCTTCTTGCCCCCGCCCCTCTGTTTCTCCAGGGCATAGAAGAAGCAGGAGTCACGATCCATCTCCCAAAGGAGACGAATATGGGATCAAACAAAGGTGCCCGAGCTCATTGGTCGTCAAGGGCCCGGAACTCCTCCCACTTCCCGTGGCATGCTCCGCAGAGGGATGGATCCCCAGGGCTGGTGGCCAGATGCTTCTCCGGTTCCAAGACCTCCTGCTCCAGCTGCTCTATTGCCACATCCCTCTGCTGGCTTCACCCTCCCCCAGGCATGGTCACAGCAGCAGAGCCTTGCATGGCACTTCCCCACATCGCACCACCACTGCACTAATGGAAAAGCATGTCTCTGTCCACACCAGGCTAGTCAGAACTCCCAGAGGGATGCCATGAAGCCCACATCATCCAGCAAGCTGTTATTGAAATGCCAATAGACCGACCCCGGCTACTCTGAGGTGAGAGAGGCAGTCACGGCCACCAAATGATGGTCAGAGAATGGGGCTGGCTGGATGTCAGAAGTGGTCACCCAAGAGGTGGAACCGAGACAGAGTTGCAGTCTAACAGGGAATGGCGCGACTGAGCCAATGGGTGAAGGTGGAATTGTCGTGCCAGATGTCCCCCAGGAAGTGATGGTCTGTGATCTCCCTGAGGATATCCATAGCAGCTTATCCACTTAGGGTCCCATGCATCTAGGGTATTGTTAAAATCCCTTCCCAAGACGAGGCACTCACAAGGATCCAAGGAGGACGGCTGATGCCTGCTGAAAGAAGCACATCCGCTCCACGGAAGGCCCAGGTGTAGCTGCATATTAACACTTACAGCAAGTGGAGTTTTAAAAAGCAGAATCTCTTTTCTTTTATTTTGATCCTGTAGCTTTTAGTTTTGACTCCTTAAAGCAGGAGGAGGCTGTCACTGTACCATCCAGAATCAACCGTTTTAACAGAAAGGGTTAAAAGCAGCAGGTGTGGATTAGCACTAGGGTAAAGCTGTTCCTAGCTGTCTTATTTTGTTTAACCGATCAGATGGCACTGCCAAAGTTATGAAACATTACATGCCTCCCCTCCGCACGTCAATATTTAAGTGGACATATTTTTTTCTTCAGATAGGAATAAATTTAAAGGTGATAAAGGCTTTAGGATCTCGGCATCTCCTCTATATTAATGGAATCTCTAAAATGTATTTAACGGGATGATTAGTGGCTTACTCGAGGACAGTGTAGGGGACAGAGATCTATATATCTTAGGTATGTTTATGGCCCCATTATCATAGTATGTGAGCTCATCAAATCATTAACACATTTGTCCTCACACTGTCCTGTGGGGTATAGAAGGACTCATTATACCCCTGGGGAGCTGAGGCACAGAGGCTAAATGACATGCCCAAGGTCAAACAGGATGTCTGTGATGAGCAGGGACTTGAACCTCAGTCTCCAGCTAGTGCTCTAACCACTGGACAATCCTACTTCTACAGATATGTCGGGTCTGATTTCTTCTTTGACTTGTGTTTGGTGCAGATCGGGCTGGGGTATCTGCACTGAAGCTAATGGAGTTTAATACTGTTGTAAAAGTGATTTAAATAAAAAGAGAATCCAACTTGTAACGCAGAGGGCCACAGCACTGCTTCACTCTTCATGTGTCTTAACAGTCTGAAATCTCATTCGCACCTTAACACCACTGTATAACTGCCCCTGGAAGGGCAGTACAGTTTCCTATTGGTCATCCTGTCTGGGAGAGGCAGATCTCAGACTTTTGACTGGAAATACCTGCCGGAATGTTCCCTGGAAATATGTGCCAATTACTTATGATAAATAATCTGTCCCACCTTGTATTTAGCTGTGACACTGAGTAACTTTCCCAGACCTGAAGAAGAGCGCAGTGTGGGCTTAAACTTCTGTCTCTCTCTCAAACAGAAGTTGGTCCAATAAAAGATATTTCCTAACCCAACTTCTCTCTCTTATATCCTGGGACTGACATGGCTACAACAACACTGCATGCAGGAAACTCAGCATACAAGTGTCACAGTAACTTCTGCTCCCATATTTTGTTTAGAGTTAGTGAATGGACACCATCTCTGGGCTGTTCGGTGTGTAAGAGAGCATTAGAATTCATAGGTGCTGTACACACCTGTCGGGTTTTTTCCCCTTAAGTTTTGACTGATATGAATGTGATATCGGCACAGAGATGTGCGGATGAATGTCAGTTCTGATGACCTTTTATGGTGTTGCTTGCATGCCCTTTACTTCATAAACTAATTGGTCTTGTCTTTGATTTTTATTTGGTAAAGAATAATTGTCTGCTTCAGTGTTGTAACAGTTCTCACGCTTGCAGAGTTGTTATAGTATTATAAATAAAGCTGCCTAGTGGATCCTTTGTCTCTGCTTCTTGTTAATTCTACATTTAAAAGCAAGAAGTAAAAGTTAGGAAAGGTATACATAAGGCTTACAGGTTGGGGACATTAACTTTTGCATAGCTGATTCAGGACGTGACATGATATTCATAAAAAACGTAAAGGTCAGATGTTCAGATTCAAGTGCTCAGCTTTACTCAAAAATTTTTTGCACTTAGCCATTGTGTGCACAGCTTGTTTTTGCTCATTCTACTCAGCTACTTAAATTGCACAACTAAGTGTCTGCATGCACATTTACTTTGTGAGCATAAATGCAAAAGTATGCAGTGGGTACATAAGCAAATGTTATAGCTGCATCCTGTACTTTTGCTAAAAAAAGGTTTTGTGCAAAACTGTACTGTGTACAAGTTTCCATGGGCAGTGGTAAATCATAGCACATATAGGAAGACCGAAAGATAGCAACTATCTAAAGAAAAAGCTTAAAAAATAAGAGTTTTGTCCACTGCTCCCCTTCTTCTCTACATTAAAAAGTACATATTAACAGAAGAATCCCACAGCTAAATTTGTGGGCAATTTTTGTTATTGTTTGGGTTTTAATTATATGTAGTCTTTCTTGTCACACCTGTAGGGTTTCTTTTTCTTTGTGAATTTGCATTTAGAATGCTTGTTGCAAAACTACAGCGAGAAACTCAGGTTTTGCAAGAACAATTAAATTTTGCAGTGGGCTGCAAGAATACAAGCCTATAGGGAATGGGCAGAAGTTTTTCCTAATTGAACTGGAAATTATATTCTATTGTAGAAGAGGTTTTTGTTTTGTTTTTTGTTCAGGAAACGAAAATCCCCTCCAATTTTTGAATTTTTTTTTTTTTTTTTTATAAAAGCATTTCCATGACCATAAAGCTCAGATGGAGTTACCTGTGAACTAGGAAGACTGTCAGCCACATGAAATAGTGATTTTGCTCTTGTTGAAGAGCTAGAAGCAGCAATGGCTAGATGAAATCACTTTACACCAGCTCCGTTCACTGTTCTTTTAATACAACAGAATTGGGGTGAGGTTACATTAGTGAGAGAGAGACATCAGTTCAGGTGTAATACAACCACAGTTGAGAGATTTGATCATGGAAGTATTCTATATCTAAAATGTAGTTATGATGCAGAAGGCTCTATGAACTTGGGGGGAGGGATAGCTCAGTGGTTTGAGCACTGGCCTGCTAAATCCAGGGTTGTGAGTTCAATCCTTGAAGGGGCCATTTAGGGATCTGAGGCAAAAATCAGTAGTTGGTCCTGCTAGTGAAGGCAGGGGACTGGACTTGATGATCTTTCAGGGTCCCTTCCAGTTCTATGAGATAGGTATATCTCCATATATATTATATTAACTTTGGCCAAGGCAGCCACATATCAAATGTTCTAATTAGATTCCCTCAATGTTAGGGGCAAGTAGCAATGGCCTCATTTTAAGAAATGAAAAAAAAATTAAAAATCACTTGATCCATGATCCAAATGCCAATGTCAAACTATAATAGGCATTTGAGTTTTATCTCTCCAGGTGCTTATACCACTCATTAACATGATACTTGAGTGCACATACTAACATGGGGGGGAGTTAGGATACATGCCTAGAAATGGTTATTAAAAGGATTGCATTGCCCAGCCAATTCAGGGAAGCTATACCATTAGGTTGGACAAATAGAGAAATTGGCTCACGTTCACATAAGTAGTCGAACAATGAATCAAACGCAGGAAAAAACGTTTGTAATAACTGTTATAGTGACCCCAGTAAAAGCATTTTTCCATGAGCTAGTTTCTGGTCCCTACTAACTTTCCATTAGGCAGGTTTGCCCTCTTCTGAGAATTTCCCCCCAGAATCCTTTTTTAGGGCTGGCCTTTTAAATTTGATAGAGCTGCACACCTAAAGTGACCATTTTACAAATAGTAGCTGCTTGCTGCATTTTTTCTGACTTCTCTCTGGTAAGAACTCCGAGCTCCTGTCACGGCTTCCCTTCCTTATTCCAGAAAAGATGGTATATTCCAACAATTCCTAAAAATGATACTAACAGTTAAATATTTAAGGTAACTAATGATTTGAATCTATCCCCTTTGGATTACAGTAGAAAATCTTTGGCTAACTCACGCTTTCTCCCCCCCCCCCCCCCAATCATCCCCACAACATGGCTGCCTTTTCCTTTTCTCTTAGCAAAGAGAAGTAGAAGAGTGCAGTAGGGAGCTTCCACAAGAGACGAAGAAGCATACTGAAGTTATTTGACCATATGCTGTTAAATTATTATCCTATATGATTAAAACTCAACTGCTATTATCAAAATGAACAAACTGCATCTTCTGGTGCATAGTCCTTGCTTTTGGATGTTTGTTCACTTGCCCATTCACAATAATCAATAGCTGACAACAGATCTGTAACTAGTGAAATTCTGCTATGCTTTTAATTAATCTCTCTCTTTATAATATGAGAGAGAGTACTTACATGGCTCCATTACTCTAATATGAGTGGCTGACAACCTAGGATTTATTTATCCTCACAACACCTTTGTGAGGCAGGGCAGTGCTATTATCCCATTTTACAGATGGAGAGCTGAGGCACAGAGAGCCTTCTTAAATACTGGCACAACATTAGCTTTCTTCTGCAACATGCTCAGTATTCCAATACTTACTGAAAATCAACAATTTTGGATGCAAGTCATCTGGACTTGCTGATTTTAAAAATATTTAACTTTACTAGCTGCTTTTTAACATTAGTGAAATGGAAAGAGTGGTGTCGTCATCATCATTGGATGAGACTACATCCTTTGTTTTTACCAAATACAGTACAGAACTATTAATTGAACATTTCCGCCTTCTCTACATTATTGATAATTCTACCCTTTCCAGCTAGTAATGGACCAATAGCATATTAGGATTCTTTTTGTTCCTATATACTTCAAAAACACTTTCTTATTGTCCTTAATTCTGATGGCCATAGATGTCTCCTTGTGTCCCTCTGCTTCCCTTACCAATTTTCTACAATTCCTAATTTACTTCCCCTTTGCTATGTTTTTTAAAATATTTTTTTAATGCTGTCTTCATTATCCTTCTAAACCAGGTTGGGTTTTTTTAATCAATACAGCTTTCTTCCTCAATTGTGGCTTTTGGGGTTTTTTAGTGAAGTGTTATTAAAAAATTCCCTCTTACAATTCAGATTTTCCTGATTAAGCTCTTCCCTCCAAGCTGATTTGGCTCATAATTGTTTTCAGTTTTGTGAAACTGGCCATTTTTAAAGCACCAAGTGCATATATTGATGGTCTGGAATTTATTCTGTTAGCACATTATAAATGTGATCAAGTCATGGTCACTTGTATCTAAGCTACTATTTAATTTTTAGTTCCATGATCAGTTCTTCTTTATCTTTCAGGTTGAGGGCTACTATATAATTCCCCTGTGTTGACTGACTGCAACACTTTTTGAGTTAGGAAATTGTCTTCTATAATAATTGGAAATCCCAATGATGTTTTAGCACTGGCAGTGTTAGATCTCCAGTATATGTCACTCACTCTGAAATCTCCCATGAGCACCTGGCTTTCCCCCCCCTATACATTATAGATAAATGCATAAGGAGCTGACCATCCTGTTCCCTAGTGTGATTTGGTGGTCTGTAGCAGCCAACAACTGATAGCCCATTTTATGCTTTATCAGTTAGGAAATTGACCCATAAACATTCAGGACCCTTTCCTTCTGAGCAGGAAACCTTCCTCATCAGAACGGGAGGAGGAAGAGAGCTGGAAGCTTGCAGCATAATAAGCATAGTACTTCTATGCATAAGGTTAACTGTGGGCATGGACACCAAGAAACATCATTTCAATTTTAGAATTATGTCCCTGTCCTGTTCCCTTTACATTCTGCTTATTGTGAAGTCTAAAAGACTGTGTATAGATGTCAGTTTTAATAACCTTTTATTATACTGCAGTACTAATACACCCTTTTCTTTGTAAATGAATTGGTCTTGTTCTCTTTGATATGTATATATTTTAAAAGAATAATTACCTGCAATTGTATTGTAGCAGTTCTTTCCACTGCTGGGCCATTATTGGTGTACTAATTTAAATGAAACTGCCTGGCTGAGCCTTTGTTCATACCCACGTTTCTTTTTAAAATTTAATGTGAGCCTTCAGAAGAAAAATAGGAGGTCTAGTATTTATATAAAAAAAGATCAAGGAAAGTTTCTCATGTTGGACATAAAGTGCAAGAATTCAGCAGTTTGAAAAGTGAACCCTTTTTTTAGTAGGCACCAAATTAATGACCAGTAGAGAAGGAAAATGTATTGATTAGTTCATAGAATGGGTTTTCTAATTATTTTTGAAGAGCAAAGGAATTATTATTAGTACATAAGGAATTTTTAATCTATGAAAAACTTATATCACGTGAATCTCTTGTGGCCAGGTATGAGTTGTAACTATTGTTCATTTGCTTCTTTCATCAATGTAACAGAAATAATATGGTGAGTACTTGAAGTGAGCTGAAGAGGAGGGGGGTGGAAGAATTTTTTTAAGGTCAGGATTCTTCTCAAGAAAGAAGTGCAAAGTTTTTGCACAAGGAGGTCTCCCTGACACAACACAAACAAAACCCCATACACACAACCTATGTCGTGAGTTTTTTTTTTTAAAGCACAAGATGTAGCGTAATGTTAGATTTTGGGGCAGAGAGAAATATTGGGAGTCAGGTAATATGTTTATGTTGGCCAAGCAGTGTCTCATACAAACACTGAGAAGACTGCCTGTGTTTAAAATTTTTAATGGCAGTTAACTGAATTTTGAACATGGTGTTTTCTAAAAAGGGATAGGAGAATGGGGCCTGAGAGTGGAGAGATGAACTTTCCCTGGTTCTAGAACCAATCTCAAATTGAACATTTTAAATTTTTGAAATGTCTGAGTAAGATTCCCCCCCCCCCCCACCCCCCTGATTCCAGGCTCCATCTGCAGTTGGAGATGGAAATGTGGTTTCCACAAGACTTCTCACTCAGTTCTACACATAGAAAATACTAGGCTATGGTTCTCAGACTGTGGCCCATGGATTATTGATGATCTGGGGAGCATTTGCTGGGAAGTCATATAATGTTGGCTCAGTTGCCTTGCTTCCAGCTCTTCTGCAGGCATCCAGATGCTCTTCATTGCAAGGAAGAGGACTAATGTCTGTACAAGCAGCTGGAAAAGGAGTAGTAAGCCTAGCTGCCACTGCTGAAGGTCATGACTATGTTGCAAAACAAAGAATGGTAATAGATGGTGGTCTCAGTGTAACAGTTCATTACAAAATAGTTTTCTAAGATTATGTTCCCATGTAGATAATGGCTGTAGTGTCACAGAGATCCTTGACAAAGCAGTGGATGTTGCACAAGACCCTATTAAGATATTGCTCAAATTGTGAAAACAAACCCCTTGGTTAGGTTAAGCATCTGAATAGAACCTGAACTCTGAACCTTTTGGAAGTTTGCCCATTGCTCTTTATGATATGCATGAATGAGGGCTCCACTGCCTCTGCAGGCATATCCGATTGCATTTATGCATAGATTTGTAAGGCGCCTTGCATGGCAGGATCTTGTTTCTGATTGAGTCCTCTGGATGCTAGTGTCTCATAAGCATTAATACTGTGGTGCACATTGCGTTTTTCTTGTGACTTTTTCCAAGATTGTTCTCAGTTTTCATAACTGACTCTCTTATTGTATGTGGTGGTGTTGTAGCTGTGTCAGCGCCAGGATATTAGGGAGAAGGTGGGCTAGGTAATATCTTTTTATGGGACTGTGATACAGCAGGGATAGAGGGCAGCAGGAGAGTGATAGATGGGAGGTATATAAACCCCATGATGATGAGGGCCTTCTTCCCTGTGGACTGAGGAAAGGTTGCTACAGGTTAATTAGAGCACCTGAAGCCAATTAAGGCCCTGCGGGAGACCTAATAAAAAACTCTGCATCAGTCAGAGAGGAGGAGGGAAGGAAAGCTGACTGTAGTTTGGAGGAGTACTGTTATTGACCAGAGGATCAGAGTACTAGAGGAAGGGAAATCCTGCCTAGGCAGAGTCGAGGGACTCCCCCAGCACAGAGGACAGAGAAACCCTGCCCAAGGGGAAAGAGGGTAAGAAGACTGTGAAATTGAAGGGGCTGGGATCCGGAGTAGAGGGCGGACCCAGATCCCTTCCCTGCTCACCTTCTCTCCCCCTACCAGGGCACTAGTGGAGCCATCGACTCCCAGAAATAAGGGCTGGCGGCACCCTGACCCAACACACCAAGGGAAAGTGTGGAACCCACCAAAATAGCATTGGCCATTTGCCACACGTGATGTCAGGAGTGGGATTCCGGGTGGTGGACTTAATCCAGGGTGAGCCAACACCTCCCCCATCCCCAGGATGGATGATGTGGTCAAGGCCCTAGTGCAAGCCAAAGGAGGCTACCCAGGTCCAGGCAGCCACCCAACAGGAGGTGGTAGGGCTGCAGTCGGAGACCAATCACCTGCTGATGAACCAGCCTGCTCAGGACCACACTGTGCTGCAGGAAGCAGTGAACCAGGCGAAGGCCCTTATGGAGCTGGCAACTGCCTGCAGAAAGTGACATGGGAGGATGATGTGGAAGCGTACCTCCTGGCCTTCAGGAAGACAGCCCTGTGGGAGGCCTGGGCTCGAGATCAGTGGTCTGTCATCCTCGCCCTGATCCTGTGTGGGGAGGCCCAGAAGGCCTACTACTATTTGGCCACAGAGGCTGCGGCATACTACCCTCAGCTGAAAGCAGAGATCCTTGCCAGATCCAGGGTAAGGATGGTGTTGTGAGTCCAGAGGTACTATGAGTGGTGGTATAGTGAGGATAAGGCACCATGGTTGCAACTGTTTGACCTAATTCACCTGACCCGGAAGTGACTACGCCCCAAGGCCCTCAGCTCTGAGAAAATGATGGAGCTCCTGGTGTTGGACCAGTTTACGAGGGGGCTACCCTTAGGCCTCCGAGCCTGAGTTGGCCAGAGTGACCCTTCCACCTATGACGAGTTGGTCGCCCTCATAGAGAGACAGCTGGCAGCCCGTGAACTGTTCCAGATCCCAGGAGATGAAACATGGCAGACCTGGAAGCCAGTCCTGACCCTGAGGCCCCAGATTGTCAAGAACTCCAGGCGAGCCATAACTGGAAGAAAGGGTACTGAGGAATGGCCTAAAGCTCTGACGGGATCTTGGGACTTGGGAGGAGAGGGCTGGGGGAGCAGGCCGAATAGCCCAAGACGGGGGCGACAACGGGTATAAGGTATTGGTGTGACGAATGTGGGGAATTGGGGCACATAGCAGTCCAGTGCCCCAACAAGGAGGAGTCCATGCAATGCAATTTGGGGTATCCTGGGGAGCAATGTAGCCTAATCGGCCTACTGCGGGGGTTGCAACGACCCCACATGGGTACACTAGATGGGTAAAAATGAATTGCATTGAGACCATAGCTTTGGTGGATTCTGGGAATGCTGTCACGCTGGTCTTGGGGAAGATAGTGGAGCAAGACCAACTGACCCAGGCCAAAAATACAGGAGTAACGTGTGTCCATGGCACCATAAATTTTTACCCCACGATCCCAGTGCAGATTGAGATCCAAGGGAATATTACCAAGGTGACCACAGGGGTGGTCCCCAGACTCCCCCACCCGGTCTTAATCGGTAGGGACTTCCCAGGGTTTGAGAATAGAGCTAGGGGAGGGTAGCAACCCTCAGGCTGAGATCAAGGCACCCACGGATAGCCCTGCCCCAATTTTCACCAGACTTCCCCCAGAATTATATTCACCCCCCGGCAAGCCCTGGAAATCTAGGCAGGAAAGGAGGACAGATAAAACGTTAGGAACCATGATTTTGGTGGGAAACCAGAAAGCTGCCCTGGTTGGTAGGCAAACCCGTCCGGGAGGCAAGGAGACAGCTCAGACCGGTGAGAATCATAGAATATCAGGGTTGGAAGGGACCTCAGGAGGTCATCTAGTCCAACCCCCTGCTCAAAGGAGGACCAATCCCCAACTAAATCATCCCAGTCAGGGCTTTGTCAAGCCTGACCTTAAAAACCTCTAAGGATGTAGATTCCACCACCTCCTTAGGTAATCCATTCCAGTGCTTCACCACCCTCCTCGTAAAAAAGTTTTTCCTAATATCCAATCTAAACCTCCCCCACTGCAACTTGAGACCATTACTCCTTGTTCTGTCATCTTGTACCACTGAGAACAGTCTTATCCATCCTCTTTGGGACCCCCTTTCAGGTAGTTGAAAGCAGCTATCAAATCCCCCCTCAGTCTTCTCTTCTGTAGAATAAACAATCCCAGTTCCCTCAGCCTCTCCTCAGAAGTCATGTGCTCCAGCCCCCCAATCATTTTTGTTGCCCTCTGCTGGACTCTTTCCAATTTCTCCACATCCTTCCTGTAGTGTGGGGCCCAAAACTGGACACAGTACTCCAGATGAGGGCCTCACCAATGTTGAATAGAGGGGAATGATCACATCCCTCGATCTGCTGGCAATGCCCCTACTTATACAGCCCAAAATGCCATTAGCCTTCTTGGCAACAAGGGCACACTGTTGACTCATTTCCAGCTTCTCATCCATTGTAACCCCTAGGTCCTTTTCTGCAGAACTGCTGCCTAGCCATTCGGTCCCTAGTCTGTAGCAGTGCATGGGATTCTTCCCTCCTAAGTGCAGGACTCTACATTTGTCCTTGTTGAACCTCGTCAGATTTCTTTTGGCCCAATCCTCTAATTTGTCGAGGTCCCTCTGTATGCTATCTCTACCCTCCAGTGTATCTACCACTCCTCCCAGTTTAGTGTCATCTGCAAACTTGCTGAGGCTGCAATCCACGCCATCTTCCAGATCATTAATGAAGATATTGAACAAAACCGGCCCCAGGAACGACCCCTGGGGCACTCCGCTTGATACCGGCTGCCAACTAGACATGGAGCCATTGATCACTACCCGTTGAGCCCCACGATCTAGCCAGCTTTCTATCCACCTTATATTCCATTCATCCAATCCATACTTCTTTAACTTGCTGGCAGGAATACTGTGGGAGACAGTATCAAAAGCTTTGCGAAAGTCAAGGAATAACATGTCCACTGCTTCCCCCTCATCCACAGAGCCAGTTATCTCATCATAGAAGGCAATTAGGTTAGTCAGGCATGACTTGCCCTTGGTGAATCCATGCTGACTGTTCTTGAACACTTTCCTCTCCTCTAAGTGTTTCAGAATTGATTCCTTGAGGACCTGGTCCATGATTTTTCCAGAGACTGAGGTGAGGCTGACTGGCCTGTAGTTCCCCGGACCCTCCTTCTTCCCCTTTTTAAAGACTAGCACTACATTACCCTTTTTCCAGTCATCCGGGACCTCCCCCCAATCGCCATGAGTTTTCAAAGATAATGGCCAATGGCTCTGCAATCACATCCGCCAACTCCTTTAGCACCCTCGGATGCAGTGCATCCGGCCCCATGGTCTTGTGCTTGTCCAGCTTTTCTAAATAGTCCTGAACCACTTCTTTCTCCACAGAGGGCTGGTCACCTCCTCCCCCTGCTGTGCTGCCCAGTGCAGTAATCTGGGAGCTGACCTTCTTTGTGAAGACAGAGGCAAAAAAAGCATTGAGTACATTAGCTTTTTTCCACATCCTCTGTCACTAGGTTGCCTCCCTCATTCAGTAAGGGGCCCACACTTGCCTTGACTTTCTTCTTGTTGCTAACATACCTGAAGAAACCCTTCTTGTTACTCTAAACATCCCTTGCTAGCTGCAACTCCAAGTGTGATTTGGCCTTCCTGATTTCACTCCTGCATGCCTGAGCAATATTTTTATACTCCTCCCTGGTCATTTGTCCAATCTTCCACTTCTTGTAAGCTTCTTTTTTGTGTTTAAGATCAGCAAGGATTTCACTGTTAAGCCAAGCTGGTTACCTGCCATATTTACTATTCTTTCTACACATCGGGATGGTTTCTTCCTGCAACCTCAATAAGGATTCTTTAAAATACAGCCCGAAGACGGTCCCCAGCACCAGTAGGAGCAACTCAGGGGGCGGAGTTGCAACTGATCCAACAGAATTAGGCCAGATCAGTGCCACATGCATGTACTTCGGGCAGGACCAAGCCTACAATCCGCTATATGCAAATGTGAGGGAGGAGTTAGTGGAGGTAAATGGCATGCCCGTAGAGGGGAAAACCAAAGGCTCAGCACCACACTATGTGGTCAGACACAATCTATTGTACTGAGTAGTGCAAGTATGGGGTGAAGAAGTAAAGTAGCTCTTAGTACAGGGGCGAGCAAACTTTTTGACCTGAAGGCCGCATCAGGTTTAGTAAATTGTATGGAGGGCAGGTTAGGGAAGGATCCCCCACCTCCTATCTGCCCCCCACCGGGACTCTCGCCCCATCCAACCCCCCTGTTCCCTGACTGCCCCTCTGGGACCCCTACCCCATCCACACACCCTGCTCCCTGTCCCCTGACCACCCCCAAACCCCTGCCGCCCCATCCAACCCCTCCTTTCATTTCTGACAGCCCCCCCAGGACCCCTGCCCCCATTCAACCCTCTGTTCCCCCCCGACCACCACGACCCCATCCACACCACCGCCCCCTGACCACCACCCCGAACTCCCCTGCCCTCTATCCAACCCCCCACTGTTCCCTGCCCCCTTACCGCGCTGCCTGGAGCACCGGTGGCTGGCAACGCTGTAGCCGCACTGTCCGGCTGGAGCCGGGACACGCCACCGCTGCCACCATGCAGCACAGATCACCGGGTCAGGCTGCGCTGCCCCAGGAGCTCACAGCCCCACCGCCCAGAGCATTGCGCCCACGGCGCAGGGGAGGGGCTGGGGGGTAGCCTCCCAGGGCAGGAGTTCAGGGTCGGGCAGTACGGTCCCGCGGGCCGGATGTGGCCCACGGGCTGTAGTTTGCCCACCTCTGTCTTAATACCATGGAAGCACACAAGGTCGGTATTAAGGCTAGCTCACAGCCATTTATTTGCGGGACATGTAGGAGTAGATAAGACCCTGGATAGAGTCCTAAGGAGGTTTTACTGGATAGGAGTATGGGTGGAAGTCCAGCGCTACTGCGCCTCCAGCCCAGAATGCCAGTTGCACCACCTCCGACCTCATTTATGGGCCCCGTTGGTGCCCATGCCTGTTATTGAAGTCCCTTTCTAAAGGATAGCCATGGATCTTGTGGGCCCACTAGAAAGATCCGTCAGGGGCTACCGAAGCATACTTATCATTCTTGGCTACGCCTCATGGTACCCGGAAGCCATTCCCCTAAACATCCCCATGTCCAAGGCAATAGCAAAAGAACTGCTCCAGGTTTATGCTAGAGTGGGCATCCCTAAAGAGATCCTGACCGACCAATGAACTACCTTCATGTCGAAATTAATGAGGAACTTCTGTACCCTGCTCCGCATCCAGGTCTGGCGGACCTCAGCCCACCATCCTCAAACAGATGGCCTGGTTGAGCGATTTAATCATACCCTCAAAAGCATGATCCAGAAGGTGGTGGCCTGGGATGGAAAAGACTGGGATACCCTTCTACTGTACCTGATGTTTGCAATACAGGAGGTTCTCCAGGCATCTATGGGATTCTCCCCCTTCGAGCTACTATATGGACACCACTCACATGGCATATTAGATATTGCCAAGGAGGTTTGGGCAGAACAACCCAACCCAGGGAAGAATGTCATTGAGCACATGGCTCAGATGAGAGAGCAAAT
Organism: Emys orbicularis; assembly: GCF_028017835.1. Classification (NCBI taxonomy): domain Eukaryota; kingdom Metazoa; phylum Chordata; order Testudines; family Emydidae; genus Emys; species Emys orbicularis. The sequence continues at coordinate 117,282,204 of NC_088688.1, read as the reverse complement.
AGTCCGAGTGACCCCCATAGTACCAGAGCATTTGGAGAAAGCAGAAGAAGCCCAACAGACCTATTACAACCGCTGGGTGAAGACACAGAGCTTTCAGCCAGGAGAACGTGTGATGGGGCTAGTACCGACAGCAGAAAGCATGCTCCTGGCCAGCTAGCATGGGCTATATGAGATAGTGGAAGTCATTGGGGACGTGGACTACAAGGTAAAGCAACCAGACTGCCAAAGGCCAGAGCAGATCTACCATGTTAACTTACTGAAACCCTGGCACTACCAGGAGACGTGCCTGATCATCTAGGGAGCTCCACCCCAGGCAGATGGCCCACAAGGGCAAGTGAGGATACCCCCTGAATTAACCCAGAGCAATGGTAATGATCAAACCATACTGAATACCAGAAGCCAAAAAAGGATGGAGGTGAGGAGGATGCTGGAATTTAGGATTATTGAAGAATCCCACAGCCAGTGGTCTAGTCCCCAAGCCTGATGGCAACCTGAGGTTTTGTAATTACTTCTGGAGGGTGAATGAAATATCCCAATTCGATGCCTACTGGATACCACGCATTGATGCGCTAGTTGATCAGTTAGGCAAGGCCCGATACTTGACCACTTTGGACTTGACCAAATGCTATTGGCAAATCCCCTTGGCCAAGGACGCCAAGGAGACCGCCTTCTCTACACCCGATAGCCTCTTCCAATACACTGTCCTTCCTTTTGGACTCCATGGGGCCTCTGCAACATTCCAACAACTAATGGACAAATTACTACAACTCCACGCCAAGTATGACGCTGCCTATATAGACAACGTAGTCATCCATAGCCCTGATTGGGATACACACTTAGGAAAAGTAGAAGCACGGCCAAACAGCGACACCCTTAGACAGGCCAGCTTCACCACTAACCCTCCCAAGTGTGCAGTAGGGCTAGCCGAGGCCAGATACCTCAGGTATGTAGTAGGAAGGGATTTGGTGAAACCCCAGTGGAACAAAGTAGAGGCAATAGAGGGTTGACCCCAACTGGTCTGAAAAAAGCAAGTCCGAGTCTTTCTAGGGATAGTGGGATACTATTGCAGATTCATCCCTCGCTTCACCATGAGGACATGGTCATTGATGGACCTGATAAAAGCTCAGGGCCCAGATACAGTAAAGTGGACCGATGCAGTGGAAGGGGCACTTACAGATTTAAGAATGGCCCTTTGCAGTCATCCAGTGCTCATAACCCCAGACTTTGAGAAGGAATTCATCCTACAGACAGATGCCTTGGAGATAGGGCTGGTGGCCATCCTTTCACAAATGGTGTGGGAGGAGGAGCACCCGATCGTGTACTTCAGTCAGAAACTCCTCCCCAGGGAGCAGTGGTAAAGCAATGCCAGGCAGTTAAATGGGCCACAGAGACTCTCCAATACTACCTACTGGGGTGGCAGTTCACCCTCATGACAGACCACGCTCCACTCCAGTGGATGCATTCTTCTCCTTGTTTCTGTGCGAGAGTGACTATATGGTTCCTATCCCTGCAACTCTTCCAATTCCAGGTACAGCATAGGTCCAGAAGACAACATGGCAATGCTGATGGCCTGTTGCGACAGCACTGCCTCTCCTCCCAAGTAGCTCAACCCTGTGGTGTTGAGCAGGGCAGGGGATATGTGATACAGCAGGGCCAGAGGGCAGCAGGAGAGTGATCTATGGGAGCTATATAAGCCCCAGGATGATCAGGGCCTTATTCCCTGTGGACTGAGGAGAGGCTACTACAGGTTAATTAGAGCACCTGAAGCCAATTAAGCCCTGCCAGAGACCTAATAAACCCCCTCTCCCCCCACACACACACCCTGCTTCAGTCAGAGAGGAGGAGGGAAGGAGATCTGACTGTAGTTTGGAGGAGTACTGTTATTGACTGGAGGATCAGAGTAACAGGGGAAGGGAAACCCTGCCCAAGCAGAGCAGAGGGACTTCCCCGGCACAGAAGACTGAGAGAAACCCTGCCCAAGGGGAAAGAGGGTAAGAAGACTGCAAAGTTGAAGGGGCTGGGACCTGGAGTAGGGGGTGGATCCAGATCCCTTCCCCACTCGCCTTCTCTCCCCCAACAGGGCACTAGCGGAGCCGTCGATGCCCAAGAATAGGGGGTGAAGGGGTGCCCTGACCATCACACCAAGGAAAAGCATGGGACCCACCACAATAGCATCGGCCATTTGCCACAGGGACCAACTTCAGTTGTTGAGAGAGAGAGAAGCTTTCAAGTTACGTGGAGTTTATTGGCCATTTTTATCCCAAATGGAAATTGCCAGCACATAAACCCTCCCTTTCATGAGTGTTTTGAGAGACTGCAGTCACTATATAGTTATTCTTCCATATAAACAATCAATGGAGAACGTACAGCAGGAATTTGAGTGTTTGAGATATTGTTACCCCTCTCTTCTTTTTTTGCCTTGTTAGTGTTTATCTCAAATAACCTGGGCTGTTGGAGGTCAGTTTATTTGAGATGCCTGGCGGTTGGATCCCTGCTCACATATCTGAACTATGAAACTTTCAGTCTCAGCTTTTTCATTTGGAATGAATGAAATGAATTTCCTGTGATATCTTGACAAGGTTTGTGATTTTTGGAGGCTGAGTACATGTCTCTGGGCTCAGGCTCTAGAATGGATCTCCTATTATCATGTTATTTAAAATCATGCCTGGCTTACAGCTGTAGCTCAACAGAGAAGGCACACAGTGATTCCTATTAGGATAGGAGCTTTCAGTAAAAGTTATATTTAATAAGACCACTGTTTTAAAAGGTTAAAGATGGTGTAATTCTTGCCATTAAAGGTAGAATGTATGAGTTTGGCTCTTTAAATGATTTTACGGGAATCAAAATGGTCTTTCTCTCATGCCTTTTTCTTGATTTCATTCCTCTGTGATTGCTAGACTGAAATCACTACTAGGGCTAAAAGGGGATTTCTGCAGTATATCTATCTCAATTTGCCCCTGTGGGACACTGCCTTCTGATCCCCCTAAGGGTCCTCCTCCTGAATCAAACCCTTAGCAGCAGCGTGACCGATCATATGAGTCATTAGAAGCATTCCTGCTGTAATTTATGTTCTCCTGTGAGCTTTCTCTAACTGTTCTCAGTCAAGGATTTCACTTGTCTACAACAGTCTGGGGGAATGGAAGCTGCACAGGTTTTCTTCTGTGAAGATTAAATTTTCACAGTAGTGGGGCCTGATTCTGCTCTTGCTTACACCATTGTGAATCAGGAGCTGTTCTAATCAAGCCCGTCTGTGGATTTGCACTGGTTTAATGAAGTTGTAAAGTTTGGAGGGTACATATACGCTACAGTTGGGAATGTACTTCCCAGCTTGGGTAGACAGACATGTACTAGCTCCGCTCAAGTTAGTGCACTAAAAATAGCAGTCTAGCCATCTCAGTATGGGCAGCAGCATGGGCTAACCACCCAAATACAAACCCAAGGGGTAAAGCAGGCTTACACTCAGGTGGTTAGCCTGTGCTGCTGCGTGAGCCACCATCTTCATGGCAGAGTCGACTTATTAGGGTTGGCAATAAGTTAATCTTTTATAAGATTTTATCTGTTTTACATCAAAAGTGCAGTATAATTTAATCTAATTCTTTGCATGGCATCTTGAGTGCCTTATCCCTGTTTCTACACATGCAACATGAGAAGACTACTCAAAAAATAGTAAGTCATAAAACTTTAGTTGCTTCAGTAACACTTGGAAGCTGTTTTAAATTCATTTAATTTCTGCTGTAACATTACAAAACGTATCTCATTTAAGAGACTCTTATCTCTGACAGTTAACAATTGTCCATCAATTGTAACGTAGTCAGATATGCTCTGTTAGGTTTGTAGCATAAATTAGGAATCATTGCCATTAATGCACATTTAATTGCAGTACCTTCTGAAACCAGACACCATATTAAAAATGAATCATGACAAATGTTTTCTATAAGTATTCTTGATCAAGAAAGAGTTGGTTTTTCCACTATTTAAACTTCATTTCATTCCTTGACATGACAAGTAAAGCAGGTCATTTTTTCTGTGCTCCTCTGGTTATGGGAAGAGACAATTGCAGTTTCACAGGAGCGATATAAGCCATCTAAAAATCTTTCCTTTTACCAGCTCCTTCTCAGCAGCGGTCATAGTGTTTCCCATTGCACCAAGGGAAAAAATCAGACCCCTGCCACAAGGAAGTTAAATATTAAAGTTGAAGGTGCTTTAGGAAGGAATTGAATTTCCAAATGTTTCTTTTCAGAGGATTCTAGCCTTAAAATTTCATCTTATATATGTCACTGTTAAAAGGCTCAGTTTCAATGTGTATTCTTTTTTCTTATTGAGGTATTTTGGATTGTCTCTTCTGCACTGTAAATCAGATGAACCATCCCTTCAAGAAGAGAATTTGATTCAGTGGACAGTGCATTGTGGGTCAGGATGGGAGTCAGGGTCAGGAGATCTTTTGGTTCTATGTCTGGCTCTCAGTGATGTGAAGCAACCTGAAGCAAGTCATTTCACATCTCAGTTCCCCAGCTATCAGAAGAGGACAGTGGTGCTCCTTTCTTTCCTCCACCCTTTGTCTTGTCTATAGAACTGGTAAAAATTGCATTGTCAAATCATTTTATTGACCACCCCCCTAGGAAAAAAAAGGTTTTTCAACTAAATTGAAACTTTGTGACAATTTTCTGTTTTTTGGTAGGAACTTTCCAATTTTTTAAATGGGTGGTGGGGGGGGGACCAACGTTCCTCCCTACCCTTTCTCTCCCTTTTCCAGTGGAAAAAGGGGGAAGGGAGAATAAGCAGTGTGTGTGTGTGTGGGGGGGGATAATTATTTTTTTAGCTATGGGTTTTGTTTTATGGTTTTGTTTTTTAAACCTGAAATTCCACAAAATGATGGCCCTCCACTTGTCATGTGACCTCCCTCCGTGGATTGTCAGTAATGGGGATTGGACCCGGGACTTCTGGATCCAGAAGAATGAGCTCTACTGACTGAAATAATTCAGGTGTATTAGCTCAAAACCAGCAGCAGACTCACATCTGTGTGGTCCAGCCACTAGACTGGGACAGAGAGCCACCCTTGTGTAAACATGGGTCACTTTAGAACTAATGTAGCTCCTGAAAAGGAGCCGTTTTGATAAGAGAACTGCTTCTCAACTGGGCAGAGATGGGCAGAAAAAAAATAAACACAAAAAATCCTGTCAATAATGTTTAACTATGCAGAAAAGATTAAAAATAAATGGAAGATTTGGCTCATGCATTTAGGATTTAAGAGCAATTCTGCACTGGAGTCAATGTGAGTTTTGCCACTAACTAAGCAGGAGCAGGCTGTCAACCTGTGAATAGAATGTCAAGAGATGGAAATATGTTACATAATGAGTCACCGCATCCAGAGCTCTGTAGAAAAAGCATACATCATTGGGCAGACCAATAGGGAGGGAAGGCGAATCACTTTTTTCCCTGGGATGGGGAGCACGTATACTGTTCTATCTTGCACAAAAATGTAAAGCGATGCTCATAGATGGCAAACATGGTTTTAACTCAGGAAATGGAAGAGTTTGTTTGAAAAGATGGTAAATCTTAACTCTAACTCGAGGCAAACATGAAGAGTTGTGATTTGAATAGAATTTTAGCCTGCCACCCTGCCCTAGCAGAAATGATGCTGTCCCAGCCATGTGATCCTGTGGAAATTTCAGTCTTAGTGTGTGAAATTGATCCTTTCAAACAACTCTAATGCTGAATTAAGGATGGCATGATAACAACCTTAACTTGGATACCCCTTGCTCTTGAATTATTTAAGCCAGACTCTTCAGGACGCTATTCTCAATGAGCGGAATATCAATACTGTGTCTCTGTACACAAGACGCATTGACAACAAGGGCTCAATCCTGGAGTCCCTCTACTTAGGTTTAATTCCCAGTAAAATCAATAGGAGTTTTGCCTCAGTAAGAAGTGCAGAATTGAGTATTATTGTAATAGTCCCTACTACTGTTTGACTTTTAATCATTATATTATGTCAGATAACAGGCTCAACTGGAATTAATTATGGAAGATTAACACAGCACAAGACAGACAGACAAATGTTATACATACCAAACTAGTCTGAGGAGCAGACAGCAGGATTGGATGGTTCCAACTAGGATTGCATGGTATCTGATTTACATAACTGATGAGCTAAAGACACCTGTTCAGCAATCCATTATTTTATCAATCACAAAAGATATCTTTAACCAAGTCCATTATGACAAAACCATCTGTTAGAGTCGTTCCTGATATGCTAAAAGCCTTTCTTGATAGAGCATTATCTTATTGATCACAGGAAACACCTGTGCCTCATCAGTTATCTGTCTTGCCATTTGGATGCATTTCCTAAGGATTAATGGGTTAGAGTAAGAGGACTCGCAATCCACTGTTAACATGCTAAGGTCCAGCTAAAATTCAGCTTATTGATAACACACTAGGGTCAGGTAAAGTTCAGCTTTAATACAAAGAACGATAAATACAAGGCATGGTAGGATTTTGGCTCACCTACAAAGAATCAAAGGTTGATGGTAGTTTGGTTCATTTGCTAACATAGAATCATAGGGCTAGAAGAAACTGCAAGGGTCATCTAGTCTATCCCTCTGCCAAGATGCAGGATTTGTTGTGTTGCAACCATCCAAGACAGATGGCTATCCAGCCTCCGGTGCTGCTAATAAGAGTGGTAGGTCTGGTGATGGAGCCCTAGCTTGTGAATATATACTGTAATCATCATAGGAGATTTTCTATTCTGTTACTGGAATGTCCTAGTTGGTTGCTAGGCACAAAGACAATTAACACTTAGAGACAAGGCCCAGGAGGTTTTAACAAATAGATCTTTATTACAGCCTCTCAAAGACCACCTAACTTGCATGCCAACTGGGACCAATCAGTGCTGCCCCCTGTTGTGTGTCACTAGCAGTTTTCTTAAAGGCACAACCCACAATTGTTTATATCAACATGACTCCATTGATTTATGCCAATTGCTCCTGGGGGAATTGTGCACCCGAAAAATAAAATTTCTGCACACAATATTTTAAAATTCTGCATATTTTATTTGTCAGAATAACACAATATAGCCCTGGGTGGCTCGGGCTTCCATTGTAAGCCTGGACCCCAGCTGGAAAAAATGGAAAAAAGAAGCATTTTGGTGGAAATCACAAACTGAGTGATTTCCTTTATATTTGCATAGTTTTACAACAGGCTATATAAAAAGCACTAGCAAAGTCAGTACAAACAAATTTCATACAGACAATGATTTCTTTATACTGCTCTATGTACTATACACAAATGTACGTACAATATTTATATTCCAATTGATTTATAACTATATGGTAAAAATGATAGTAAGCAATTTTCAGTAATAGTGTGCTGTGACACTTCTGTATTTTTATGTTTGAATTTGTAAGCAAGTAGTTTTTAAGTGAGGTGAAACTTGGAGATACACAGGACAAATCAGACTCCTGAAAAAGGTACAGTAGTCAGGAAAGATTGAGAGCTATTGATCTAGGCAGTACACCCCCTTAATAGTGTCTCTCCATAATCTAACAATGGTTATGCTTAAGTAAGGCTGTGAGGCAGACCTAGTCCAGGGAGAAAATCTCAAGAGCAGTGGAAAGATGGTTCCCAAAGGAAGGCTGTTACTTACCATTATAAAAGGTTCAGAAAAGGGCAACTAAAATGATTGGGGGTTTGGAATGGGTCCCATATGAGGAGAGATGAAAGAGGCTAGGACTTTTCAGCTTGGAAAAGAGGAGACTAAGGGGGGGGGGGATATGCTGGAGGTTTATAAAATCATGACTGGTGTGGAGAAAGTGAATAAGGAAAAGTTATTTACTTGTTCCCATAATATAAGAACTAGGGGCCACCAAATGAAATTAATGGGCAGCAGGTTTAAAGCAAATAAAAGGAAGTTCTTCACACAGCGCACAGTCAACTTGTGGAACTCCTTGCCTGAGGAGGTTGTGAAGGCTAGGACTATAACAGGGTTTAAAAGAGAACTGGATAAATTCATGGAGGTTAAGTCCATGAATGGCTATTAGCCAGGATGGGTAAGGAATGGTGTCCCTAGCCTCTGTTTGTCAGAGGGTGGAGATGGATGGCAGGAGAGAGATCACTTGATCATTACCTGTTAGGTTCACTCCCTCTGGGGCACCTGGCATTGGCCACTGTCAGTAGACAGCATACTGGGCTGGATGGACCTTTTGGTCTGACCCAGTATGGCCGTTCTTATGTTCTTAGAGATCAGAAATACACTTGAAACTTGCCACCATTATGGCTCAGCTTACCTCAGCAAGCACTTTCCTCAATAGGAACCTAATTTAGCTCCCTGCTATTTAGTCCATTGACTCACATTCTGCTTCTCTTTATTATGTCTATGACTACAGCTGGCTACAGAATTGGGGAAAGGAGGAGGGATTTCATTATTTATTTTTCCCCCCTTCTGTTTTGTGTAGAAATTACCCTTTAACTCTTCCACAGCTAGCTGCTGCTTTATAGCTTGGGGGGGGGGGGGGGGAGGATTTTCTGGGGAGGAAAACCCCCAAAATGCTGGGTTTTTTTAATTAAAATGTTTTGATAGAATTTTTCCTATCAGCTCTGTATACGACACTAGATATGTAATAACGGGGTGAGCCTATTATGAATAAATTGATATGCAGACAAACTATGAAATGCCAACGTTATTTTAACTGCCCCTTTTCCATTAATTTTCCCTTGGTTTGGGCCATGGTTTATTTTTTGTATATTTATGAAATGTCTATATAGCCATCCTTGTTCCCATACCAACTGGTTACTGATATCTCCCTGATTATATCGCTTTAGACGTTACTAAAATAATACATCAAAGCTTTATTTTAGTGCAGGTCACTGCTCTCAGCGGAGGCATGCTATCTTTATTTTTCCTGTCTTGTGGTGCTTGTCTTGGAATAATGGGTAAAATATTACAGATAACTAAATAAAACCTTACACTGAGTGCCCAGGGGGGAAAAAATCAATAACTTTTTCATACAGGCAGAAATGGAATGGGTGCATGTGTTAATATGGAGGTTAGAACTTTATTATATTAGTCCTAAATTAACATTTTGGGAAAAGATTTGGCATTGGGGAAGTTGTATTTTCTCCTCTAATGGTGTAAAAGAAACCTACAGGAGGTCAGAATAGATTGTCACTGGTTCCTTCTGGCCTTAGAATCTGAGTCTATAAATAAAGGAGAACTCTCACAATGAATCAATAACTTGAACAAATAGAACATTATTTCTCATACAAATATTTTTATTAGTATCTGTTTTACTTGTGACTTGCAACCTTCAGTCTAACTTCTTTGAGTTGTTCTTCCAGTGAGATTCTAACTCTGGGCTGAATTGTCACTAGTCCTAATGAAACCACACAAAACAATACATGGGAGTAAGGTCTCCCATGCCCTTTTGCACAGCCACGTCAAGGGTGGTGGTACATCACAGGCCAGGGCTTAGGTGAAATGCAGGGGTTGTGTGCCAGATGCTACACTCCAGAGAAGAGGTGGATAGGGACCCAGTTCTGCCTCTGCCTGCAGAAGGGAGGAATATGCTGCAATCACTTAAGAGCTACCGCAAAATGCTCCTTTCCTCCTACTCACCTGGGGAGGGTTGTACCTTAGAGGGATGACTGGAGCACAGTGCTTCTCAGTATTCTGGGCTGTGCTGAGCCTAGCTTAGCCCTGTGTGTTTATAATTTCCCTGCTTGTTTCTATAGAAGTGATTGGTGATAGCACCAATCCAGCATTGACTTTCAGTGGCAATAAGTGACGCAGCAGGCAGAATTGTAGGGATGCTTTTTATTAAGTGTTCTGGGAGGCCAGCACTCCATGCTGAAGCTCTAGAATTTGAGTGCAAGCAAGTCTGCACCGAGCTTTCATTCCAAATCTCCCGGAGAAATACCAGACTGGGTCTCTCCTGACAGCTGACATTTTTTACCCAGTTCTGCGTATCCTATTACAGTGGCTATTCTGTAGAATTAAAGAGGAAGAGACCAAGATTTTCTTCACATTCAAGTAATTTTTGTAATTTAGAAAGCTATTGAAATTACCAAGGGTTCAGTTCACTGCTACTGCTGCTAGAGGCTATTAAATTTTTGTCTGTGATGTCCTAGATGTTGAACCCTGGCCTGGGAGTCCCCTAGCCAGCTGCCACAGCCTGGCCTCCACCCAATGGCTACTGGAAACCAACTGGGTTGAGAAGTTACTAGGGCTGTAACTCCAGCCAAGGCACCATCCATGGGAGCTCTGACTGGAGGATCGCCCAGCTCCACCGATTGGTTAACTACAGTATTTAAGTCAGGTGGAGGAACAGGAAGTTTGTCTGAGCAACAAGGTGATTTCCTTTTGTGGCAGTCTTGGACCCGGCTTGTGCCTGCCTCCTGCACCCAATCTTGTTCCTGGCTCCTGTCCCTGCCATGCTTGATCCTTGCCTCTTCGCCTGCCCTTACACCTCACCGCCAATCTTCAGTGGCCAGTCCTGGCTCCAACCCCAGCCTCTGACTTCTCATCTGACTCAGGGTTGACCCTTGGCTCTGGCATTTGACCTCCGCTCTCAGGGCCGGCGCAACCCATTAGGTGACCTAGGCAGTCACCTAGGGCGCTACAATTTGGGGGGCGGCGACCGCGGTGATATTTCGGCGGCGGGACCTTCCGCCGCCTAGGGTGGCAGAAAAGCTGGCGGCGCTCCTGTCCGTTCTGACTCTCTGCTTCAATTCCTGGTTCTGGTGCTGACCTTTGGCTTTGGTTTCCAACCTGTACATCTGCTCTGCTCACTGCACCTGATTGCCTACATCCCAGTCCCTAACTGCCCCAAGAAAAGGATTTTGGGCTGTTTTTTGGAAAAATACCTTTTTCAAACTTTTTTTTTTTTGCAAAAATAATTCAGCATTGTCGAGATGTGAGAATAGGAACAAGACTTTCTGCAATGCATCCAATTGAGTTTTTCATCAAAAGCATTATTGGAATAATCTGTATACTGAACCTTGTTACTCCTGGAAGAATTTTGTGCCACTGTGCATGCGCAGAATTCATGTCCCCCACAGATTTCTTTGTTTCCCCACAGAAAAATGACTTTCTGATAGGGAAGCAAAGGGAATCTGCAAGAGCAATCACGCACCACCCCCCACCAGCAGTGCAGGCACGTTATTTCAGTCAGCCAGCAGAGAGGTAAATCACCAGGGGGCTGGGGACACCCCAGCCAGTGGCTCCTACCCTGAGCTGGGTTCACCTGCTAGTCCCAGCTGGGCTGGAGGTAGGAAAGGACAGGACTTCATCTTCCCCTGCCAAGGAGTGGCTGGGGCTGTGTCAGCCACACCCCCAGAAATGTCCCTCAGCTCCAGGAAGCTCAGCATCCTCCCCTGCCCCCATCGCTACTCAGCTGTGTGGGGAGGGGTCACTATATGGGGAGCTGCTCACCCATCCACCCAATACCCATTCATCCGGACCTCCCATACACAGACACCCCTGCCAAGCCTCATCCTGTACACCCAGAACCCCCTCCCCAGCCTTCCATACCCAAACCCCACCCCACTGAACCTCAACCCTGCAAAACCTCACCCCATACACCCCGAACCCCAGACCACTGAACCGCAACCCCTGCACCTGGAGCCCCCTTCACCCAGACTCCCTGCCTCTGGATCCCCGCCCTTGCACCCAAACTACCCCTGCACTGAGGTCCCTGCACTCAAGCCCCCACACTGACAAGCCCCATCCTCCCTGCACCACTCTGGCTCCCACCACACTGACCCCCAACTAGCTGCACCCAGATCCCCACTCCCACCAAGCCCAACTCCCTCAGAACCCAGATGCGCCTGCTGAGATTCCCATATGCAGACCCCTCCGCGGAGCCCCAACCACCTTCAGCTGAAACTCCCTGCAGGTGCTGGGAGTGTGGGTCTGCTAAGGACTTCTTTGGAATGCTCTGCCCATCCCTTTTTTTCCCTGTTCTGTCTGAATTGTAAACAGTTTTACTGGCCCAGTTATGGTTTTTGAAATTTCCACATAGGATTTTAGTCATTTAGTAAATAACTCTGTGGGTTTCCAGTCATAGCAGTAGTTTTAGCTTCATCTGCTAGGTCTTCAACATATCTCCCTTTATCTCTTCCTGAATTGTTTTTCACTGCTTTGTCTGCTTTCTTGTATTCCCCCATTGTCTTTTTGCACTATTTTGTTGGTCTTATCATTCAGGAGTTTTCCTTTTAGTGCTTTCCATTCCTCAATGAGATACCCTGTCTCTTGGTTTATCCCATTCTTGCTCTGTTTATGATGATATCCAACTGTGACTGCTGCATCTTGAATCACATTCTCTCTAACCTCTGTGCAGCATTCTTTAGGTCCAATCTATCTCTCGCCGTCCTCTGTGTTTGGCAGTACTATTCCTTAGTTAAGCTAGACTATTGTGAGAAATTCTTTCATTTTCAGTTTTTTCATTTTTAACCAGAAAGCAGCCAGAAAAAAAATCTCTCCGTTTTAATTCCAGTTTAGCAATGCGAAGATGGTGGTTAGTCACAGCTGACATCTGCTGCTTGATATGCCCTTGCATCTTGGACAGATGACCTGAATCTCTAGCTGATGGTAGATGTGGTTGATCGGTTGGTGGTTGTTTGTTGTTGTTTGACCATCTGGCAAATTCCGTGTTTCTTTGTATATGTCTTTGAGGGATCAGGATGCTTAAAATAACTAGGTTGTACAGCAAAGACAGTCCAATAAATCTTTTGCCATTTTGGTTGATGTTTCCTAACCCACGCTTCCCTATTGCTCTTTCCATTCCTTGGTTGTAAAATTCCTACTGCAGTGTTAAAATTGTCTATCACAAGGAGTAAGACATGTTTTGGCATTCTGTCAATCACACATCTTTATCCTTGTTGCTATGTTCCTTTGTCGGAACATAGCACTGTATGATTGACCTATTTAGGAATATCTGGTTTGGAGTCCATCATATATGATGTGTTGGTTGATAGGTTCCCTGTTGATGATGAATGATTCTTCCACAAAGTTTGGCCTAATGAGCACTATTCCCTCTGAGTGTGTGTTTGTCACTACAATCTGAATAGAAGAGATGTTTCTTCTCATGCTTGAAGCGCTTCTTATCCACATCTGTCAATCTGCTCTCATTGAACTTGAAATTCTGGGTATCATAGTTGTCCATCTCCCTCATAATCTTGCCAGCATCAGACCTTACAAGGTCCTGGCTCTCACCAGAAACCTTCATGCAGCCGGAGGGTTGATAGCCATTTTTACTGGATTGGTTGCCTGGTTCCATTTCTATAACCAGCGAGGTGTATTGTATTGTGTTGTTTTTTAAATAAAGCTAGGTGGTTAGCCTTGAGTTTAACCCTCCTCACCTATTCAGGCTTGGGACTGGCAGCCACATCCAGGTGCACAAGAAAGGGCTTATATCATCATGGAACCCTAAAATTCTACCTGTCCTGCAGAAAAGGGAGTGTTTGTTTATTTTGTAAAACAGGAACTCAGTGTTAGTCAGTGGAGTTTTCTTTGGAGGGCAGGAAACCTTCTGCTAGACAAGTGGAACCTTAAGGCTTCAGTAATATCTATAACATAAATTTAGTGTCTAAGAACTAGCAAAGTGCTCTTCTGAGTGAAGGTCCCACTGACATGACATTGTGTATGTTGGATTAGATTAAATAAATTGAGGGTCAGCAATATCTTCTATGGATGGAAAATTTCTGACTCTATTCTTAGTTATCCTTTTTACAAGGCAGTGATGTGATGAGCAGGGTGAAAAGGATGTATCCAGAGGCTTTTTCATGAATTGGTCATATCAAGCAAACCTGATTTTGTTCTTTGAAACCACAAATTTGGTTGGTAAATGTAACTGTTGTGTACTTCTAAAATGTGTAGATGACTTGAAGCTGGAGGAGTTACACGCATTTTGGAAGACAGGCTTAAAATTCAAAATGACCTTGACAAATTAGAGAATTGGTATGAAATTCAGTAAAGACACAGGTGCAAAGTACTATACTTAGGAAGGAATAATCAAATGCACAACTACAAAAATGGGGAATAACTGGCTATGAGGTAATGCTGCTGAACAGGATCAAGGGTTAGTGATCACAAAGTGAATGTGGGTCAACAATATGATGCACTTGTGAAAAAGTGCATATTCAAGGAGGTATTAACGGAAGTGTCTTATGTAAGATGCTGGAGATAATGGTCCTGCTTTACTTGGCACTGGTGACGACACATCAGAAGTATTTTGTCCAGTCCTGGGTGCCACACTGGAAGAAAGATGTGATCAAATTGGAGAGAGTCTAGAGGAAAACGAGCAAAAATAAGTGCTCTAAAAAAACTGACCAATTAGGAAATGCTAAAAAAAATTTGGGCATGTTTTATTACTTAGAAAAGAAAACTGAGGGGGACCTGATACGTCTTCAAATATGTTAAAGGGTGTTTCAAAGATGATGGTAATCAATTGTTCTCCATGTCCACTGAAGGTAGGACAAGAAGTAGTTGGCTTACTATGCAGCAAGGAGACTTAGGTTAGATATTAGGGAAAAGCTTTCTAACTATAAGGATGGTTAAGCACTGAAATAGGCTTCCAGGAGAGGTGGTGGAATCCCTATGATTGGAGATTTTTAAAAAAGAGATTAGACCAACACCTGTCTACTTGGGATGGTCTACTTGGACCTGCCTTACCTGTCCGGAGTGGTCTAGGTGTACTAAGTCCTGCCTCTTGAGGCCCCTTCTAGCCCTTCATTTCTATGATGCAATATGATCTACTTACTCTTCTGTAAGGCATTTGATTTGGTATCATATAGCATTCTGATTTTTTTTTTTAACTACCACTATGTAAAATCAACATGGCTCATACTGAATGGATTAAAAATTGGCTAAAAGTACGATTTTAATTTCCTGTTAATGGCTACATTTTATCAATAAGGAGAGGGGGTTTCTAGTGGAGACTTTTGGGTAGGAGTTAATTGCTAAAATGTGTAATAGCTTTGGGCTGAGACCTCAGAAGAAATTAATTGTAAACCACTTCTGAACAGTTTTGCAGATAACTTGGATTTGTGGAGAGGTAAATACTGACAAGGACAGGTCACTTTTATACAGAGCCATCTGGTTACTTGGTAAGGTGGACGTAATCAAACATGCAAATAATACAGCCAAATGCAAAGACTTGAATCTAGGAGCAAAGAATGTATCCCATACTTTAAGGATGGGGGACTATGTCCTGGAAAGCACTGATTTTGAAAAAGACATAGGGAAGATGGTTGGTAACCAGTTGAACACAAGTTCTCAGTGCACCGCTGTAGCTAAAAGGGCCAATGTGATCCTTGGATATATAGACAAATGAATATTGAGAGAGAGAGCAGGAAGAAGAATTGGTATTACCTCTGTACAGGACACTTGTGAGATCATTAGTGGAATGCTGTTTCTACATTTGATGTCCACGCCTTTAAAAGGATGTTCAAGATCAGAGATGGTTCCAGGTCTGGAAAACATACCTTACAGCAAGAGACTTAGGGCATGTCTACATGGTGGGGCAATGAGCTCTACAAGAGTGAGATTTCTAAAGTGCACTACCATATTGTGCATTAATTGGTACATGTATACGAAACTTGTAAACACACTAGAGAACGATCAGTGTGCACCAGTAGGGTCTACACAGACCAATAAATGTGCAACATATGAGTGTGCTTTAGAAGTCATGCCCCAATAGAGCTGATCACCCCACCATGTAGACAAGCCCTTAAGTAGCTCATATGTATAGCTTAGGAATGAGATGGGTAAGAGGTGACCTGATCATATCCTATAGACGCGGAGAGACGTTAACTGGTACTTCATAGCTATTTAATCTAGCAGACAAAGGTCAAGCAAAATTCAGTGGCTGGAAGTTGGAACTAAAGAACTTCAAAATAAAACAAAGTACTTTTTTTTAAATGAGTAATTGATCATTTGAAATAGTTTACCAAGCTGATGATTGCATTTTCTGTCACTCTAGGCCTTTAAGATTGGCTGATTCTCAGATATCTTCTACGTAAACCATGTGTGGTTTGGCTTGATGTAGAAATCACTGGCTGAATTTCTATTGCTTGTGTTAGGCAGTCTAGGTGATCATAAATGTCCCTTCTTGGGTTTAAAAATCCTTAAAGTTATTTGCCCCAAATCACAGTTTTTGTTTGGTATCCATATGTAAAGAAAATTGACATTCACAAACTTGTAGTAATTTTTGTAAATTCATAATTTATAAACAGCCCTGTATTCCAGAGACATTGGCATTATTGTGTCTTCATTGTCAGGGTGTCCAAACTTTAGATTCTTTGGTGATGGGCTCCATAGAAAAACCGAAGGCAGGCAAAGAAATGCACCAAAGAATATTCAGAAAACACTGCTCAGTGCCCATAGGACATATTTCTTTACTCCTTTACACCGTACAGTTGTTTTATAGCACTTGTATTCATTTATTTTCACTTGTTGAAACAAACTTGCTGATGGCTTGACTTGTTGCAGAAAATGACTTCTCTATTGATGAAAAAAATTGGGTGTTTAATTTTAGTTTTCAGGAGAACTTAAATTGAATTTCAGCTTAGTATCCTATGGTTTTCTAGCAGAAATAACTAGGAGAAACAAATAGTAATGATGGCCAGAACAAAATTAACTGGTGGTCGTGGTGTTTTTGTTTGTTTGTTTTGTAAGTCCTGGGGGGGAAAGGAGGAGATCCACCAGAAACAAACATTGTAACGTTAAAATAGACAGTTCTTAAAAAACATTATTACAGTGAAACAAAGGGACTTTCTCAGTACTAAGAAAATTAATTTAAATTACTGTGCAGCTGTAGCTGAATAAAATGTATTTTGGGATTGTCTAGACAATCCCATCACCATAGTATCCAAGTTAAAACTCCATGGTGAGGCCTGTGGGGCTCATTTTACTAATTGGCAAGATTTCCATTGACTTCAATGGGCATTGGAACAGTGAATGTCACAACTCCTTCTTCTGCTCTTTTCCCTTCCTAGAAGACTCAGGTCTCCTTGTGTGACAGATTTTCGTTACCAATCTGCCTGGGCCCACAGTTGATCAGGCTGGGACCACAGGATCTTTTTGGGGAGGAGATGACGAGGCACACCACGTGTCTGAATTTTAAAGCTTTATTAATAAAATAATAAAATAACAGCGGAGAGTGCTGGAAATGCTTCCACGTCACTCAAAGTAAGGAAGAAAGCATTAGTGCCTAAGCCCTAACCCACTTTTGTACTTACACGCTCACTACCCAGGGCTGGCCAGGCCTCGGTGTAGAGTAGGAAGAGGAGGGGGAGGGGAAGGGTGGACGGGAGGTCTGTCCTCTGTGCACAGGTCGTACAGGAATCCACTCTGTTCTCTGACTTGCTTCAGCCCTCAGGAGGGTTTTAAGTCCTGGGGTCTCTTGGAGGTGTCTCCTTCATGGACCTTTGTTCCCCATGGTCTGTATACCAGTCCATGCAGGCTTGCTGTTCGGGTTCCCAAAACATCCCGGCTCTGGAGACTGTGTTTTTCCTTCGATTGGTGCTAGCTGGAATGTGGAGTTAATCCATTCTCCGCTCTCTTCTTTTTCTACCCCCCACCCCCTTCTCCTTGGTCTTTCGTATTCCTGCAAAGGAATCTTCCATTCCCCACTCACACACCTTTGACCCTCCCCAAAATGCTTTGTGATGCTTGCAACAGCGTTTGCCACATACAATGCTGATCTGCCTTCCCCGGGGACTCCCTGAGGGAGGGGGGCCATTGGGGTGTGACACTTGGGATAAATACAGATGGTTCCCACCAACTCTCCTTTTCTTCTCTTCTCTTAAATATTTTCAGAGAAAATCTGTCTTGTGTAGTGTTCAGCAACAAGAGGGAACTAATATGAAGAAGATAGCAAAGACAATGTTATGTAATAGTTTTTAGAATCACATGCTATGATTTGATTTCACTTAGTCTGGAGCTTATGTTCAGTTAGATAAGGACTCCAAAGTCTGCGTTAATTTGGTTTGTAATGAATTTAAGGTCTCAACACAGGACAGTACTACCATGGAATGGAATAGAAAGGCATGAGAAGATTTTCCTACACTTATACTGTGTGTGTGATTATGTATTAATGATCCCTATGCAGCATTTTCTGTGATTTATATAATGAGAGATTTTGTGTCAAACGTGGCAAAAATGTAGTGCTTATCAATTTACCAATCTCCACTAGTGGGTGGGCAATCCAGCGTGGGGTTTTCAGATTAGTGGAGATATGGGGCCAGTGGAAGTGACATCATGTATCTTTGCAGGGCAAAGGAGGCACTCCTCCTCACTCACTGGCCCGACTCAGTAATGCCCTGGAACGGAGAAAGTGCATTGAATGTCAGTCTGTCTGCTGGTGGTGATGTTGCTGCTCAGCTCGGATAGGGCCCTGGGAGTGAAAAGGAACTCTTTGGACAGGAAAGAGTGGATCAGGGAAGCCTCAGAAAAGCTGTTGCTCTGCTCCTCTGTTTTTCAGCTGTGGGTCTTAGCTGCCAACTCTGTGGCCCTAGCTCAGCTGCAGCACTGAGCAAAGATGGCATCCACTGCACTGTTTTGTGAGGCAGAGGCCATGGTTCCAGCTCTGGCCCTTCCTTTCCTTCCACTGGGGAGCAGAAGAGGAGGGTATAATTCAACCTAAGCAACATTTATGTTGCTTCTTTCTGTTGGCGTGTGTGTGTGAGAGAGAACTGTGATTTATATTCCAGGATTGGTTTCAGGCGTCAGACCTCTATTTTTTTTTTTCTGCTTCCATGCGTGACATTTTGGGGTTGAACGCAGGCCAGTGAAGGATTGTGTCATTGCCTGACCTGCAGTTCTGTGTGCCTTAAATGCTATGTTGTTATGACTCATAGTCCGGACACCCACAGCCAGCATACAAGCGTGTAGGTTACACTCTGGCTTTCACCACCAGTTTTTGTTTGCAGAGCAGCCCCAACACTTCTCCCAGTCCTGAATTTCCCCAAACTGTCTCCCTGCAGCCATCCAGCCCTCTCCTGGAACACTGATAGAAGTTAAGTTTGCTGCTCCTTTAAAGAAACAGAAACAGCAGCTCGTTATCTTGACTGGAGTTAACAATCACTTCAGTTCAACCAAAGCACTGAGCTGGCTTAGATAAAAGGTAAAGCAAGTTTATTCAATCAAAAAGAGAAGTTTCAAGTGATACTAAGTATAAGGAACAAAGATAAAAATGTTTACAAGCAAACAAAAGTAAAAATACACTTCTAAGACTAAAACTTAATTTCAGCAAGTTACAATCTTCACCTAAGTAAGTTTCTTACCTAAACTTAGTTCAGAGACGCCAACCCGCTTTGTTGAAGGACCCAACACTCTGTGATTTCAAGAGCTCCAGCCTCTTGAATCCCCCATGTCATGGACAGCTATGGGGTTCTGCCTTCTTTTTATAGTTCAGCAAATCTTTTTGAAATATATTCTTTGAAATGTAAGCCCAGACACTTGGCTGCTACATGCCAGGTGGGGTATAGATGCCATGCTGTCTTCTCCCCTGCTTGATAACTGTTTACCTATGTGTAAATTTTATTTCCATTATCTCTGCCTGATGACCAGACTAGTCAGACACGCAAATACACATTGCTTTGGCTAGGGCAGACTGGTTTTATGCATTGCTTGCCAAACACACATTAAGACTTAATTCTAGCACAGATTTATAACTTTGTGCACATCCTGTACTTGCACCACACAATGATTTTCGGGGCCAGCATGTTACCAGTTTGTATACAATACAGATTGTGACAACAGTGTGTTAGGTTTAGTGAGGATGTCAGGCCTGAAAAGAATTGCTAACTGAGTAGTGAAGGATTAATTGGCCTCTGTGT
Organism: Emys orbicularis; assembly: GCF_028017835.1. Taxonomy (NCBI): domain Eukaryota; kingdom Metazoa; phylum Chordata; order Testudines; family Emydidae; genus Emys; species Emys orbicularis. Next base: position 117,262,371 of record NC_088688.1, on the reverse strand, counting down.
CGCACTCTGGTCTCAGCTCAAACTTAAAAATCAAAGCTCTTAAGTGTTTTCTTTTGTGAAAATTTGGTGAAATTCTTCAGTGTAACATATTTTGGGTCCATTCCTAAAGAAAGCAAAGTTCCCATTGAAGTCATATAATGATGATGTGGGAGAGAATTCCTTTTTGGATATAGTTAAGTCTGAAAGCATATGAGGATCATTGCTACAGTACATAGACAGGTTTACAGCTTCTGACTCTGTACTGTAGCCTTACCTACACCATTTACTCCAACATTGATATCACAGTCCATCGCTTCTAAAAGTGAATGTACCATCCTTCATGTAAAGTGTTAAGATTCCTCTCTAGACTAATATTGCCAAAGGTTAAATGACATTAGTATTGAAGTTTGTGACTGCGTAATATGCTGGTATAATCCTCAGGACATACTCTAATGGCAGTCATAGTTCCCTGAATACTTCCACTGTGCTATAGGTATAAAAATCTTTCTGATAGAAAATTGTATTTTAGTGTGAATAATTGAAAATACCTCAAGAAGTGGGAAGAGGGAGAGGATGCACAAAACATTCAGATTAAATATGTACACCCTAAGGTATAGTCTACAATGGAGGTTTTTTTTTTCTTAATGATTTTTAGGAATATGTTATAAAAATATTGTCCCATAGCATCTGGGCATGTGACATGAATTAAAAATAAAGCAACACCTTATGTTGTACTGTCCACAGTACAGAGAGAAAAAGCACCGCCCTGGTCATTTTCTTACCATATGTACAACATGCCTCCGGTGGCATGTAACCAGGATTCATCAGCAAATTTGGTCCACTTGTTGGATCATTTATTTCCCCAGCTTGGGACAGGTACTGACTGAGAGTGTGACATGAACGTTGATCCACGCCCCCCCATCCCTCTGGTTGAAACATCCTCTACCCCAGTTATCATAGTACTATGAAAACTTCCCGTGGATATGGATAGAGATTTCTCTAATAATATTAGAGTGAGAAATACTGTTGGGAATTTTTTATAATGGAAGGCTTGAACCACCCCAGTTATAGATTGAAAATAAATGCTACTAATTCTGGTAGAGTCCAGTTACTCCTGGATATGATAGATACGTTTTCCTCATCAACGCATCATTGAACCAATAACAGGTGATGGAATTTTAGACTTGGTTTTGGTAAGCAGTAAGGACATCCTAGAAGATCTGGTTATAGGAAATAAACAATGCAGTGTGGATGGGGAGGAGATTAAATGTAATCTAGATGTGTCCCAAAAACTAAATGAATACATTTGCCTTGGTTTTCAATAAGGATGACAGTATGGGATGTGGGCATGAAGGCAGGATGGCTGATGGGAATGTGTGTATAGATATGGAAACTTCCACATCGGAGGTAGAAGAAAAACTTACATACAAGCACTCAAATCAGGGAAAACAGCTAATTTCCATCCCAGAAGATTGAAAGAATTGGCACAGGAAATTCCTTGTCTGATAGATGGATTTATTATAAATCTTTGCTATTTGATGGTATTTGATTGGAGAATAAATAACATCATACCTATATTTATAAAAGGGTGGGAAAAAGTGATCCAGGCAATTACAGACCTCATAGTCTGATTTCAGTCCTATGCAAAGCTTTAGAACAAATTTTGAGGTACAGAATAGTTCAGTTTGTGGAGGTAAATGGAAAAGGGCGTGTAATGCAAAATGGGTTTACCAAAGGTAAATCGTACCAGACTAACCTGATTTCCTTCTTTGAGAAAATAACTGATTTTTGTTAAGATAAAGGAAATGCAGTAGATCTAATATAATTGGACTTGAGTAAAGCATTTGACATGGTACTAGATGTGAAATTATTAGTTAAATTGGAGAAAATGGCAATTACTAAAAAAATTCCTAAGGTGGAGAGGGAATTGGTTAAAGGGGAGAAGGCAACAGGTTGTGCTGAAAGGTGAAGTGTTGGACTAGAGGGAGGTTACTAGTGGAATTCCTCAAGAAACGGTCTTGGGACCAATCTTCAGTATTTCTATGAATAACCTTGACACACACAGTTGGAGAGTGCTAATGAAATTTGCTGATGATCCAAAGTTGGGAGGCAGTGTCAATACAGAGGAGGATCGAGATACAGGAAGATCTGGATGACCTGGAAGACTGGATTGACAGGAATGGGATGAAATTCAATAGTGCAAAGGGCAAGGTCATGCACTCATGATCTAATTACTATAATTTTTGCTACAAGCTGGGAGCTCATCAGTTGAAAGCAACAGAGGAGGTGAGAGTCACTGGACAACTGGATGAGTATGAGCCACAAATATGATGCAGCTGTGAAAAAGGCAAATGACATCCTAGGATATATTCAATGAGGCTTTTCTGGTAGAGCGAGAGATGTATTAATGCCATTGTAAAAAGCACTGGTAAAACTTTATTTTGAATACCGTGTACAATTCTGGTCACCCATGTGCAAAAAAAGGTTAATTGAGATTGGAACAAATGCAGAGAAGAGCTACAAAGATGATCAGGGAAATGGCGGTGTGACGGGTTGGATCACAGAAACCACCTCTGAGACTACCTCTGAACCCGTTTTCCCTGACAGCTTGGGACTTCAGAACCCTGCCTGGTTGTGCCGGACATGCTTGCCTGCTACAACCAGAGCCCCAGGTCTGAACCACATCTCTCAAAAGCTGCAGGCTAAACTGAAAACAGCTTAAGAAGTGTTCCTGTCTCCAGCACTCAGATGCCCAGCTTATACAGGGTAGACTCATAAATTGTTCGCCCTCTATAACACTGATAGAGAGAGATACACAGCTGTTTGCCACCTCCCCCCACCCCCCAGGTATTAATACATACTCTGGGTTAATTAATAAGTAAAAAGTGATTTTATTAAATACAAAAAGTAGGATTTAAGTGGTTCCAAGTAATAACAGACAGAACAAAGTGAATTACCAAGCAAAATAAAATAAAACACGCAAGTCTAAACCTAATACAGTAAGAAAGTGATTACAGATGAATTCTCACCCTCAGATGTTCCAGTAAGCTTCTTTTACATACTAGCCTTGTTCTAGTCTGGGTCCAGCAATCACTCAGACCCCTGTGGTTACTGTCCTTTGTTACAGTTTCTTTCAGGTATCCTTTGGGGGTGGAGAGGCTATCTCTTGGGTTAGCTGAAGACAAAATGGAGGGGTCTCCCCAGGGGCTTAAATAGACTTTTTCTTGTGGGTGGAGACCCCTTCCTCTCTCCTGTGCAGAATCCAGCTGCAAGATGGAGTTTTGGAGTGTCATGGGCAAGTCACATGTCCATGCCTGACTCAGAACTTTACAGGTGGCAGCCATTGCTCACATGGTACCTTGGAAATCCCCAACTAGACTTCTTATGTGGATTGGAGTCTTCCAAGGTCCCATTGTCCATTAAGTGTTTTTTGATTGGGCACTTAACTTGCACATTCCTTTCTTAAGAAGCTGACCAAATGCCCTACCAAGGCTACTTAAAATCAAACAAGTACACAGCCAATATTCATAACTTCAAATACAAAAATGATACATGCATACAAATAGGATGAATATATTCAGTAGATCATAACATGTGCAGAGATGTTACATGGCATATGTAGCATAAAACATATTCCAGTTATGTCATATATACATTCATAAGCATATTTCCATAAAGCACTATGGGGTGCAATGTCACAGGAGGGACTATCTCCATCCTTAGAGGTTTTTAAGGCCCAGCTTGACAAAGCCCTGCCTGGAATCATTTAGTTGGGGTTGGTCCTGCTTTGAGCAGGGGGTTGGACTAGATGACCTTCTCAACTCTCTTCCAATCCTAATCTTCTATGATTCTATTTTATGAGAGGAGATTGGAACAGCTTGACTTGTTTAGCCTAGTGAAAAGAAGGCTGAGCAGGGATATGATTGTTCTCTCTAAATACATCAGGGTTGGTAAACACCAGGAAGGGTGAAGAGCTATTTAACATAGAGGACAATGTTAGCAAGGTCAAATGAGTATAAACTGGGCACGAACAAATTCAGGCTGGAAGTTAGAAGGTTTCTAACCATCGGAGGAGTGTGGTTCTGAAACAGACTGACAATAGGCTTAATTAGTTTTAAGAAAGGGCTGAACAAATTTATGCGTAGGATTGCATGACCGGCTTGCTTGTGAATAGAGGGAGGGAGGGACAGAGTTCAGCAGCCTTGGAGGTTCCTTCTGGGTTATATTTTATGTTCCTAAAGGCTCGTGTTTCAGGGCTTCAGTTAGTCACCTCCAGCAGCTAGGAAGGAATTCCGCCTGCCCTCTCAATGTATTCTGGGTAGTTTTGGGGTCTCCTTCCTCTTAAACCTCAGAGATGGCCATGGCTGGAGATGGGGCACTGGACTGAGTGGGCCAGCACTCTGTGGTGGCACTTGAAATTCTTTCTTTGACCTGCTTGGCTGGCTGTCTCTTACTCGCATACTCAGGTCTGACTGACCACCATATGTGGGGTTGGGAAGGAATTTTGTAATTGTCCATGACCATGTGTAGTTTTTTCACTTCCCTTCGCAACCTGGAGTGTGGATGACTTATCGGGATTATTTGGGTTTCTCATTTAATCAACTCCTTGCTATTGCAGGGGCCTCAAGGTTTGATGCTCCTTGGTCTCACCTATTCTCTGTATGTGGCACATAAGAGTTTAGTTTCCTGTGGGCTGTAATATTTGCATCTAATTTCAGTTGTTGGGTTTAGTGTGCAGGTGCTGGGTCATGTTGGTGGCCTGTGGTATGCAGGAAATCAGATTAGATTATCTGGTGGTCCCTTCTCATCTTAATCTCTCTGTAGTGACCCATAGCTTTACATACTTGATCAACAGATAAGGCTTTTCTGTGCTCTAAAAGCCAGGGAACTCAGGTTCTGGCATGCTCTGAGAAGGAGCAAATTTCATAGTCCCTCATTGGTCTAGATCTCAGCAGAAGACAATGGGTCTGATTTTTTTTTTTTTTTTTTTTTTGGTCCCCACTGTCTTGCACCTTAAATAGTCACTTCTGCAAAATGGGTGTAAAATGCTACCATTCTGATTGTCACATGTTGTATCCACTTCACTTTCACTCTGGCAGGTGTAAATGATAACACAGTGTGAATGCAATCCACTGTTCAGTGTGTGTCATGCATCCCTCTCAGTGCCAGCTACCGGACCTATTCCTTTAGCTCAAGCTGTGAAGGCTCTTGCTTCCAGTTCTGGAGGGGCCCAGTTCAGTTTCTGAAAACGATCGCTCTCCAGAGCTCAGAGAAGGGGGGCGGGGTATGGAATGCAAGTGTGCGGGGTGCAGGACTTAGGTTATGTCTACATTAGAATGCTTACAGCACCACAGCTGTACTGATGCACCTACAGTGCTGTAAAAGCTCTCATCTAAGCTGCTCTATGCTGACGGGAGAGAGCTCTCTACCATTGGCATAATTAAACCACCCTCAAAGAGTGGTGGTAGCTATGTCGGGGGGAGAAGTTCTCCCGGTGACATAGTGCGGTGCACACTACCATGTATGCTGTCATAATTTGTTGCTCAGGGGTAGAATATTCACAACTCTGAGTGACATATGTCAGCAAAACTTAAGTGGTAATGAAGATATGGCCTAAGATCTCTTCACCAATGCTTGGGACCCAGCAGGAATCAGGGTGGAAGACTTCAGTTGATTTGAATTTGGTTTTATTAATCAATCTCCCAGGAGGTTCATTGTGAAACCATCTACATGAGGGAATTGAATAGCCTGGCATAAAGGCCAGTGTCATATTACTGGAAATGTTAGGACTGTAAGAAAGGAAGGGTGGGTAGGAATTGGTGTCATTCTGAGACTATCGGCATAGGTAGAAACAGATGCTTCTCATGCGTTCACCATCATAAAAGAACTCTCAGACACTTAATGTAACTAAACAGTGACAAATGTACAATTTAGTTTAAAAAAATCTTTGTACAGACTATAGAGCACTGAATATAGAACAAGAAGTTGAATTAAGTGGGGAAGATGGGGGGGGGGGAGGTTTCAGTGATAATATACAATTCACAGGGATAAAGAAGCAATTCACTCTTCTTCCCCCACCCTGTTTGCCAACAGTAAAAGCTTTGTACCAATAGCAAGGCACATATCTGTGTGTGCTTTGGTTTGGTTTGGTTTTTTTGTTCTGTTTTTGATATTCTGTAAAGCATAAGATACTGACTTCCTTCTGGAAGAGGAATAGTAGAAAAAAAATAATCTGCTCCATTATTACCGTTCCTGGAAACCTATATATGTTAGCGATGCTATTTAAGTGTGGTTTAGTCTCATTGAGTCAGTATTTCATTCCACTGTATCACAACAAGCTACTTCAATTCTAGGGGAAACAAAAATCCAGGTCCAACTTACAGCAATGAACTATCCGAATGACTCTGCCGAGCAAGTAATGTGAACTAAACTTACTTGCCAGATACGTAAAACCAAACATTTGCTGGGGCTGATCTGTCTATGCTTCTGTCACACAAAGATGCACTCATGGGAGCATATGCAATGAAGGATGGTGGAGAGTGCTAGTCTCTCTCATGCGCTGCTTAAACTTATTTATCCCCCACTAACGTTCTGCAGATGAATTAGAAATATTTGAGCAGCATTGTATTTCTTTTTCACCTGATGGGGAGACCTGAATCCCTAGAAAGATGCCTCAAGTAAGGACCTGCAGGCCATATCATAAACTTTGTCCTTATTTTCACCTAAAAATAAAATCCTGTTTCTCTGCTGTTTCTCCTTCATGCCAGACTGGTGGTGCTGAATGTTGATCAGCCAACTCTTGATCGAATTGCAGACAGTTGTTTTGGGGGTAGGGTTACCACCTGGCTGGTATTTGACCAGCCTGGCCATTTTTTTTTTTTTAATGGATTTGCCAGTTGCCAGAAAAATAATTTAATCTGCTGGGTTTTTTTTATGTGGGCCTAAAGATTTGCATTATCGTCACGATGCCCTGGGATATCTAATGTTAAAAGCCTGTGTCCAGCTAAAGATGCTGCAGTGTTCCACTTCAACCGTTTAAGCAATAACAGATCAAAGCTGTTGAAAAATACAGCAGCTGTCTGCCCACCAACACACAAGCGCACCATGCGTGTCTGTGTGAGAGAGGATTTGAGTCTCATGAGAGTGAGGAGATGTGATCAATCTTCTCTATATGTGTTGTCTCTCTAGATACTTTGTCAGTGGCTCTGAACCTTTTCAGACTACTGTACTCCTTCAGGAGTCTGGTTTTTCTTGTGTACCCCCAAGTTTTACCTTGTGACAGATTCCCTGGGGTGCAGCCTGGGACTGTGGGACCGCTGTGCCCCCCTGAACACTCCCAGCCTGGGCTGTCTCTCACAATGCCTTGCTAGTGATAAGCAGCAATCCCTCCAGGAGCTGTGATCACTCAGCACAACAGAATGTGGAGCCCCCACACCCAGCTACATTGCATGAATGCTCCCAGAGCCACTCATGCATCACACAGAGAAAGGCACCAGAGCCAAATCCCCCCAGCTACCAGCACTGTACCTCAGGAATATACTGTCTTGCACTGCTCAAGATGAGCCGTGCAAATTTATTAATTGGTTGACCACTGCATGAATGGAAAGTGGATATACACCAGCCTTTGCAAAACCTGAGCAGATTTGCCACACACTTCATACAAACTCACTGGTAAAGAGAAACAGTTAAACAAAGTGACTGACTACAAAAGATACATTTTAAGTGATAGGCAAAAAGTCCTGAATTAGTTACCAACATAAAATGAAATATAACCATACAGTCTAAACTCTTAACCCTATTAGACTGGGCAACATCTAGATTAAGCAGTTTTTCTCACTCCATTGGATATTGCAGTCCATAGTATACAGATTTCACTCTTGAAATCTGGGCCAGTCCCCTCAGTTGGAGTCTTCAGACTGTACTTGTTGCTTGCAAGGGTGGGTGAAGAAGGGCCAAGCCTGGGCCCCTGTGTTCGGTTTTATACCCTCAGTCCATGTGCTTGGAAAACACAAGTCCAGGCATGTCTGGGTGGGCATTGCTGAGTCTCCAGGCAAGGTTCCTGGAGCGGCCTCATGCAGGTGAGTCATTGAATTGTAGCTCCCTTGCTGGACAATGGTTGTTGATGGATTATTTGTCACCCTGCACAGTTGTTGGTTACTTTCCTTGCTGTTGCCTCTGGGGAGCTAATATCTGGCTGATTCCCCCACTTACAGCATGTTTTAGTGATACCCATACAACACAATTCTCATAACTTCATATGCATTAATGATATACATATATGGATAGAGAAATGACTTTCCGCAGATAATAACCTTCCCCCTGATACCTCACGCAATCTGCTTTATATGCAAGATCACACTTATATACAGATGAGGAATATGGGGGTTACAGGACGCTCCCCCAAAGTATAGAATGTCACATACTTCATTTAAAAACTACTTGCTTACAAAACCAGACCTAAAAATACGAAAGTGTCACAGCAAACTATTACTGAAAAATTGCTTCTTACTTTCTCATTTTTACCATATAATCAATTGGAATATAAATATTGTACTTACATTTCAGTGTATAATATATAAAGCAGTATAAAGAGGTCATTGTCTGTACGAAATTTCAGTTTGTACTGACTTCACAAGTGCTTTTTATGTTGCCTGTTGTAAAACTAGGCAAATATTGAGATGAGTTGATGTACCCCCAGGAAGACCTCTGAGTATTGCCAGGGGTGTGTACACCCATGGTTGACAACCACTGCAATAAGTGGCTGTTGGTGGGGGGAGGGGTTAGGGTTGCAGCAGGTTTGATTTTGGTGGGGGTGGGTGCAGGTTTTTTGGCATTTCAAAGTTGATAACTCTATTTGGGGGTCATTTATCCAGCACTTGATTCACCCAGCTCATGTTTTTCCAAGTGCCACAATACATAGACCAGCTTACCTGAGTACACATGGCTATTTTCATGGTAGCCCATGTAAGCTTGGTTCTACCACCATTTTTAGTACATTTTATTGCTTTTACGTATGAGAGGATCAGATAACTTAAGAGCCCCACACATACCAAACCTCCCTTGTTAAATGTGAACTTGAACTGAACCTTTTTTGACTTTCTGAAGTATTCAGATAAATGTTTCTCCTCCCCCCTAATCCTGATTTGTCTGGCACTGACATCAGAAGCAAGAAAATACAAAAAGAGGCTGCCCTTACAGTTTTTCCAAGTGGGAACAGAAACTAGAATGTCACATTTTCTGAGAGAGCCTGTTCCCATGAGATTTCCAGGCCCAGTTTGTAGAAGGTTCTGATACTTGGATAACCATTTAGCTAAGGCCTTTGTTGCTTATCTCAACCACAGGTAATCTCTTTCACTTGTGTGTGTATGCAAATAAATTTATTCTGAAAAGTAATTGAGACTTCCAGTACAAAGCACTATCGTGCTAAAATAGTGTCTTCCTGCCTGTAACCATAGGGCCTAATCAAAGCTAATCAAAACCACTGGGAGTCTTTCTGTTGAGTGCAGTGGGCTTTGGATCAGGCCCATAGTCCTTCAGAGAAGTATTAACTTACAAAGAATGTAATATAAACTAGTGGAAGTTTGTTAACTAAGAAAACTTTATATTGTAAAACCGGTAATTGGTGACTACAGCTACCACAGCTTAGGTCCTTTGCTATAATACTTAAAAATCACCATAATCACATCAGTGGTGTAATTGGCCACACATTAAAGGACTGTTATTACCCTTTAAAGTCTTTGTTAGAAATGTACACTGTGTGCCTTCTGATTTATCTGGCTCTGTTTTTCCCTCCTGCATTTGTCTCACGTCACTGCAGCATGCATAGTTAGCAAATTTTAAAGAGTAGCAGAATATGTTTTCTGTACCCTGGTGATAATGATTAGCAGATCAAACAGAATCATGGCAAGATTAAGAGGAAAGAACTCTCTTAAGCTCATGTGGGTGAAGAAGGAGGCACAAGGATGGCTTTGAACCTAGGAGATTCCCACACAGGCAGCTGACTACATTGCTGTTTTGTTACCAGATGATCAAGGGGAAAAGAAAAATGATTGTGAGAAATTTGATGACAGCTCTTTGTCCAAGCTGCTTTTATATCAAGGTGCACTTCATAGTCTATTACATATTAAGATATAGTTTTACTAGAGCTGTCAGAGACATTTAAGAATATAAACATTTTAATTTAAATGGCCTTAAAGGAGTATTGTCTGCTGCTTTTTATATAATATATATCATTTTAAAACATTTCCATTATTTTCATACTTTTTAGGGCCCTGACCCTGTAATGAAATTTATTAAATATTTTGGATGGTTTTTCTACATTTTCAATATTGATTTCAATTACAACACAATACAATGCGCACAGTGCTCACTTTATATTATTATTTTTATTACAAATATATGCACTGTAAAAATGATAAACAAAAGAAATAGTATTTTTCAATTCACTTGATACAAGTACTACAGTGCAATTTCTTTGTTGTGTAAGTGTAACTTACCAATGCAGATTGTTTTTGTTACATAACTGCACTCAAAACCAAAACAATGTAAACTTCAGCGCCTACAAGTCCACTCAGTCCTATTTCTTGTTCAGCCAGTCGCTAAGACTAACAAGTTTGTTTACATTTACGGGGGATAATGCTGCCCCCTTCTTATTTACAATGTCACCTGAAAGTGAGAACAGGAGTTCGCATGGCACTTTTATAGCCGGTATTGCAATGTATTTATGTGCCAGATATGAAGGGGAATACAAATGTTTAGCATTGCACTACATTACTTGTAATGGGGGGAATTGAAAAATAGTATTTTTTTTACAGTGCAAATACATGTAATCAAAAATAAATATTAAGTGAGCACCGTACACTTTGTATTCTGTGTTATAATTGAAATCAATATATTTGAAAATGTAGAGGGACAAGAGGCATTCAGTCACACGAGATTGAGCAATAACAGGTCTGTGATGCCCTTAGATGTCCGGGGCTGCACTTGCTCTAAACTGACTGGCTCAGCGTGTGTCTACCCTACGCCGACAGGTGTGGGTAACCCGTTGAACCCCACAATGGGGATCGAGGATTGCAACTATTCCCCATGAACAAGGAATTCCCAGTAAGTGCGGGTCATAAGCTCGCGTTACGTCTCTGCCCTTTGTACACACCACCTGTTGCCACTACCGATTGGATCATTGAGTGAGGTCCTCAGATCGGTCCTGAAAATGTAGAAAACATCCAAAAGTATTTAAATAAATGGTATTAAATAATGGTATTCTATTATTGTTTAACAGCATGATTAATCGTGATTACTTTTTTTAATCGCTTGACAGCCCTAGTTCCTTACCATGCAGATGTTAATTGTAGCCGAGAAAGATGCAGTGGACATCTAATGACTTTAGTCTTTGGGTCAAATAAGAGAGAGGGAGCAATAGAAGTTTAGCCTGGTTTTGGTAGTATTGTCTGTTTGCTAGAAACTGACAAGCTGCTTTTGATTTGAGTGAAACTTTCAAAACTGCAATAGTGTAAATGAGATTGTCTGAGAGAGAGTCCTCACAAGCCTTATTCAGAAAGCTCACTACACAGGGATAAATATCCGTTTTAGTTTTACTTTCTGACAAAAGCCACATTTTGCCAGTATCAAGAAAAGAGACAATTCCATCGAAAGATTATACTTTGCAAACTGCCCTCAAATTATGTTTCTACTTAACTCCTTAAAAATTCGTCATTAGGCTTTAAAAGAGATCTCCCACTTTCCCCTTCTGACACTTACGATTTCACTACTGATTTCTCAGATTCCCACCCAGTCTTTGCATGAAAATCAAAAAGAAATAAAACTGAAAAGAAATGATTAAACTGAAATGTGAAGTAGAGATTTCTTTAAAGTCATTTTCTAGTCACTTCCCTTTAGTTCTCAAAGGAGATTCACTTAAAGGAGTTAGAGCTTTGATCACCATTCATCATTTCTCCCCTGTTTCTTCTTACTCTTTACAGTTGCTTATCTGGGCTAGCAACACGGTTTTTCCCCATAGGAATCATCCAGCTATGTTTCTTTAGAGCCAGAATTGCCAACAAAGGCCCTTATTTTCCGAAGCAAATAAGCATTTTTTCCCCTCTGCATAAAAGGAGCATACTATAAATGGCACTCCTGCACCTCTCCAATCTACAATAGGTATTCTCAAAGCTTCTGAGCAATGTCCTCATGAGGACTTAAACTCTTGCCTTACCAAATGAAAGGCTTTTAAGATGATATGGCCTGGTGCATCAACTGCTCCCAGACTCTCCCCTCTAATCCTGGAGTCCCAGATCGCAGCAGTGACCAGAAACCATTTGTTTAATCTTTGACAGGTCAGTGTATTCATCCCTTTCACCACTACAACTTGCCATAATTATTTGGATGTGAACTTCACTGCACGGGCCTTTTTCTAGTAAATACTAGAGCTAGGAGCATTATTTATAACCATGGATTTTGTGAATTTTGCCTCTTGTTGTCATTGTGGAATGTCCTTGAACAGACTGTGAATAGGTAGTGTCTCATCCCCATACAAAGCAATGTGTTGTGTATATTGTGTAAAACTCTAAGACGGAGCAGTAGATACAGTCACTAAGTGCACTTAAGGAGTTTACTGCCTTCCTGATTTTTTTTTTTCTGTCATCCATGTATGTCTGAATCTCAGCTGCAAAGAGTGGAATTAGATTTTTATAATAGCCTGTTTGTCCAGCTGTGGGGGATCAAGTCTGTCCTCCTGATGTCTCTGTCAACTAGTGTCCATTAAACACCTTTACTAGTCTAGTCATTAGGACACAGTATGAACAAGAGAGGTAGCCATAGCAACACTGGAGAGAGAAAGGAGCCTGTCCAAAAACACCCTTTGGTCCCATGCAAATGCAAGGGTATAATCCTAATATGGGCACCAGCATGGTTTCATTGTCACTTCCTCACAGGTTTGCCAGTGAGAGAGGCCTCAGTAATCAAATGCACATAAATTTTTTTCACAATGTGACTGGGCAAATTGGTGACCAAAACTGCGGGACTCCTTAGGAGTACAGAGGAAGTAGTATAGTCTGTTGTCACAGTGCATTAGTTCAGTGTAACCGTGGGAAGAGAGGGGGTTGATCTGTGGGCGACACATTTAAAATTATTCTTTGGAGAGACTCCGTGATGATAATGGTACCATGTTGGCAGTGATTCCAAAAGGGGAAGAGCATGAGGGACATCCTGTAGAGCACCTTAACATGGGTGGTAATGGGTAAAGAGGAAGAACTCCTCATACTTCCAGAATGTCCTCCGAGAATGTCCATATACCATCTCGTGTTTGGGAAGGAGCTGATACTAGTGCAATAGGAAAGTCTGCATGGACAATGGTTTCTGGAGATTGGTGGTGTGCTGTTTGTATTACTCTGCATAGGCAAACAGCAAAGGTACAGACTATAATACCTGGTCATTTTAAAAAAGGCTAAAATTATGAGTGTGGGCGTATTTTTCCATTAACACCAACAGTCCCAAACTATGTGACCAGTCTAGTATATCGGTTGATAGAACAGCCTCTGTAAGCCCCTAGGAAAACAGTGCAAGCACTGTCCTAGTGCGCAGAAAAGGCTGCGTGAGCAGCAGCGTGACTCAGGGTCCACTCCACTTTTCTCATAGTTGTGCAATGAGTCAGGACAAGTGTTCCCATTTCTGAGGTGGCCCAGCAGATGCATCAGCAGCACCACTAGCAGAGCCTCAAGTGCACCTACGGGGCCCAATGATTTCATTGCTGAGTAAGAACCTCTGTTGTACTGGCAGCTGAAGAGGGATGTTTGGTTGGCTCTGGTTGATGCAGCTGTGCACCTAGGTCATCCTCCCTCGAGCATCTGCTCGGAATGCCTTATTGGCAGGTGCTGTAGTCACCAACAGGCATACTTGCATCTCCACACAGAATGTGAGAGGGCTGTTTTTCATTACAAAATTAATCATGCAGTCTTCCAGAATACGTGGCCAATCATAGGGAAGAAGCACAAACAGCCGGGGATAAGGTGGAGGCGGGGCCCGCTCCAGGTTTTCTGCCACCCCAAGCGGTGAAGAAGGGAGAGAGAGGGAAAAAAAAAGCCGATTGGCGGCACTTCGGCGGCAGCTCAATCGCGCTGCTCCATTCTTTGGCGGCACTTCGGCGGCGGGTCCTTCACTCCCTCTCAAAGAGGAAGAGAGGGACCGAGGGACACGCCGCCGAATTCCCACCGAAGACCCGGACGTGCACCCCAATAGCAGACCGAGTGCCTTGGCTGCCCCAAGCACCTGCTTCCTTAGCTGGTGCCTGGAGCCGGTCCTCGGTGGAGGAACTATCAGATTATCAATAACACTGGTCTACAATTTTTGAGAAGTCGTCTGCTTCAGAGATAAAATGTGCTATTTATTATGTATTTTGATGTGCTGAATTCAAATATGACAATTAAAACAACTGATTGGCTACTGTTTCTAAGATATTTAAGTTTTTACATTTTATGTCTATGTATATTGTGTAGATAGTAGAGTTTTAATCATAAATTGTAAACCTAGGTCTTTTCATGTGTTTATGGTTGCTTTACATGATAATATTTCACCTGTCCTGTTTATGTAACACTTTAAAAATCAGCAAAAGGGTTATATAAATAAAATGTATTATGAAACAAAAGGCAAAAAACTATTCTGTACATAGTTTAGTCCTATTCAGTGTCTACTCGGCGCTTCTCGGCTTGTCTCTTGTATTCATTAAATGGAGCATCTCTTGTCACTGTCCAGCAATAGTCTGCAAGCATTGATGGGCTCCATTTGCCCTGATAGCGTTTCTTCATTGTTGCAATGTCCTGGTGAAATCGCTCGCCGTGCTCGTCGCTCACTGCTCCGCAGTTGGGTGGAAAAAAATCTAGATGAGAGTGCAAAAAATGTATCTTTAGTGACATGTTGCAACCAAGGCTTTTGTATGCCTTGAGGAGGTTTTCCACCAACAACCTGTAGTTGTCTGCCTTGTTGTTTCCGAGAAAATTTATTGCCACTAACTGGAAGGCTTTCCATGCCGTCTTTTCCTTGCCACGCAGTGCATGGTCAAATGCGTCATCTCGAAGAAGTTCACGAATCTGAGGACCAACAAAGACACCTTCCTTTATCTTAGCTTCACTTAACCTTGGAAATTTTCCACGGAGGTACTTGAAAGCTGCTTGTGTTTTGTCAATGGCCTTGACAAAGTTCTTCATCAGACCCAGCTTGATGTGTAAGGGTGGTAACAAAATCTTCCTTGATTCAACAAGTGGTGGATGCTGAACACTTTTCCTCCCAGGCTCCAATGACTGTCGGAGTGGCCAATCTTTCTTGATGTAGTGGGAATCTCTTGCACGACTATCCCATTCACAGAGAAAACAGCAGTATTTTGTGTATCCAGGCTGCAGACCAAGCAAGAGAGCAACAACCTTCAAATCACCACAAAGCTGCCACTGATGTTGGTCATAGTTTATGCACCTCAAAAGTTGTTTCATGTTGTCATAGGTTTCCTTCATATGGACTGCATGACCAACTGGAATTGATGGCAAAACATTGCCATTATGCAGTAAAACAGCTTTAAGACTCGTCTTCGATGAATCAATGAACAGTCTCCACTCATCTGGATCGTGAACGATGTTGAGGGCTGCCATCACACCATCGATGTTGTTGCAGGCTACAAGATCACCTTCCATGAAGAAGAATGGGACAAGATCCTTTTGACTGTCACGGAACATGGAAACCCTAACATCACCTGCCAGGAGATTCTACTGCTGTAGTCTGGAGCCCAACAGCTCTGCCTTACTCTTGGCTAGTTCCAAATCCCTGACAAGGTCATTCAGTTCACCTTATGTTATGAGGTGTGGTTCAGAGGAGGAGGATGGGAGAAAATGTGGGTCCTGTGACATTGATGGTTCAGGACCAGAAGTTTCATCCTCTTCCTCTTCCTCGTCTGACTCAAGTGAGAATGATTCTGGTGCATCAGGAACCGGCAGTCCTTCTCCATGGGATACTGGGCGTATAGCTGATGGAATGTTTGGATAATACACAGTCCACTTTTTCTTCTTTGACACACCTTTCCCTACTGGAGGCACCATGCAGAAGTAACAATTGCTGGTATGATCTGTTGGCTCTCTCCAAATCATTGGCACTGCAAAAGGCATAGATTTCCTTTTCCTGTTCAACCACTGGCGAAGATTTGTTGCACAAATGTTGCAGCATATGTGTGCGGCCCACCTCTTGTCCTGATCTCCAATTTTGCAGCCAAAATAAAGGTGATAGGCTTTCTTAACCATAGTGGTTATACTGCGCTTTTGTGATGCAAAAGTCACTTCACCACAAACATAGCAGAAGTTATCTGCACTGTTCACACAAGTACGAGGCATCTCTGCTCACTTTGTTTGGCTAAACAGAAATGTGTCCCTTTGCAAAATCAAACACTGACAAATAAGAGAGCACGACACTGTATGATTTCTAGAGCTGATACAGGGCAATTTGTTCAGCAGAGTGATGTAAGCTTCGTTATGATTGCATCATCCATGACTTCTAGGAATAACATGATGCAATTCATATCATGTATGACGCAATACCAGCTTCAGATTGCATCATTCATTGCTTTGCCTAAAAAGCAAGTACTGTCCAAACCCAGTCATAGATTTATTCATAGATCCAGTCAAAGATGTATTTTAGTCATTTCTGGTTTAAATTGAGATCCCTTCCCTTTATAACTCACTTATCCTCCGCCATTCCCAAGTCAAGGGTCGTATATACTGACCCAATAGCATATCTTGAAAACTAGAGCCAATCAACAATTTTAAGCATCATTTTCGTTCTCAGTGACCCAGAATTAGTAAAGTTTGACTACATTTATTTCAGAAGCATTTTGGCTGTAGAGCAGTGTCATATGTACCTCATTCATTATGTACACCATAGAAAAACCTGCCAGAAATTGTCTCATTGACACAGAAAGGACCCACTGACAGCTTTGATCTTTGTTTCCTCTGGAGGCCGTTTCAGTTCCAAGAGAGAGTGAGCCAAAGGCTACCAACCTCTGTTCTCGGGAGCAGGCACTTGGCAGACAACACAGTAGACAACCTGGCAGCATATTAGTGCCAGACTGCCATTTATTAGCATGTGCACACTCTCTCTCCCAGTTGTTGTTGTTGTTTCCATGGTTTTGGAAAACCTTCTTTACAGGAAGAAGAAGATTGCTAGATCTGTCCACAAATTGATTAGAAAAATACAAGGACAGAATTTCAGCATTTCTCCACTTGTACACTTGCAAAATTACATGTACGTGTACTTGCTCCTCTGCTTTGTTAAAAAATTCTAACTCTTGCACACCCACTTTAAGTAGCATGAACCCTCCAAATTTTCCAGTTACTTGGAGTTGATTGTGAATTACACAAAATACCCTATTAAAAATTACTTGCTGTTCACAAATCTTAGAAAATGCAGTGTTGGGCATTCACATCCAAAAGGAAAAATAAATGAGTTGAAGGCTTCTGTCATGAAGACACTAAAATGGTAAGAACAGTTCAAAAGTTATTTTAATGAACAGACAACCTTTTTTCTTTTGTTAAATTGCCTAAATAAGTTCAAGAGCTGGTAGTTGGGCAATTCCACATGGATTTGCTTATGCAGAGTGGTGCAGTCCTATGTTACTGTAAAGATCAAAACTTGTTAATTTGTGAGAGATCAGCTTAATGAGTGCATTGCTTTTTTTGCAGGGTACTGAATTCCCTTTTTGGGAGATTTCCCTGTGGACTCTATTAAAACTCTGTGTGTAGTAATAATAAAAATAAGTCATTTTCTGTTCACATCTCTAACTTTGCCTTTCAGAAATGACAGAATCACAACATAGTCATCAACTGATGGAACCTAACCGTTTTAAACAATAAATATTTTAATAAGCATAGTAGCTTTCTATAATGTAGAGATTAGACGTACTTATCCATTCATCTAGTAAGGCTGGCTTTCTGTGTTTCAGAAGCTTAGCTCTAAGCCCTAACACTTGGTAAAAGAACACAGAAATCAATATTAATTCTGTCTGTGACTAAGTGGAAAGTAAATGTGCTGCTTATTTTCACCTATCTGAACATGACCCAAATCTCTTTGCAGGTATCAAAGAAACCTCATAGAGTGAGAATTGGACAGTGTGGTGTCTTTGTGGAGTGTTTGGTGGGTGACTTCAACTTTCTATTTCCACTTGTGGCATTTGAAATTGCTGTCAAGTTCACTGTCTGGGTAAGTGCAATGTGAATTGGCCGTGGGTGGGACGGGAGAAGGGAAATCAACAGTGTAACTTACTTTCCTACATGAGAACTGAAACAATAGGAGTTGTAAAGTGTTTCTTGTCTTAATTGTATCTTTTAATGAACTGGTGTGATTAGAAATGTTTAATCATTGCTATTTGAAGGAATTTGGTACTAAGCGACTCCATGTTGTGAGGTTTTTAAGTAAATGTAGGAATTGAATGGAAAAAAGCACTAACTAGATTTGGAATTGCATATTTATAGTCTTTTGGCATGTCTTTCTCTGTTCTACTTGTTTTTCGACTATCCACAGCTGCTGAGAAAAGCACAATATTGTCAATTAAAATTAAAAGTCCTCCTTTTCCTCCGTTAGCCTTTATATACTATTTCAGTTATTGACTGGCATTCCCCATCAATGTGATAATATCTTCATTTAAAAATTATTTTATTACAAGGAAATTGTTGTTAAAAAACAATAGCAAGATATAAATCACATAATATATTAACTGGGTTACTAATACCGTCTTAGACTATAATTGAAATAATGATATCTTATTTTCCTTTTACTACTTCTGCTGTTTGCTTGCATCTCACGCATCTTAGAAAGTGAAGCTGTGTGGCAATTCTCATGCACTAGCAGAACACTGTTGTAGCTAGGGCTCTCATCCTGCAGTGAGCTCTGCATGGGCAGACCCCTGCACCTGCACAGGGCTCCAGAATAGATAAGGAGTCTCCATGGGGGCATAGGGGATCTATTCATGTGGCGCACGTTGGAGGATTGGGACATATGTTAGCAACAGTGCAGTGGAAGATTTAGCTTCCCCACCCCCCCGAATCTGTTCTCATTTGGATTGATTTCTTTAGTTATAAAACCGTGCACTTTATATCTAATTACTTGACAGTACCCTTTTCACAACTTGTCAAATCATTAATTGATCCATTTTATCAGATTCCTTTCATAGCTGGACATGTATCTATTGGTGTAACCTATACAAAACTGCATTGTATTCGAATGACACCAGTGAGTTTGCAAAGTTCTTTTATTAGATACTGGTGGTGCAGTGGCTGGGTAGACAAATTGAGCAATTAACTTGGATTCAGCAATAGTTTGCTCACAGTTTTGGACATTTAGAAAACTGTTATTAAGAGAACAGATGCTGGCCAGAAAGCAGAGTTACTCTTTCTTTCATTGTCCATCCATCCACAGGATTATTTTAAACTTCCAATTATATGGCCGCTCAATAGAGGGAGAAGGAACTACTGGTTAACAGATTATCAAAAGGACAATAGCCACTGTAGTGTTTTCTATACACAGAAAGCAAAACATGTACTTTCAATGTATATGACTTTTACTGTAGATTATAGAATACAACAAACCATCCAGTATAAAATATCCATGAGAGAGAGAGAGCATAGGGTAGCTCTCACCCTTTGAGAACTTCCATCTCGAATTGTCTCAAAACACTGCTCATCTAGCAAAAACACAACTTCCCTTTAAGGGTGTATTTAAAAAAAAAACAGAAAAACTTTTCTGCCCAGAACCATAGTTAGTGCTCCATGAACCATCTCTCTTATGATGAATCAAACCCACAACTCTCTGGCTCCAATGAAATGGTGCTACTGGTAGGCAATACTGACATGTAGCTGAAGGCGGAAGCTATTCTGTGAAAGGCATCGGTAGAAGAGTACAAAAGTCTTTTGGGTGTCAGGAGCATGTATGCGCACCCACACAGTTTCACCCCCCTGTTTCAAGTTTGGACAAACCACCAAAACAGAATTCGTGGGGGTGAACAGCAGCTACTTTTCCCCCTGGATTGGGGATTAAAACCATGCATAAACAGCCAAAGATACTCAAATATTTCAGGGAACCTGACCTACCTTTTGAATCTGTAACAGTTTGAACCCAGGAAAAGTTTTACACACTTAGAAACAGGTATCCTAAATGCAGTGATAGATTCACTTAACCTGGTCTCTGTCCCTTTGCCTTATTTTCATGCATTATCTGGCTTTCAGGTACGAATATTGTACTCTGTATCTGTTCAGTATTAATCCAAATGAATTCACATGGTCATCAGCAGATGATGGGAATAAGCTTCTTTGCATTCTGGCAGACCACAGAGGAATGGATGGCTCGTGTAATGAGGGTTGACAGCGAAGACTGCAAACACATCCTGGATAGCCAAACAAAAAGATCGTCTTCTCTTAATTTCAGATGTAGTACATTATAATGTGACTTATCACTATTATAGTTAACTGGCTGTAATAGCTCAGTCCTATTTTAACTGTATTATATATTAGCTCCTTAGTATGGTATTTAAGATCTGTAGCCAAGCACACTGCTAAAGGACAGAAATGTGTGGTAAGCTCCCTGAAAAGACAGGCAAGTTGACAGTGTAACACAAACAGAACTAGATTGTGCTTGGCCATTATGTAGGATATAGGGGCTTAAGATGCTTCAACCTCTTTGTGTGGCTCATGCAAAGGCAGAGAACTTGTAACAGTCTCTCTGAGCAGGGACTGCTTTTCTCTCTTTGCCCAGAAGGAGGCAAGGAGGAGGCAAGGCCATGGACCCAGTTCTGCCCCCTTCCAGACCACCCTGCAGACTGGAGCTGGTACTTGAGGGAAGCAATCCATATCTTCCTAGTGCATGGGCTCTAGAAAGATATGGGCTCCCGGGCTTTCCTTTGGGTGGCTCTGTACTGTTCCCTACATAGGACTTTGTACATTTCACACAATACTGTCCATGGTCCTGTAGTGACAACTCACATGGTAGTTTATTCCATATACAGGATAGAGTACTGTAGTAAAGCCTCTCGCATCCCATACTGTAGCACTAATAATCACACCCTGGTAACACTCCTGAAAATACCATTTTTTGTAGCACTTTATGGTAAATGCATTGTCTATCAAAATATTTAAATCTGTGGCTGGGTTAATTAGTATGCTTGTACCTTAAAAACACAGGGCCAGATTCTGATTTCAGTTGAAAGAGAGTAAATCCATAGCTGATAGCTGGTGAAGTTACTCCAGATTTACTGCACTGCTGTTTACATCAGAATTTGGCCCACAGTACCGGCATCTACTGGGGAGGGAGGTACCCATGAACGGTTCTAGTGCAAACACCAAACAGTTTTTGTTTTACTTTTTTAAACTCTATGGTACTTACTTTTAGTCTCAGTTGAGTATATTTGAGGGGAGAGGGTGTGATTTTTATGGCTGTTCCTCTCCAATGTGGATCTTGGAATGATCATCCCAACTTCAGTCATTTTCAGGCTAAGTTACATAATGTGTGTTCTACTTACAGTTAACTGGAGGCTTCAGGGAGTATAGAATCCGGCTGTTGTCATCCGAGAATGCAAACTGAGGGCATGGTGGGACAATCCCTTTAAAGCCCTTACTATACTGAGAATTGGATATCTCTGACACCGCTGCTTGTCCAGGACTGTGTTGCAATGGCCAAAAGAGAGTGATGCTCATTTTCCAGGTTCCTAAATTTAAACTTTCCAGAAGCAATGACAGGGCTTTCTCTGAGAAGAGGGTCTTTGATTTAGAATGAATTCCATTTGCTTGGTTGCCAGAACCTGGCTTTGGCAGCTTAGAGTCCATTTTTACAGCATGTTTGATTGTTTAGCTTTCAGTTAATTTGTGGTTTTTGTTTTTCGGTATCGGAGCAGTTTGCCTGAAAACATGTTTTGCCACAACGGTGGCAGTAGACTTTTGGCTGTATCCATTTTGGGTAGCTTTCGTATTGTTTCCATTTATAACTCTTGTAAGAACTACACCTACCAAGGTGGCAGACAGTCAAAGAACTATAAAAAAATAAAATAAAACTGAAGAATAAAGTAAGCAGGGCTCATTTTCTATAGTATTGTTGGATCCAGCTGGCCTTTGTTTTTTAGAAGCCTTTGGGGGGAGAGGTGACTTATTTCTGTTCATCTGTTAAAATATCTAAGAAACATTTATGTGAATCTGAAGTCTTCCCACACCATCAGACATCACTTCCTGGTGCATGAACAAGCTTCTGCAGCCCCTGTCTATCCTGGGCCGCTCTTTGAATGAATGTCCTCTGTGTTAAGTCCCATAAGTTATCCTTCTCTGGGTAGTGATCAATGGAGGATTTCTTTCAGTCGGTTCTTTTTGTGTGTTTCTCCAGCTGCCCGTAGAAGATGCTCTTACAGAAACTTGCACTTAGTGAGAATTTAGACCCTTCTTGCAAATGGACACATTGGTTTGGCTTTATGTATGTGACTAGTCCCATGGACTTCAGTGAGCCTCCCCAAGTACATGAATATGTGTTTGTAGAATAAGGGCCTGAATGAGGTGAGTCTTTTGTTTCTTTGCTATGATAGTGGCATTGCTCTTATTATAGGAGGCCATGCCAGCAGTATGAACGCTCTTCAGGCAGGGAAATGATCCAAACATCACAACTTGGTGTCTATTTTTAGAAAGTATATATTTTCCCTCCAAAAGACAGATGTCTGTACAACACAAAAGTGAGTTAAAGTTAATACCCAGAACTGGCCTTCACTTTTAAGAGCTTTCATTGACCATAAAACTGAAGATTAGAAAGTTGTTTCAACGAGTAGTCTCTGTATTTTTTTCAGTAACTAGCTAGCAGTATGTGTTCCTTCTCCAGATGACCGGCACTAGTAGTCCATGATGTTTCTCTTTCCTTGCCAGAAATTGATTTAATCATAATGTTGTCTTGGGTGTAGTTACAGTAAATTCAGAGCAATACAGTATATCCTTGGAGCACTGGCATGGTTTGTGATTGCTTGGGAGCACCATGACTATACCCAAATGATTTTATAAGGAAATCAATTTCTAGCAAAAGTCAGTGAGCAGGGAAAAGAACAGAAAAGATTTAGAAAGTTTCTTGGAAGAAAACAAAATGAAAGTAAAAAGGTGACTTTTTAGAAAGGGCATCAGCTGCTAGTGTGTATAATCCTGCCTAGTAATTCTATGCTCTGGGCCTGTATCATTCCAGAATTCTCAGAACCACTAAATCGACGGCAGCACGCACTCCGGTCGACTCCAGTACTCCAGCTCCCCAAGAAGAGTAAGGGTATGTCTACACTACCCGCTGGATCGGCGGGCAGCGATCGATCCAGCAGGGCTCAATTTATCGCGTCTAGTCTAGATGCGTGGTGAAGTCACCATGGTGAGTAGATCTAAGTACATCGACTTCAGCTACGTTATTCACACAGCTGAAGTTGCGTAACTTAGATCGATTTCCCCCCCCCCCACACCCAATTTTTGACCAGGCCTAAGGTAAGTCGTCCAGAGAGTGTCTCCCATAGATGCAGTGCAGTGAAGACACCAGGGTAAATTGACCTAAGCTACATCGACTCCAGCTATGTTGTTCACGCAGCTGGAGTAGTGTAACTTAGGTCGACTTACCCTGATAGTGAAGACAAGCCCTGAGTTGCAAATGTCAGAACCTACCACAGAATCCTCCAGAGGCAGAAACAAAATCTGGAACACTGAGGGCATTAGTGATTCACTACCCCCCTTATTATAGAATATGTAATTTTATGCAGTGGAAATCTGAGTATGCTGAAAAAACAGGACAAGTGTTTCCACAGAGTTCTGCTGGCCCCATCTTTGTGTGTATTGGAGCTGAGTGTTCCTGTCAGAGTGGAAGGAATGGTATTGTGGCCCCAGAACATGATAGGAATTCAGAAGCTCTGTATTCTGTTCCCAGCTGCATCACAGATTTCCTTTGAATTTGAGCAAGGTGCTTTGTCTATACCTTAGTTTCTCCAACTGTAAAAAGGGATTATACCTGCCTGCCTCGGGAGGGTGTTGTGAGGCTTAATTTCATTCATCTGTGTAAAGCAATTTGAAATCTTTGGGCAGAAGATACTATAGACAATGCAAAGTATTACTGTTAAGGGGGCAGAGGAGATAAATTTGTTCCTGTTAGACCTGAATTTCATGAAGACTTGTATTGTGTGACATGAGGCATCGGGGTATTCATTTCCATGCCCTTGTACTTTTCAAACTTGAGTTTGATCATTTGAAAATCAGAGTATTTGGGGATAATATGCTCTCCGCCCCTCCCCAGCCCCACATTAACCACAATCCTTGAGCACAGGGTGTGCACTGAAGGAGATACAATGGACCACTTTATTTTATGGGTTTAGTTCAGGCAGGTGTTATTGTGACTACAGGGGGTGGGGAAGTAGAACACTTCCCAAAATAGGATCTCTAACACACTCAGCAGATGGCCTGTGAACTATCTAATAGATTAAGGATTATTTGTAGAAATGATTTGGGCCAAATCCAATTCC
Source organism: Emys orbicularis (assembly GCF_028017835.1). NCBI lineage: Eukaryota > Metazoa > Chordata > Testudines > Emydidae > Emys > Emys orbicularis. Next base: position 117,237,866 of record NC_088688.1, on the reverse strand, counting down.
TGTGGAAGTCAATAGTCTTTTAAAAATTGTATGAAGTGAGAATTGGATTGGGTCTATTGTGAATATTTTCAGATAATGAATACAGTAAAGAAAACTGTAGGGTGTGATTGGCAATTCACCAACTAAAGATTATTCCTTCATCTTTCTACTACTTTGTATCCTCTTTCTGCTGGCATTGATGGTTATATTGCTTCAATTTCATCTTGGCTCTTGCCCTTTCAAAAGTATGATCGCAAGGTGGAATAGTCTTTTGATTAAGGCACATTTCAGTGGATTCAGTGGATTCAGTTCCTGGCTCTGCCGGAGACTTCTTGTTTGACCTTGAACAAACCGCTTAATCTACCCATGCCTCAATTTCCCCATCTATAAAATAGGGATAGAAATACTTTGTCTTCTATCCTTTGTCTTGTCTATTAAACTCTTCAGGACAGGGGGACTGTCTCTTACTATGTAGATGGATGTACAATACATACAGAGCGTGGTTCCAATAAAGGTTGGAACCTACTGACACGACAATAAAACAAGTAATTAATAATTTATCAAATTGGGATGACAAATCAGGCCTGATCTTTCTCTTTTTTGCCTTGTGTATAGCCATTGCACCTATTCAAAGCAGGCTTGAAACATTGCCAGATAAAAACAGTAGCGTTTTACAAGCATTTTGCACAGGTACAGATGACTATATGAGGTAAACAGCAGTACAGAATCAGACCATTATGTCCAGTAAATGAGTCCACCTGATATGTATGTGTGATATATCATACAGTAGATCATCCATGCTATTAACATATATAGAAACAAATACAGTAATTACATATGTTAATAGCATGGATAATCTACTGTATGTGGAAATAACAATTTTCAACTTAGTTTCAATACCAAATTTGTGAACCAGGGAACTATACACTTATATAACAATTGAGCCATTAATGCTGGGCTCACTCAGACCCTGAGCAAACTAAACTACTGCATACCTGACAGATAAATAAATAACGAACATTTCAAGAATGGAGGCTTGTGTGGGATCCTCATGATGTTCAGCCGGTGATGCAGAACATTTATAAAAAAAAAAAAAAAAAAAAAAGCTTGGAAGGTACAGAAAGTCAAGGCAAAACACTTAGTAAAGTGCCTTTCACGCAAAACGTTTCAGAGCTCTTGAGTGGAATATATACCTTCCTTTAACAAATCCTCTATCAAAGGCTCTTCGCAAGCACAGCTGTGGGCCTGTACAGATTGGAAAGTGTACAATTTCCTGTTCAAAGAAGTCAAGAAACAAGCAAGTGTAATAGTTACTGGAAATAAAAAAAGGAAATGTCCTTTTTTGGATGCTCTTCTCTCCTTGCAAAATTCATTCGGAGTACCTGCCAGAAGATCAGAGAGAGAAATACAAAGGGGGAAGAGAGAAAATCTCCACCCTCACCCCCATCAAGCAGCTCTGCCACTGGTTGCAAGGGTCTCCTAGAGTCCACATATTTACTTCCTTCAGCCTTTGTTTCCACACCCCTTTTTTTCAGGTTATATACTTCCAGTGGACCAAACCCTGAAGTCCTTATTCAGTCCTTACTCAGGAAAAATTGCACTTTAGGAATGATCCTCTGTAATCCTAGCCACAATGCAGCAGGTATATAGTTTGTAGGTGGTAGAGCAGAGAGAGATGGGTCTTCAGTTACTGGGGTTGTCTCACTTGCCTTTTTTGTAGGCTAGCGCCGTGATAGACTTCTTCCAGGAGCTGGGAATATGGCAGAACTGTTTGCAGTTGTTTGAAGATGGCAGTGAGTACCAGGAGATGGGGATCTTGTATTTTTCAGGAGGACATAGCAAATGCTGTCTTATTCCTGGGACTGTGGTGTGTCTTTTTTGTTGTTTGTTTTGTTTTTTTGGTTGCTTTTTTTTTTTTGCCACAGCTGTATCTTGATCTGCTATGGAACATTGCAATAACAATGTATGGGCACAGTAGGGACCTGACTTTTGAGAAGTAAGGAGCACAGACATCTCCCACTGAAACTGGGGGAACTGAGCACCCAGAACATCTGAAAACCAGCCTCTACAGCTATACATTTGTGAGATATAATGCTACGATATAAAGGTCTTACCAGTATAAATTGCATTAGTCATAAGTGGCAAAGATCATCCCAAATTAGTGGTAAATTTTAAAACAAAAAAAAAACCTTCCATATTTGAGGCGAAAGAAAGCAATATTTCTTTATCTGGTTTTTCAAAAGAGGTGGTGGGGGAGGAGAGGGACTAAAAGACAAACAGCAAACAAAACTGTACTTGGCATCAACAAACTGCTAATAGTATGCTGCACTTTGAAAATGTTTATTACTATAAAATGTAACTGAGAAGTCCCTGCATTGCTTGTTGCTCTGCTCAGAATCATAAATAGTACAATCATCCCAAGCTTATGGCAATACAAATAGGAACACAGGAAATGTCATACCAGATCAGGCCAGGGATCCACCAGTATTAGATGCTTCAGAGAAAGTTGCAAGAAATGCTGCAATAGGCAGCTAAGGGAAAATCAGCCCATAGGGCAAGTTTCTTCCTAACTCCTCCAGTTAGTGTTTCACTTGTGGCCTTTAGGATTTACATCCCTCCCTCTTTGTTCTGGAGGCATTTTTATTATTCCTCCCATTCTTACCATTAATGGTCTCACTAGTCACACAAATGTTGAATCCATTTTTGAATCCTGTCAAATTCTTGTTATCAACGATACCTTGTGGTAATGAGTTCCACAGACTAATTGTGCAGTGTGTGGAAAAAGGTATTGGTTTTAAATTTGCGGCCTTTCGGATTTCATTGGCTAGCCCTTCATTCTTATATTATAAGAGAGGATGACCTACTTTATCTACAACAATTGTCATTTTGCCCACCTTTATCATCTCCTCTTATTTGTCTCAGTTTTTCTTCAGGTGGAGTTTTTTCTCCCTGTTTCTCATCATTCTCATTACTGAACTCTGAACCCTTATTTCTGCTATATCTTTCTGAGATAGGGTGGTGAGAATTGAACACAATGTTCCAGGACAAGGGGTAGCTCTGATGTATATAATGAAAATATACATGATCAATCCCATTCCTTTTCTATTCTAACAAAGATTCTGAAGTGTGCTGTACATTGAGGTCTTCATAGAGCTGTCAACCATGATGCCAAGGCCTTTTTCCTGAGAAGATGGTTAATTTAGAACCCAATCAGGTGTATCAGCAGTTCACTGTTTTCCCTTCATTATATGCAATTTTGCATTTATGAAGAATACATTTCATGTGCCGTTGTTTTCCATTCACCTAGCTTTGTTTTCCTTCAAAATCTTGTCCAGGCTTGACTAACCTAAATTTTGTGTCCTACAAAGCTTGCTACCTCACTGTTTATTCCCTTGTGTAGATCACTAAAAAATATAATAAACTGCTACGGGCCTATTACAGATACCTGTGGCACTTCACTGTTGAACTTTTACCATGATGAAAATTCAATATTTGTTGTTAGTATTTGTTTTCTTACTCTTATCTGATCCATGACAGTACTCTTCCTCTCACCATAACTACTCGGTTTCTTCAGTTGCCTTGAGAGATGTTATCAAAGGCTTTTTGAAAGTCCTGTATTTTATTCATATGTTGAAAGCAGACATGCCAAACCCAGGAGGAAAAATGCAGACATTGGGCTTGTTTTTGGCTTAGTTGGCTTGTGAGTTGCTTGTTGACTAGATTTTTGAGTCAGGGGTGCACAACGGGCCCACCACAGTCCCAGACTGCACATCAGGGGAATCTAGTCACATAGAGTGTTGGGGTTCTTAGGGATTGGCTTGTTTTGGCCTTGTTTTGAAATGGGATTAGCTTGATTTTTGGCTTATTGTGAAAGTTGGGTGCTTATTTACCATATGAAAGTTGGCAACTGTGGTTGAAAGACTTCTAATAGAGTAATATAACATAGAGCATGTATCAAGAAGTTACAACAGGAACCTGGAAATCCAGTTTCCTGGGTTCTTTTCTCTGTTCTAGTGCTGACTCATTGTGTGACCCGTTGCAATTCCGTTGACTTTTTCTGTACCTCTATTTACCCATCTGTAAAAATGGGTATAAAATACTTAGGTCATGTCTACACTAGGAGTGTGTTTACCACAATAGGAATATCAGTATATTATGCTAGCAAAGTACTCCTAGTGTGGACACATTAATACTAGCAAAGCTGTACTTTGACTCAGTATAACAACCCCCTCGCCTCACCAAATGAAACTAGCTGTGGTGGTAGAAGTGCAGGTTTGCCAGTGTAGCTGCATTTATACTAGGGACTTCAGCCAGCACAGATATGCCTGTCATAGATTGGGCCCCTTCACATCCTTGACCGATATAGCTATGCTCGCAGGTCTGTAGCTTAGACCTGGCTTTAACCTGGCTCCCAGGGGCAGTATGAGCTTTAGTGAATGTTTGTATAGTGCTTTGGGCTACTTTGAGGACAGGCACTTAAATAAAGTAAGTGCAAAGTAAAATATGCTTGAGAGAGTGAATTAGATAATATCATCCTGAGTGCATATGCAATTGTCAAACTAGAAAATTCCAACACTATAAGGATTAGAGACATTAGCCTAGTTATAAATAATGTTTAAATATTTTCCAGTACGTGTATTGGATGCCATTACAATGGAATTCAGTGTTACTGATCACTGCTTGTAGTGTGCCTTGAATGTAGGTGGGTTTCTTCCTTATTTCCATTATCCTGACTGCTGGCTGATTAGATCGGAAATGATTTAATTTTCATTTCTTTGATGCTTTCAAAGGCAGGGAAGAATTTTGCACCTCTGTGAGTGCCACTCAGCAGCATGCAAAGAACTTCACAGCTAGTGGGAGTGTTAATTAGAGCCAATTATGAGTTCATTGACCTGCCTTGGCACCAAATTGCAGAGAGAACAACTTGTATGGTGGGGAATTTAGCTATGCTGCATGTGACTCATTCGGGAAGCTCACGTTACATGAATCTTCATGTAGCGATCAATCAAATGGGATGATCTACAACAGGGTAGGAGGGAAAGAGTTTCCCCCAATTAATCTATATAACAAAATCCTATTGAGTGCTGCTTCAGCTACTATTCTTCATTTTATTGACCTCAAAACCAAACTGGTTAATAAATTAATCATTCCACTGTGACCATCCTCCTTGCAGATATTTTTGGAGGGACGTGCCTAGGACTCCCCTTCCACTCCCTATGCTAGCAGAAGTTTTAGTGCTTCTCCCAATGGGTAGCAGCAACCAGCAATGCTATACCCTATTCTTGCATTTAAAAACATTAGATAACCTATTCTAGGAATTCCCATTGTGCCTCTGAAGCCTCCAAGCATGAGACCATTGGGCATTTGTAGATTATAAGTAGGGTTGTCAAGCAACTAAAATAATTAATCTCAATTAATCACGCTGTTAATAATAGAATACCATTTATATAAATATTTCGGATGTTTTCTACATTTTCAAATATACCGATTTCAATTACAACATAGAATACCAAGTATACAGTGCTCACTTCATATTTATTTTTGATTACAAGTACTCGTACTGTAAAAGAACAAAAGAAATAGTATTTTTCAATTCACCTCATACAAGTACTATAGTGCAATCTCTTTATCCTGAAAGTTGAACTTACAAATGTAGAATTACATACCGAAAAACCCCGCATTCAAAAACAAAACAATGTAAATCTTTAGAGCCTACAAGTCCACTCAGTCCTACTTCTTCTTCAACCAATTGCTCAGACAAACACATTTGCTAACATTTGCAGAAGATAACGCTGCCCACTTCTTGTTCACAATGGCACTGTTGTAACTGGTGTCGCAAGATATTTATGTGCCAAATGTGGTAAAGATTCATATGTCCCTTCATGCTTCAACCACCATTCCAGGGGACATGCGTCCATGCTGATGATGGGTTCTGCTCGATAACAATCGAAAGCAGTGCAGACCGACGCATGTTCATTTTCATCATCTGAATCAGATGCCACCAAGAGAAGGATGATTTTCTTTTTTGGTGGTTCAGGTTCTGTAGTGTCCACATCGGAGTGTTGCTCTTTTAAGACTTCTGAAAGCATGCTGCACGCCTCGTCCCTCTCAGATTTTGGAAAGCACTTCAGATTCTTATATATATATTATATATATATATCTTATATATATATATGCATTTGCCAGGCCTTCCTGTGAAATTTCTTGAGGCAAAAATCTAGAGGATTTGTATAACAGCTAGTCATAGCAGCAAAGCAGAAGAGCCATCATCCATGCCAAAGCTAAATCAGGCTGCCAACCTAGCCATTATTTTACCAATGTGGTTAATACTTTTTTGTTTTACACTGGCAATGTACTTAGGATGGTAAATGGAACGTTTAGACACAGAATGAACAAGCCTGTATTTCAGCTCAGAAGCTAAAGTAACACTACCCTTCTAAATGATGAAGCCAATAAATAATGCATCCATTAATAGGCAGTGAAACAGAAGACATAGAACGCAACCAGCATTTGGGTCCAAAAAAGCATTTTATGTATGTGAGAATTCAATTCGAAGCATTTTTTTACATTCATTTATTCCCTGCAATACAGTGTCTGTCTGTATTATCTGTGGCAGAAGCTAAATTACCAGAAAGACAGGTGAAAACCTGGGTCATATGTCTGCATCATAAAGTAGATAATGTTTAAAAATACAGACAGGAGCCCATATAGCGTAGATGTTGAAACCCAGGATAGAATAGGGGCAAATCACAAAATGTCTTCGTACTCTTGGATATTGTATTGCAATGAGAAAGAATGGAAGATCAGTACTTGAAGTGAGATTTACACTCCTTTAACTTTTCCTGCCACACTCATGATCAGACCACGTACCCTGTTCCTCTACTTACCTTAGTTGGATTCTAGCTGGCATCTCTTAGGGGGCTGCCTCACTTGAATGCTTTAGGATAAGGTACCATTTTCTACCTGCAAGGATGCACCAAAGTGACTATATCTCAAAGCACCCCAAAAGACCAATGATCTACTTGCATACAAGACTTACTAAAAATAGAGGAAAAAATCAGATTAAAACAAAAGAAATGGTGTATATCTAGTAACTGGTCTTAAGCTAAGCTATTTGTGCTTGATAGAGGTCCCCTTCATGTCATTAGAGAAAACAAGCAATGTCATGGGGGGGAGGACTGTGTGGGGAGAGAGGACATGTTTGGACTGTGTATCCTTTTTGCCCTCTGACTCTTTGGTAGGCAGCATGTGTTGCACCAGAAACTGTGGATTATGTTTGTATCACCTTTCTCCTTCTTCGACTCACCATGCTCTTATATTTCTCATGTTTCTTTTGAAGTTTCTGTCTCACGCCAGCAAAAGGTGGACTCCGTGGTCTCCACAGAAGGGCTGTTTCCCTCTCTTTTTTGTTGTACATCAACTCAGTGTGTCTTAAGTTGATTCAGAACCGAATGCGTTGCTTTCGGTAACCAGATTGATTTCTGTTTTTCAAAACACCTTTTACAGCTCAGTTTCCAAATATGAATTCCTCATCCCTGGACCATCTATCCCTGCATCCTTTTCTATGTTTAAGTCTAATCACTACGCTTTCCATTTGAATTATTCTGGTAGTGTATGTTGGGTAATTTTCAGAAATGCTGAGCACCCCAAACTGTGCAGTAATCAATGGGAGCTGCAGCTGCTCAACACCTTTGAACATCAGGTAACTTTTATTTAGGTGCCTAAATATGAATTTAGGGAGAGTACTTTTAAGCATCCAGGTTTGAAAATTACTATTAGCAGTATTTAAGAGCTGCTCATGTCAGAATTAGTGGACACTACAAGGTTTTGATACAAGGATGAACAACATTTCCCCCAAAAGGGAGCATGTCCTACAAGACTCTCTGCTTCAAATCTCGCAAGTGAGGGAAACCTAACTGGTTGGTTAAATGACAAGAGATTCCAGTGCTTCAGTTTGTGTAAGGAGTAGGAAAAAATGTCTTGTATCACATTCCACTCATCCTCAGGCCCAGATAATTTTTCAGTGGTAGGTAGCAGGTTTAAAACAAGAGGCAACAGGTTTTTAAACCAAACAAAATGAAGCATTTCTTTACACAATGCACAGTCAACCTGTGGAACTCTTTGCCAGCGGATATTGTGAAGGACAAAACTATACAGGGTTCAAAAAAGAAACATACGTTCATAGGTCCATCAATGGCTATTAGCCAGGATGGTCAGAGATGCAACACCATGCTCTGAGTGTCCCTAGCCTTTGTTTCCCGGGAACTGTGAGTGCATCACAGGGGTGGACCACTCGATGACTGCCTGTTGTGTTCATTTCTTCTGAAGCACCTGGCATTGGCCCCTGCCAGAAGATAGGCTAGTGGGCTAGATGGACCATTGGTCTGATCCAGTATGGCTGTTCTTGTGTTCTTTTGTACATTCTAGAGATGGTTTGTGATGGAAAATGCCCTGCCTCTGGTCATGCATAATTTTCCCTGGGGAGTAACAGCCACAGTTTTCCTGGCAAAGTCAGTACTTGTGGCTGAGCACAGATGAGAGATGTTTTCTGAATTTTAAAAGGTGCCTCTTTGTCTCTAGTGAAGTGACTCACAGTAAATTTAAAAATCGGAAGCCTCGTCCTCCAAAGTAAGCAAGCAAATGCTTAATTCAGAATTTAGCACTCTGCTGCTGAGCTCGAAAGATGATGAGAGCAGAATTTCATGACAAAGGGAAGAGTTAAAGGATGGTGAAGCAGAGGAATAATCAGTAAAAGAAACATTCAGAAAGTAACAACTGTGATGAAATAACTACCGTAGATCCAAGGCTGTGACCCTTATAATGAATAAGCTCTGAGATATTCAAGCTGAGATTTGAAGAATGAAGAAAAGAAAGAAAAGATGGGGGAAGAAAATCAAGCACAGCAAGGTAGAGGGGTCTAAGATTATAGTGAAATTAATATTCAAATCAAATAAAATGAATGGGTCTTTAGACTGCAGAGCTAAATATGAAAGATGCTCAATACATCCCTTCAGAGACAGATCTTTGGAAGGTGATACATAAGTTCCAATTAGAGTAAAAATGAACACTGAAGGACAAACAGACTGAGGTTTATATATAATAATATAATCAGTAGATCATAGAATCATAGTATATCAGGGTTGGAAGGGACCTCGGGAGGTCATCTAGTCCAACCCACTGCTCAAAGCAGGACCAATCCCCAGACAGATTTTTGTACCAGATCCCTAAATGGCCCCCTCAAGGATTGAACTCACAACGCTGGGTTTAGCAGGCCAATGCTCAAACCACTGAGCTATCCCTCCTCCCTATATAAAATTAGTATTTGTTATTCAAAGGCTGTTTCAAAAAACCCCATAAAGGCTACAGAGGAAAAAGCATTCTGCCTCGGCCGGGTCCTCAACTGGTGAAAATTAGCATGCAACAGAACTATGCCAATTTACAGCAGCAGAGGATCTGTCCCCTTGTAGGCATAGGGCATTGTAGGGTCTGTAGTTATAACAACCTTATAAAATATAGGAGATGGATCATGCTAGGAGGGGAAAAACCCACAAACCAAGTCAATAGCCCATGAAAGTTCAACCCAGTTCCAAGGTGCAACAGAGAGAACAGTTCAAACACCCTGTCTGTCTCAGAGGCAGCATAACAACGTCCTGCACTTGCAATGAAATGTGCAAATCTTTTTTCTTTCGTTAGTGAATTTTCTCACCAGTGAATAGACGAAGCTGAACAGGCCCTTCAGAACGGTTTCTTTCCTCTGTTACTCGTTCATCTGCTGTCAGCCAACTTGACCTGTCAGAGTGCCATGTGAATGATGATTTTTGTTTTCTTTCAAATTCTCTTTATTACCAGGATGAGAATTATACTGAGAGAGAACAGTGGATCTCCCCATTCCAGTTCCTGTCAATGCCAGCTAATAGGTCTGAAGAATTAACCCCTTTTGTGTTCTCTTCACTTATAACTAAACCTGGAATAGTCAAGGCACTGTCAGAATACCATAAAGACCTTTGTATGATCATGCTCCATAGCAATCAAAGATGAAAAATGTCTATTCAATCTCTAAGTCTGAGTGTAATGTATTTTCCCGATGGAGGACAGATCTGCTATTTAACTGATACACTGATGTGTCTCACTACAATAAAACACTTGGAACTCATGAAAAATCCCCATTGACTTACCTGGCTAGTAACACAGAGGTCATTCGAAGCTTTGAGTAAAAAGCAGAATCAGTCCTAGACTCTTTTTACAGAAGGCCAAGAAAAAAAATGAGATCCTTCAACAAACAAACATCAGCTACCTAGGTAACTGATTAAGCATTCTTTGTTTTGTCTTCTGCTCTGAACTTCTCCACTGGTCTTTATTTAACTAACATAAAATTATATCAAACTTTGGGTCTGATTCTCCACTGCCTTGGACTCTGGGTAGTTATTTCCCCTTGTCTAAGGTGGGTGTAAGCCACAGGTATTCTGAACTGGTAGCATTTTATACTCACTCTAAACATTTGTATGTGCCTTGCACTTTGGAGAAAAAGGCCCCTTGTTATTTCAATTTGTATTTGTTTTAATTCTGTTGACTTTCAGTGGTTCTTACTTTACTCTTCAAAAGAAACTGCTTGTTTACAGGCCATTGATGAAAACTGAAGTCCTTTTCATTATCTTGGTTTCCACTGTAAGATGCTTTTAAGCTATCTCAGAATATGGGGCATGTGTGAGAATTTTTCCTGTTCCTTTATAAAATGGTTTTCCCGTTGTTTTTTTTTTTTTTTTTTTTAAACCTTAAAGCTACAGCAATTACAAGAGTCCTCTGTATAGCATTTGAGAGAAAGGGCTGAAGCTCATCAAAGCTGTATTTAGGTTTTGCAGCCAATAGGCTCCTTCCTATAAAGCAGTCACATAATTGGGTGACCCTAAAGTAGTGGTGCCTGGGAGAGAATGCTATAAATAGTGATTTTACTCTGAAATTTGATGGTGTAAAAATGGCATTGGAGAATTCCTTGTTTATTGCCTTTCACTGATTTCCATATCAATGGGGCCTGGTTTACAAATGAAAAGGTATTTTTGAACCCGTCCGACCCTGGAATTTCAACTTCTTACCTGGGAGTCAAGCCAGTTCCATCTGCCTCGTGGATCATCGTCATTGACAAATATTCTGCAAATCTGATTCATCCCCTAGTTATTCCTCGATAAGTTAAGAAGATACCCGTCCATAGCAAATAAGCTCAAGGAGTAGGTACTTCCATCAGCGATAGCAGCCATCCTGTTCTTCCCACCTCCACCAAATCCGTGTGTGTGTGTGTGTGTGTGTGTGTTGGGGGGAACCCTCTCTGAAGATTCTCTCTCTCCAGAGTACCAGACCCAGCTGGCCCCTCCTCCTTCTGTCATGTTTGCTGGGGAAGACAAAGCAAAAGATTGGGATCGAGCCCACTCTAATGAGCAGATACTACCTCCCCCTTCCACCTAAGGAGCTTGGCTGCATCAGTGGAAAAGATGGGTAGGCAATGATGCACATTCACATCTCTTGGAGCCCACTGACATCAGCAGTCTGCACATTTCAGTCTGAACTGTGTACATCTCTCTTCAGACTGGTTGTTTCCTCCAACCTTCTCCTGTTCTCTCTCCCTCTCTCCCCCTGCCCTCCATGTTCTTCTCCAATCTTCTCTTTCCATCTCTACTCCTTGCCTGCCCCTTCAATGGCCCTTTTCTCTTAGTACGACTCCCTCCTTCTATTTCCCCCACTCCTTTTGAAATTTACATCCAACCCTGTGTTGGCACACAGAGTGAAAACCAGACTCTTCCATTTCTCTGTTATTTGCTGCTGCTACTGCTTCCCTTTGCTCCATTCTGTTGAGACTGATTATTCTGTCCATCCTGCTTTAAGTGTTCGTCTTACACTTTCTCTTTGGCACTCTTGTTTCCTCACATCAGTTGTTTTCCACTGGACAGCTTCATGTGGGAGCTGGTGTGTTGGCATCTGGAGTACGTGCCCCAAATGTATCCAGAACTTCCTTCTGATTCTGGAGAAAATGAGCTGCTGGTTGGGGATTTCTCTTATTTCTATGTTGGTGATGAACTCCTTCCAGCCCATGCCCAGAATCTTTTGTAGGTTCTTGTTTGCAAAGGCCCCTAGTTTTCTGTCTAACATTTTAGTAGCTTTCCAGCCTTCTCAGCCATATGGTAGCACCAAGATTATATTTGAACTGAAAATTCAGTTTTTGTTCTGGTGCTGTATATTTTTGATTTTGGCACGTTGTTGAGTTTAATAAATGTTGTTGAATACCTTCCTTATCCTTAACCTTACTTCCTTCTTGAGTTTTCCATTGGCCAATACGGTGCTGCCCAGGTAGAAGAACTGTTCTACTTTCTTGATATTTTTGAATTTTAAATGTGATGTTATTACTTGACATTTGGGTTTCATGGATATTTGTTTTAGCATAACTAATTTTGAGCCCTTCTTGGCTTGGTATTTTTGCCAAGTTGTCTGTCTTTATTTGTAACTTTAAAGGAGTATTGCTTAGTAGCATAATATCAGCAAGATCTAGGTGGTCTAGCCTCTGCCCAGGCTATACCAGTGTTGTTTTGCTAATATACTTATTCAATATCCAGTCTATGGACCCCTACTCCATAATAAAAGGGGCATTAACAAGATGTGTCCCAAGTATGATCTTGACTACTTTGCTTATTTCCCCCCACCCTTTGTCTGTATTTTATCTGTACAGATTGTAAGCTCTTTGTGGTAGACTCTTTATATGTTTGGAAAACATCTAGTTCATTTTGGTGCTGCTTTATTATTAAGATTTTAATTTTTGTATTGCGTGAATTAGGCTTTTGGTCACTAATAAGTACTGGATGATTTTTGTTTATGCAAGCATGTTCCCATGGAATAAAGGATCAAATTCTCTTAAAGCACTGCAGTTTCTATTGGTTCTCCATTTCAGTGATGTTTTTTCTTCTGCTTCTTTAAAAAACAAATACATTTTAAAAGCATGTTTTGATGACCTTGTATGCAAGAGACGTACAACTCTTTGTGCTGATTCTGGATATTTGTCTTTAATCAGCTGCAGTGTAGAGAATATACAAAAAATTATCTTTTAGTGCCTACTGTGTCTTAAATCAGGTGTTTAGTACAATATAGGTTATATAATGAGGTGACGTTCTGCCTTTCCATTGTGTTCACTCCATCATCCTGTGACTTCATCCATTGCTGTTGCTATTGTTGATGCCAAACAGCACATTGTGCAAGTGTGAGACTGATGTCAAGCCAGCATCTTAGTGAAACTCCTCATAGTACACTATAGTCCCTTTTAATATTTCATAGGCCTATATGTAGCTCTTAAATTATTCAAGTACACTCTTTTTCCTGAACATAATATCTCTTTATAAGGGTTTTGTCAAAAGGATTGAAATGTGGTCTTCTACAGGAAACCCGATACTGCATTAAGATGCACGAGAAGAATTGTAATGAAATTGACAACCCTATTTAGAGCATTGTTAATTCTAGATCTGTAACCCCAGCTGAGTTCAGAGTGGAGCTAGTGAAAAAATGTACACTTTTTTTTTTTTTTTTTTTAAATCAGCCTTCACAAAGCAAATTAAGAGACTGGATTTCCTGTGATAAAAGTATAAAGCTATTTATCACCTTGAGATCTGTTTCTTGTAATACTGCCTATCTCTTTCTCCCTTCACTTTCTGATATTAAATTATAAGCGATGTCTGCTTTGAAATACTCTCATCTTAATTGGTGCAGACGATCCTATGGGGACAGATAATGTTTTGTGAGCTAGTGATATTTAGCCAAGCTTTTTGACTTCAGTAATGTGATTTTAACAGGCAGCATAGTGAAATCATAGAAAAATCCAGGACATCTATTTCTCTGTGAATCAAATGTACTAACCTCGTAAGCGTGCATTATACTTAATAGGTGATATAGGATACAAAACGGCAAAACATCGTATGCAGATCTTATTTAGTTGGTAAGTTAATTTTACACTGAAATATTTAGAGTAACCTAGTGTAGATAGGTTTCAGAGTGGTAGCCGTGTTAGTCTGTATCAGCAAAAAGAACAGGAGTACTTGTGGCACCTTAGAGACTAACAAATTTACTTGGGCATAAGCTTTCATGGGCTAAAACCCACTTCATCAGATGCATGCAGTGGAAAATACAGTAGGAAGAACATGAAAAAATGGGGGTTGCCATACCACCTCTAATGAGACTAATCGATTAAGGTGGACTATTAGCAGCAGGAGAAAAATAAACTTTTGTAATGATAATCAGGATGGCCCATTTCCAACAGTTGACAAGAAGGTGTGAGTAACAGTAGGGGGAAAATTAGCATGGGGAAATAGTTTTTAGTTTGTGTAATGACCCATCCACTCCCAGTCTTTATTCAAGCCTAATTTAATGGTGTCCAGATTGCAAATTAATTCCAGTTCTGCAGTTTCTCATTGGAGTCTGTTTTTGAAGGGCTTTTTGGTTGAAGAATTGTGACTTTTTGGTCTGTAATTGAATGTCCAGGGAGGTTGAAGTGTTCTCCGACTGGTTTTTGAATGTTCTAGTTCTTGACATCTGATGTGTGTCCATTTATTCTTTTGCGTAGAGACTGTGGCTTAGGAATGAATATTTTGTCTAAAACCTTGGAACCTCTACAAGCTTCAAATTCCTGCTTTTCCATAGATTGTCTCTAGGGAAAGAGGGCTTGCTCCCTGCCACCATAGATTTATTTTATTAAGGTCAGAAGGGACCTTCGTCATAATCTAGTCTGACCATCTGCCTAATGCAGATCATAGAATTTTGCCTATGGAACAGGTAGGGAATGGGGAGGTGATGCTACCAGCTAAACAATGTAATAATTGCTATCAAATATATCACTTGCATCAGGGCTTAGATAGCATGGTGACAGACTTTACACAATAACTTTATAGTAGCTAGATATATAGGGTGACAGATAGTAACTTTGAAAAAACGGGACGGGGGTGGAGGGTAATAGGTGCCTATATAAGAAATGGTCCCAAAACCCAGGACTGTCTTTTTAAAAATGGGACATCTGGTCCCCTATATATAGGTACTCATACTCTATTTTAATCTGGGAGGCTTATATGAAAGTTAAGGAAATTTATTAACTTGTTTGGATCATGATATGTGTGTGTCTCTCTCTCTCACTAACAGAAGTTGGTCCAATAAAAGATATTGCCTCACCCACGTTGTCTCTCTAATATCCTGGGAGTGACACAGCTACAAAAACACTACATTGTATCACAGGTGTTGTAATGTTAGCAGCCAGCCAGAAAGCTCCAATTGTGTAAAAAGCTCTAAAACCATGTCACTGTTTAATTTAATATTGATTTAAAAAAAACAGATCTACTGTTTTTATAATACTAGAAAGATTTGTGGCCATGAAAGAGTCAGGATTGAACACCCTTATGGAATAGAAACATATCCTTTTTATAGCTATTAATAATAATAATTAATAAGGAAAATTGGCATGTACCATGTTCACTGACCAGCAAAATGTATCAGAAACTCAAAGCACAGTTTCAGACTTCTCCCTATTAAAAAGTGGAATCAATTTGATAATGTTTCCTAATTTAGATTTTTAAAATGACATGGTTGCAATGTGAAAAGAGCTTAAGGCAGATTTTCTCATCCAGTGGGTTGTGACACTCCCCCGCCCACCCACAATAGGGTCACGGAAGGCAATCAGAGGGGTCACAAGGCGAGGAAAATTGTATTATGGATCTAAAGCAAAGAAAATCTTTCTCCCTCACTCTCCATATACCCTTGCCCTTCAAGGTCAAGTATTCTCTGTCAACTTATCGAAACACACACAAAGTATATTGGATTATCATGATCATGGATATGTTTTTAAGCTTTTATAGTAAGACTAAGGGGTTTCAGACCATTTTTTTTTTTTTTAACTTTGAATAAGGGCTTGCCAGCTTGAAAAGATTGAGACTGGCCTAAGGGAAACAGGCACCCAACTATCATAGAAAATGAATGAAATTTGTGTTTCTTACTTCTTAAGTCGTCTTTGACTAGGAATGGCAATACAGGGTCAGACCAAAGGTCCATCTAGCCCAGTATCCTGTCTTCCAACAGTGGCCAATGCCAGGTGCCCCAGAGGGAAAGAACAGAACAGGTAATCATCAAATGATCCATTCCCAGCTTCTAGCAAACAGGCTAGGGGCACCATTCCTGCCCATCCTGGCTAATAGCCATTGATGGACCTGTCCTCCATGATCTTATCTAGTTCTTGTTTGAACCCTGTTATAGGCTTTGACTTCACAACATCCTCTGGCTAGGAGTTCCACAGGTTGACTGTGCTTTGTGTGAAAAATACTTCCTTTTGTTTGTTTTAAACCTGCTGCCTATTAACTTCATTTGGTGATCCCTAGTTCTTGTGTTATGAGAAGAAGTAAATAACACTTCCTTATTTAATTTCTCCACACCAGTCATGATTTTATAGACCTCTATCATATCCCCCCTCCCCTTTAGTCATCTCTTTTCCAAGCTGAAAAGTCCCCGTCTTATTAATCTCTCCTCATATGGCAACCGTTCCATACCCCAATCAAGTTTGCCCTTTTCTGAACCTTTTCCCATTCCAATATATCTTTTTTGAGATGGGACAACCACATCTGCATGCAGTATTCAAGATGTGGGCATACCATTGATTTATGGAGGCAATATAATATTTTCTATCTCTTTCTTAATGATTCCCAACATTCTGTTCGCTTTTTTGACTGTCGCTACTCATTGAGTGGATGTTTTCAGAGAACTATCCACAATGACTCCAAGATCTCTTTCTTGAGTGGTTACAGCTAATTTAGACCCCCATCATTTTATATTTATAGTTGGGATTTTGTTTTCCAGTGTGCATTACTTTGCATTTATCAACATTGAATTTCATCTGCCATTTTGTTGCCCAGTCATCCCGTTTTGTGAGATCATTTTGTAGCTCTTCGCAGTCTGCTTGGGACTTAACTATCTAGAGTAGTTTTGTATCATTTGCCAATATTGGCACCTCGCTGTTTACCCCTTTTTCCAGATCATTTATGAATATGTTGAATAGAACTGGTCCCAGTACAAACCACTGGGGGACACAACTATTTAGCTCTCTCCATTCTGAAAACATTTATTCCTACCCTTTGTTTCCTATCTTTTAACCAGTTACCAATCCATGAGAGGACCTTCCTTCTTATCCCATGACAGCTTACTTTGCTCAAGAGCCTTTGGTGAGGAACCTTGTCAAAGGCTTTCTGACAATCTAAGAACACTATATCCACTGGATCCCCCTTGTCCACATGCTTGTTGACCCCCTCAAATAATACTAGTAGATTGGTGAGGCATGATTTCCCTTTACAAAAAACATGTTGACTCTCTTCCCCAACAAGTTATGTTCATCTGTGTGCCTGACAATTTTGTTCTTTACTATAATTTCAACCAGTTTGCCTGGTACTGAAGTCAGGCTTACCATCCTGTAATTGCTAGGATCACTTCTGGAGCCCTTTTTTAAAAATTGGCATCGCATTAGCTATCCTCTAGTCATTTGGTAACCATAATCTCTATCTTTGCTGTAAATAGTACGATACAGACTAAACCATGACAGAACATGTTATCCTCGATGTATGGGATAGATGAACCCTGCATTAGACAAGTAGGTGTTAAAGAGCAGCAATAGGCTCTCACAGCCCATCCTGCCAAATGGATGAAGCACACCAGAATTGGAAGAGCAGTCTTAAAAGGGAGAAGCCCAGATTGGGGGGGAGGGGAGGATGGACAGACCTGTCATTCTCAGCTCCAAGAGAGGGCCACAGTAGATGACCAAACTGCCTTATGCTGCCTGTGAATGCAGACCAATACTATAGACAGCTTGTGGGACAGAAGGTCAGGTGCCACTCTGTTGCTTTAGTTTTCTTTCCAGTGTTATTTTGGGAACTGGAACCAGGGTCTTTACCTCTGAAAGCTTCTTGAAGAGAAGGAGGGCTGATTTAAGAAGTGTCAGGGACCCATGGTCCACAGGGTTCTTCGGAGCTAGGTAATCACAACCTGCCACCCGTGACTTGCTAAGAGCCACTACAGTAGGCTCTGAATGGTAAGAGAGGACTCCAATACTGGGTCCTGATTGGTCCCCAGCCTCTATTTAACCCAAGCACAGGAACAGGAAGCTGTCCATACAACCGGGTACTCCCTGCTCACGACTGCTTCCCCTGCAATATCTGCTCCTGCCGCTGATCTCTGGCAACCTGACCCTGCCTGATTCCTGGTTTGCCCTCTGGGCTATCTTAGACTCTGATCTCCTGGTATCTGACTCGGCCTGATGCCCGACTCTTGCTCTGACCACTAGGTCAGACTGCCCTCATCCAGGTCATGATGGGAAGTAGTTGAGGGAAGAAACACGATGTCAGACAAGACAGACCTTACCTGTTTGTTTACAGGGTCCCTGGGCTGGTACCCATGGTAGGGAGAAGGACTGGGTTCCCCTACAGCCTCACCAAGGCGACCAGCATGAAGACACACAATGGACTGGAAGGACTATTGGGCCTGGATGTGGGCCACTGAACTGATGGGAGGTCAGGGGACTGGTGAATTAAACACTGCTTCCCCCAGAAAGGCTGACCTGGCTGAATCACAAGACAAAAGGGACCATCGGCACACTGAATGGCTGGTTGGCAGGGCTGCGGAGAGGAAAAGCCCTTGCAATTCCACACCTAGCCACAAGGGACACATCAGATGTTGAGTCACTCTTTCATGTTTAGTGACAAAAAGCTGTCCAGGAAACTGATACCTTCTTGAAAACATGCAGTTGTGGGAGGGGAAAAACATATTTGCAAACAAAAACATCTCAAAACAAAACTGAATATAGCTTTTTGTTAACTGGGAGCTTTTCCTTCCTGTCTATCTTTTTTAAATCTTGTGGAAAAAATCCAGATTTTAAGGGATGTGTTAGCTTGGAAGTACAACTGCTCACTGGCATGTGTGAAGACAAGGAAATTGCCTTCCTCTCAGTTACCTGAGCTGCTAATTACCTGCCAAAAATTTGGCAGATAAAAAAAAAAGGGGGGGGGGAAACAAAGTGCTATGGAAAGCAACGTTTTCTTTGTCAAATAGTTTTTTTAGGATGTTTTTACTTGTATTCTAAATTGTCATTGCCAAGGAATTCAGGAGAAAAAAAATAGAAAGCAATTGGGATTTTTTTTTTTTTAATAGTAGTGTTGCATTCTGACATTGGTCTACATTCAAATTTTGTATTGCTTCAATTATATGCCAATATAGCCAAAGTGATACAACCCATACCACCCAATCTGAGCTCAGCTTTCCTGAGGGGAAAGGAATAAGCGATACTGCTGCAGGTTCTTTTATACTGGTATAGCTGCATCCACAGTAGAAGTCATACTGGTGTTTAATTCTGATTTTAAAATAAATAAAAATCACATCCCTAACTGAAACAGTTATACTGCTATAACATCGGTGTGTAGACCAGGCCTGGGATTTTCTACATTTGAATCCTTCCAGATCGTACCTTTAATTTTGATACAATATCAACTCACTATCAGAAATAAATAACCCACACATTCTGCTTCTCTCCTGAAGGTCTTAAATGATTTATTATTTAATCTGCTCTAGAAAATAAAATGTTGTTATAATCTATCATCTCTGTATGGAAAACCAACCGGGCAATAGTTATCCCTAATATTATTCTCATTCTTTAATAAAGCAGCACTGGGACTCAAAAGGCTTGTTTTGCAGTTTGGGGGGAACACATTCCCTCCTTCTCTCAGCAGCCTGATTAAATGGTGTGTGTGTGCGTGTAAATAAGTAAAAAAAAAAATAGCTGGGGTGCAGGGGGCAACAGAGGTTGGAAAAGGATTGCAGTTCCACACTCAGCCACTTGTAGGGTCTCAAGAAGTGAGGGCCCCCCATTACACCATGTCATTCCCATGCTGAATCCCTTCACTTGCTTCTGTTCTCTTACAGCATCAAATTGAAGCTTTGTCCTCACCTTGTCCGTATGCTCACCCCGATATGTATCTATATTCTCAGTTTATCCTGCTCCCCTTCTCATAGTCTACAGTCAGACCTATCATAGCAGATTACTCCTCCTTCTCTGGGTTTCCGCTGTGTTTTGTCTCCCACTTCCAGCCTCTAATTTATGGTCGCTGATTCTCCATTTGGTGAGTCTGCCTTAGCTGTGCAATCTGCACATTGTTAGCACCTAGAGCCATTATGCTTGTTTTTGATTTGGTCTTCCCATAGTCGTACATATTGATAATAGTCTAGTTACTTGCTCATCATTTGGTTTTAGGTGTGATTGGCTGATCCAGTGGTGAGGAGGTTAGTGATATTAGGGAGGACTGGATTATATTTTTGATTGTCTTGTGGTGGAGAGAGTGTATGTTGCCTTCCTGGAGATGGCTCCAGGAAGTTTAGTGTTATCTCTTCTGTTTTAACATTGGTTACATAATTCTTAGCTTGTCTATTTGATGTCCTTATGTGATAGGAAGAAATGTTTATGGCATTAGAATATGCTCACAATTAACAGCTTCTGCAGTTATCAGAGGCCCCTGTTTCACATTGGTGTCTAATCACCTGCAAAAGCTGTTAATTGCTTCATATATTCTGATACCACAAACATCATCTATCCTCTGAATATTTTACCTCTGGGATGGCTCTTGGGAACCTGAGAAACTTTGAAAGATGGCTGTAGAAATATAATTCCTTTTCAAAACTCCAATTTTTTTTAAACTCTGAAAATATGTCAAAAGGGCTCCCACTAATGGAAAGAAGGAATCAAAAGTGTTAAAAAGGGGATCCACAAAGTAGGACTGAGAATCTGCAATTAAAGCAGGAGTTTAGAGGAGGAGAGAATTATGTTTAAAAGATGTCCAATATTATAATCTTTGAAAGAGGATGCCCAAACCAGACCAACAAAACAGGCTAATAACCTAGATGGCATGAGAATTATTACCTTAGAAGTACATGTAATAACAAAATATTGTACCATTCCTACCCCTGTCTTCTCTGCTCCGGACACAGATGCTGGTAGATATCCTAAGACTGCAATCCAGTTATTTCTCTTTATGTGGCATGTGCCCTTTCCTCTTTCCCCCCGCCCCAAACAAACACACTTTGCTTATGTGGATCTGGCAGTTTCTGACAGGCAAATCAAATTACATCTGAGGAGTTTGTGAGCATTTATACCAAAGGATATTAGCCAAGGGAATGGTACAGACCAACGGGCAGAAATGGGACTGGGGGCCTTAAGCAAATGCAACAGTGAAAGAGTCGGGGGGGGGAAAGATAGCACAATCCTGTCCCCCACCTACAGAGGTGCCCAAAACCCTTACCCTCCAAATCCCTTACCTGAGCTCTCTAATCCCACCGGAGGTGCACGTAGAGCTGAGATGCGCTAGCCTGGTGAGGTGTGCTGCTTGGTGGCTGCTCAGTCTGGACCTCTGGCCTGGTGGATGCTGCTCCTCAGATACTTGGCCTTCACCTTCCCTCGGGACACATGGAAGCCTCAGTCCAAAGTGCTCACCAGTAGTCCCAGTCTAGCAGTGTCCACCACAGTCCTGTTCCCCAAGCGCGCTCACACCCACATCCAGAGTAACAGTCTTTCCTTTCTACTGAGCCCCCACCCACTCTTACCAAGGTCCATCCCTTGCTCCCTCATTCTGCCCTCCTGTCTGGAATCCTCTGGCTTCTTCCCCCTCTAAGCCATTGATTCTCCAAGAGTTGGCTGTTCGACTTAGGTGCCATCTGCTGGCTTATGACAATAGCTTGAACAAGTTTAGAAAGAAGCTTACTTAAATCAGAAAAAGCACAATCCAACAATGCAATACAGATCGCTATCCTGATTAATTTTTCAATGGTGAGAATGTTATCTAGCATAATGTTTGCAGTTTACAGCTGTTCCCCTATCTCCCCCCCCAAACAAAATACACATGGTATTCTGAAAGATCTACCAAATTTTATTATTTCAAGACTAAAAATACTGAGTCACTACTGGTGATAAGTAACAAAGTTCAGTCCTTTTCAAAGAGAAACGGTCACAGTTATGATTTCCAGTTTATCTATGAGCTCTGTAATAGCTGTATTCACATTTCAGAGTAGCAGCCGTGTTAGTCTGTATCCGCAAAAAGAACAGGAGTACTTGTGGCACCTTAGAGACTAACAAATTTATTAGAGCATAAGCTTTCGTGGGCTACAACCCACTTCTTCGGATGCATATGTGTGTGTATTCACATTGTTTCTCTGTATTTTCTAGGAGGGGGAAATCAAATGGTTGGCAAATTGAAGTTAAGTGGGTTTAATCTTTTTCAGATTCTTGCAGTTATCTATGACACACAACAAACACAGCAAAGTAAAGATTTTGATAACAGTAGTATACACCTATCTATTAATTGCGGGGAGATATGGCAAATACTTTTGTAACTGGTAGCAGGTGATGTTTGCTACTGATCAGAAAAGGGATGTTGAATCACTATCTGTACTGATTTACACCATACCCAGTTCCATGGAAGTCAGTAGTTTTGCAGAGAATGTAAGTCAGTGCAGAACAGTGTTCCAGAAGGCCTGATTCTAATTGTACTTACACCACTGTAAATCCAAAGTGACTTCCTTTTTACACAGCTTCAATTCCACTGACTTCAAAAGAATGTGAGATGAGAATTAGTCTCATGCTGATTAATTTCCTGATAATGTGTCAGAAGTATAAAATAAAAAGGCTGAAAGTGTTAAACAGCAGAAATGTTTTTTACACACACACACACACACACACACACACACACACACAGCAGAAATGCAAAGTGTTATGTTTTGTAGCAAGATGAGTTAAATTAGCCTGACGAGGCTGTTTTCAAGCTTGGGTGCCATTTACGCATTTCAGGCACCTAAAACCTTTAAGTGCCTCAGACTAGTTCTTTGATGTCTAAATTTGGGGTGATTTCAAAAATTTTAAATAAACGTTTTCCTGTTGGAAAATGGAGTTTCAGAGAACTTTTTTTTTCCCTGTGGGAAAAGATTGATTTTTATTTATTTTTATTTGGGGGCAGAATTTTCATTTGGGAAAACCTAAAAGAGATGTTTATCAGCAAATTAATCTGTCTGCCTGAATGACCAGGCTGCTTAGCTGGGAGTTGTAGTTCCAGGTCTCTCACAGGGCCGGCTCTAGGCACCAGCAAACCAAGCACGTGCTTGGGGCGGCACATTTTCAGGGGCGGCGTTCCGGCCATCTTTTTTTTTTCTTTTTTTTTTGCTTCGGGTGGCAAAAGCCTAAAGCCGGCCCTGGCAGCAGCAGCACGTCATGCATGGGGGCGCCCTGGGGCTGCTGCAGTTCGCGCCATGGGGGAGCAGCGCCTGCACCTTGTGGCTGGGCCTGGCAGGCTCCTAGCGGGGGACACTCGGGCTGGGGGCCGCCCCGCGGGGCACATGGAGCCACCTGCAGGTGCCGCAGGGCGGCCGTCCCCCAGCGCCGCAGCCGGGGCTGGGCAAAGCGGCCCGAGTCACCCAGGGGCTGCGGCAGGGCGGCCAGAAGCAGGAGCAGCAGCGGGGCCATAGAGGGTGGGGCGCTGCCATGCAGGGCCCACGTCCTGCTCTCCGGGGCTCCGCTCCCTCTGGGGCTTAATACAGCAATAAAGCAGTGCCCCGGCTCCTCAGCCCCCTGCAGGGGAGGTCCCCTGGCTCTGCCCTCCCGGGTCTGGCTGGTCCTGGAAGCGGGAGCCATGGCTGGAGAGACCCTGGGCTGAGGCGCGGCCCGGGAGCCCCGCTGCTCACCCCGACCCTGCCAGCGCCGGACCGGCTGGAGGCGAGGGGGGAGCGGGCGGAGTCAGCACTGGTGTGGGGGAGCCCAGGGCTGGGGCGGCAGGGGGTGTGGGTGAGGGAGGGCACTGGGGGGGGGGGGGTGAGAGCCCAGGGCTGGGGTGGGAGGCAGCCAACAATTTTTTTGCTTGTGGAGGCAAAAAACCTAGAGCTGGCCCTGGTCTCTCATGCCCCTATTCTCTCCAATGGGCTTGCTCCCTTGATGGGCTACATGCCCCATGATGCATGGCAGTTTGCTGTCTAATGGGACTTCCATGGTATATTGCAACAGCTCGGCTTTACTAATTATGGATTTAGGCACCCAAGTTGTGAAAATTGTGCCCACAGCTTTGGGGCCTGAATCTGGAAGAACTGAAGTAGGTGAGTAACTTGGCTCAGATGAGTAGCTCCATTGCCTTCTAAGAGACTACTAACGTGAGTAAAGTTATTCAAGTTCTCATATCTTTGCAGGATTCCGCCTTAACCTGTTAGTTCTCCATTACAATTCTGGTATCTACCTAGATACTGAGTATAAAACAATGTTTTGTTTACACAAACTTTTTTCCTGTATTGTGTTTTGCAGTGCAGTTAGGGGCCTGATCCTGCTGTCCTCACTCAGGATCCCTACTGACTTCAAAGTTATGCCTAAGTGAAGCCTTAATAATAAATCCCCTTTATGTATCCTACAGTTATTTAAATACACACCACTAGAGACCTGCCTAACGAGATTGCTCAAGTGTGTATCTGATTCACGTTTAGTCCGTTAAAAACTGCATACATATAAAACTCTGCAAACTCATAGCTTACTTTATAAAGACCCTGGGTAAGATTTACAGAAGTGCTGAGCACCTAAAACTGCAAGTGAAGTAAATGAAAGCTATGGAGGCCCAATACATCAGGCCCACAGCACTTAATTTAATCAGCTAATAAATCACATAGGGGAAATAATATCTTCTTGACTCTTCCCCCTTTCCCCTCTAATGCTATGAAATTCTGGGACAGATATTTCTTACTCGGTTTAAAACATCAGAGGTTCTTGAAGTTGCTTTTATGCTACTCAGTCTGCTGCCTGAGGACTCAAAGACTGAATAGATCATCTCTCAAGAGGCTTATCTGGGAAAGTGATTTTTTGTTTTGTTTTGAACAGTGTATGTTTACTTGGTACATGTAGTGAATTTCCCTGTGGTACATGTGAGATTTTAATTTCCCCTCTTGAGTTTTTCCTCAGCAATGTCTATGGGGGAGAGTGGGGAGACTCTTGATATTACTGGAAGTGGTTGTGCCTGTTGTTAATCAGTTGCTCATCATTTCTGCAGCAAAGATTCTATGAGAGTCTGATAGGAAAAGAACCCTTATCAAATTCCCTTTGTCCGTGACAGGAGCAATGATTTTGTTCATAAATGGAATGAAAGGAATAGCAGACAGGCAGATTTAAATTAAAAAAAATATATTTTGCATGAAGGGCTAATGCAATTGTTACTTAGGAAGAAAATGTCCTTATTTGATCAATAATATATGTGACTAAAGGTAGAATAGTGTAGCTATTCCCATACCGTGGTCCATGGATCGCTCACTGGTAGTTCAGAGAGAGTTGCCATGTTACATGGTGCTGTCAGCTCCTCTTTGCTCTGCAGGCATCCAGGTTCTTCACTGCAAAATTTTAAATGGGATAATGAGTGGACCAAAACATTTAAACTTGGGTGCCTAAAGTTGGCACCTAAATCCAGACTTAGGCACCTAAATAACTCTGCTGACATTCACGAGGGTGAACTTAGGAACTGAGGTTTGAAAATTCCTAATAGTACTTTTTTGAAAATAAATTGCTACAGAAATGTGTGATTGCCAGGAACATGGCCCACAAAACTCTCCTAGACATTTGGTCTGCAGCATGTACAAATCTGAGCCCCCCTTCCCAAGAATATATCTGTATAAACTTTAACTATGTATCGGAGCAAATTGAGATCCATGTCATTCCATTATGGATGATTCAAAGTGATGGGAGCCAGGATGGTGGTGGTGAAGGGCCTGAGTGGAAGACCAACACAACCTGTCAAAAGAGGGATGGAGCTAGAGCAGTGGTTCCCAAACTGGGGTTCGGGAACCCCTGGGGGTTCGCAAAATGTTACAGGGGGTTCTCAGGAAAAAATTCCCTAATGGCAGACAGAGTTGTCTCAGCAGCCCGGAGCCCCTGGACTTCCAAGAGCTAAGCAGATCAAAGCAAGCATATCTATCACACTGAGGAGATTTAAACTTCAAGACTCCTTATAAGAAATGGAAAGGATGGTGGATATTTTTTGCTGGTTTTAAAATTAAATAGGCAGCTAGTATTGTTTTTAAAATTATTATGAAGAACAAGTTTAAGCTTTGTTGTAACGTGTGTTGTTGCCTGGACTGCTCAAGACCTGAATGCTTGTGTAGGAGGAACTCTTTGAGTTGGCTTCTTAAATATCTTCATGCTGTTTCACATCTGATACTCCTTGATGAAACATAGGAGCCTTGTCTTATAACAGACTTATTCAAAGTGATACAAGCTATGAAAGTGAGATCTTGGAAGAGTGTTGCCATTTTCATAATGTAATAAAAATACTGTAATGATAAATAATAATTAATAATAAAGAGTGTGTAATAAGAATGTCATAAAAACAAATTTTATATTTCCAAGATCACTGCTCTTATAATTTATACTCAGGTAAAGGAGAAAATCCCTGGAAATCCTCATTTTTAGGAGAGGGTTTGCAAGACTTCACATTTTAGTGAAAGGGATTCACAGGTTGTTAAAGTTTGGGAACCACTGAGCTAGAGGGATCTGCCAGTGGAAGTGAGGAAGATTGGGAAGCAAACACTATTATTGAGAATAGCTTTTTATCAAACAAACCTCACTTCACTTTTTGCTGAAATTACAGGTTTGGTTGATATAAATTGATTTTGTCTACACTTATGGCGCTGTGACACTTAGTGAAGATGTTACCTACGCTGACAGGAGAGTGTCTTCTATTGGTGTAAGTACTCCACCTCCCTGAGAGGCTGCAGTTATGTTCACAGGAGAAGCCCATGTGTCGACATAGCACTGTCTACACTGGGAGTTTGGTTGGTACAACTATCATTCAGGGGTGTGCATTTTCCACACCCGAGGGATGTAGTTATACAAACATACGTTTGTAGCATAGGCTAGGGCTTAGACTTTTGTAAGGCATTTGACTTAGTACTGCATGATATCTTGATTTTTAAAAAATGCCACCATACAATATTAATAGAGCCGATCTTAAATGTATTAAGAACTATTTACTGACCGATCTCTCTCAAAAAGTAGTTGTCAATGGGGAGTCCTCATTGATGGGAGATGTTTCTAGTGAGGTTCTGCAAGGATCAGTACTGGGCCTGATGCTATTCGATATTTTCATCAGGTATCTGGAAATAAATATGAAATAAGTGCTTATAATTTGCAGATGACACTAAGATTGACAGAGTGGTAAATAGTGATGACAGGGTAGTCATGAGTATATTTTGGCTAGAAAAATAACCCAATCCAGTTCTTGGATACATTAAAAGATTGGCAGTGAGTAGGAGTAAGGAGGTGACTTTACCTCTGTATATCCCATTGGTGAGATTGATATTAAAATAGTGCATCCAGTCCTGGTGTCCGGATTTTAAAAATCATCAAAAAACTGGAGAGATTGCAGAGAACAGGTGCCGACATTATTTGAGGGCTGGAGAAAATGCCTTACAGTGCACGCTTAGAGCTCAATCTGCTCAGTTTATCAAAAACAAGATTGAGAGGTTACTTGATTACAGTGTGCAAGTACCTTCATGGGGAGAAAATACCAGGTACTCTAAAGAGTTCTTTAATCTAGCAGAGAACGGTATAATGAGAAGCAGTGTCTGAAAGGTAAAATCAGACTAATTCAAATGAAAAGTAAGGCACAATTTAATAATGTAATGCAAGTGCAACTGGTTGAGATTCTCTGACTTGTGTTTATATTGGTAGTTAGACTAGGTAATGTCATGGTTCCTTTTGGATTTAAGATCTGACTCTATGGGGGCCATATTCAGGGGGTAAGGAAAAAAGGAAGTATAAAATGGGGGGTTACGTTTCAGATAAAAACGGACTGTTAATCTTAAATTTAGGATACATGTTTGAACTAAACTGAGATTCGCCAAACCCTTAGAGAATTTCACCTACCACTAGAAGAAATTGAGTACTGGGTTTCCCTAAAATGGTGTGATAAGCAATAAAACCAAGATTTTCAAAAGCGACTAATGGATTTGGGTGCCTTAGTTTTTTGGGTGCCCAACTTGAGACACAAAAGGCTTGATTTTTCAAAAAGTGAACACATCCACCCTCTTAAACAAAAAAAAATCAATCTTCTAAGGTGCGGGCCCAAAAATTTGGTTACTTTTGAAAATCAAAGCCTAAAATCTTATTGGGACTAAACAGGATTTTAAAAATCTCTTGGCACTTTGTTTCTTTGATCTTTGCATATGTTTTTTGCAAAAGTTAGGGGCAAAGTTAAGTTTAGGTAGGCAGAATAAATCAGGTGTGATGAGAGGCCTTGTGATTAGTGTGTGTCCTCTCAGATGTTTTGCAGGTTTGAGTCAAGGCTTTCATTTTTAACATAAACGGGGGGAAAAAAGCTCTTTTAATTGTATGTATTTTCTCTTCAGCATATGGATTTCACATCTGGTCTAAAATCAGTTTGTATATTTTAATAAGTGAGTAAAACTCAAGGGGAGTCTTGCTGATTAAGGGATTATGTTTTTGTGGTGTTAATTAATTTGATTCCCAATATATCATCACTTCCTTCTATGTACCATTCTTTTCTTATTGGAGGAGTATGTTTGTTAAAGGGATTTGCTAATAAAAAGATTATCTTCAAATCCATGCAAGCTTTTGCATTTGAGAATTGAAGGGGGTCTCTGATGGAGTGTGGATTAAAATCAGGGAGAGAAATTCTCAAGCAAGGGGCTCATGTGAGAATGTTTAGCTTCTATGAGTTGCTAGATGATTTTTAAGCAGGTATTCGGAGATGCTTGAATTGATGGAGCAGAGTGATGATTCTGTTAATTATTCTTCAGAAGCTTTCCCAGTTACCCCTGGTGGAGTTTTTAAGACCTGAAACTTGCACTGTGGGCTTAAACTCCAAGGATTCATTAGTGAATTTATTTCTGAAACTGAAGATGTATGAAAACTGAAATGAACAAAGATGATGCCTTGAGGTTCAGGAAAACAAAACATCATGATTCATAGCAAAATCACTTACATAGGTCCAAATCCTGCAAAGAGATCGGAGTGGACAAACCCTTATACCTTTACTCATCTACCTGAATAAAACAGGGAAAAGTACATTTAATGCCATGAAGGTCCAATCTTGCTCACTTTGAAGTGAGTAGCAATACCTCCACTATGGACTGCTTTTTAAATTTGTTAGAGAGAGAGGCCCCCTTCAGCTGGTGTGGACTCACCTGCATAGAGGGCAAGGGATGAGATGCCAGCTGCCCTCCCTCTGGTTTTCTGCTGAGATAGACCAGCTTTAAGTCAATTTCATAGGAGTGCTGTTGAGAGGGGAGGCTGGGAAAATGTGATAAATTAGAGATGATTTTGACAAAGTTTGTTTTTCAAAGTTTCAGAATTCTCTGAATTCAATTATCTGAAACTGAAACTTTGTGTGGGAACAAATCAGTTTTGACAAAACTTCGGTTGGGGAGGACTTCTCTGAGCCAGGATGGGATTTCAGATCAAATCCAGAAAGAGAGAGACCCAGGTTGGGGCACTCACCTTGGAAGCGGGAGACCCAGCTTCAAGTCTTTGTTTTAGCTCTTTCAGAATGAAAACTTGATGCTGCATTTCCCAGGTGAATGCCCTAACCACTCAGCTATAGGATAGTCTGGGCTGAGGCTCTCTCTCTTGCTGAAGCTGTTCCATTTGGTTTAAATATATATTTAACTAAATATATATTTAAGGGAGAGGGAGAGAGGCTCTCTAGCCTGCTGGGTTAGGGAACTCAGCTGGGACATGGAAGATGCAGGGACTTGAACTTGATTCTCCACATCCCAAATCAGTCTCCTGTTTGCCCAATTAATATGTAATTACTTATACAAAGTGGAATAGCTCCAACACAAAGGACTGTGAGAGAGACTGACTCAATAGCCCTGTGGCTAGGGCATTCTATGGGGATAGGGGGAAACCCAGAGTCAAGTCCCTGTTTTCACTGGTTCTGAGCAAGGACTCTTGAATCTGGGTCTCCCACTTCCCAGGTGAGTGCCCTGTCTATTGTGCTTTTGGCAAATCTCGGATATGTGCATATCCTTGTGTTTTGTTGTTGTGTTGGGGAAGGGGTTGTGGAAAAAATTGAAAGGTCACGGGCTTTTCCCCCATGGAGAACAAGAAAAATGTTTAAAATCTCAAAAATCTTCACAGGACAGGAAAGCCATTTCTTGCCAGCTTTAGAATTAATACATCACCACCGGTCGTTTCTAGTCCCACCTACTTCTTGGACAGTCCCAGATCAGAGTGCAGGTTGCATCTGCTTTCCACTGCCACTCTCTTTCCCCCTGCTGGAGTTTCTGCTGCAGGGATCTCTGCTAGGGTATATACCAATGTCACGGGGTCACTCACCACACTGGTGCCTCCTGCTGAGTGTTTTGGGAATTAGCTCAGTCCCAGCAGGTGTGACCTTGGATGGTGGTGGTGCTCCCGTCCTCGCCTCTGCCTGCAGACCTGTTACAGCTCCTTTCTCTAGGCATCTGCTTTGTGACACGGCCCTCCAGCCATGTCACCATTCGGTTTCCCCTCTTCCGGGGGACTCCTTCAACAGGAGTCCAGCCACTCCTCACAGCAGGTTGGCAGTCCCCAGCCGAGCCGCTCCTTCAGCAGCTAGTGGGGGAGGGAGCCCAGGCCCACCCACTACTCCGGGCCCCGGCCCAGGGACCCTGCAAACAGCAGCTTCCTGCTGCCTCTTCCTTCCAGCTCACTGTCTCTATTCCCTGGGCCACTTCCCTGCAGCCTCAGTTCCTTCTGCTCCTGCCTCTGGTTCCATCTCCTTTTCCCAGGGTCTTGAGCCTGTAAGTCCTGGCAGCCCACCAGGAGCTCTCTAGGAAGCCAGTCTTCTCCCTAGGGCTCCCTGCAGCAGACCCCCTCCATCTCGTCTGCAGCTTCCTTTTGTAGGGGCCGGTTGTGCCCTGATTGGCTGGTCCAGCCTTCATAATTGTCCGCAGCCACTGCCCTAATTGGCTGTTTCCCCTGCAGCCCCTCCTTTGGCTGTCTGCGGCTCAGCCTTTCTAGGCTGGTTTTAACCTTCTCAGGGGCAGGCGTCCCGTCACAACCAAGTTCTTCTAAATAATCATAGGGGTGAACTTATGCCAGGACTTCAATAAGAGCAGGATCAGTGCAGAGTAGATGGAGGATTTGTGCCAGAAAAGAGAGCCCCAAAACAATTACAAAATTCTGGTAGAGCCCCTTCAAAGTAGCCGAGCCCCTGAACGTCTAGGATGAGAAGATGTATCCTACCAAAGGCTAATGTGATAGAAGAACAATAATGAAAGACAAAACCCCAGAAAGAGAATATGTATAAAGCCAACTCCCTCGGAAAGGTTTGTTCAAACCCAACAGCAGTAGTGAATGGCAAAATATACTAGTACAGTAGCAGCCATTAAACATCAACATTTGGCGATGATGATTTGGAAAGTAGCCCTAGCAGAAATGCATTAACCGGGGGAAAGTAGACAAAACAGTCGAAGGTGCCTGATACATTGCAGAGCCATGTGCAACTATATTTATTACAGATGTCACTACCCCCCCCACACACACACACACTGAGTGTGTGTATATGTGCATCTGTTTCTGTGTGTTATATTACCAATATGCTATGTGGTGCAAACCAGATGTGTAGTCATGATGCTCATCAAACAAATGTCTATATATTTTTTCCGGGGCTTATTTCCCTGTAGTACAGTAACTAAATGCCTTCAACCTCAGCTACTCAGCAGTTTATAATCTCTGGAGAAAATACTGGAGCCTTCCTTCTGCATGGGTCCATAATTCTTACATTCACATAATAGCTTTCATTCTGAACTGTCCCAAAGTGTTTTACAAACTTAGCAAAACAATGTAAAACTATACATGGAGATGACTACTGCAATTCAGAAGTGGAGGAAATCTCCTTGGTGGATCCCAGAAGCTGTTTATGCAAAAGAACATTCATGTACATGTCATGGGGCAGAGGGAAGGGAGCAAAGTTCTCTGTTGAAACTGGGGTGTCACTTAAGTCAGCAGAATACTATTGACCATTTTGAGATTTGGCCAAGTTGTTACCTCTACATCTGCAGAACAAGAATACTGTGGGACTTTAATAGGACCATAGGGGGTCAGGATCTACAGTTTATATTTTGTCTGAAAGATCAATACTTCCCACATTGCATAAACATCTAGCTGCACATGTAGTCATTAGTTCACAACTGACTCAGAGAAGATGGTGCAACCTAACGTACCTGTACCTCAATACCTTTTCCTGCAACACATGGAAATCTCCCATCCCAAGTATTGACCAGCCCCAACTGTCCTTAGCTGGTGAGAACTGATGCAATCACAACCCAAGCTGGTTATGGTCACAGGCCTCCCTAAATCAATAAGAAATGTTATTAAACATGTTAAATAATGGAGCAGTGAAGTGATACAGGAAGACTTTAAAAGTCTCCAGTTGCAAGCCATAACCCTTGGCACATTGCCTATACTTAATGATATAATAGCTGTATATGTTTCTCTTGTTAAACATAATTTAATGAGACCAATTCTATCTTCACTGAGGTATCACAATTTTTGTTTTAGTAAAAGCAAATCAATCTCCTACATGGAAGCTTTAGTCACTTGTGTGGTGTACAAGTTCTTGTAACAGTTTAAAAAACAATTATTTTTTTTCATCTGTAGCAATATTATTACTCATTTCAGTTTTAATGGATGGAATAACACATGCATCTTCCTCCCCCTCGTAATAGTCTAGTAATTTAATTTGCCTGTCTTGTCTGAGGTATCATAGAGGTTTCTTTTGAGCATATGGAATGTAGATTTTTTTTTAAAATATATACTTTCTGTACTATAAATGAATCAGGTTTTTGGCTTGGAGTGTGCATTTAGTCTCATTAATGGTATAGGTGTTTCTCTCACCCTTTAAAAGGTTGAAGCCTACTCTTCTTTTTGAGGTCACTGTTTTTCTGTGGAAAAGATGTTTCCCTGATGAGAAGCAGTAAATATTCAGAAAGCTGCCGGCATTGTAGCCGTGTGATTTACTCTATCACTTTCAGAGATCTCCACTGCATTGTGAGCCAACACAGGCCTTTCCTTAAGACACATAAATTATTCTACTTTTATGTAAAATATTTCTGATAAACTTTTAACCCCTTATTAGAAATCTGTGAAATCTTTTGACTCTTATTCTTTGAGATCTCTTCCCTTAGATATTCACACTGTATATCTCCGTGTTTCCTGGGAGTGATAAATCTAGATCTCAGGCCCTGGTCCTGCTAGCACTTACACACATGCTTAACTTTATGAATGTGAATAGTCCCATTGAGTTGGACAGGGCAACTCATATATAAATGTAAAACAGATGTGTAAATGTTGGGAGGATCAGGGTCTTAGTCTTTATGACGTTTCCAGCAGACATTGCACACTGTAAGTGCTTGTGGGGCTGGGGTCTCTGTGTATGTTTACCAGTTCATCAAAATTCAGACTGCCTGTGACACTACACCCCATATTCTTCATAGAGATATTGTTATGATATGAATATGGCATATCTAAGATTTATTTTATGCAAGATGGGCCTTGTGAGATATCATTGGAAAGGTTATGATTTACTGAATATGATTATCCTATTTGTATGCATGTATCATTTCTGTATCTAAAGTTAGGAATATGGACTATGTATCAATTACAAAAGTGTTTGCACCTGGGGAACGCCCACCAGACAAAATGCAATCGGTCTCGCTGGTTAGTCAATGGGCCATTAGGGAAAACAATAGAACTTTGAAGATGCTAATCTCCCACCTTCCTGGGAAGTCTTCCTGAGGATTTATGGCTGTTTTGACACTGCAGGGTCATGTGATCATGTCACTTGGTACTGGACTCCATCTTGGACTACTAGTATTTTTCCACTAAGAGAAGGTGGGGATCAAACTGGGAAACAAAGGATTCTCGCCATATGTAAATCCTATTTAAGGCCGGGACATGAGCAAATCAGGGTTCATTCTTCACTGGATTCCCGCCCAAGATGACTGCTGAAAACACCTAAGACTGATCTGGGGAAGAAAGGGCTGGACCCAGGCTAGAAGGTGTCTGGCCTGTGAAAGGAATACCTGGAGTTCTAAACTGCAAGCAAGAGCAGTTTGTCTTCAAGAAACACGGCAACCTACTTAAAACAACATTTAGGGTGAGAAATTGCTACTTGTAGCCCGTTTCTGTAGTGTATTAAGCTTAGTTTGTGTGTTTGCTTTATTTGCTCAGTAATCTACTTTGATCTGTTTGCTATCCCTTATAATCACTTAAAATCTATCCTTTGTAGTTACTAAACTTGTTTTTTTGTTTTCTCTAAACCAGTTTGTGCAATTCATAGTGGGAAAGGGGGGGTTAAAATACAAGCCATATAGCCAAAAGATCTTTTTGATGTTTTGCAATGTATTGAGAAAACATGGCTTTTTATATGCCGAGACAGAAAAAGTAATGCTATCTTGTACAGTGTAACTGTATGTACTATTCTTATTTACTTTGTGAAAAAGTCCTGTAATATTGAATAGAACATAATTTTTCCCATAACCTTTTTGACTTATCCTATAGAATGTAGTAGAGAGGTATGTTCCCGCTACAGAATTCTATAGGATGGCTCAAAATAAATCTGTAGCAAGATCATAGTCTATTAAATTCTATTTTTTTAAATAATTTCCATAGAACCTTGTTAAATTTTGTAGATCCCTATTGGTTTAATTCCTATTAAATTTCATAGGGCTTTTCCATAAACATATGTGGCTTATGAACATTGATTTTTAAAATTCTTATCTTGCTTTTTTTCCTTATTAATGTCATAAACATAAGAACATAAGAATGGCCGTTCTGGGTCAGACCAAAGGTCCATCTAGCCCAGTATCCTGTTTACCGACAGTGGCCAATGCCAGGTGCCCCAGAGGAAGTGAACCTAACAGGCAATGATCAAGTGATCTCTCTCCTGCCATCCATCTCCACCCTCTAATAAACAGAGTCTAGGGACACCATTCCTTACCCATCCTGGCTAATAGCCATTAATGGACTTAACCTCCATGAATTTATCCAGTTCTCTTTTAAACGCTGTTATAGTCCTAGCCTTCACAACCTCCTCAGGCAAGGAGTTCCACAAGTTGACTATGTGCTGTGTGAAGAACTTCCTTTTATTTGTTTTAAACCTACTGCCCATTAATTTCATTTGGTGGCCCCTAGTTCTTGTATTATGGGAATAAGTAAATAACTTTTCCTTATTCACTTTCTCCACGTCACTCATGATTTTATATACCTCTATCATATCCCCCCTTAGTCTCCTCTTTTCCAGGCTGAAAAGTCCTAGACTCTTTAATCTCTCTTCATATGGGACCCGTTCCAAACCCCTAATCATTTTAGTTGCCCTTCTCTGAACCTTTTGTAGTGCCAGTATATCTTTTATTGAGATGAGGAGACCACATCTGTATGCAGTATTCAAGGTGTGGGCGTACCATCGATTTATATAAGGGCAATAATATATTCTCAGTCTTATTCTCTATCCCCTTTTTAATGATTCCTAACATCCTGTTTGCTTTTTTGACTGCCTCTGCACACTGCGTGGACGTCTTCAGAGAACTATCCACGATGACTCCAAGATCTTTTTCCTGAATCGTTATAGCTAAATTAGCCCCCATCATTTTGTATGTAGAGTTGGGGTTATTTTTTCCAATGTGCATTACTTTACATTTATCCACATTAAATTTCATTTGCCATTTTGTTGCCCAATCACTTAGTTTTGTGAGATCTTTTTGAAGTTCTTCACAGTCTGCTTTGGTCTTAACTATCTTGAGCAGTTTAGTATTGTCTGCAAACTTTGCCACCTCACTTTTTACCCCTTTCTCCAGATCATTTATGAATAAGTTGAATAGGATTGGTCCTAGGACTGACCCTCGGGGAACACCACTAGTTACCCCTCTCCATTCTGAGAATTTACCATTTATTCCTACCCTTTGTTCCCTGTCTTTTAACCAGTTCTCAATCCATGAAAGGACCTTCCCTTTTATCCCATGACAACTTACTTTACGTAAGCGCCTTTGGTGAGGGACCTTGTCAAAGGCTTTCTGGAAATCTAAGTATACTATGCCCACTGGATTCCCCCTTGTCCACATGTTTGTTGACCCCTTCAAAGAACTCTAATAGATTAGTAAGACATGATTTCCCTTTACAGAAAGCATGTTGACTTTTGCTCAACAAGTTATGTTCTTCTATGTGTTTTGTGGCAATGAGTTCCACTAGTTAAGTGATCATTAACATATAATTAATAAAGCCATTTTATAATTTGAAGGAATTTGTCGCTCATGAAATTGAGTAATGGCGCTGTGTTTAAAGTGATCTCAGTGGTACCATCTGGTTTTTAAACTATGAAATTAAGCATCATATGTAAAATTTTGCACAGATCTACTAATTCACCTCAATCCTGACCTGCATTACCCCTGTTATTCCAGTCCTGCCCTGCTTAAGCGAGAGAGCCAATTATGCCAAATTGTACTAAAGATTGTGAAGTGATGTTAAGGGATAGGAGAAGAGAAGCAAACTCTTTCACTTGTGACATAAATTACAAGCAGAATTTGGGTCTCTTGTGATGAAAGGCTGTTTTTTAATCCATTCCGCTCCTGAGAGCTGCCCTTCCCTGTTTCAGTGTGTTTATAGGTATTAAATGCAGTATTCATATTTAACATGGCAAAATGCCTGCATAATTTTGCACAAAGAGCTCAAATCTTGGTACTACCATTACTTGCAAGTTGAGTTCATCTTATAAATACAGAATTGTGCTTTTTTTTTTTCATTTCACTAAGCCACTTGTTAAACAAATGGAAATTTAACCTAAGAAAGCTCAATGAGGCTTTGGTAAAAGCATATCTTTGGTTGAAGGATTATTGTTCTTGTCTAATGAGGTAAGATTAAATCTGAGGGTTTAAAACTTCCAATTCTGGGACTTAATTTAAAATGAATTCATCATGTTAAGGTTATTTAAGATATCTTAATTTATTTTTTATTTTAGACTAGGAAAAGGCAATCATTTACCTTTTATGTATTGACAATGTCAAATAAAATTATAATTACATTAAGTGCTTAATGGCTTCCACAGCACCATTGAGTTTAATGCAGTTGGGTCGATCTGCAATTTTGCTATGTTTTAACGATAGTGTTAGTTAATATATGCAGTAATCTATCATTAGGTTCTTGGCAATGCTAACATTTGCTTTGTTTTATAAAATTGTTACATTTGCTATGGGCACTTGTGAAGTACATTAATTTAGGGTATAATGTTCACTCCTATCTGGTTTTATATAATCACAGCAAATCAAAGGACAAAAAATAGCCAAAAGTAAAAACTATTACGATGCATTAACTCCACTGTCTTACTAGGCGGGCCAAATGCAAAGTCAAAGGATGTAACTTAAAACTTTCTATACACAAATTTGATGGAGGGGGGGGGGAAAGAGCTCTATGCATGGTGTTTAGGAGAGGCCAGATTCCATGATGATGGCCTCACTACAAACAGATGAGCAGAGGGATGGGTAGATGTATCTAGCAATTTGAAATGTGTATACAAACTGTCCAGTCTGTTCTTTTGTCTGTCCCACAGCTAGCGCATAATCTATCAATGTATCAGTGTTGGGTCAGGCAATATATGATCCCTGACACAGCACGTGTAGACTGAGATCACTAACATTGTTAACAAAAGGTATGGTGGTGAATCAGAGCACCCTAGCCATGCAGCATCCCATAGGAAACGTTGACTCCAAACCATTAAAAATGGTACTTCGTGGTATATATGTAGTTTATACCTGTGTACGCATACTAGACTGGAGCTCAAACCTATATGGGCCAAATTATGTGCTTCTGTAAGTAGGACCACCTTCTTTGAAGACAGTACCATTAATTGGTGACATGAAGCTATGCTTGTATGGAGCAAGCAGGCATGCAATTGTCTGCTTATGCCACGTTGGCATCTGCCCCTCTCATCTGCCTTGTTACTTTGTGAGTGATTACCTCATCTTCCTCAGAAATCTCGTGCCTAGGTGTGAATGTGTGACGTATCTAAAAGGCTGCACAAATAGTACGGAGTACTAAAATCCCATGGATGAACTGGTGACAGATCGTTTTCTCAGGGATATTTCTAAGAGCAATTGCTTTTTCATTGTCTCTTTATACATCATTTTAGAATGGAGGTTAACTCTATAGTATATTGAATAAAATGTATGATCAAGCTGAATTCTGTTCTTCGAATAATTAGGAAATGGCAATAAAGTTTTGAATCTATTGCCCAATGTATTGTCAGTTTTCAGATATTTAGATCTCTGGAAAAGAATCAGGTGTCATGCTGACTTAAAAAGGCCAACATAAAATCTCAAGTCATAGAAAAAACTCGGTTTTGGTTTGTCTGTATGTTAATAGTATTATGATAAGGTTCCAAGCATCATTAAGTCAGTCCAATAAACATTAGCCTCTGAAAAGTCTAATAAATATAGCTATATGATCACAACAAAACTTGATACCAGCACGACTGAGCTGATTTTGAATTTCATCTCAGACTAGAATGTCAGATCCAGTTCTCTTCATTGAAAGGTTCCATAAGGTGCATGGATCTTTTGAATGAGGTAGCAGACCCAGTTTAGAGTCTAGGTCTGCTAATGGATTTTGAATTACGAAATAATATGAAACCAAGAGGTTTTCAATGTGAAAACTAGATGAAATATCATTGTCAATGGAGTATTCCTTTTCAGATGAGTTTCAAGGTGGGTTTTTTTGTTTTGTTTTGTTTTTGTTTTTTTTGCTGGATGGGGGATGTTAACCCATGTGGATCAAAACCAGTAAATGTTCTCACATGTTTCATCAAAGCTGTGTTTCACAAAGTTCCTGTATGTTTATATGATTGGTGAATGCTTTTCGGTCTGCGGAAGCTCTATCTGAATGGTTCAGACTGTGATTTGAGCTAATGTAATCACAAACTATTAAGCAGAAATGGTAACTGTAGAATTCTGAGGTACTAAGCCTCAGGGAAACTGTGAATACTAGTGTAGCGAGTACTTTTACCCTCGCTCATGTGGTTAAGAATCAGCTTACAGTTATTGAAGGTTCTAGAGACTGGTAAGGATAGGGGCCTTCCTCACCCTGCTTAGTCAAGGAAAATGCCAAGCTGCTGAAGGCAGATGCTCCAGTGAGAGACCAATATCTGTTTAGGCAAATCACAATTTTTTCCTGAGGAGATTTTGAGGGAATGTTATTTGGACACTTAACTATCAAAAGGGACAACTGTGGTTGTCCAGCACCCCTAAAATCAGAGTGCTTATTTAGGTGTTGTGATGGGGCAAGGCTAGATGGCTACAGTAAAGTAGTGAGGAACAGGTATGTTAGCCCCAGGCTAAACAAATCCCTGGTACCATGGTAACCAAATGGCAGTTGCTCCAGGTTAATCAAGACACCTGGGGCCAATTAAGATCCTTCTAGAAGGCAGGAGAGACAGCTAGATTGATTGGGACACCTGAAGCCAATCAAGGACTGGCTGGAACTAGTTAAAAGTCTCCCAGTCACTCAGTGCAGAGTGGGTGTCAGGAGCTATAGGAGGGAACTGTGCTGTTGGAGGAATAAAGTAGTACGAATCCATATCAGGTGCAAGGAAGGAGGCCCTGAGGTAATTGTGAAGAAGATATTGAGTGGGGGCTGCTGTGGGGAAGTAGCCCAGGGAATTGTATACTCCCTATTCCCAAAAAGTCAGCTTCCATAGCTGCTAAGTTTAGGGTCCCTGGGCTGGAGCCCGGAGAAGAGGGCGGGCCTGGGCTCCCCCCCTCCCCTCCCTGATTAATCACTGATCCAGGGAGACAACAGAGACTCTGTGAGGGAGGGTTGTTTCTCCTCACCTCCCTTGCTGGCTTATGATGAAAATGGCTCAGTAGACTGTGACCCTTGCCTCTAGAGAGAAAAGGGCTATGTGGAGGGTCACAGTGAGCCTCTGAGGCTAGCAAAATCCGTCAGGAAACGCAGGACCCACGGAGTCAAGGACAGAACTTTGTCACAGTGCCTAAATGTGGATTGGGCTAGTTGTGTAAGGACTGACGAAGGCCCTCCTGATTTGGCTCACTATTATTTACTGATTGTAAAAATTACTTAATTCAGTGGTTTCTGTGTACTGGCATTGGAGTGTGCAGGGGGAAAACCCTTTGAGCCAACAGAACTCCATCCCAAGCTGGTCCCACAAAAGAAAAGCCCAAATGGGAGAGACTGTCTCTGACATGAGAAGGCTTAAATAAGTGGATGTGATTGGAAGCTGGTTCTCATTTCTCTGCCAATTAGGTATCCTAGAAGCTACTGCCCTTCTTGGAGCTGGAGGTCTTACTGTGAGGACTCTGGGCCACAGGGCCCAATACAGAGGTAAAATCCTGTGGAACAGGTGCATGTTGTAAGGTGTCTTTGCAGGGAGCAGTTTTAGGTGCGTGTGATGGGGCGTTCATCCCACACTGAAGAGGAAGGGGTTAATGGAGGCCTCATGAGCCTGCCACACCCTGTCTGAGAGGAGCAATGAGGGTGAGTCCTCCAAGCAGCCTAGGGCCGCTACGCAGGAAGCAGCCAAACAGAAAGAAGCTGCACGGAGCAACCAATCAGGGCCCAATGGGCTCACATAAAAGGGAGCTGCAGGGAAGAATGGGGGTCACTTGCTGCAGGGAGCCTAAGGAGAGAGGACTGTGTTCCTAGGGAGTGTAGGAAGGTAGCACCTTGAACAGAGCCGTTTCTGGCAGGGATTGGGGGAGTAAGAGGGACATGCTGGCTGCTGGGACTTACTGGCTGAAGACCCTGAGAAGAGGGTGAAGAAGGTGCTGGGGCTGTAAGGAAATGGCCCAGGGAATTGAAGCAGCACTGGTGAAGGAGTTTAGGAGAGGCAGCAGGAGGCTGCTATTCATTATTCCAGGTCCCTGAGTTGGGACCTGGAAAAATGGGCGGGTCCAGGTTTCCCCTACTCACCACTGGGGAAGTGGCCGAACTATAGAACGGAGAGATACTTCCTTCTCCCTCCCCCCCAAAAGGGGGAAACGCATGCATGTTGGCATGACTGGTGGGCCAAATCATGAAAAGGACACTGCGGTACTTAGAGGTGGTCTGCAGGCAGAGAAAGTGACAGGAGAGGTACCACCAGGAGAGGGCTTGATGGCTGAGAGAGCTAATCCCCGATATGGCCAGCAGAGGGTGCCACTCTGAGTGAACCCCGTCAGAGTGTGATGCTCTTATTTCATCATGGTCCTCCATTTTATCCCCAAAGGCCAGCAGGCCCTATCAGAGTTCTATGTTAGAATAACATGTTTGTTCATATGCTGAAGATATTAAAACAAAAGTGGGCTTTGATGCCTGATAGGCAAGTCATTACTGAACTACTGATGGCTACAAATCAGTCCAGGGCTGATAGCAACACACACAGGGAACCCAATAATGCTGAGGAAAAATCATGTGTGAGCACCAAATTGTTCTATTTAAACAGTAATTAAACTGTGTGAGTAATGCAGAGCCCTGAGGAAGTTTAGCTTGGCTGGGAAGTTGGGTTATGAATAAATTGGTTTGTCTGAGGAAATGAATACATTAAACACTTTAGGAAATGTCTCTGTCAATTTCTCCACCCCACTCAATAGTAGGACTGGAGAGCAGTAGTTGTGAAACAGGGATTGTGAATGATTCCCTGGCTGACTTTCTGGAATCCTGGAATAAACTTTCAAAGGATAAAGTTAGAAGTAGAGGTTTCATTACATTGGAAGGTACATATCCTTCACCCCTGCTCACAGTTTGAGTGGTTGTGCTGTATTCTCAAGAGTCCAGGTGTGATAGTGTTGGTGTCACTGATTGGTTAGAGTTTAGTGGATGTGGGGTTAATAAGCTTTAAAGCTTACCCCACGTTTGTAACTTGAGATATTTCACTTCCTACATGATCTTAAATTTCATGTATAGTTTGTGCCTTTCCCTCAGTAGGAGCTGAGTGCTATTTTGAACTTAGAAATTAAAAGCCTTCTTTCCTCTGAAGTTGTTAAAGCACTTCACAAATATCAGTGATCAAAATCTCACAAACCCCCATAAAGAGGGCATTGTCCCAATTAACAAATGAGTAAACTGAAGAACAGAAAAGTTAGTTAACTTGCATGAGCTCCCAATGTATAATATGGTAATAGCGAGAAAAGAGCCAGGAGTTATGTCTCCCACTTACCTGCCCCACCCACTAGACCATGCTCCCTCTAATAGAGAAAGAAGTAGGATGGCCAATGTTATCTGAGGTTCCAATTAGACCTATTCTGTATCCCTCAGTCTTGTTTTACCATAGGGTTGCAGCAGCTGCCAAGACGCACACATCCCCATGCTCCTCTGGTAAATCTTCACACTTCTGTTTTCTGTAATGCTGTCGATTTATCAAAGCCCCCAGACCATGTACAAAGCTCAAGCATAATCCTGCCCCAAGAAACATTTTACGCAAGATGGAAAAAGTGAATCTCATCTGTTTGCTTATCCTCTGGAGTAAATGTTAAGTCACTGTGGTTGTACTAATAAAAAACGTCTTAAGGCATGCAGCTTTGGTTACGACATGCTCCTCAATGTGATAGCTTTAAAGGGTAGATTTTACAGGGATAGCAGGGTTCCTTCATCCAAAGTTATTTAATAATCCCACAGTAGTTCAGATGTGAATTTCTAACAAGACCTTGAGCAATAAATATGACAGCCTTTTTCTAAATCCGAAAGTTCTAAATGTGGCTGTGATAGGGTGTTACCACAGTCCAGTGGGGGCATGGAGTGCAAATCCAGACCAGTGAGGGGTTGTCACTGCATACCCTGTAATACTGGATGCTTCACAACGCTTTGCTGCCATAGCTCCCAATCTCAGGTGCTCACAACCAGCCTACCAGGTCACACCCTGCATGTCTGTTTATAGCTACAGATCCTACCCCCGCAGGCTGCCAACAACACACCAGTCACACTCTGGCCTCCACCAACCTTGGTTACAATAAATAAGATGATCCCAACCTACTTCTAGTTCTTAATTCCCCCAAAACTGTGGACCATGCAGTGTCCAGTCCTCTCCTGGACAGTTCAGAGAAATAATAAGGTTTGTTCTTTCTGTAAAGAGAAAAGCCATATCACAGCTTATTAATTTAACTGGGGGTAAAAAAACATCTTCCTTTTAAACACAACACAGTAGTTTTATGGTAAAAAAGGAAACATTTTTATTAACAAAATATACACAAGGTTATCATATATTCAAGTATAAGGAATGAAGATATAGTTACAAGAAAATATGCTTCTAAAACTCATCCTTGTTAGATTAAATCTTTGCCTAAGCAAATTTGTCACCTATCTTCAATTCCCAAAGACTTCAACCCCTTGGTTGAAGGACCCATCCTCCTCAGCTTCAAATGGCTCTGTTGCCTTGTGTCTGTCTAGTGATGGGTGCCAAAGATGGCTTCTGTCTTTGCTTATATCTTCCAGAGTTCAATGAACTTGTTTCAAGAGGCAGGATGACCTCATGCAGTGCTTCCCAACCTCACATAAATATCTGGGACTTTCCCTCCTCTCTTGGCAGAAAATGTTCCTTCCTTTGTTTGGCCGCTCACTTTAGAACATAGTATCCATGAGTATTCATAATTCCTTCTACAGTGTTAATATATACATATATTTTACAATGCTATTAATCACCAGTATGTAACTGGCATTCATTAAAGACTTGACATGATACACTAATACACTAGCAGGTGATTCAATTGCTTATTTGAGATTTAGACCCCCTGACTTTAAAACTGAGATAAAGTTTCTCTGCTCTGCAGGGGTGTAGCCCCCACTCTCTTCCCCTCCACCCATTGTAAATAAATTCTCATTGTCTTCAAAGTATTTAGAAAGTAACTTTGTTTAGGGTGGGGTAACTCCTGTTTGACTAGCAAACACATTTTAAGAATTACAGTTTCAATTCATGTCCATAACTTTGCATCAGTTGCTTGCACCTCCATTACACAAGGATTGTAACAACCAGAGCATTATGAGTTTTCCAGTGACACATTACATGGCACCTTTTTAGATCGCGATTATAACAATAGTTGGGGCACACTGGGCTGGTCAGTAGGGTTGCCAACTTTCGACGCGCACAAAACCAAATGCCCGTGTCCTGCCCCTCTTCCCAGGCCCCCCCCTGCTCACTCCATCCCCCCCACACACACTGTTGCTCACTCTCCCCTCCCTCCCTCATTTTAACTGGGCTGGCTCAGGGGGTTGGGGTGCAGGAGGTGGTGAGGGCTCTGGCTGGGGGTGCGGGCTCTGGGGTGGGGCCAGATACGAGGAGTTCAGGGTGCAGGAGGGGGCTCCGGGCTGAGGCAGGGGGCTGGGATGCAGGGGGGGGTGAGGGCTCCAGCTGGGTGCGCAGGCTCTGGTGTGGGGATGAGGGATTTGGGGTGCACGAGGGGGCTCCGGGCTGGGACCAAGGGGTTCAGAGGGTGGGAAGGGGATCAGGGCTCGGGCAGGG
Source organism: Emys orbicularis (assembly GCF_028017835.1). Taxonomy (NCBI): domain Eukaryota; kingdom Metazoa; phylum Chordata; order Testudines; family Emydidae; genus Emys; species Emys orbicularis. Next base: position 117,193,344 of record NC_088688.1, on the reverse strand, counting down.
GGTTGCGGCATGGTGGGAGTGAGGGCTCTGGCGTGGGGGTGGGCTCTGGGGTGGGGCTGGGGAGGAGGGGGGTGTGGTGCAGGGGGGTGGGATTGAGGGGGTATCAGGGATGGGGATGGGGCAGGGGCATGGGGTGCAGGAAGGTGTCAGGGATACAGGCTCCAGGCGGCGCTTACCTCAGTCAGGTCCCGAAAGCAGCGCATGTCCCCTGTCCGGCTCCTATGCAGAGGTGCGGTCAGATGGCTCTGCGTGCTGCCCTACCCACAGGTACCGCCCCTGCAGCTCCCATTGGCCACAGTTCCCAGCCAGTGGGAGCTGTAAAGCTGTCGCTTGGGCAGGGGCACTGCATGGAGCCACCTGGCTGCCCCTATGCCTAGGAGCCAGACGGGAGACATGCCACTGCTTCTAAGAGCTGCATGGAGCCACGGCAGGCAAGGAGCCTACCTTAGCCCCACTGTGCCACCGACCAGACTTTTAATGGCCCAGTCAGCAGTGCTGATCGTAGCCGCCAGGGTCCCTTTTCAACCAGGCTTTCCGGTCGAAAACTGAACACCTGGCAACCTGACTGGTCAGGCCGGCTGAAACTCTCTGCTCTTTCCCTCTGCCCTTGGATTATTCTATTTGTCACAGGTGTATACCCCATGCTGGCAGTGACAGGGTAAAGGGGAACTGGAGAGCCCAATTAGACCATTCTATGGCACCTGAAGGGGAGACAGGTAATTAGAGATTAGACCCAATTTGGAGAACCTGGATGGCTGCTGTGTGTTTTAAATGATAGCAAGATAATAGGGAGAGGAGAGCTAGGGGAGAGTCTTTCTGGGAAGGAATTGCAAAGGGTTTGCAGGAGGAAGGTTCTTGTACTTTCCCTGAAAGGAGAGGGCAGTGGGGGAGAAACAAGGAAACTCCTAAAGCAGGCCTGGGAGAAGAGACTGCAAGGGAGAAGCTCTGAGTGTCAATGACTCAGGAAGAGCCAGATCTCCAGGGAGACAGCATTCTGTAATAGCATGGTGAGTCTATGACAGTATCTCAAATGCTATGTGAATGGGGTTGCCTGGGGCATGAATCCAGATGCATCTCTTTTTATTTTTCTTGTATGAAAATTAATAATTTACTTTCTGTATTCCTTGTTTATATAGTATCTTTAATTGGTACTTGAGGCAGAAAAGAAATGTTTGCTCTTTCATAGCCATACTGGTTTTGCAGTAACAGATGTAAAATTTGCGGTGGAATCCTGGCTTCCTTGAAGTCTGTGTCACAAATCCCATTGACTTTAATGGGGCCAGAAGTTACTTTGTGATTTTTTTTTTTTTTAAACCAGAAAAGCAAGTACATAAGACTCCACCTTGGTATCCATCAAGTAAGAGAATTCCATTTTTACATCACTCTTTTGAGACTACAAGTACATGACCCAATATTATTTCAATGATGTGTGTGCAAATTGTGCACAATCAATTTGTGTGTGCAAACACCAGGAATATTTGCTCAAGTATATTCCCCTTTATCAGAGTAGAGCAACTTCAATCACTTAATTTGGGGGGAGGGGTGTGATTTCAACAGGTTGGGGATTGTAAAACTAATTTTAAAAAATTGCTATTGGAATTTTAGATTTAAACTTATAATGAATTAAATTTTTAAATGCTGGGATTTTTTAAATACAATTTTAAAAATGCCACTACTGGTAGAGTATCTTATTAAAATTTTACAAAACTACTATAGGTAAAAACCAAAATATTGAAAACTAAGGCCTCATCTTGCGAACACTTAAGCAAATACATGACTAATCCTATTGGTTTCAATTGCACTACTCATGTGCTTAGACTTAAGCCTGTGCATAAGAGTTTACAACATCAAGGGGCTAATATTGTATTTTTATTGAAATGCTTTCTCTTAGCATAAAGTTTTTATCACTTCCAAACAAATTTTCATTGTTTAATGAGAACCTATTAAGACTTTCAACACCCTACCAGTGATGGTAAATGTTTTTTATACACACCGGCCAAAAGTTTCAAAAATCAGAGCCTAAAGTTAAGCTCATATTTATGCCAGTGGGATTTGCAAAGCCATCTAAGTGAAATAGGAGTACAATTCTCATTGATTCAAATTGCGAACCCTGACATAGGAGTATAGCCTGGTCAAAGTATTTCGGCTATCTTGATTTGTGAAAGTTCAGTATCTGGTGGTGGTATTCATTGCAAATATAGCACATCTTGTTTTCTTATCAATTTTGTGTGTGTGGCATTCCCATAGTAAGAATGTTAATGAGGCCTTAAGCTTGTCTTTTTTCAGCATAGAGTAGAATAGAGAGGGTTTTTTCTTCTCAGTAGAAAACCCCCCCACTAGATTAGATTAAAAACTGAAATTCTGCTAATAGTTAAACTAAAGGTGTGATCTTGTGCCCATTAAACTAACTGGCTAAATTCCCACTGAATTCAGTGGTGCAGGACCAGATCCTCAAGAAACAAGTATAAAACATCCATTTTGGCAATTTAAGACTATCAATGAAAAGGAAGTAAAGAATTAGCACCATGTAAACCAAAAAAAAATCAGATTATTTTTTAAAATCATGATTTATATATATGAATATTTCCCACCCTAACGTGCATGCAGTCATTGTAGCTGCGCATACATTAGGCATACACAATAGTTCATGAGCAATTGCCTCATTTATTTTTATTTTTATTTTTTAAATCAGACTATATTTGATAGTCAGTGGGACCGCTGAAGAATGTAGATGGAGTGGAGATTAAGGATAATCTAGGCATGGCACAATATCTAAATGAATATTTTGCATCGGTCTTTAATAAGGCTAATGAAGGGCTTAGAAATAGAGTGAGCAGGACAGAGGGGAATAAAGGAGGGGGGATTGACATTACAGCATCAGAGGTGGAAGCCAAACTTGACCAGCTAAACGGGACTAAATCGGGCGGACCGGATGATCTTCATCCTAGAATATTGAAGGAACTGGCACAAGAAATTGCAAGCCCCTTAACGATAATTTTTAATGAATCTGTAAACTCGGGGGTGGTACCGTTGGACTGGAAAATAGCTAATGTGGTTCCTATTTTCAAGAAGGGGAAAAAAAGTGACCCGGGTAACTACAGGCCTGTTAGTTTAACTTCTGTAGTATGCAAGGTCTTGGAAAAAATTTTGAAGGAGAAAGTAGTTAAGGACCTTGAGGCGAATGGCAATTGGGACAAATTACAACATGGGTTTACGAAAGGCAGATCGTGCCAAACCAACCTGATCTCCTTCTTTGAGAAAGTAACAGACCTTCTAGATAAAGGAAATGCGGTGGATCTAATATACCTCAATTTTAGTAAAGCGTTTGATACTGTACCGCATGAGGAATTATTGGTTAAATTGGAAAAGATGGGGATCGATATGAAAATCCAGAGGTGGATAAAGAACTGGTTAAAGGGTAGACTGCAGCAGGTAGTACTGAAAGGTGAACTGTCAGGTTGGAGGGAGGTCACCAGTGGAGTTCCTCAAGGTTCGGTTTTGGGTCCAATTTTATTTAATCTATTTATTACTGACCTCGGAACCGAATGTAGGAGTGGGCTGATAAAGTTTGCGGATGACACAAAGTTGGGAGGTATTGCCAATTTGGAGAAGGATCGGGATATTCTGCAGGGAGACTTGGATGACCTTGTAAATTGGAGTAATAATAATAGGATGAGATTTAATAGTGAGAAGTGTAAGGTGATGCATTTAGGGATGACTAACAAGAATTTTAGTTATAAGCTGGGGATGCATAGGTTGGAAGTGACGGAGGAGGAGAAGGACCTCGGAGTCCTGGTTGATCGCAGGATGACTATGAGTCGGCAATGTGACGTGGCTGTGAAAAAAGCTAATGCGATCTTGGGATGCGTTAGGCGAGGTATTTCTAGTAGGGACAAGGAGGTGCTGCTTCCGTTATACAAGGCGCTGGTGAGACCTCATTTGGAGTACTGTGTGCAGTTCTGGTCTCCTATGTTTAAAAAGGACGAACTCAAACTGGAACGGGTACAGAGAAGGGCCACTAGGATGATCCGAGGAATGGAAAACCTTTCCTATGAAAGGAGAGTCGAGGAGCTCGGTTTGTTTAGCCTAACCAAAAGAAGGCTGAGGGGGGATATGATTGCTCTCTTTAAATATATCAGAGGGATAAATACCAGGGAGGGAGAGGAATTATTTCAGCTCAGTACTAATGTGGACACGAGAACAAATGGATATAAACTGGCCGTGGGGAAGTTTAGGCTTGAAATTAGACGAAGGTTTCTAACCGTCAGAGGGGTGAAATTTTGGAACAGCCTTCCGAGGGAAACGGTGGGGGCGAAAGACCTCCCTGGCTTCAAGATTAGGCTAGATAAGTTCATGGATGGAATGGTTTGATGGGATAACGTGATATTAGTCAATTAGGCAATAACGTGCCATCGCTGGTAAAATGAGGGTCCAGCTGGAGATTCTTGCCTGTATGCTCGGGGTTCTACTGATCGCCATATTTGGGGTCGGGAAGGAATTTTCCTCCAGGGTAGATTGGCAGAGGCCCTGGAGGTTTTTCGCCTTCGTCAGCAGCATAGGGCAGGGGTCGCAAGCTGGAGGATTCTCTGCGACTTGAAGTCTTTAAATCACGATCTGGAGACTTCAACAGCTGAGTTAAGGGAAAGTGGGTGGGTCAGCTTTTGTGGCCTGCATCATGCAGGAGGTCAGACTAGATGACTACAATGGTCCCTTCTGACCTTAAAGTCTATGAGTCTGAGTCTATATTCACTTTTACAACCTACAGAGCTAAAGCATCTTAAACAAGACTCAGATGGGAAAAGTGGATGTGGCAGTAGTTAAAGGGAGAAGCTGTAGCATTTCAAGCACTTGCAGGGTATGCTGTTACGGTAGAACAGAGGAAGCGTAACACTTTGTTACAATACTAGTCAAGCTTTTGGGATTATTTAATATTGTCCATTTATGTATCATTTTTAAAATGTATATTGAACCCACACTTTATTACTAAGCTGTGTTTGTTTAACAGGGGAGCAGTGGTGTTTGAAATGATTATATATGTAGATAAACACTGAATGAAAAATTACTCTAGGATAGTCATGTTTCAGCTTGCATAACTGTGGATTGTGCAGTTTTCACATGCTCTGTCTTGATTACTGAATAGTGACTGTTCCGTGTAATGATGAAAGTTCAAGTGCTGCTAGAGAATCTGAATCCCTTGTATCAAAACAGATAAGTCTTAAAATACTTGAGGCTTTTTTAAAATCAGCTACCAATGTTAAGTAGCACCAGATTTTTTGCTCACATTTACATTTTAAAAAAAGATCTATTGTGTAGACTCCACCATTATTAATCCAGCTATTTTCACAGTATAGAATCTGCAGGGGGTATTAGTAACTGCAGAGATTTCAGATTTATCAGATTTAGTATCATATTGGCTTGTTAAGGCTACTGCAACAATGAAACCCTGTACAACATAAGGAAAGTTAACAATAGCTATTCAGCTTTCCTACAGAGGCCTCTGAAATCGCAGTGTCCGAAGGCGTTCAGTAACGGAAGCTTGCAAGCCCCTTTTCCAGCAAGCTCTCTGACCTTGCTTTGATATCAGCTGTTCTTTTTTTTCCTTCAGTCATCTGCAGTGAGAAGGTGCACCTGATGTAAAGTAGAAACCTAAGGGCTAGATTGTGCCATTGGCACAGCTCAGTATAGGGATGCAGGGGATGGGGTGGAGCCTTCCTCCACATTTCTGTGGGAGGCATACAGGAGAAGCATGCCCATTACTACAACCCTTTGTAGGGGGCAGCCAGCTTCCCCTATTGCACCCAGCCTACTCCATGCGTTTTCTAATTGCCACCCCACAAACTCACCGTAGGCATTGGATTGTTTCCATGGCATGCATCACTACCAGGCCAAATTCTGCCGTCAGTGCAACTATGCACCCCACTGGCTTGTGTAGGCTTGTACGGTTATCACGGAAGGTGTCATTCAAGACAAAGTTAGGTCTGCAAAATTCCGTTACAATGAATATCTGATACCACAATGCCTTTTTTACTAAGGCTCCGTATAGAACCGTTCTGTCCTAAATACCTGCCCATGTTCAGGTAGTGAGATGACATGATTAGCTTTTGTGTGTGGCCTCTTAAAAGGATATTGTCCTGAGTCATCAGAATCTGGATTGTAACTGTTGTATTTGAGGAGGGTGGGGTTGAATAAACTTTTTGTAGAGATTTTATTAATTTTTGAAAAATCTGTTAATAAAGAAGTTTACTTTGCATTTGTGGGCATATCCAAAGTGCTTGTGCAACAATAGTATAATTTGAGAAGATAGAACATCAAATAAAACGCGTGTCCACTCAGGCCAATGTTTCTAAACAGGGGTTCAGAAATTTAGGTACCTAAGTAAGTAGCCTGATATCCCAGACAGGACTTACACTCCCTGCATGTAGATTTTGCTGCCTGACTTTAGAGATCCAAGTTTGACCTTAAATCATCTGAAGATTCAGGACAATATATACATTAATATACATATTTTGAAGCCAGTTAATAAAGGAAAGCTTAGGTGTAGAGCTGGTTGAAATATTTTTAATTGAAATGTAACTGCAACAAAAATGACTTTGTTAAAAACAAAATTTTGCAGAAAAAAATCATCTGAATTTTCCAATTTTCATAAGCCTGAATTTTTGTTCAGTGAAAATTTATTCAAAACTGATTTTTAGTTTGTTTCCAAAACCCCAATTTTTGATTGAAAACAAGTTTTTTTTTGTTTTTTTTTTTTTTTTTTTTTTTTGGGAACTGAAAAATGTGGGAGTGATTGGTTTTTATGACACACTTTTTTTTTGTGAATGGCAAAATTGTCAAATGAAAATGTTTTTAATTTCCAGTGAAGAATTGATACCTACATATATTTTAACCAGCTGTACTTACATGTCTGTTAGTGCTGTTCCAGACACCACTACTTATCTGTGTGTTGCACACTATTTATCTAGAGATAGACTTAACTGGATATTCCCAGTTTTCTGCAAGGTGCATTGGCTATCCTCCTAAGGTTTATATTTTCAAGCAGCGTAAGAGCTTTGGATGTCAATTTCACATTAATTTTACTGGGAATTAATGTCTAAAGTCCCTTAGACAGTTCAGAAAATATCGGCCTAAATACCAGAATCTGCCAACAGATAGCCCAGGATGTAGGGAGGGCACCTCAATTTTATTTCACTTTCCCAGTGCACTGCCACCAGTAAAATGCCTGATTTAGCATAGCAGCTTCCTGGGCCCGGCATGGCCACTGAGGGGGGTCAGCATGGTTCCAAGGAGGTGATCAGCTGTCAGAGGCCTGTGATGGCCAAAGATGGGGTGTTGTCAAAGTATCAGCGGACTCGCTTGATTCATTCAGCACATCATAAATCTCCATCAGTAGGGCTGTAATGGAACCCTAGTAACAAACTGAAGCCCTGTAGTTCCTGCCCTTGTTCTGGAGCAAATCTTTCCTTTGGGGAAAGAAGCTCCCTTGGCAGAAGTGGCGAATCAAGCACAGTGGCAGAGCCTCTTTTCTTTTGCAGAATGGATCCTGAGAAAATGTCTTATTTATTTATTTTATTGGTAGGAGCTTTCTCAGGCTGCTCATGTTGTTTCTGCTCTGATTTATTTACTAATATTGCACAGCAGGGTTCTTACAGCAAAGTCTGTTGCACTCGCTGACTACGTTCCAATTTTTAACGCTTCACTTGTAATTCCTGTTTCTCTCCTACCCTCTCTTTCTGGAAAAGGAAGTCTTTTACAAATGGCTGAATACCCAAGATTTAGACAAAACATCACCATTACGGTAGCTAAATCTGCTCTAATGAAATGATGAGAATGCATTTAAATGCCTTTGATATTGGTAACTTGATTCTGAGGAGATTGTGTGGAAATACCTTAAAATATTAAGCCAAATCTTGTTCAGCAAAGCTTATATGATTCTGGCCCATGTGCCTCTTCATGTGGCAGCTCATTTATCACACGTTACAGCCACAGAGATATTTTACAACTCTTAAAAAGCCCAAGAAACACCAGCTTTGCAAGGAAAAAAGGAACACGATAAATATTGGCTTGAAACCACTTTTCCCCTCTGTAATATCATTTATCTATCTATATCTATATATATATCCAAGTATTTTTTTATTTTTGTGTTAGTCTTAAAAATAACTTACAGATCCACAAAAGGTTGATTGAAGAAGCAAATCTACTACTACTTTCATAAAAGTTATAATAGTAGCTGTCTCACTTCCTTAAAAATATCACAGTTCAGTTTTTTAATTTCCCTTTATAACAATATTAATTCCTTATTCATAAACTCCTATTACCAGGATGCATTTATTAATTCCATCAAAACAGCTACATTAAAAGCATATGAAGGTTTCATGGTTAATCATTTAAAGGTAAGGAAATGACAGTTAATATTCTAATCTACCTACTCGCGTTGAATAGCCAGTACCATGGTAGTACATCACTACTATGGGGCATGGACGCCCTGGGTTTGTACGTAGGGTGACTAGCTCATGTCATTGCTTGCTGCTCTTACTATTTTTAGTGCACTAACTTGATGGGAGCTAGTACTGGTATGTCTAAGTGAGCTGGGAATTGCAACCCTTCCTCCAAGAGTAGATGCACCCTTAATGACATAAAAGGGTGCCTGCAAGTAACTTGACATACTTTTGTCAAGTATCAGGGGGTAGCCGTGTTAGTCTGTATCTACAAAAACAACAAGGAGTCTGGTGGCACCTTAAAGACTAACAGATTTATTTGGGCATAAGCTTTCGTGGGTAAAAACCTCACTTCTTCTATGCATCCGAAGAAGTGAGGTTTTTACCCACGAAAGCTTATGCCCAAATAAATCTGTTAGTCTTTAAGGTGCCACCAGACTCCTTGTTGTTTTTGACCTACTTTTATTTATCTTTGCATAATTGATCATATAAAAATGGAGACTTGGCCTATGCTGGCCTGAAAATCAGGCCTGTAATCTGTCATAATCACCCTTTTCCCCAACAGTGGGAGGCTGGAAAACACATGCCAAGGTCACCCAAGAAAATCTTGCAAGGGTTCCTGGCTGAGTGGCCAGTTACCAGAATATAGGCTCTGCCCTTTTGAATCAAACCAGTGTGCTTTCTAGTGCAGGGTCCCAGCTCCAAAAGTAGCCAATACCAGGTAGTTCAGAGGAAAGTCAAGACATTAGAGCTGGCTGCAAAAGTCAGTTCCCTCCCATAAATTTTTTTTTTTTTTAATTTTGAAAGAGAATTTCATCCCAACTCATGAAAAAAGACAAAAAGATTTCCTTGGGAGAATGTCTTGAGGAAATCACATTTTAGGAGAAGTAAGATTTCTGTCTTCCCCGCTTGAGAATCAGGGAGGCAGATGCCTGGAGAGCAAAATCCTCACCAGTTGGCTTCCATGCAGCCTGGGGAGCTCCAGCTCCCAAACTGCTTTCCAGGCGGGCTTCCAAGCAGCTGGACAGCCTGGGGAGGTCAGACTGGCTGGTTGGCAGGGAAGCAGACTGGCCAGCCTGCCTTGTTGCTTGTTGTCCATCAAAACATTTCAGTTCAACTAAATCAACATTTTCTGATAGATCGTGGTTCCATTAGGAAAAAAATGACACAATGTGCGAGAAACTCTCTCCCAGGGAAAAATTCTTGCTAACCCCTATTAGTTACGGATTGGCTTATGCCCTAAAGCATGAGGGCATGGCTCTGCAGTGCTGAGCTGATTAGTCACCTCATTGGCTCAGAAATATCTAGTGATGGCAGAAGAGCTGCCTCTCAACAGTTAGAAATTCGGAAAGGTCATATAACCAAAACAACACAATAAATATATAAAGTCTTAGCTAGTTGTGGCTCCAATCCTGCTCACTTAATAAAAATAGAGGGGAAAAAAAGAAACACACTTCTCTCCCTGCTTGGTGTTTACACTTTTGACATTTTTGTAGTCTCATGTCCCCTTTTATAGCTAAGCTATACATATCTAGGTCTTTTCATCTTCCCTCTTCTCATAGTTTCATACTCTTTCAAACCAGAACCATTTACTCTGACACACTGCATAACACGGGTCCTAGAATTTCATCCAGTTACTCCTGTACTGAGCCTGTTAACTTGTGTTTGACAGAAATGTGTCTGCCATAAAGGCCTCCCATTTTGATGTGAAGATTTTTGCTAGGTATAGAATCTACCACATCCCTTGGGAGTTTGTTCAAGTTGTTGACCACCATCACTGTTAAAAAGTTTTATACCTTATTGCTATCTTGAATTTGTCTGTCTTTAACATCCAGCCATTGCTTCTTGTTATGCCTTTCTCTGTTAAATTAAAGAAAACCCTTTAATATCTGGTATTTTCTCACAGTGAGGTACTTGTACATGGTAATCAAGAATCCTCCCATCATGCAACATCATCAGGGCTTGAACCTTCAGGATTGGAACAAAAACTGCTACCATTTCAGCTACCTTGAGTCATTCCTTCCTGCAACCTCATCAATGTTTTGCTACTCTATGACTCCCCTCCAGTTTTTCAATATCTTACAAATGATGTGTAGCCAGAACATAACATAATGCTGTAGGCATCATCCTACCAAACCCATATTAAGAGGAACTGTGCAGGACATGATTCTTTACCATAAGTATCTCTAAATCACATTGGCTTCTTATTTATGTGCTGCTATATCATGTTCCATACAGAGTTCATGAAAAATGGCAATGAGTTTTCATGACAAAATTAAAAAAAAAAAAAAAGCTTTATTTCACAGGTTTCAAAAAGGAGAAATTTGTCACTTATGTGAAGCTGTTCTTGAAACTTCCACATTTTAATTGCTGTGGGGTTTTTTTTGTGTGTTTTCCCCTTTTTTTCCACTTTGCCTTTTTGGGGAAGAGAAGGAGATATTGAAAAGAAGGAAAACTTGTGTGGGGGGGAATGAACAGTTTTATGAAAACTGCCATTTTTGAAAACAGGCAATTTTTAATGCAATATTTTTCATTTGAAAAATGCCAACCACCTTTACTTTCTAACTTGTGTCTAATCTGTTGTCCACTACAACCTCTAGGTTTTTTCATCATTTCTTTCTCCGACTGAATATCTGTGTATTTTCCCCAGATATATTATTTTAAACTTTCCCCATGATGAATAGCTGGACTCCTAGGGTAAAATCCTGGTCTTATTGAAGTCAATGAGAGCTTAGCCATTAACTTCAGAGGGGCCAGAATGTCACCTCCTCATGCCCCCGAAGATTCTGTGATTAAGTGATCTTTATTATATGACTAGATATTAGGAAATGAAATATAATTTCTAGTTGTATTTTATTCTCTTGCAAAAGAGCTGGGAAAGACTGTTATTATCTTTAAGGCTGACAATCTAACACTTTGACATTCTGGATTGGCAGCTGTCAAAACGTATTTCATCTTGCACTAATATTTTTAGAAAGCAGTCATGATGGATTTGTTTAATAAATTATACATAGGATTTCAAGTAATTACTCCAGTGCCAGACACTTATTTTAGCTCTAGCTTGTAATGGCTAACGGAATACCAATAGAAAATCTCCTTCATGGAGCATGTAAAAAAGACCATGAGAATAATCATCCTTATTAGTACCGGTGTTGGCATTGCAGGATCAGGAACACATGTAGTATAAAACAGTAATGGACCAATCTTCAGACTGCAGTGGTCTAAAGCTGGAGGCACAGGGGTTTAAAGCCCCCCAGGGCCATGACAAAGTCACTGAGGAGGCCTTGAAATGACTTATGGACCTACAATGCCTCTGTAGGATGTTGCTCTGAAGATGTCATACATGAGAGAGTGTGCCACCAAATTTTTTGATCTATTCCCTACAGTTGGGAGCCAGTCCCTGAACTCTGTAGGAAGCAGGGCTGGCTCCAGGCACCAGCCCAGCAAGCAGGTGCTTGGGGCGGCCAAGGGGAAGGGGCGGGACGTCGGGCTCTTCGGCAGCGGGTCCCTCGGTCCCTCTCAGAGGGAAGGACCTGCCGCCGAAGAAGAAAGCGGCGCGGTGGAGCCAATCGCGATTGCGGCTTTTTTTTTTTTTTTTTTTCCCGCCGCTTGGGGTGGCAAAAACCCTGGAGCTGGCCCTGGTAGGAAGCTTTTGTGCTGGAGCAGAGTGTCTTACAGTCTGATACGGTAGCTCAGACTAGAGCTTTAAAGTCTATAATTGTCCACATATTGCAGTTAAGTTTAGTTTGAGGAAATGGAAAACGTGACTATTAGGGATCTGGTGATGAATCTAAGTCCATAAATCATCAAATCAGATTCTGTTTCTTACAGATTTAGGTACTTTTACTTCCACTGGAAGAAAGATGTAGGCAAGTGAACGTCTTTCAACCCATCACACCGAAAACATAAGAACCTGTGACATGGGAGGGGGCGGGGGAAAATCTCCACAGGGGAAAGGTGAGAGAACTTTCATGGGAGCAGGATTGTACCCCAAAACTCCCACCCTTGCAGATTTAGGTACTAAAGTTAAATTTGGCCCCCTGTTTATCCAACAGCTTTTCAACATTTTTGGATGTTTTCTACATTTTCAAATATATTGATTTCAGTTACAACACAGAATACAAAATGTACCATGCTCACTTTATATTTATTTTTTATTACAAATATTTGCACTGTAAAAAAAAATAGTATTTTACGCTCCCCCATTAGAAGTACTGTAGTGCCATCTCTTTATCATGAAAGTTGAACTTACAAATGTAGAATTATGTACCAAAAAACCTGCATTCAAAAACAAAACAATGTAAAATTTCAGAGTCCACTCCGTCCTACTTCTTGTTCTGCCAATCACTCAGACAAACAAGTTTGTTAACATTTGCAGGAAATAATGCTGCCCGCTTCTTGTTTACAATGTCACCTGAAAGTGAGAACAGGCGTTCATATGGCACTGTTGTAGCCGGCGTCGCAAGATATTTACGTGCCAGATTCACTAAAGATTCATATGTCCCTTCATGCTTCAACCACCATTCCAGAAGACATGCGTCCATGCTGACAATGGGCTCTGCTCAATAACGATCCAAAGCAGAACGGACCGACGCATGTTCATTTTTATCATCTGAGTCAGATGCGACTAGCAGAAGATTGATTTTCTTCTTCGGTCATATGGGTTTCTGTAGTTTCCACTTTGGAGTCTTACTCTTTTAAGATATTTGAAAGCATGCTCTTCGCCTCGTCCCTCTTGGAAGGCACTTCAGATTTTGTCAAATTTGCAGTGAAAGTTTTCTTAAAATGAACAACATGTGCTGATTCATCATCCAAGACTGCTATAACATGGAATATATGGCAGAATGTGGGTAAAACAGAGCAGGAGGCATACAATTCTCCCCCAAGGAGTTCAGTCACAAATTTAATTAACACGTTATTTTTTTAACGAGTGTCATCAGCATGGAAGCATGTCCTCTAGAATGGTGGCCGAAGCACGAAGGAGCGTACGAATGTTTAGCATATCTTGCAATGCCGGCTACAAAAGTGCCATGCGAACGTTTGTTCTCACTTTCAGGTGACATTGTAAATAAGAAGCGGGCAGCATTATCTCCCGTAAATGTTAACAAACTTGTTTGTCTTAGCAGTTGGCTGAACAAGAAGTAAGACTGAGTGGACTTATAGGTTCTACAGTTTTACAAATATAGATTTTGTTGTTGTGGTTGTTACATAACTGCACTCAAAAACAAAACGGTGTAAGTTGCACTTTCATAACAAAGAGATTGCATGACAGTACTTGTATGAGGTCATTTGAAAAATACTATTTATTTTATCATTTTTACAGTGGCAGTATTTGTAATAAAAAATAATATAAAGTGAGCACTGTACACTTTGTATTCTGTGTTGTCATTGAAGTCAATATATTTGAAAATGTAGAAAAACCTCCAAAAATATTTAATAAATTTCAATTGGGATTCTATTGTTTAACAGTGCGATTAAAACTGTGATTAATAACAATTAATTTTTTGTGTTAATTGCATGAGATAACTGTGATTGATCGACAGCCCTAATTATTAGTAAAAGATGAACAATGCACAAAACTGTACTTCACCAAATTACAGAGGTTTCTGGTAAAGCTATGGCAGCTGGTCCACTTCCAACTTGAATTCCCCAACACTCTTTCCTTTTATAGGATGTGGGACAAAGAAATTGCCTTGTGGGGAAGACAAGCTATTTTTCTTCAACTGACCCCTGTGTGTTCTGTCTCCAGTATCTCAATTTAACCTAACTACTTATGGAACTTCTTTTATGGTATCTAGTTTACTGGATGGATAAACTAAATGGATTTCTAACCCAGTCATTATTACTAAGAACGTCTGTGGAATAAGCAATTCCTAATGAGTTAAAAACATTTTTCAGTGGGTCATTATTTCATAAACCACAGAAAACCTGCAATAATAAATATCCCTTATCAATCACAGAACATATCTGGTTATAATACCCCTTATCTATCACACTGCCTTGTTCATTACAGCACGCATCTGTAGTAACAGGCATCCTTGGTTAGTTTCCAAAGGTCCCTCTCTGGATCCGTGGACATAATTCTCCACAGATCAACAGGGTCAGTGAAAGACTATACATGTTCCATTATTGACTACATATATTTCATCATTTGGTCACCCTCTTCAGTTGAATCAAAGTTTGGTGAATACAGAGCACTGGATTCTTATAGATACAATACACTCTGGCTTATACGCAAAGGATTTGGGTTAATATTAAGACCGTTACAACTCATATATATTATTTAGTAACATGGAGAGAGACAAGGAATGGAAAAAGGAAGTAGCATTAACCCCATCTTATAGCTGGGGAACAAAGCTACAGAGAGATGTGGCTTGCCCAAGGTTACATAGGAAGACTGTCCACAACACTGTTCTTCCTTTCTCATGCTAAGTAGGATTATTTACTATTTTAAGTTCTTTCCGCATTGTCAGCACTGTACGGAGACATAAAGGAAATGTTTACTATATCTGGGGGAATAGCAGAAACATTATCCACAAACGTGATTATTAAAAGGACTGGTGCAGCACAGAATATCGTACTGACAGTCTGACATTTGTTAAAAATCAGTCCTCACAAAACCCCCAAATCATTTTTTTTCTTTTTTAATGATCTCATTTAACCTCTGATCCTGCGAAGACATGCACAGAATTCTGCACTTCCACTGGGCACGCACATTCCTCCCCCCTCCCCCCAGGATTGTTAACTACATTAGTTGCTTTGAAACTCAGAATGACTCCGACCAACGTAGCTCTCTCCCATTGACTTAATTTTTTAAAAAAATTCCAGCCCAGAGTTAATTCAATCCACTGAGCTGCATATAACAGCTCATGGACTTAAAAGGTGCACCTAATATAATGGTGTCTTCAATATAATGTTTGTTCCAAATGCAGGGCTGGCTCCAGGGTTTTGGCCGCCCCAAGCAGCCAAACAAAAAAACAAACAAACAAAAAAGCCGCGATCTGCGGCGGCAATTCGGCGGGAGGTCCTTCGCTCCGAGCAGGAGTGAGGGACCGTCCGCCGAATTGCCGCCGAACAGCTGGACGTGCTGCCCCTCTCCGAAGTGGCCGCTCCAAGCACCTGCTTGGTAAGCTGGTGCCTGGAGCCGGCCCTGTCCAAATGGAAATAAAAATATCCTAGTATGTTTGTGTACTAAGCATAAGTTCAGATTTTGCTTACATTAATCTTTACCTTTAGCACGTATAGACTTTAAGGTCAAGATAATCTAGTCAGACCTCCTGCAAATTGCAGGCCACAGAACCTCACCCACTCACTCCTGCAATAGACCCCCAACCTCTGTCTGAGTTACTGAAGCCAAGTTACTTTGCATAGCTCATTTTGATATATTTCAATCCAGAGTTTTTTACAATGGGGTCTGTGGTCAAATTGAAAAGAGTATACTATAAAAGCAAGTTTCAATGTGTTTCTCTTTAAATTTAACTTTAAAAAAAATGCTATTGTTTTTTTAAAGCAAAATATGTAGGGGCAGGTTCCCGTACCCTTATTAACGCTGATTAGCATTCAGTTCATGGGACTACATGTGGAGTAAAATGCCAATCAGTTTAAGTAAGGTTATCAATGTGGCCCAATATGAGATGTCCTCATAATTAAGTTTTGGAATATTGTAAGTTGTCATATCAGCAAGAAGAACAAAACTACTTTTTTTGTAGCCAACTGTAGAGACTTAAGAGAAGATTATATACCATGACAATATCGTCATGAGACTGAGGGCCAGATCATCACACAACTTTAATAGTAATGTTTTCTCAACCCCATCCCATCATCCAGATAATTGAGGCTGTTGAACAAAACCTGCCCCAGGACCAACCCCTGGGGTGCTTCGCTTGAGCCCGACGATCTAGCCAGCTTTCTATCCACCTTATAGTCCATTCATCCAATCCATACTTTTTTTAACTTGCTGGCAAGAATACTGTGGGAGACCGTATCAAAAACTTTGCTAAAATCAAGATATATCACGTCCACTGCACATTTTTTTCATTCAAAATCTGGCAAATTCTTTCAAACAACCATATATTCAAAAGCATGAGGTTGTTAACTGATCCAATCCAAAATTTTGGATAACTGGTTCACAATGAATAATGTACACACTTCTAGTTTTATATCTTGATTTCTGTGATATTACACTTCTGCTAGATGGGATAAGATTCCTGGTGCTAGACTACTGTTTGGCACGTTCTCTGCTTACAGATGTGCTACCAGTTTACAGTCTCATTTCCTGTTGAATTCTCATGTTAGCTTCCTTACTTCATAACAAGGAATCCCATATAATGTTGATATGTCATGGTATGTATTGTCTCCTCTTCTCTGGATCTAGAAAAAGAAAAATATTTAAGAAATGCTGTGTGTGTAAATATGAGTGCGCACACATTTCCTGCATGGGGGAACACAAACTAAGAAGAGTTAAATCACAATTTCAGAAATTGTGGAATGCATATGGAGAGGCTAATCATTACGATAACATCTAGCTTTGCAAAGTTTTTTTTTTTTTAAGTCAATCAGTAAGCTTCATCTGAACATAGAGATCTGTCAGACACCAGAAAGTCTAGCAATGAAAAATGTTAGTACATCGAGCTGTCAGGAAGACCAGATTCTTATTTATTTTTATTTTTTTACATTGCTAAAAGGCAAATGTCCGTCAATGAGATGACATTATAATGCCTGTTCTACAAAATATTTTTATAATAGAAAGCTGCTATATTTACAATTCTTGCTGATGCTCAAAATTGGTGCACTAGAATTATTTGTGGGTTAATCCAGGTAAGCTCAAATAAAGGCCTCTGCAAACTGACACTCTCTGCTGGCAGATCAGAGGTTGTAGTGGCACAAACAGGATCATACTTCATTTAGGCTGTGCTGATCAATTTTATGCCTGAAAAGTGGGATATCTGAGTTGGAAAGGGGGATATATAATCCCTCTTTGGCTTCTTTCAGAAGAGCTCCTATGGTTTCCCTGCACAAATGAAAGCTGCTCCCCAACAAGAGAACGCCAGACAGATAACTCTCCAGAAGGGAGAATGTGCCTTTGATAGTGTAAGAATGTTTAGCTCACATTAGTTGTGTTGAATTTGTCTCAATATGTTTAATATACATCTACCATAGAAATTCAGTCATGCTGTACTTTCTTGTATATAGTTGAGCATGGAACAAATGTTATTTGCAATAACTTTACTGGACTATTGAATAATAGACATCAAAAGAGATGCACAAATTATTTTAAGCAAGATAAAAGGAAATATTTGGATTTTTTTTTTTTTTTAAAGAATGGTTTACGAGCAGATGGAACGTTTTTACAGGGCTCTTCAGAAGTAAATCTTTCCTTTGTTTTAAACTAACTTTTCCTTAAAGGCATGCAAACATACAAAACCACACATTCTCTTCAACATTTTCGATCTGAAGCTTATCAACTCAGAATTAATACTTACAGGTGTAAAGTCGCCTTTTTCTGTAATTGCTTTAAATAATTCAGCCAAAATAACTCAGTTCAATAGCTCTCCTAAATTTACGTAGACAAAATGTAGGTCAGCTTGCAATCATATTTGACAGTCTCCAATGTTTCAAGCAGTTTGGGGAGCTTTCACTCGGGTATCGCACTCATGGACCAGCACTGACTACAGATATGTATATATCTATTTGTAGCACCTGATGTCGTCAGTCAAAGGGGCTGGTGTGCTTTGGGAAAATGGGAAGATCCAATTACGAGGCCATCTGGTGTTTTGATTTTTAGCTGTAAATTTTAAGATTTCCCTTCAGTACATCTGCATGCAGTTAAGCCAATGAAAGAAAGCACAGGCTTTCAATTGAGCTACAGCCCTTTTATTGTTACTTTCACTAAGCTGCTAAAAACATCTGCCACTGCCAGCTGCTGTAATGTTAGAGGGTGACTACTTTGCTCTAGGCTCTTGATGAGGTTACTTTTTACAAATTCTATTGGTGGTGTCTTGGTGGTGATCCCTTATTTTGCAACTGAATCTTGTTATACCAGAAACTAAAACCAACTGTGCTAAGAGATGCCAGTGTCCATAATAACACATTACCTTAGGTCCTGATCCTGCAGAGACCTATTCATGTGCTTGCTTTTCACAGTGTGAGTCGCTCTACTGGAGTGAAATTAAACACTGGAATTAAATAGGTACGTGGGAGCAGGACCAGGTCCTCAGTTACAAAAATACTGAAAGCCAACAATTTGTATACCTAGTTCCAGTGCAGTGCATTGCAAGGGCAGGTCATCCCTAAAAGACTTATGGACAAATGAGAGGTGATGAGCACCAGTTGCTCCTCTTAACTTGAGAGAGTCTCAGGAACTGGCCCTTTGGAAACAGAAAATGAATCTAAGGCCTTATCTACGAGCAAATGATTTGCTGTTTTAACTATGCCAGCATAGTTTAAATGGTAGCCCTACCTCTAGTATGGATGCAGTTATAGTGGTATAAAGGAGCTTCTTTTTCTGCTTCAGGAACGGAAATAAGCTATACGGGGATAAAGGCACCTTTATACCAGTGTACATGCAATTGTACTAGGGTGTTTAGCAGGATAAAATATGTCAAGCAAAAGCACACATCCCTAACTAACATAGTTATGCTGCTAATAATGTGTAGACCGGTCCTCAGAAACTGGGCTAAATGTCTATCTGGCCTACTGCAGTGATTAGGGTCTGGCTTCAAGACCTGATCTCAAGGGCACTCAAGTCAATAGGAAGTCAAAAAGTTTGATTTTTCCTATGAAGTTCTTGGAGACAGAAAAACATATGGAAGTCTGCAGTACTTTTACAGCCACTTTATGTACAATGTTGATTAAAAATTAGGGTTGTCGATTAATTGCTGTTAACTCATGCGTTTAAAAAAAATAATCGCAGCTTTAATCACATTATTAAACAATAGAATACCAATTGAAATGTATTAAATATTTTGGATGCTTTTCTACATTTTCAAATATATTGATTTCAATTACAACACAGAATACAAAGTGTACAGTGCTCACTTTATATTACTATTTTTATTACAAATATTTGTACTGTAAAAATAATAAATAGTAGTATTTTTCAATTCATGCAAGTACTGTAGTGCATTCTCTTTATGTTGAAAGTGCAACTTACAAATGTAGATTTTTTTTTCTGTTACGTAACTGCACAAAAAACAAAACTATTTAAAACTTCAGAGCCTACAAGTCCACTCAGTCTGACTTCTTGTTCAGCTAATTGCTCAGACAAACAAGTGTGTTCACATCTGCAGGAGATAATGCTGCCTGCTTCTTGTTTACAATGTCACCTGAAAATGAGAACAGGCATTCACATGGCACTTTTGTAGCCAGTATTGCAAGATATTTACATGCCAGATATGAAGTGGCATACAAATGTTTAGCATGCTTCGACCACCATTCCAGAGGACATGCTTCCATGCTCATGATGCTCCTTAAAAAAATGTGTAAATTAAATTTGTGATACAATTCTCCCCCAGGAGTTCAATCTCCCATCCTCTGTTTTACCCATATTCTGCCATATATTTCATGTTATAGCAGTCTTTGATGATGACCCAGCACATGTTGTTCATTTTAAGAACACTTTTCCTGCAGATTTGACAAAATGCAAAGAAGTTACCAATGTGAAATTTCTAAAGATAGCTACAGCAAGGTTTAAGAATCTGAAGTACCTTCCAAAATCTAAGAGGGATGAGGTGTGGAGCATGCTTTCAGAAGTCTTAAAAGAGCCACACTCAGATGTGGAAGCTACAGAACCTGAACCACCGAAAAAGAAAATCAACCATCTGCTGGTGGCATCTGAATCAGATGATGAAAATGAAAATGGGTTGGTCCGTACTGCTTTGGATCGTTATCAAGCAGAACCCATCATCAGCATGGACATGTCCTCTGGAATGGTGGTTGAAGCATGAAGAGACATATGAATCTTCAGCGCATCTGGCACATAAATATCTTGCAACGCCGGCTACAACAGTGCCATGTGAATGCCTGTTCTCGCTTTCAGGTGACATTGTAAACAAGAAGCGGGCATCATTATCTCCCAGAAATGTGAACACATTTGATTGTCTCAGACAATTTTTTGTACATTTGTAATTTCAACTTTCATAATAGAGATTGCACTACAGTACTTGTAATGGGGAGGAATTGAAAAATATTTCTTTTCTTTTTACAGTGCAAATATATGTAATCAAAAATAAAGTGAGCACTGTACACTTTTTGTATTCTGTGTTGTAACTGAAATCAATATATTTGAAAATGTAGAAAACATCCAAAAATATTTAAATAGTATTCTATTATTGTTTATGAGCATGATTAATCATGTGATTAATTTTTTAAATCACTTGACAACCCTAATAAAAATGCTAACGAATTCTCCAATTTTCTACAAATTTTGAACATTCTACCAAGATGCAAGATTTCCCCTTAGCACTTGAATCAAT
The DNA here is from genome assembly GCF_028017835.1 of Emys orbicularis. Classification (NCBI taxonomy): domain Eukaryota; kingdom Metazoa; phylum Chordata; order Testudines; family Emydidae; genus Emys; species Emys orbicularis. The sequence goes on along the minus strand of NC_088688.1, from coordinate 117,172,436 downwards.
CACTACAATACACAATTTCCCTGGAACTACTTAATCAGTCTACCTCACAATTTTGGACGCTTTTAGTTGTTATCCAGATAATAGTAAACACCACATCTTGTGATTCACACTATCCATCTTTGCTTATACACAATATTCTTTACTGCAATCATACACTGAGTTGAAGGTTTGAGAGTTTTCTACAATAAGCCAGAATTCTTTGCAAAGATGTATAATTATTTACTTATTTATTTATACTACACAAAGAAGTACACATCATTCTTCATTGTACAGTTTTAATTTGTCAATGCCCACAGTCTTTTAAATAAGAGTTAAGTTTGTTCCCAAATCTTTTTTTTCCCCAATTTGCTGGGAAAAAACCTCTCATTTATACTTTAAAACAAAACAAATTATAGTATCAAGCAGCGGCGGCTCCAGGCACCAGCGCTCCAAGCGCGTGCCTGGGGCGGCAAGCCGCGGTGGGCGCCCTGCCGGCCCCTGTGAGGGCGGCAGTGAGGCCACCTTCGGCGGCTTGCCTGCGGCAGGTCCGCTGGTCCCGCAGATTCGATGGCAATTCGGCGGCGGGTACACCGAAGCCGTGGGACCGGCGGACCTCCCGCAGGCATGCCGCCGAATCCGCGGGACCTGCAGACCTCCCGCAGGCATGCCGCCGAAGGCAGCCTGCCTGCCCTGCTTGGGGCGGCAAAAAAGCTAGAGCCGCCCCTGGTATCAAGAGATTTTATTTGTACAAATATCTTCCCCAGAGAGACAATCTGAGGCAGAATCAGTCTCTGACATGCAAATTATTCAATTAACGCTATAAAATGGGTAACCAGCATTCATTAGACTCTGGCCACATGTGACTATTGAGATCACTGTGATTACTAACTTGGCAAATGCCCATATTGTCTTTGCTGTTATCTTGTCTTCCATCCACCATGATTCCAATCATACATTTGTTTGTGTGTTCATCTGCTGTGTTCTTTCTAAATCTTAGATTGACTTCCCTAGGACATGGGATTTCTTTGTGCTTTTTGTTTATAGAATGCCTGTTTCAAAAGGTGACCCTAGGTGCTGCTGCAAGGAATAGTTAATAGTAATAAGGCTAAATTCAGGTCTAGATAAAGGCAAGGGGAAACAGCTGTTGGACTCTGCAGGAGGGGGGGGAGGGCTCCTGACCTGAAAGTTTGGTCATTAATGTTGTTGGAAGCATGTGGTGAGAAACTTGTCATTGAATCTGATATAGCTTGTTAAGCTAGGCACTAGAAAGTGTTCTATTTTTATTTGTCTTGTAACCATTTCTGACTTTTATGCATCATTTCTTGTGCTCGCTTAACATCTCTCTTTGTAGTTAATAAACTTGTTTTAGTGTTTCATCTAATCCAGTTTGTTTTAAGTTAGTGTCTGGGTAACTCCATTTAGCGTGGCAAGACCTGTGTATATTATTCCCTTAAAGGAATAACGGACATAATATATTTGGACTGTCCAAGAGAGAGCTGGCAGTACAAGACATATATTTTTGGGAAAAATCCAGGACGGTGAGTGTTTTGTGGTCACCCTACAGCAGTAGCCAAGGCTGGTGAGAGCCAGAGTGTAACCAAGTGCAGCTGGCAGGCTGCCGAGACATACAGACTTGCATGCTCGAAGGCTGTTTGTGAGTGGCCCAGGTGGGAGATACTACCGCCATGGCATTGTAAGGTACCCAAGATTGCAGAGCAGGGGTGACACAGCCCCTCACTGGTCTGGACTGTATCCTGGTATGTCACATCCACCACAACATGTACATGTAGAATACAGATGCAGTGTGAGAAATGATTTTTAGCTTGTTGAAATTAAGCAGTGCTGTGTCAGATTAACTCCTGGATAGCCCGTATCTTTTCTAGTGGCCTACATATCAAGTGTTTTACCCAGTCTTTCTTACAGACAGTGGGAAAGAGAGTGCGTAGTTCTCAACCATCTCTATTTTGCTATCCAAATGTGTCATGGTTTACACCAATGCCCTATGAAAAACCAGTTTAGGAAGAATTCAGTTGCAGCTGTTATACCAGCTGTCAGCCCTGGGGGTGAGGATTTCAAAGTAAGTAGTGATTGGCATTTTGTAAGCCTTAATCCCCTGTTTTGCTTTCAAATACAAGACAGTTGTATCATGCAATAATGTTTGTTGCTTTTTTAGGAACTTCTGTTTCTCAGTTGCCAGTCTCCTCTACATAATTTATAAGACCAAAGAAATCATTCATAGCCGTTTTGCCATCATACTTAGTCATCTCACAAGTACTATCATTCTACAAGAGCCTTGTATAAATCTGCCAAGCCATTGACATTGACAATTAAGGAGACACTAATCTCTCTAAACATATGCTTATAAACTGTTTACTGACTTGATTTCAATAGCTTAACCCTGTTGTGCTCCTGAGATGGCAAGTCTTAGGCCCAAACTGTGTTCTAAAAACCTTGTTTAACTGCTACAACTTTAAACATTTAAGTGTCGTTCTAGGTTTTGAATATGATTTTTTGCTAGCTTACTGCCACTGTAACCAATACCATTTAAAAAAACCAATTAATAAAACATACAGCAAAAGAAGAACCACTTACATTATTTGAAACGTAGAAGGCTAACTCAGCTTTTGATTTGAACAATTTCTCTTATTTCTTCTTTGTATAGGGTCTTCTGTCGGGCGGAGGGAAACTTTGATTGAAAATGTTAAATATTATTAAATGTTTTTGAGGGAGGGGAGAATGAGAGTTAGCTTTGTCCTGAGCTGCTGTTAAAATCAGCTTACTCTTTTCAAGACAAAAGAAGATAGGTATGCGCAATGGGAGAGCAAGCACTAGTGCAGACAGAAAATGCAGCTTCTTTCTTGCTTCCAACCTAGTTCCTGGGAAAATCACGAGCACAGGATAGGAACTTGTCTACGAATCCAAAACATGACAAACTTTTACTACCAATGTTAAGACATTGGGCTTGATTTCCCTCCCCCCCCCCCCCCCTTTTGCATTGGTGTAAGTGACTGCACAAGGAGCAGGACAAAAGTCAAAGTAATCTTGGCTAGTTGAGCCAGATGATTGGTAGACAGAAGGCATAAAAAAGGAGGCTAGATTAGAGGTGGAGGAAGAAAAATAGCTAAGGCCCTTCATTTTCAGTTTTTATTTTGTTTAAAATTTCCCAGGAATTTATCACAAAAAAATAAAAGTGGGTGAAAATAGGTGCAAAAATTAAGGGTTTTTTGGGGTAAATATCAGGGTAAATATAATTCTCTTCTGTTTGTTTTGTTTACTTTAAAAATAATTATTTTGAAAAGAAGCTGGATACAGTTCTGGTTTTTAGACCCATTTTAGCCTGAAAAGTAGTTCTCTAACTTGTATTTACTTTGAATGTTAATAGCATGGATATGCAGGGTTGCCTCTCTAATAGTGTAGATAGTTATTTGCCATGTATTGTGTATGTGGTGGGTGTGGGATTAACAGTTACATACACCTACGCTTGAGCCATTTCGGTTGGTACTCCTGACCCAGCTCCCCACTCTGGAAGTTCTAGTACTTCCAAAGTTCATGTGAAAATCGTTTTTTGTTTGTTTGTTTTAAAAAAAGACCAAATAATGGCTTTGTAAAACCTGGGAAATGTTTGATAAAAATCAGTAAAAACTGAGAACAAAGGACCCCAGAAATAGCACATGGGAAAGGAGGTTCACATTTTAGGTGGTGGTTGTGATTTAGCCAAACCTGATGCAGGGGGTGATGTGATATCTGATTCACCATGTCTGGGCATGATATCTTTTTGGGGCCAGGACAATGAAAAACCAACTCCAAACATGTATCCAGAGAGTTCATATATGGACAGCTTTAACTTAAACACATCCAGCTGGAATAATTCTTTCTTTCTCCAACACTTGCTTATTTTTATAAACAATTGTATAAACCTTTTTATTTGCTTTGGCAATTTAGAAATATAGCCCCTTGCACCTCAGTATAGGTACAGGCAGTCCTCAACTTTACGACTTACGACGAATGGCACTTATGACGTTTCTGAATTGACACCCTGATTCGACTTACAACAATTGGTTTCAACTTGGACACTCGGTCCTGAAATGGAGTGGATTACGGTTCTGCGTTACGATGTTTCAACTTAAGACTCAATTTTCAGGAACCAATTGTGTCATAAGCCCGAGGGCTGCCTGTATAAGCAAGGACAGAATGTGACCCAGAGTGTGCAAATTGTGCTAGGGGTCACTAGGTCAGTGGAGGTACCATGTCTTGAATGGGAGATAAAATCAGAATCCTAGTCCTTGGACCTCATGGCATGGAATGGGAGGTAAATTGGTTATACTGTGTTTGCTTCCCTACATCTCCAGAGGTTCTCACTTGTCACTTCAAAGATGGTAGTCTAAACCGAGACATTCTCTCTTCATTCAGCTGCAGTTCTAAAAGGCAGCAGAGCAGCAGGGGCAACAACAACAACAAAAAGTATTGTCAGGACAGACACGGGCAGATCTGGAAAGGGAGCAGCGGACTCTAATGTGTCAAACTATTACATCCCTTTGCACTGAGTCATTCTAGACTAGAGTGTATGATGGTGAGCACAGGGTTGGGCATGGATGTGCAGATGGGGAGGATTCTTTGGAAAGTGGTAACTCATTGGGGGGGATTTAATTGAAAACCCTCTTTCCATAATATAAACAACTGAAAGCATGTCATGAAACTAAAATTGATGCTCTGGCATCCACTTGTCTAAAATTGAAGGTTCTATTGAATTATGTCAAGAAAATGTGCAAACCGTGAGTAACCGTTTAGCTGACTTTTAAAGCTGAAGTGGAGTCATTTAGAGCTGTATCTAGGGCTTTTCCAAATATATTTCTCAAGTGTTACTTGGGTGAGGGACTATTGTTGCAGTAGCTTGAAATAATGTTCTTCTATTCTGTATATAGATGAGGCTGGTTCCTTCTTTCAAATCAACTGCCATTTTTCCTGCTCTGTCTGTTTAGCGACATCTTTCTCTCTCTCTCTCTTTCAGAAAGATAGTTGATTCCTTTGTAAAGCCTGAGGGGTTTTGTCTCTCACTTTCAAAAGAGACTTTTTTTTCCTGATTTTGTGTGTGTGTGTGTATGTGTGGGTATGTGTGTGTGCGCGCGCATGTTGAGATACTTGAAATGAGTATTATGGAGCTACAGTTGGGTGCAGTTTTTCACATTAAACATTCTTCAGTGAGTAATGCAGATTTGGCAACACTGAAACACATTACGAATTTGTGTTGACATGGCCAAGTTGCTTAGGTTTAAAACTATAACATTCCCAAAATTTGAACCAACTTGTTTTGACGTTTTCTAAATGGAATACTTTGATTTTTGTGCGTTAGGGGAGTTGAAAATGACTTTAGTTGTTTTAAAATTTCCTTTAACTTTATTTTTAAAAAATTAAAAACTCATTTTGATTTTTGACTATTTTAAATGAAGTGTTTTGGAACAATGAAACTGTTTAGTTCAACCCAAAATTATATTTATTTTTTGATTCACCAAAATATTTCCTTTTTTGTTTGATCTGCAACTATTTTCTTCAGTTATTCAGTCTTGCCAGTGAACCAAAACAATCATCATTCACCTCGCTCTACTTGTAGGCATTGGAGTAAGGTTTCACGCCTGCAAACACATATGTGCTTAACTTTAAGAAGATGTGTAGGCTCACTGACTTCAGTGGGATTACTCTGCTAACTAAGGTTAAGCACATGTTTGCAGAATCAGGGTATTAGCGTCTGACTTCCTGTGCCTGTCCATCTTAGCATAGATGTGTAAACTCTTCTGCGGCTTGAACTTGAGGTTTGCAGTGATAGGACTAAGGGATAGGAAAGAGCTAAGTTTACGGGAAACTGTACCCCACACCCAGTGTGGCTCTGATAAATTAATATTAATGAAGTTATTGCCAGGGATGTCCTTAGGATTTATGGGGCACTACGCAAGTTACCTAAGGGGGAATATTGAGGGATGGGGGAGGGGAAGGCAGGGGCTCCTGAGGGGGGATATTGAGGGATAGGGAGGGGAAGACGGGGGCTCCACTGAAAGCAGTTCCCAGCTGACACCGCTGACCCCAGTGTGTCGAGGGGGCACAGCCACCATCTCCGCCCGTGGACCCCCAGAACCCTCCCTCCACCCGGTGCGGCTTCTGCCAGGGCACCTAGGCGAGCTCGGAGCTTCTTCCACCCTGCGGCTTGGGCTGTCTGCTTGGGTGCCCATTTTTCTGGGGGTCCCATAATGGCCAGGGGCAGGAGGGCTCTGGGATGTGCCCTGCTGGCCTGTGTGTTAATCTGCATGGGGGGATGATGGAAGCTCTGGCCAGGAGCCCCCCTCACACACCCAGCTTTGAGAGGAGATTCCGCTCTCCAGCGCGCAAGGCTCCCTCCCTCCCTCCCTCCCTCCCACAGCCCCACGCCAGCTCCTACCTTGCTGATCTCCCAGGGGGTGGAGAGAAGCCCTCTGGACAGCAGGTGGGCTGAAAGGAGTGAGCAGTGGGTGAGGGGGAGGGACCAGGGATCTGGGAAACATACTCAGAGTGTCACTGCTAAATACAAGGTGGAACAGATTGTTTAGCATAAGGAAGTTAATACATTTCAAGGTGAAGTGGCCCATTAGCCCCCTTCCAGTCATAGGAAGGAAAGGAGGGGCAAGCAGCTGGGGGATGGAGGTTGTTAGTGGGTTAAAAACTGTTAAAATAAGCCATCAGTCTATGTCTCTATTCAGTCCATGATTTTTAGTGTCTAGCAAAGTTATGAATTTAAGCTCCCCAGCTCATCTTTTGAAAGTGTTGTGATGGTTTCCTTTAAGGATGAGGACTGAATGGTCAGATATAGAGTGATCGCTTTGTGAAAAGTGTTCGCCCACAGGTGACAGGGTGTTTTCTTTGTCTTTTATCATTTTCTTGTGTGAGTTCGTTTGAGAGGGTAGTGATTTGTCCGGTTTCACCCTTATAGTTGTTGTGGCATTTAGTGGTCTGCATGAGGTTCACCGCATGTTGTGATAGGCATGTGTAGGACCCATTTATCTTGAAAGGTGTGTTGTGGGGGTTGTTGATCATTGTACCTGTGGAGATATGTCTGCAGGTTTTGCATCTTGTTCTGGCAGGGTTAGTGTGTCCTGGTCTGTGGAAAGTTTGCTTCTGATGATAAGCTTGGGGAGCTGTTTGAAGGCCAGAAAAGGGCCTTCAGGAAACGTTTCTTTCAGGATGGGGTCCCCATTGAGTATGGGTTGTGTTTATTGATAACCCCATATGGGTTCCAGCGTCGGGTGGTAGGTGACCACTAAAGGTGTGGGGCCAGAGGAACGTTTATTTCCATATTGAAGCAGGTTCTCTTAGAGTATTTGTGTGGCCCATTCCATGGCGTGATCGACTTCTCTGGTGGAGTATCCTTGTTTGAATGAGTTAAGGTGTATATCTTGGACTTTCTCTTTGGAGCATATTCTGTGGGATGAGTGCCTGGCTCTAGATAAGATTTACTGCTGTGTTTCAGGTGTCACTGGATCTAAGAATTAGGTGTGGTGATCCGTGGGTTTCTTGTATATAGTTATCTGTAGGGTTCCATTGATGAAACTGATTGTTGTGTCCAGGAAACTGATGCTGGTGTGGGAGTGTTCCAGAGAGTTTAATGGATGGGTATTGGTGGTTGAAGCTCTGGTTGAAATCTGAGGACATTTTTAACTTTTCTGTGCAGAGTATGAAAATATCAATATATTTTGGGTATATCATTAGTTTTCTTGTGCATTTGTCCATAAATTCTTCATCAAGGTGGCCCATGAAGAGGTTGGCATATTTGGGAGCCATCCTAGTACCCATGCTTGGTCCCATGATTTGCACATGCTCCCCACAGACCAGGACACACCAACTCAAAGCAGCACCAAAGACTGCCAGAACAACAGATAATACACATGTGATGTATCTCATCCAGTGCACTAAATAACCCAACAACTATGTGGGTAAACCCAGACCATGACTGTGCTCTTGAATGAACTCTCACAGAAAGATAAGATAAAACACTGTATTACCATTGGGTGAACACTTTTCACAAAGTGATCACTCTATATCGGTCCTCATCTTTAAAGGAAATTTGCGCAACTCTTTCAAAAGATGAGCCTGGGAACTTAAATTCATACCTTCGCTAGACACTAAAAATCAGGGACTGAATGGAAATACTGGATTGATGGCTTATTATAACACTCTGTAACCCACTAACAGCCTCCCTAGCTGCTTTCCCTTGACTTGGAGGGGTGTTAACGTGCCACTTCACCTTGACTGGTCCCTTGAAATGTGTTAAATACTTTATGCTAAGCAATCTGTTCCACCTTGTATTTAGCATTGACACTCTGAGTATGTTTCCCAGATCTAAAGAAGAGTTCTGTGTAAGCTCAAAAGCTCCTCTTTCACCAACAGAAGTTGATCTAATAAGATATTACCTCACCTATCTTGTCTGTTACTGCACATATATTGGGTGTATTTTACTTACAGTGGTTCAAATTTGGCCATCAGATATGCATGTCATATTGGGAACTGTGCCTTTGAGGGCTGAGCTTCCTAGATAGAGAGTGGGCACTGTGAAGCTTTTGTTACGAACAGCCAGCTGGAACTGAACACCGAATAAAGAGATCTTCTGCAAACACTTCATGCACTGAGAGAGAAGTTAATAGCACAATGCACATCCAGCTCCCAGTTCAGCAAGAGATGTACTGGCACATCTTGGGCAGAAGTTGGGGCTCTGTGTTCAATAATTGAATACACAAGTGTATATATGCCTTTATTGATGCATTCTGAGAAAAAAAATTCTATCCAATGTACAAGGATTATCTGTTTATTCTAACATACATGTATAACTCCATTTTAATGAAATAAATTATTTGCTTTACAAGTGCATATTGCAAATGAATTGCTTATGATAGACCTCAACAGAGGTAGGAATGTGACTAAGCTTGCCTTGTAAGAGGATTAACTTTCTAATGCATACTCTTATAGTTCAAGAACAATGCGTTTGTTCATATTTAGCCTATTCTTGCAAGAGATAATTAGGTTTTCTGTACCCAAGGTTAAAGATCCACATTATGCTTACTGTAACAAACTGTTAGACTCAATTTGAATCTCAAATACATCCACTTTTTACACAACATCTTCAACATTTATAGCAGCTTCTGGGGTTAGCTAACCTGCTGCCCCAGATATTTTACAACTTTTGATAATGTTAAGTCTTACTACCTAAATGTATTGCTATCTTTGTAAAGATTATAATCATCTTAATGCCTCTAGCAAAAGGTTATTGTTCTTTTATAGGGGTTTGATTTATATTTTTGTCATCTCTAAGGTATGGAGACAAAGGAATACACTAAAATTACACAGCCTAACTGCACAGAATGTTTGAAGACAGGCAAAGATGCAGCATATGAAATATGAGGACATGGATATAGATTCTCAGCTATTGTAAATTGACATTGCTCTACAATCCTGGTCAATTTCCCTTTCTTTGGTGGCTTCTGCACTTTTAGAACTCCTGACACCATGCAGTTTATTTATTAGCTCAGATCAGTTTAGCCTATAGGCAGCATCTCTGCACCTTGATTCAATGAGATTATAGCAAGGAACTAGTTTTGCTTGTGATACACAGTAGCTTCTGTGAAGAATTGCTACACAACTACCAACACACACTTCAAGGTTTACCTATACCATCAATTAAATAAAACCTGTAGAGTTATTTGTAATTGTGCCCCCCTGGTGATTGACAATATATTTCATGTGTCCTGTATCTAACCTTTTCAAAACATTAACTTTATCCCATCTGATTATTCTTATTTATATTGGAGTAGTGACCAGAGGCTGCAGCCAGGATCTGGGCCCCGTGGTGCCAGTACAAATGCATTCTCTAATACAAACCTATCTTAATACAGTCTCTGCCCCAAAGAGTTTATAATCTTGGTCAGGATAAGCCACTCATGAACACCAAAGGTGAATAAACTACTTGACATATAATCTTGAATATTTTTCTAAAAATAATTTTAATTAGTGATGGGTTTACATAAAAATTGCTACCTGAACTTGCATCTGAAATTCAAATCAAACTATATCAGAGTTATTTATGTGTAAGACAGTAGTGTCTAGCAGTCCCATTGTGCTAGGTCTTGTACATACACCTAGCGAAAGATGGTCCCTCTCCTGAAGAGATGACAATCTAAATATGCAAGGACAAAGGGTGGGAGAAAGGAAGTATTAATAGCACTGTTTTGCAGCTGGGGAACTGAGATGAAGTGACTTTCCCACAGCCCTATAGGGATTCTGTGGCAGAGCTGGGGATTGGACTGGGACTTGTAAGATCTGGGATCAATATCTTTATCTCAAGGCTCTCCTTTCTGAATGGGTTTTGAGATTTGAAAGACCATTTTAAAACAAAAGAAAATTACCGTTTATACTCGTTCATAAGCTGAATTTTTTTTAGTAAAAAAGGGAAGCACCAGAGAAGGGGGTCAGCTTATGAATGGGTATAGAGAGGGAGAGGTGGGACACAGCCCTGCCCCCCAACAGAAGGAGCAAGGAGAGGCAGCAGAGCCAGAAGGGAAGAGGTGGGGCCAGAGTCTCTCTGCTTCTGGCCATGCTGCTCTCCCCCCCAGCCTCCGAAGCAGCTGCAGCTCCAGGGCTGGCAGGCTGCAGCCGTGTCGCCCGCCCCCCAGAGCAGGTTGTGGCCGTGCCACCCGGCCCAGCCTGCTGGAACATGCTGCAGCTGCGCCGCCCGGTCTGGCCTGCCGGAGCAGGCTGCAGCCACACTGCCCAGCCTGCCGGAGCAGCTCCAGCCAGGCCAGAGACATCCTCCCCTGGCCCCCCCAGATAAGGTGGGAAGGGATGGGATGGGGAGAGTGTGGGGGTCCCGGGCTAGGGGCGGGGTCATGTGGGGGGTGGTCACAGGGGTTACTCCCCTGACTCCCAGCTTCTCCCCCCAAACAAATTTCCCCACCAGTTGCTGTCCCGGCCCGTCAGGGTAAGCAGCTGGCGCGCCAGGACACTTTGTTTACTTAGGTTTACCTCCGTGCCTGCGGACGCTCGAGGTAAACAAACCATCTCGGCCCCCCAACGGCTCATCCTGATGGCCCGGGAGCCAAAGTTTGCTGACCCCTGAATTATAGGGTCGGCTTATGAACGGGTTATAAATTTTTTCCATTTTTACTTATCCATCTGGGGGGGGGTCAGCTTATAAACGAACCGGCTTATGATCAAGTATATACGGTATGCACTTGTAACCTTCCTGGTTTGTGTTGAAAGAAAAATAAGTTGGAATAAACAGCCAAACATTTTTTTTTAATTTGTGAGCTAAATCATTCCATTTCTGATGTTGATCTATCATTTTTATTTGCATAACTTAGTTCATTTTAATAAATGCCACCTAAGAGCTTGAGTCATGAGTGGCCTATTGCACAAATTTATGGGGGACAAGAGAAACGCCTGAAAAAACAGGCTATATAATGAAAGTGCTGAAATCAATTTATGGGGATGTGGACCTCTCTGTGATAAAAAGAACAGACTGAGGACTGACAGATTAAGTGGGTCACTCATTTAGCTCGTAATCTGCATGCAGGTGGGCTGGATTTGTTCAGTCATGTGCAAATTTAGCCCCCGAGCACCACTCCGTTTTGCTATGTTATCTCAGCTGTGAATGCATTTGCAGTATATGAACTAACGGCCTCTCTCCTATGTGAACACCACTTTACATTTTCAGCCAAGAAATGAATTGTTCATTTATGGGTGAGGTGTTCCCTCTCCCCTGCTGTTTGCAATCTGTAACAGAACAGGAACAACAAAGGCCATCTGAGCTTGCACTAAAATGTTAATCAGCTGCCCAAAATGTTAAACACTGTTGCAGTGAAATGCTAGATGACTGTCTAGACTGGTGTTTAAAAATACGGTGAGTAGTAATAATACTTCATGCTTTGAGCCCAACCCAGAAGTCCCCTGACACATCTGAGTAGTTCCACTGGTTGCATGCCTGCACCTTCATGCAACCTTTTGTCAGCCAGCAATTCAGAATTTTTAGATCTGAATTAAATAGAGATTCACAACTGACCAGTGGTAGATTGATTATATGAACACTCAGTTTGGGGTATGTTTCAAAAACAGTGTTAGCAACAATGTTGTATTAGTATTTATTTATTTTTATTGTAGTAGCACTTTGGAACGCCAGTCATAGTCTAGGCCCCTGCTATCCTAGGCTCTGTAGAAACACAGAACAAAAAGGACAGTCCCTGACCCAGATTGCTGACCATGTAAGTACTGAACAATAGACAGCAACCGATACAAGCAGACAGACGAAACAGGAGGGAACAATGAGATTATATTGAACAGCATAGTATGTAGTGGTCTCAGTACAGCAGCTGTAGAGCTGTTGTGAAGACAGGTCTCTCCAGTTTGGTTTGACTGTTCACAGTGATTGGTCTCCATTAGCCCCATATTGCAGTGGCTGTGTTTTGTGGGTGCAATCACCTTCCCTGACCCTTGTTCTGACCATGTTCCCAAGCCCCCACTCTTAATCCCTTGACTGTTTTCCCCTTCTAATTATGTTGCAGTAGGTCTTGGAGGTCCCAATCATAGTTCAGACCCTTTTGCTAAGAGCTGTGCATACACACACTAAGAGAAAGTCCCTGTCCTGAAGAACTTATTAAAAAAAATAAAAAAAAATAAAAATATAATTATTATAGATGGGCAAAGTCATCACCTGCTAATCAACAAAGTGTGGTATGATAGATATGGTGCTCTGTGAAATATTGCCCCTGAAAATAGCGCCTGGGAGTCAACAGATCCTGTTCCCATTGAAGTTCATGGCATAACTGAGCAGGATCAAACCCTAACACTGAAACATCAGGAAACCAGAGGAGATGAAGTTATGATGTAATTCTCCTTAGCAGTGTGCACTAAAGACAGAAAAAGAGTTTAAGGAACCCACTAGTTGGTTGCACCCATTAGTTAATGTGCTAGCTCAGAGAGATAGGTGAACTGTTTCTAAGGGCTTGTCTACACTACCGCTTAAGTCCATGTAAGATGAAAAAGTCTCTCACAACCCTCAGCGACATAAGTTCCATCAACTTAAAGCAGTGTCTATACTGTGCTATGTCGGCGGGAGACGCTCTCCCACAGTGAGAAGAAGAAAAGATTAAGGATGTTGAAAGATTTTGCTTTTGCTATTTGTTTGGGCACCTTATTTTGTTGACTGTCAAATCAGAAAGATACCAGAGTTGTAAGTCTGTGTCAGAAATTAATTCTGTAGCTGGAAAAACATCAGCACTTTGAGCTGGAGACTGCACAGTATTTTGCCCGAGAGGCAAACATAAGCTTTCATAAGTCCTCACTGAGTATCTATCATGTAAATTCACAAAAGAAGAAAGCTGCAACAATAACAACAAAAAGAGAATGGATACAGAGAAAGAGGTTAGCATCTGGGGCACAGAGGGAAAGTGATAGACTAAAACTCTCTTCAAATCACTGAACTTCTGCAGTGTAACTAATTGTTTCAGGTGTTTATTGAAAAAAATATTTTCAGTATGATCTTGTCATGGGTTTGAATGATAATTCCACCTTTTATTCTTCAGCCCTTTTGTGTCTAAGGTTTTTTCAATATCTCTGGTCAGTGGAGAAAGAAGCGGTATATAACATCCATAAACAAGACAAACTAGCTTGACCTCATTTCTAGATCACAGGGACTGTCATGTTCCTGTACCAGATATGGCCTTGCCACAGAGCATGCTTATATAAACCCATATATGTTACTCATAAGATCCTTTAATGCTCTGCTAGTTTTGGATGAGCTGCATTTAAATAAGGTACTTTACAAACAGCTATGTAGATGGACAGTATATTAAAGTTTAGCATTCCATTACATTCCCTCCCTTTAAGTTCTATGTTCCTACCATTTACGATATTTACACTCTCGTGCTGTCTTTGAAGTTCAGTACATATTAGTCTGTTAAGTGTTCTGATTTTCTAATTACGTGACCCAAATGCATAACAAATTGGTCATCTGGCTGTCCATTAGTTGCAATGACTGGCTGTGATCAATCTGGAATTCTGGAGTTGTCATCTTGTTCTGCATCTGCCATCTGTAGTTTGCTCTGTTGATTGTTCTTTCGGAAGATCTAACTGTAGAAGTCAATGGTTCCTGCTGAACTCTCAACTGTTGGTCTCAATCACATATGATTTGGGTGCTGAATTCTTATCCTTTTATGACAGTTGGAGTTGTCCATTCTTTAGTACCATCCAGTTTGACCTGAATATGGTGACCAGGTTCTAGACCTAGCAGTTTGCTTAGTGGAATCTGTTGTAAAAGCGTTCATAAGCTCTTTTAGCCTTCTTATATGTTTTGGGTACTCTCTTCATGTCTGGCTACTTTGGAAGTAGATTCTTTTCTAAAGTTGGAACAGTAATTCTGAGTTGTCTTCCCCTCAGGAGTTGTGTTGGACTATATCTAGTAGTCACTATTGGTGTTGATCTGTAACTCAGAAGATCAAGGAATGGATCTTCCTGCTGTAGGATTTTCTTGGTTGTCTGTACAGCTCTCTCAACCTCTTGATTCACTGGTGGGTAACATGGGCTTTAGCGAATTGTAGTCATTATGGAATAGTAAAGTCAGCAAAAGTGCACTTGGGTTTCTCAATAACATTGCAACATGTTATGTCTTTCAAGTACATTATTTCTATATATCTGGAAAAATAGTCCATGGCCACCAGGTAATGATGTCCTCTGAATTCACATAAATCTGCAGATAGTCTCTTCCCAAGTCTGTCTGGTGGAAGTGTTTGTACACTATATGGTTGAGCATTGTTTCAAGTTTGTTTTTTACTATTTTTACTCTTCCCAAAAGTCCAATATCATCAAAGCCTCCATCAAGTTCTTCCACCTTTCTCACTAGGCCCATCCGAGCTGCCACACTGCAGCTGAGAATGCTGTTGGCCTTTGATCCTTTGATCACATGCATTCTGAATGAATAGCTTTTTTCTTTGTAAGATTGTTTCTGTGATGAACTGGCCCATCCAGTTCAGAATATCTCCTGCACTAGTCAGAGCTGTTTCAGGTGACTTCAGCTCTGGGAGGGGTTGAAGGTGATAAGTCCCTTTTCAGATGACATCAGCTTCTCAGTAAATTTTAAAGTCAGTAGTCTTGCCATGTATATTCAGTTTCATTCTCCAAGCAGGGTCTATCATCACAAGTGACAGATCTCAGAAACAATGCCTCTTGATCGTCTATAATATGAGTCGACTACTTGACTGCTTTGGTGTGGCAAACAGCTGCAAAATGTCCATATTCCATGCATGTAATACACCATGTGCCTCTGGCTGGACACGCATCCACACCTTATGTAGGGAGGCTGGAATTTGTCTCTCTTAGCTAGAGAGTTCTTTCTCCTTGCCTCAAAGGTTTTAATTAGGGCTGTCAAGTGATTAAAAAAATTAATCACACGATTATTCACATTGTTAAACAATAATAGAATACCATTTATTTAAATATTTTAGATGTTTTCTACATTTTTGAATATATTGATTTCAATTTCAACACAGAATACAAAACATACAGTGCTCACTTTATATTTATTTTTATTACAAATATTTGTACTGTAAAAAACAAAAGAAATAGTATATTTTAATCCACCTAATACAAGTACTGTAGCGCAATCCCTTTATAATGAAAGTTGAACTTACAAATGTACAATTATGGTCAAAAAATAACTGCATTCAAAAATAAAACAATGTAAAACTTTAGAACCTACAAGTCCACTCAGTCCTACTTCAGCCAATCGCTCAAAGAAGTTAAGTTACAATTTGTAAGAGATAATGCTGCCCATATGTTGTTTACAATGTCACCTGAAAGTGAGAACAGGTGTTCGCATGGCACTGTTGTAGCCAGCATCGCAAAATATTTACGTGCCAGATGCACTAAAGATTCATATGTCCCTTCATGCTTCAACCACCATTCCAGAATACATGTATCCACGCTGATGACGGGCTCTGCTCGATAACGATCCAAAGGAGAGAGGACCAACGTATGTTCATTTTCATCATCTGAGTCAGATGCCACTAGCAGAAGGTTGATTTTCTTTTTTGGTGGTTCGGGTTCTGTAATTTCCACATCGGAGTGTTGCTCTTTTAAGACATCTGAAAGCATTCTCCACACCTCGTCCCTTTCAGATTTTGGAAGGCACTTCAGATTCTTAAATCTTGGGTCGAGTGCTGTATCTATCCTTAGAAATCTCACTTTGGTACCTTCTTTGCGTTTTGCCAAATCTGTTGTGAAAGTGTTCTTAAAACGAACGTGCTGGGTCATCATCCGAGATGGCTATAACATGAAATATATGGCAGAATGCAGGTAAAACAGAACAGGAGACATACAATTCTACCCCAAGGCGTTCAGTCACAAATTTAATTAACACATTATTTTTTTAACGAGCATCATCAGCATGGAAGCATGTCCTCTTGAATAGTGGCCGAAGCATCCAGGGGCATATGAATGTTGAGCATATCTGGCACATAAATACCTTGCAACACTGGCTACAAAAGTGCCATGCGAACGCCTGTTCTCACTTTCAGGTGACATTGTAAATAAGAAGTGGGCAGCAGTATCTCCCGTAAATGTAAACAAACTTGTTTGTCCAAGAAGTAGGACTGAGTAGACTTGTAGGCTCTAAAGTTTTACATTGTTTTGGTTTGGAGTGCAGTTATGCAACAAAAAAAATCTACATTTGTCAGTTTATGCTTTCTCGATACAGAGATTACACTACAGTACTTGTATGAGGTGAATTGAAAAATACTATTTTATCATTTTTACAATGCAAATATTTGTAATAAAAATAATAATTTAAAGTGAGCACTGTACACTTTGTGTTCTGTGTTGTAATTGAAATAGATATATTTTAAAATGTAGAAAAACATCCAAAAAATATTTAATAAATTTCAATTGGTATTCTATTGTTTAACAGTGTGATTAATCGCGATTAATTTTTTTAATCAGAGTAAATTTGTTTGAGTTAATCGCATGAGTTAACTGTGATTAATCAACGGCCCTAGTTTTAATGATAATGACTTAACACTTAAGTGTCTGTTTTCCAGTTTCCAAGCTTGTTTCAGGTTTGTGGAAGGTTTTTGTTGTTGTTGTTGAGATGCTCCTTCTTTTTGTTCTGTTGGAGTGGTTGGCTCTCTGTATAGGGTTAAATATCTCTTCAGCTGTAGCTACTGTGAAATGTTTGTATCTGTTAAACCAATAACCAGCCTGTCTTGGTGTTTTCATGTTTTGCATTCCCAAAATCACACTTTTCAGCCAAAGTATGTGGGGCTCTTAAACATTCAACAAATTCCCCTGGTTCTTGACATGCTTTTTAATAAACCACATTTCTCTGTGGTATAAAGAATGTATCATACACCCTTTCATAGTAATCTTTGACTGTCTTCATTAAAATCAAAGGATTTAAAGATATGCTCTATTTGCTTCCCCGTAGTCTAAATTATAGAAAATACCTTTAAATTTCCAGTTTCTCTTGATAGCAATTCAGAACCTTGCAAAACTATGCTTCCAGTCTGTCCATTGTGAATGTTTGTCAAAGCTGAAGTTCTCTAGGACATTGAACAGTGGCATGTCGATGACATCCTGCAACCTTTATTGCTGTTTCCCTCCTGTTTCTGTTCTTAGTTTACTTCTGACACCACGTCATCTTCTTCAGTACCAGATATGGACCGATTACAGAGCTTGCTTATACACACCAGATGTGTTCATGACAAGATCCTTTAATGCTTTGCCAGGTATGGCTGAGGTTCTTTCAAATAAGGTATTTTGCACACAGTGCCATCTAGTAGCTGAACAGTATAATACAGTTTATCATTCCATTATAGCAGGGGTCGGCAACCTCTCAGAAGTGGTGTGCCGAGTCTTCATTTATTCACTCTAATTTAAGGTTTTGCGTGCCAGTCAGACATTTTAATGTTTTTAGAAGGTCTCTTTTTACAAATCTATAATATATAACTAAATTATTGTTGTATGTAAAGTAAATACGGTTTTTAAAATGTTTAAGAAGCTTCATTTAAAATTAAATTAAAATACAGAGCCCCTGGACCGGTGGCCAGGACGCAGTGAGTGCCACTGAAAATCAGCTCGCGTGCCGCCTTTGGCACGCGTGCCATAGGTTGCCTACCCCTGCATTATAAGAACAATCCTTAGTTTCTCCACATTTGTCTAGGGAAAACTTAGGATGCTTGTTTTTTTCTGATGCCACAGTCCCCAGTATGGGATATAGAAAGTACCAGAGCTTCCATTCGAATATAGGCTGAGGACAGCATTTGGGTCTGAAAGTGAAAGACAAGATTGGTAGTTGAGGTTCCACAGAAGAACATGATGGTTAGAGCTAGGAGAATACAGCAAAATATTTATAAATAAAACTGCCAAGTTTCTTTATTTGATGTTTTCCAACATTTTGAGCTAATTTTATTCAGAAAAAATATAGAAGAGATTATATAGATAGATAGATAGATTTGAGTAAACATATATTCAAAGGAGTTTCTCACTCTGGAAGGGTTTCTGTGGCCATTTTGAAAGGGTGAGAGGTAGAAGAGCAAAAAAGGAGCATGAGGAAACAAGAAGTGAGGTTGTTAGAGAGGAAAGTGGGAGGTAGTGCAACTGCCATAGCACAGTTAGCAGAGCTGTCAGAATATGAGGACAAGGTCAGCTCCCACACTGCTGTCTTGGGCAGCACAGTATAGGGAGGAGGTGAGTAGTCCTCAGTGGTAAAAGAAAAGGTTAAGGACTATTTAGAAAAGCTGGACATGCACAAGTCCAAGGGTCCAGATCCAATGCATCCGGGGGTGTCGAGGGAATTGGCTGATGTGATTGCAGAGCCATTGGCCGTTATCTTTGAAAACTCATGGCGACCGGGAAAAAGGTCCCAGACGATTGGAAAAAGGCAAATATAGTGCCCATTTTTTAAAAAGGGAAGAAGGAGAACCCGGGGAACTACAGACCAGTCAGCCTCACCTCAGTGGAAAAATCATGGAGCACATCCACAAGGAAACCATTTTGAAGCACTTGGAGGAGAGGAAGGTGATCAGGAACAGTCAACATGGATTCACCAAGGGCAAGTTATGCCTTACCAACCTGATTGATTTCTATGATGCGATAACTGGCTCTGTGGATATAGGGAAAGCAGTGGACATGATATATCTTGACTTTAGCAAAGCTTTTGATACGGTCTCCCACAATATTCTTGCCAGCAAGTTAAAAAAGTATGGATTGTCAGGCTCAATGGGTAGTGATCAACGGCTCAATGTCTAGTTGGCAGCCGGTATCAAGCAGAGTACCCCAGGGGTTGGTCCTGGGGCCGGTTTTGTTCAACATCTTCATTAATTCTCTGGATGATGGGATGGATTTCACCTTCAGCAAGTTTGCAGATGACACTAAGCTGGGGGGAGAGGTAGATAAGCTGGAGGGTAGGGATAGGGTCCAGAGTGACCTAGACAAATTGGAGGATTGGGCCAAAAGAAATCTGATGAGGTTCAAGAAGGACAAGTGCAGAGTCCTGCACTTAGGACGGAAGACTCTCATGCACTGCTACAGGCTGGGGACCGACTGGCTAAGCAGCAGTTCTGCAGAAAAGGACCTGGGCATTACAGTGGATGAGAAGCTGGAGATAAGTCAGCAGTGTGCCCTTGTTGCCAAGAAGGTTAACGGAATATTGGGCTGCATTAGTAGGAGCATTGCCAGCAGATTGAGGGAAGTGATTATTCCCCTCTATTCAGCACTGGTGACCCACATCTGGAGTATTGCATCCAGTTTTGGGCCCCACACTAAAGAAAGTATGTGGACAAATTGGAGAGAGTCCAGCGGAGGGCAGCAAAGATGATCAGGGGGCTGGGGCACATGAGCTACAAGGAGAGGCTGAGAGAACTGGGATTGTTTAGTCTGCAGAAGAGAAGAGTGAGGGGGGATTTGATAGCAGCCTTCAACTACCTGAAAGGGGGTTCCAAAGAGGATGGAGCTAGGCTGTTCTCAGTGGTGACAGGTGAGATGACAGAACAAGGAGCAATGGTCTCAAGTTGCAGTGGGAGAGGTCTAGGTTGGATATTAGGAAACGCTATTTAACTTGGAGTGTGGTGAAGCACTGGAATGGGTTACCTTGGGAGGTGGTGGAATCTCCATCCTTAGAGGTTTTTAAGGCCCGTTGACAAAGCCCTGCCTGGGATGAATTAGTTGGTGTTGGTCCTGCTTTGAGCAGGGGGTTGGACTAGATGACCTCCTGAGGTCTCTTCCAATCCTAATCTTCTATGATTCTATGCCAATACAGGTGTCCATAGATAATGAAATTCACCACTATACAGAAAGCTAATACAAGGCGTATGCACCATTTGGAGTTCTACTACTCTATTTTGAGGACTTAAATACCACAAAGTTCTTGTGCTCGAGTAGGGCTGAATCTCCTGATTGATGAATACACATTTGCATAGGAAGTGGTATGTTTGTGTAAAAAACAGACTATTCTTTGATCACTTTGTGATGGGTTGGACCCCCCCAATCCCGCTTTTGGGATGCCACCTAATGTACTGGGGTTTAACTGAGCCTCTCCTGCTCAACCAGCCTGGGCTCCCCCTCCCTGCTTTGCTGAATTAGGCTTTCTGGTCTCTTGCAATGCACACACACAGATAGGGCCACACTCCGCTGCAGACACAGACTGAAATTAGTTCTGAGAGAGAGAACTCCCCCATCACTCACATGCCCACCCCTTTTGGGAGGTAAACCCAATATAATACTGTCTTGCACTATATAGAAGAATCTGCACAGCACAAGCTCATAAAAATCCATCCTCTTCCTCAATGTGAAGAGAGATGTGCACAACTTCTTGGCCCCCCAGTTAGACATTATATAAACTGGGTTTAATAATAAAAAAAAGTTTATTAACTACAAAAGGTAGATTTTAAGTTGTTAAAGGGATAGCAAATAGAACAAAGCGGATTACCTTAGTAAATAAATAAAAGCCGTAAACTAAGCTTGACACACTAGAAAGATAGGATAGAAATTAGCAAATTCTCACCCTGAGTGATAAACAGGCTGGCAGATTCTTAAGGCACAGGTTGCCTTGGCTTTCCCAGGTTTTCATACACAGGCTAAAGATTTTAGACTGGGATCATCACTTCTTACAGTTCAGTCTTTGTTCCTCAGGTGTTTTCAGCTGTGTTGTTGTAGGGAGAGTGAATACCCCTCGTGTTGTCATTGTCCCTCTTTTATTTCTCCCCCCCCCCCACACTTACTGGAAAGCTTTTTTGCTGTGATCTGGGTCAAACAATTTCCATTGTGTGGAGCCATCTCTGAGAGGTTTCTATTGCACACAGTTCCTGGGGTAATCCTTATGCCTGTGTGCATTTCTTCAACAAACCAATAACATTGCTTGGACTCATCCAATGTAGCACATTTGAAAGACAGAGACATGGTCGATATTCCCAGTTTCAGATATAGAAATGATACATGCATACAAATTGGATAAACATATTCAGTAAATCACAACCTTTCCAATGATACCTTACATGAGCCACCTGACATAAAGTACATCTCAGTTATGTCATATCCATATCATAAGCATATTTCCATAAAGAATATGGAGCATAATGTCACTCACTTGTCATTTGTTGTTTACCTTTTTTTTTTTTTTTTTTTTAAAGTTTCATCTAGTTAGGGCGGAAACAGTACCATGTGACTTCAAGGGCCAGTCACACTTTGTGAGTAATGAATAGCAAACAGTGGAAATGAAGAGTGTGTGACCAACACATAGGCTAAATGTTTTGTCCAAACAATTTAATATTTATAAAAGACTAATACTTTTTTAGTAATCAAGATGAGTTTGTGAATGATCCCCAAATTGGGGAGGCGGGGATTATTATTTATTCAACCAGCAATTTAACTGAAGCTCATTTCAAATTAAATTCAAATTTAAATTCATTTTCTCCAAAATTACACTGAATAAGCCCCCTAAACTTAGTGTCACAACCAAACCTGCACGCAGAAGCGGTTGGATTAGATGCACTGTAATACGTAATACTCAGAATTGGTCTGTAATGTTTTAAAATGTTTCATACAAGTTCTCTTCAGCTGTAACTAATTTGGGCTTTGCACTTGAGTCAACAAATGAAGCAATACATTTATCACTTTAAAAAAAATGCTATATGGTTGTGTTAACTAGTAATCACTCAAACATTTTCTCTGTTGCGTTCCTACTAATTGAGTAATTATATGTGAGTGTTTGCTATTTCAGATGTTGTCATTTTCAAAATGTTACTGTACAGCAGTATCTGAGAATTACCAGTTTCCCTTATACTTAAAATGACATGATTATGTTTGATAACTCTGTGGTAACTGTTTTAAAAAAGGTTTACATTTTAAAGGCATCTAACATATATCAATTAGAGCTGACTGAAAAAAAACATCAACATTTCCATCCTGCAGGAAATTTCACCATTTTGTTTTCATTGATTTCAAATTGAAATGAAAAGGTGAAATATTGAAACTTTTCATGGAACAAAATGTTCTGAAAAACTTCGATTTGGAAATGACAAAATATTGAGTTTCAGCTATTTTTGATCAAAACAAAACACTTTGACACTCCTGAAATCAATATGTTTCATCTGTTGAACTTACACAAAATGCCGGCTGTCTGCCTCATTCACCTAGAGCTATGGAATAGGTACGGAGTCTCCGGGCACTGCAGAAAGGATATTTTTAATCAGAAAATGATTTTGACGGAACATTCCCAACCACCCTTAATTTCAGCCTAGCACTTCCAAGGTGAAAAAGTCTCCCGTTACGTAATTTTCCATAGGAAAATGTTGATTTTTTTTTTTTTTTGCCAAAACAAATTGATTTTCTGTTGAGGCAAATAGAAATGACATATTTCATTTTGGGCCAGTTTGGCCTGAATCATAATATTTCATATTATGAAATGATCCAAAAATGTTTCATTTCAAAGCAGTTCAACAAAGTATTAAACTGTAGTACTCTACAAGGACACTAACTTATGGGAGTTGTGTTCAATCCTTTAGTCTTTCCTATGGATTCCCAGCATCTCCAACAATGCAATGTGGATTCCCCTCTGAGCTGTGTGATGCATGATGGGAAATGCATGACTCTGAGTGCATTATGGGAGATGTAGTCTAGCCAAGGACCCTGGCTGATAGGGGAAAATGGGAACATCTGTCTCTAGAACTACAACTCCTATAAGATCATGCACCATTATGGGAAAATGCTGCTGACTTCCAAATGGACTCAAAACAAAGTGGTTTGGATCAGTTTAATAAACTGAAGTGAAACATTTGAATGTAGGGAATGTTGCAATAGCAGAATAAAACATTTCTATATTTCCAAATAGAAACTTTCCAGAATCTCCATTCCATGAAAAATGTCAACTATTGTCTCTATTTGGTATGAAGACAAATGTTGAAAGGTCAGAATTGCCTGTGGGACAGAGATTTTGAATTTAACTCAGCTCTAGTAAATAGTCAGGTGTTTGCTCACGCGCTCTCTCTCTCTCTCTCTCTCATGTAGCTGTTTTATTCACTAATCAAACATTACTTAGTGAAGCTGACAATCATCAGATTTTTATCATCTGATCTTTTAGGCTATGAAATGTAGAAACAGAAATTGTTTTTGAAACTATTTTATGGAAGTGGAATAACTTTATGCTGTGATTTTTATGCTTCCTTTCCAGTTCTAAGATGCATGCATAAAAAATATTGGTCTAAAGGTTGCACTGATGTGCATGGCCTCCTGTTTTTAATAGAGTTGCGTGGAGTGTACGTCAGTACAGATTTTGGCCCACTGATTTTGTTTTCCTTAATTAGGATTCATTTTATTAAAATGAAATAAATTGTTATTGACTTTCATTAAGCCGAAGGGGCAAAGGAGATTTGAGAAGACAGCCGAGAGGGTAGGAGGGAGAATTCTTGCTATCCTAGTACAAGTCTCATCTTCAAAATGGCAATACAGTCTTGTCTCCTTCCTTCTGCACAACATGTGTAGCAGAGGCAAGGCACGGGCTGGGGGAGGCAAATTCCAACCCTCATGAGCCTTTTTGTTTTTATTATTGTTGTTGTTGATTATTATTCATCAGCTGCTGTGCCATTGAGTATCATGTTTTTTCATTTTGTGGGCATCCACTGTGATATGCTGATTGGCTGTAACATGCTGATTCCAGACTGCTGGGTATTGCTAGCTAGTGCACTAGACTCCTGAGTGATTAGTCACTGTGTCAGACAGAAAATAGCTTGCAGTATAAAGTGGTGTGACCCATTCTCCCATCCTGGCTGATAACACAGGAGATAATGTATATCCCCACGGTATGCTCTGGGGGAGAGAGAAAGGGGATCATCTTTCCAGGGATCTCCAAATATTGTAATTCTCTCACATTTTCCCCACTATAACATTTGAGCTGTCAAAACCTTTGCTTGAGGCTCACAGAACTCAATTCAAGCGTGGGTAGTTCAAAGCTCACTAAATCCCAATTATGATATCACACAAGTGTAAACTTATTTAGCATGCATGATACTAACATATCTGCTTAAATGTGGAAAAGAATAATTAATCTCCCTATCCACAGTCCAAAAAAGGGAATAAGCTAAGTTTTCATGCACAAGAATGAAACATTTAATATTTTTTCATTCTGCTCTGCAAAATCAAAGACAGCCATTATTAGTCTCCCAGTCACAACTATTGCATGTTGTATTAGGGAGCAGTCCTTTTATTTTGGTGTTCTTCTATATATTTAAAAAAAAAATCTAAAGCAAGGAAGATCCAATTGCTAACTGAGTGCAAAAATAACTTTAAATCCAAATTATGTATTTGCATTAAAATACTATGATAGTTAAATTATTCAAAATCACAATGATCTCGCATTCAGTTACTTATTATTTGTAGTGAAATAGGGCCAAAGAGCCTCAGTCATAGACCCAGATTCCATTGTGCTAGGTGATGTGCAAACACACAACAAAAAGACAGCTTCAAAGAGTTTGTGAAATATGGATAAATATAAGATCTGGTCTGGAGTCTTCAAAGGGATTGAAGGGATTGAATTGCAATGGGACTTAGATACCAAACTTCCTTACACTCCATTGGCGCTCACTAATTAAATTCATATTCTTCCTCTGCTATTCAGCCCCCACATTTATCTCTCACAGCCTCTATTTTATTATTTTTACCTCCCTCCCTCCTAACATTTCACGCCTTCCCTTAGCATTGGGGAGTAGTTCACGCAAGTTAAGGACTAGCCTGTGGCTTGGATAATGTGCCTGCGCAAGGGAGTAATGGGAAGTAGGAACCCTTCTTACCGCACGGTATGGGCTACCCAGACATTGGATCTGGATGTATAAAACTAAGCTATATTCCTGCTTACTCTGTCCCCAGTGCCGGTGGGCGTGGTCTTGGCTCCTCCTCTCCCATTGACTGGTCAGTGCAGCTGAATGTGGGTGGAGAGGAGGATAACTTGCTGGTGGTAGAGTATAGGGATAGCTACTTCCACGGAGTAAAGAGAGTGAGTGACTCTCTCAGAGGCGTCTGAACCACAATGATTCATGGAGTGGTTCAGCCTCCACTTCTCTCTGGGCTCAGGGCTGTGTCTGAAGTCAATGCTAGCCCAAAATAAAATGCGGGCCAAATGTTATTGCCCTTACTTTAATGCCTTACTCCATGAGTAATCCTGTTGAAACCAAAGATCCTAAGTAGAGATTAATATACTGATCAGTGTGAGTAAGGCAGACAGAATCTAGCCCTGAGTGGATGATGGGGGTCCACCATCTGATTCTCTTACTCACCCTTCAGAGCACTTATTCATGTCAAGGGGGTCAATGTGTCTGTTCACATGAGTAAGATCTCCACAGTCTGGCTCTTAGTCACTATTTTCTTGTAGGCAACAAGGAAGAAATGGGTCATCAGGAAGGATTTAAGTGGGGTGTGGGGCGGTGGTAGTGGCTTTAAAGACCAGGTCAGGAGGGTTTTGCTTACATAGGGTATGGCATGAAAGAACGCACAGAACAGCTGAGGAGAAGTAGACATATGAGATTTTGAGCCTAGCATAATTGGTGGGAGAAACAATGTGATGAAAGACAGACTTATCTGATTATAGAAATATTAAACAATTCTTTTAACAGCCATGAAACACAATGGGCCAGCTTCCAATCTAATATCCACCAGTGTACATACTTGTGCTGCTGCTGGAAGGTTCAACTGACTTTGTCTCATCAGCTGGAGAAATCATTGTCTACAAATCACTGTTGTTGTCCAGGAAAAGGCCCTTTCAAACACATTCGGTCAAATTCTGTTCTTTGTTGTACCAGTGCATATCAGGAGGTAACTCTTTTGACTCTAGGGGAGTAATTTTGGTGGTACACAGATGAAACTGATAGGAGAATATGACTGATCATGTTGTATTCAGCTGAAGAAACTTGCAGTCATTTCACAGAAATCTTATTGATAAATTCTAATTGAACCCCAGGTGATCTTTATAAAATGAACCAAGTGCATACACCATAATTCTTTTAGGAAAATGGAATCACACAGTAAGCACTCAATTTTCAAAATAATTTGAAAAACAGAACAAAACAAAACTATGTTACTGCACTATTAAAACTGCATGGTTTAAATAAGAAAATGCCACAGAACACTAACTTGGCCGTATTGGACATACAAAATGTTTTTTTATTGTTAAATATGAAATCCAAATAAACTTTCAGTATGTTTTTAAAATGTACATGTCCACCAGACAACTGGGATAGGAATTCAGATTGTGTATTCTGCCTTTCCAGTAAATAATGTATGCCAAACTGACAGGACTGCAAAAATAGAGGCCCTATGGACCCAGTTTTTAAAAGCATATCTCATTTTCACAGGTAGATAAGGCACTTAGGATCTTAAGTCTCATGAGGCTCCTAAAGACCTTCAAAAAATCTGGTCCTTTGGAACATAAAGATGGAGATGGGATTTTCAGAAGCACCTAACAAGGTTAGATGCCTAACTCTTATTGACATCAATAGGAGTTGGGCACCCAGTGAGATTTTCCAAAGTGCCTATTAGCATCTTCAGGCACCTAAATGATTTTGAAAATCTGGACCTAAGTGACTTTCCTAAGGTCACAAAGTAAATCTGTGTTGGAGTAGGGATTTGAACATAGGTGTTGTTACAACTCCTCTGTAAGTGCCTTAATCACTGAACCCCACTCATTGGACTGGACTGGCTGTGAATGGCTACATTGTTTCAGATGTTGAAAGGCTACCTTATGTTCAGGAGTCTTGAGTAAGGAGTGGTAAGATTGATCAATGAGACTATAGTCAAGAAAAAACATGGGTCAACATTTCTGTAGTAGTCTGAGACCAAGAAAGGACTTCACGTGGTTCCTTCTCCTTGACCATGGACAATGATTAGTGGGGTCTTCCTTACTCAGTCTTGATGGATTCTTTCCTTTCCCCACCAAGTATCCAAGATGCTGTATCTCTTGTTTCATCCAGATGCATTCCTGTTACAACCATCTTTTGGGGGGGTGAGGGGGTCTCTTCTTGCTCTCCACTCTTGATTTCTGACTGGACCAAAAATTTCCAAGTTAAAATATCTGAACCAGTCTTGCATATTATAGTAGCTCAAAGGGTCTGGCACTTTGCCAGTAGTTCATAGGTGACCGTTTGCAACAGCCCTTTCTGCCTTGGACATAACTTCAATTTCCTGCAACATTTGGATATCCCTGGCTAGATCTTGGGGTCCAGCTGAACTGCATACAGTGCAGATTGGATGGAGTGCAATGTGTGCAAAGGTAGCATAGAATTCACATTTGTGCTCTCCCAATCTGGAGCTGCTGTGTGTAGAACTGGTTCCCCTTTCAGAAAAGCACATCCAGGATTTTCTATGGACATGTCCCTTACAACAGCAGCCCAGTAGCAGGTGGCTGGGAACTTCTCTACTCCACCAGAGGATTCCTCTTGCACTTACTTGGGGTTTGACATATATACCAGGGCCAAGCAAAAACTGGCCCTTTGTGATTTCATCCAAAGTCATGCACAAGTGAGTGGCACAGCCAGGAGTAGAACCCATGAATCCTTAATGCAAGCCACCTGTTTTGACCACTACAGCAGGCTTCCTTCACCAGCTGTGTATAATAGCATTATGTGAATGTCTGTGATCACACACAAATAGTAAAAGGGAGGAAGTCTCTAAATCCCCTTATCTCATATAAAGGCTGTTGGCAGCTGTTCAGTGCTGAACTGATGTTACTTTATTCATCCCAATATATTATAATGGCTAGTTTTACTGTAGTACTAAAATGGGAGGAATAAGACATTCTGGAAGAGAACAGTCACATTAGAAACTTTCAACATTCTGTTACTAGTGCATCATTTTCCTCCTGTTGATTGTAACCCTTCAGTTATTGGATGTTGTTTTACATCTTTAACATCACTTCTGGGAGTGTGAACATTTTGCTGAGGTTATGATAAAAATGACAGCAAATGCTACTATTAAATAATTCCTAGGTTTAGGCCAATGGCTGTGAAATATGTTTCAGTGTGTTAGTTTACTGGTATGCATAGGGGGTCTTCTGTCTCATCTTTTGGCTGAATTTTCCCAACCCTCTCTGACTGCTGTAACGAATGTAAAGTAAACCAGTAGATTCTCGAGGACTCAAAATTTTCTGAGATCTGATTACTGTTGCACTTTTTTATTGTATAGAGCGGTTTGTGAAATGACAAGATGAGATTGCTTCCCTCCGATCAAAATAAGACAAAGCAATTCAAGTAATAAATGAGCTGATGCATAAGTGAGAGTGGAGAGAGATGATCAGTGTTGGAAAGTTTAAAAAAAAATAAGGAGGGATTTGAATGAGCCTATTACTATGGTTAATAATATAGAAGGTGAGGAATAGGTTGGTGACATTGCAAATGAAATTGTAGTGACCTGTGTGAATTTCATATCCATCACAAGATCTCATGCAATTTCTGTCGAGCCTGTATCCTAGACTGTTTCACTACTATCCATTTGTTTCCATGGGAACACTCTAGTGAGACATGTTAATAGCAACATGTTACCTCCTATGAAATTATTTATTATTAACTAATGTTGGTATCTCCAATGCTTATTGCTGAGTTCCGAATGAAAGATGTGAAGTTCTGAGCTCCAGAAGGAGATGAGTAGCAGACCAGTTAAGTCTCTGGGTAAAGATAAAAGGTGAAAAAAATAGGGGGGGATGCCATGTTAGAGGTCTACTATATACCACCAAATCATGAAGAGGAGGTGGATGAGGCATTTCTAGGACAAATAACACATCCTTTTTACAAAACAAATAGGACCTTAACTACCCAGACATCCATTGACAATAATATGGCAAAACCCAAAATCTCCAATATGGTCTTGAAATGTGTTGGATAACTTCCCATTTCAGAAGGTGAAGGAAATAACCTGGGGGCTGCCATTTTAGATTTGGTTCTGACTAACAAGGAGGAATTTGTAGCAAATCTGAAGGTGGAACACAATTTGTGGGTAAGTGATCATGGAAATGGCAGATTTCATGATTCTATGGGAAGAAGAGTGAGAGCAGCAGAATAAGGACAAGGGACTTCACGAAAGCTGACTTTAACAAATTCAGAGAACGGGTAGATAAATTCTGATGGGGAAAAAAATTCAAGAGAGAAAGGAGTTCGGGACAGCTGGCATTCTCTCAGAGACAATATTAAAGGCACAATAGTAAACTATACCAATGCAAAGAAAAGACAAGAAGAATAGCAAGAGATTAACATGACTGCATCAGGAGTTCTCTAGTGACCTGAAGATCAAAAAAGTGAAAACATGGTCAAATTGTTAAGGAGGAGTAGAAAAGAATAGCACCATTACCAATTTATCTTTGGGTATGTGTACACTTCACATTATACACCTGTGGCTGGCCCATGCCAGCTGCGTCGGGTTTGCAGGGCTCCGGCTAAGGGGCTGTTTAATTGTGGTGAAGATGTTGGGGATCGGGCTGCAGCCTGAGCTCTTGGACTCTCCTACCTTGCAGGGTCTTAGATCCCGGTTCCAGCCTGAAGCTGAATGTCTACACTGCCATTAAACAATCCCTTAGCCTGAGCCCTGCTAGCCTGAATCAGCTGGCCAGCTGTGGGTATCTAATTGCAGTGTAGACATATCCTTTGAGAACTCATGGAGGATGGGTGAGGCCCCAGAGGACTGGAAGAGAGTATATGTACTGCCTATCTTTAAAAAGGGGAACAAAGGGGACCTGAGGCCTTACAGTTCAAGTGGAAAATGGGCCAAGTTCCCTAGGAGAACTTGAGCCAACTGTTGGCCCAAGAATCAGCTGAATCATAAAAGACTGATATATAAACTTCACACTGCAATGTGTGTGCCAAGAAAGACAAATGAAAAATATTACACTTAGGAAAGGAAAAAAAAATCAAATGCACAGATACAAAATAGGGAATAACTGGTTAGGTAGTAGGACTGTAGGAAAGGATCTCTGGGGGTTATAGTGAATCACAAACTGAATTTGAACCAACAATATGATGCACTGGCAAAAAAGGTTGATATCGTTCTGTGGTGTATTAAAAGGACTGTTGTATCTAAGACACAGGAGGTAATTGCTTTAAGACTGATGTGGACAAATTGGAGAGAGTCCTGAGGAGAGCAACAAATACAAGACGTTTGGAAAATCTGACTTCTGAGGAAAGGTTAAAAAACTGGGCATGGTTAGTCTTGAAAAAAGAAGACTGAGGGGGGACCTGATAAGTCTTCAAATAAGTTAAAAGCCCTTATAAAGAGAGAGGTGAACAATTGTTATCCATGTCCACTGAAGGTAGGGCAACAAATGATAAACTTAATCTGCAGCAAGGGAGATATAGGTTGGATACTAGGAATAAAGCTTTCTAAAAATTGTGGATCATATATGACTTCAAAATGATCGTGACAAAATGGAGAATTGATCTGAAATCAAGAAGATGGAATTCAATAAAGACAAATGCAAAATACTGCACTTAAAAAGAGAAAGTCAAATCCACAAATGCAAAATGGGGAATAACTGGCTAGGCAGTAGTTCTGCAGAAAATAATCTGGGGGTTATAGTGGATCACAAATTGAATATGAGACAACAATGTGATATCATTCTGGGATGTATTAACAGGAGTGTTGTATGTAAGACACAGGTGGTAATTTTTTCACTTTACTCGGCACTGGTGGGGTCTTAGTTACATATTTTTCTAGTTTTGGGTGCCACACTTTAAGAAAGCTGTGGATAAACTGGAGAGAGTTCAGGGGAGAGCTACAAGGTTTTATAAAACCTGACCTATGAGGAAAAAAACAAAACTGGGCATGTTTAGTCTTGAGAAAAGAAAACTGAGCGGGGGACCTGATAAGTCTTCAAATATGTTAAGGGCTGTTGTATCGAGGATGGTGATCAATTGGACTGTATGTCCACTGAAGATAGGGCAAGAAGTAGTTGGTTTAATCCGCATCAAAGGAGATTTAGGTTAAATGTTAGGAAAAACTATTTAACTATAAGGGTAGTTAAGTATTGGAATAGGCTTCCAAGGGAAATTGTGGAATCTCGGTCATTGACGGGTTTTAAGAACAGACTGGACAAACACCTTTCAGGGATGATTTAGGTATACTTGGTCCTGCCTCAATGCAGGGGAGTTGGACCAGATGACCTCTCAGGATCCCTTCCAGTCCTACATTTCTATGATTAAATATAACAATAGTTAAAAACTGAAATAGGCTTTCAGTGGAGGTTGTGAAATCCTCATTCCTGGAAACTTTTAAGAACAGATTGGACAAACAGGTTAGACTTACAGCTGTCAGGGATAGTGTAGGTACACTTGGATTTGCCTCAGCCAGGGGGGGGGGGGGTGAGGGGATGGACTAAAGGACCTCTCAAAGACCTTTCCAGTCCTACATTTCTAAAATTTTATAGAAGATGTCCCAAAGTTTAGATGAATTAAGGTCAAAACAAACGAAAAAAAAAGACTAGTCACAAAATACTAGTGGATTTTAGAAGCCCAAAAGTACTTTATCTATTTGAAGGCTTAACCCACTTTTGGATCAAAGAAGAGGAAATAAAGAGAGGGAAGAAAGATATGATGGGAGATCAACGCTCTTGGGTCTATTTCATTCCACCACCTCTGCACATCTGAACAGCAGTAGAAAGGGTGAGGAATGGCTATGCCTCCTCAACTTACCGGTCAGCAGACCTGTGCTCAGGGCCGGCTTTAGCAAGTGCGGGGCCTGATTCATACTCACCCGGCGGCGCTCCGGGTCTTTGGTGGAACTTCGGCGGCGGGCCCTTCACTCGCTTCGGGTCTTCGGCGGCACTCAAGGACCCGCCGCCGAAATGCTGCCAAAGACCCAGAGCGAGTGAAGGGCCCGCCGCCGAAATGCCACCAAAGACCCGGAGCGCCACCGGGTGAGTAAAAATTAAAAAGGCGCCGGCACGGGGCCCCCTTAGGCGCTGGCGTGGGGCCCTCTTAGGCACGGGGCCCGATTCTGGGGAATCGGGCGATTCAGCCTAAAGCCGGCCCTACCTGTGCTAATTTGCTGGCAGACACGTGCTGCACAAGGCACACCTCTACCTCGATATAACACTGTCCTCAGGAGCCAAAAAATCTTACTGCGTTATAGGTGAAACCGCGTTATATTGAACTTGCTTTGATTCACTGGAGCGCGCGGCCCCGCTCCCCCGGAGCACTGCTTTACCACGTTATATCCGAATTCATGTTATATCGGGTGGCGTTATAACGGGGTAGAGGTGTATAGGGCTGGTACAGTGTGTCCCCTCTGCAGCAGTGGTAAACTGGGAGGCAGATTACGGTTATTGTTCAGAGTCACAGTTTTGCTTCCTGATCTATTCTCAGATCAGCCCAGCTCCATACTAAAGCTTGGTGGCAAAACCAAAATTGACCCAAAAGGCAGCTAAAATTTATAATGAAATATTTGAAAATCAAGAAAATGCTTTTTTTTTTTTAAAAAAAAAGGTGCTTTAATTTTTCAAAACTTTGATGGAAACTAAGTTTTTTTTACATGTAATTTTTCCTTTTTCATTTTTGCATTGTCTGTTTTGATTGGCCATCTGAGCCATATTTTATTACATATTTCTATTTTGAAACAGAAATGTTTCAATTTAGAACATACCCAATTATGATAATGAAGAAGTTTAGCTAAACTAACATTAATAGAAAGAAACACTAATTGTTTTGGAAATTATGGTGAAAGAATATTTGTTTTTATATATATAATATAATATTTTACCAACTCTCATTGACATTTATTAAACAAAGTTTTCACCATTTTTCTTAATCAAAGTTGCTTTTTCTATGACTTTTAGCAGGAGTACCTGTCAGTATTTAAATAAATAAAAAAGAATAAAGTTTGGTGAAAAGAGTGAAATCCTAATTCTGTTGAAGTCAACAACAAAACTTCCATTTACTTCCATTGGTGAGCCTATACTGCAATTAAAAACCCATGGTTGGCCCATGCCAGCTGACTCGGGTTCGCAAATCTCGGGCTAAGGGGCTGCTTAACTGTGGTGTAGCTGTTTGGGCTTGGGCTGGAGCCCGTGCCTTAGGACTCTGCAAGGTAAGAGGGTCTCGGAGCTCAGGCTGCAGTCCAAGCATGAATGTCTACACCACAGTT
The DNA here is from genome assembly GCF_028017835.1 of Emys orbicularis. NCBI lineage: Eukaryota > Metazoa > Chordata > Testudines > Emydidae > Emys > Emys orbicularis. The sequence goes on along the minus strand of NC_088688.1, from coordinate 117,138,797 downwards.
AAACAACCCCTTAGCCTGTGTCCCATGAGCCTGAGTCAGATGGCACTAGCCAGCCATGAGTGTCTAATTGAAGTGTAGACATACCCAGTATGGCCAGGATTTCACACAGTCTTTATCACATGGTAAAATACCATGATATGTCTAAGTAGGGGCCAAATCTTGGTCACAGAAGCTTTTCAAATGTGGCCTTTAGTGTGTTTAAGAAACTTGCCTCCATGTGCCTTGTAAGTTGCCACTCTTACTTGACAGCCTATACAATATTTTACTCCTTCAGCAAGAGCAGTAACATTATCTTCCTCCATTTTTCTTACTTTACCTTTCCAAAGCCTGAGTAGAAAAGTGTATTGGTAGTTTTTAAATGTTAAAACTTCCATTTTTAAGTTCCCATAATTTTGTTACCCATCTGCTTTATGAAGCCTGTGCATTGCTGAAATATAGTGAGTTGTATTCTTCCTTTAATACAGGGGTGGGCAAACTTTTTGGGCCGAGGGCCACATCTGGTTGGGGAAATTGTATGTTGGCGTGTGGTAGGGGGTGGGGTGTGCAGGAAGGGGCTCAGGGCAAGGGATTGGGGCAGAGGAGGTGTGTGGAGTGTATGAGGGGGCTCAGGAAAGGGGGTTGGGGTGCAGGAAGGGTGCAGAGTGCAGGAGGAGGCTCAGGGCAGGGGTGCAGGAGGGGTGCGGGGTGCAGCAGGGGGCTCAGGGCAGGGGGTTGGGATGCACGGGGTGCAGGGTGCAGCAGGGAGCTCAGGGCAGGGAGTAGGAGTGCAGGAGGGGTGCGAGGTGCGGCAGGGGGCTTAGGGCAGGGAGTTGGGGGGCGGGATGCAGGAGGGGTGCAGGCTCTAGCCCTGCGCCACTTACCTAAAGCGGCTCCAGGGTGGCAGCGGCGCACACCGGGGCCAGGGCAGGCTCCCTGCATGCCTTCCCTGTCCCCGGCCCCACGCCGCTCCAGGAAGCGCTGCGGCCCCTGGGGGAGGAGGGAAGGAGGGCTCCGCGTGCTCTGTCCTTGCCACGCCTCCAGATACCTCCCCCGAAGCTCCCATTGGCCGCAGTTCCCCGTTCCCAGCCAATGGGAGCTGCGGGGGGCGGTGCCTGGAGGCAAGGGCAATGCATGGAATCGTCTGCCCCCACACCCGGGGGCCGCAGGGACATGGTGCCGGCCACTTTTGAGAGCAGCTCAAGGCCCACGGCGCCCCGGGGGGCAATCCCGCGGGCCAGATCCAAAGCCCTGAGGGGCCGGATCCAGCACGCGGGCCGTAGTTTGCCCACCCCTGCTTTAATAAGTCAAATGTAGCGTAAAATTTTTTCCCAAATGCATTGATGTTTGGGTACTCAAAATATGTGCAGTATGTTTACAGTATTCTAATGAGCCACTTCATGGTACCATTCACTGACTCCATAACAGAATTCTGAAAAATCCAATCTATCCTAGAGTATGTAGGAATATGTATTGTACTTTTTACAGATCTGTAGCTTTAGTTATGCTTAGTGGGTCTACGCAGTGCTTGTTTAATTTGCCCTTTAATCTCTTTTGGTACATATTAGGTATTGATGTAGAGATGATATTTGTTTGCACCTGCATGTATGGGGTCTGCATATTTATGCATTTTGGCACATGTATCATCTTATCCGTCCATTGAAACAATCAGGAGATGATGGCACGTCACTAATTATGCCCTGAAGGTTTCATCTCAACATTCTGTACATCTCAACATCTTCTCTCCCCGATTTCATTTTTGCATGTAAACCTTTAAAAGCTATAAAATCTATAGTTAGTACTCACACCTGGGTTCTAATGCCTTACTCTGTTACACCAGGTTTCATATTATTACAGTGGCATTACAACGGTGGGTAAGTGGAATAATGTAATGAAGAATCAAGCTTCAGATATTGGTCCTCTGTCTGAGTGTGTTTACTGGGAGAAATAATGTATTTGATTGTCAGTATCAATTAGAATGTTTTCCCAAATTCACATGTACACCTACTTAAGCTTTTGACAAGAAGGATTATTCAACTTGTCAACCGTGAGTGTAATGGGCTAGCCAATCAAAAAAAGGTATCCACTGTTGTGATGTACCTAAATAGGTGTGTGATGTACTAATCACTATGGAAACAATTGTCCATTTTTGAAGATCCATAGAACTTGCCTTCTTTCCATTTTTCTCCCTCTTGCTGTGTTTCCTATCTTCCTTGGCGTTCTCTGGGACTGCTTTTTTTCTATTGTTCCTCTTTTGCTAGTGACAGAAACTGGACTTGTAGGCCTACACCCTCTGCAAGATGCTTTTTTGACAAACCACCTAGAGCCCAAGAATTATGTTCACCAATTGTTCAGTAACTAATTTTGGATAGTGAATACATCTTGAGAGAATTGCAATTTACTCAGGTTCATGAACATAAAACGAAATTGAACGGATTAATCAATTCATTTAGTACAATCCAATCAGCCAGCTCTTGTGGTAGGTCAGGTTCAAATTTCATTTGGGCCTGATCCAAAGCACATTGAAGACAATGGGAGCCTTTCCATTCATTTCAGGGGGCTTTGCATCAGGAGCTCATGTTTTTTTGTTGTCTTCACATACTGTACGTCATCTTTGAGACCACCAGGACACCCTAATTACTACAGTTGTTTTTTGGGAAGGCTTAAAAGCCTTGGTCTGATATTGTACTTTCTTCCTGACTGTATTCAGACTTCAGATATTAGGAAGCTTTCTTCTTCTTTTCCTGATAAGAGTATTGATTTACTGTCTAATGCACATTAATTTCTGTATTTCTATTTTTGCTGGTAATATACTCCAAAGTATGGCATATGGTGTCCATCTGCACTGCATTACTCTTTTCAAAGTAAGTCTGAGGCATTTCCTTATTGTATAAACTAGTTACCTAGAAAATTGCCATTATTTTAGAAAAGTGCAATTTTTTTTTTTTCAAATTATGTAGGGATTACATGCTCTTAAGGGTACTTTGAAAATGACGGGTTTTCCAAAGAAAGTCTTAAAAGCATTTATGGGAGTTAAAGAAAAAGAGAGAGAGAGAGTGCTTTCAGTGAGAGGAAAAACACTTTGATACTGTTAAATAGATCACCAAAATTACTCTCTTTACAGCTTCTCTCTAGTAATCCACATCTTTTCTGGGGCTTTTTCATTTCCATTCCCATAATTGTCCCTCCTAAGATTATTATATATAATGTAATTTTGATTGCATTAATGGAATAGTTTGAGAATAGTCAAAAAGAGAGGGAGAATGAAATGAAGAACAAAAAGGAGCAAAGCTTATGGAAAACAAATATGGCTCTATTAGGCTTCCGATATGTGACTGGCTTTGGAATTTGTTATGATTAAATTACTGTCATCACGTTATCTTCATAAGCATCTTAAACAATGAGGCTGAGATAACAATACTGGATGTAACTATTCCTATTTTAGAATCCTTGTGGAAACATGAATTGGCTTGGATTTTCAGCACATACCTTATTCCACTTCAAAATACAGATCTGCAAATGATCAATGAGTTTGTCAAGCAACACATTTATTGGTTATTCCGTGGAAAATTCAGTAGTCATCAAAGATCCATGTAAATCCAAGAGGATCGCTAAGTGTGCAAACAGCTGGAATATATTATTTTTCACTCTTCCAAAGTATCTTCGAAGAACCAAGTGATTTTTTTTTTTTTATAACTAAGGCTCACATCCTGCATTCGTATACACTTTGCTTGAACCTTGCACCCACAAAAAGCCCCATTGCCATCAAGGGAATACCACATGGGCCTAAAAGAGGTTGCTGACCTCGTCAGTCAAAAGAATGACATTAATTAATACATTTTCATAAAAGAAACTCTAATAGGCCCCTTGTGAATGCTTTGTTGTAACTGTTTCCTAAAGTGCAAGATTTGGTACATCACTTCCACATGTCAGCCTATCTATATATTACAGCAATTTAGCTGGTGCTTGAAAAGAGGTACAATGATGATTAAACTGCTTAATAAACTGAGGCATATATTTCTGTATCCAGAGGGTAAATAGGAAAGTAACCCATCACAGTAAAAAGGGGCTCTGGATAAGTTGTTTACATCTGAGCCCCATGTTTTACAAATTGGAGAAGTATGCCACTATAAATGCTTAAGCAGAAATCACTAATGTATTTGGGGTTGAGGATTTCAGAGCTTCATATCATTTTATGTAGTGTCTTAAAATGAGTGCCTGCCATAAACTGATGAGTACGTTGTACTTTTAAATTACTATTAAAATTGCCTGAAGGCAGATCAAACATGGCTGGTGACAGAAAAGCTATGCCATCCTACTAAGGTAATCACTACTATTTTTTTCCATGTACTGATTCTGTCATAAATATTTAATCCATTCTCAACAAACCTACATATTATTCAGCGTTTTTCTTTTCTTTTCACAGACAATTCTTTCTTTTCTCAGTTCTTTTGTTGCAGGCATAATACATATACTCTTATCCCCGAAGAGGGAAATATCAGTTCCAATCACAGTTGGGATGAGATTTGTTGTGAATTTGTGATGTGCAGTTGGTCTTGTTGCTATCTTTTTAAATCTGATTTAACAGATTAAACCCTCTAGCTCCCTTAAGCACTTTTGAAAATCCCTGCCTTAAGAAATAATCTAATTTAAAGCGTATGGAGTGAAATAAAATTAGTTTCAGGCAACTGAAGAGTTTCCAAAATATTTCCAAGTTTATCAGAAGACAAAATCCATAGAATTTTTATTAATTCATTCTTCCATTTATTCATTTATGGATATTTGGCTATTAATCAGGAATGTTATTCTGAGATTTTTTTCTGGTTGAGACGTTTGGATGGCACGAGTTGAAATGTTCGGCTAATCATAGAAATCAAGCAGCTCAAGCTATTCCAAAATCAATTACAAATAATACTTTTAAGGGTAAAACATAACTCTATTGGCTTGAGCCAATAACATTATTATTATTTATTATTTCAGTGAGAAATACTGCCTTGAGATAATAGGAAAAGAATCTACTCAATGATTCAAATTAAATCCCAATCTTTACTCACGTGAATCTATTCCTGACTAACAACTCCTGTAGGACTACTTTTTATGAATAAGGCCATTTCACATTAGCAAGGGTTCCATGGTCATGCCATCTATACTTGTGATCTTTTTGGTGACTCTAACCTAGTCTATCAGAAAAAAGTATATCCTAACATTTCAGTCACTTCTAATGGACTGGAGGAATATTAGAGGTCCATCTAACAGTTCTTTCACAGTGTTGAAGAGGAATTTAATATAACTTTATATCCACTTGTAATGATTTTAAGTAATGGGCAAGTTACTGGTATCCAAGATATTAAAAGGTGAGGTACCTTTCATAGAGAAGGGATTTTAATGACTTAAATTTTCTTTATCCTTTAAAAGCAACACTCTATTTGCTTCTCGTATGATTAGGTTGGAACACTTCTTTCATCTGTCTTTTTTCAGTTAGTGTCAAGCTGAGACAAAAATAACATCCCCCAAAATGGGATATTTGAATAGACTCAAATCAAACATCCCATGTAATTGTTCTAACTGCTAGGTCCTCCTTAAACTACCAGAACTTCCATTAACTTATCTTCCACTGACAAAACTTACTGACAACTTTCAATCCATTGCCTAGAAGATAGTTCTATGAGACTGGAAAGGTCTCTATTAGATATTTAACACTTGGCTGAATGCAGTGGGATGTGTTTTGCCCTCAGTTACACGTATGCAGCCTGGATGAAGTCAATGGAGATATGCAGGAATAATAGAAAAGCTGTCCAGGTACAATATGTTTTGCTGACAAGCTTGAAAAGGTGGTAAGTTGGGGGGAAAACAGAACAAATAAAAAAAAGTATTAGGTTTAAACACTTCATAGATGTGGTCTCACTTTCCTGATGCTCTAGGATCAGACGCAAAGCACCATTGATGCTTTTGCTATTCGGGGTTCATCTTAGAATGCTTCTATAATTACTAGAGCTGGGCAGAAAATGGTAACATTGTCAGTGGATAATTTTCACTAGAAACGAAATCTTTTAAAGACATTAATGAAAAAACTAGCCAATTGCCAGCCCCAAGATAGGCATGATCACTGCTCATTTGCTCTATAACACTTCTCCCATGATTGCTACTCTATCTCTCCCCTCTATCACATTTTCTAACCTACCATCATCTCACATAAACACTACATGTTTGCTGGAAGATCCTAGAGTCCACCCTCTCATTTCTCCTCAGTTGTCACTCTATTCCTTCTCCACCAGCCTTTATTTATTTCTTTTTTTCCTTCCGCTCTTTGAGTACTGCTTTTACCCCTTTCCTGGCCTCTGTCCCTTGTATCGTGTCTATCCTTTGCTACTACACTTCAAACTCCTCAGTTCAGAGTGATGGCATTGACATCAAAGGTGAAAGCCAGCCATGCCCTCATCGCCAGTTCTTCTGCAGGCTGTAATATCAATGGTTGAAATGAAGTGAATCATCCGCTGAACAGTAGGTGTGAGCCAAGGACCTCTTGTTGACCGCTAATAGACAGCACAAGGATGCACAAGGGTTACAGGGATCCCCTGGATCTGGTGTTCACATTTTAGTTCACCAGAATGCCCTGTAAGGTCTCTACTGAAAGCCTGTGTCACACAGGTCATCATAATTGCTGCGAAATGTATGTGCACATAATATGTAAGGCTATATATATATATATATATATATGAAATTACATTAAAGCCTTGTAGTTAAGGGCAGGTCACTGAGAGATAGCTTGCATTGAGACCAACTCCAGACAGAAGATGGGAGACACTTATCTCCCTAGCTGACCATTATAATAGAAGTCTATTAGCACACTGAGTCAAATGCCAATGAGGAGATTGTGGGGACATCAGAAGGAAAATTAATAGGAAGGGGTAAATAGCGGGGGAAGGGGGAACCCTGTGGAGAACAGAAGACTGGCCTAATATATCCAGGGGTGCAGAAGGATGCCCTGGCATCCTTAATCGGGAGGAGACAATTTGCCAGTGGGCTTGATCTCCTGAAAGGAGGGACTCAGCCATCCTGTTTGCAAAACACTAGGAGAAGGATTCTTGGGTAAGCAATACCTTATTAGACAAGAGGCATCTTGTTAGCTGAGTTTAGGCTTTAGAATGGGTTATGGTTCAATTGTATATGTAACCATTTGTTGCCAATATTTCTGTTTGCTATCATCTGAATCTCTGCTAATAAATTTATCCGAGCTTTCTCTATAAACAAATCTAAGTGCTGCGTGTTAAGCAGATCTGTTTTCTAAGGTCTAACTAGTACGCTCTGGTTTATTATTCCTTTGGGAACAGAGGCTCTGATAATTCTCTGAGTGCCCAGTGGATGAGGGGGGACACTTAGGCGTTGGGGTGTACCTATTACTAGCTTGCATGAAGGACAGTGGCACCTGCGTGGGCTGACAGGGAAGGGCTTGTTGCCTGTGGCTGACGGTCAGGGAGCTGACCCATGGCAGGTACAGACAAGGCTTCCTCACACTAAGGGCAGGTGTTAGCAGGATGCTTCATAATCCTGAGTAACCTTGGGAAGCATCACAGTGGTGAATGGACATCTGGGCTCATAAAAAAAGACATGGAGATGTGTGGGGGTTTTTTTAAAGTCAGCAGAGAAGTTCACTTATTCAACAAATTGAGAATGTCAGGTTTGGTTGTGTATAGACCATATGAAGTCAAAGGGAGTTGAGGTACTCTGCTGTTCTAGGAATTGCTCAGCACCTTGCAGGATCAAGCCATGATTTCACATCTACAACATGCTGGGTTTTGGTACCATCCACAGCAGAATCAATGGAGAAAAATCATGAATGCATTCAGACAGACTTGGGAAGTTAATACTGAAGGAAGTGGTTCTTGTATATGATCCTGCAGTCAGAGCAGTCTCAGCAGATCCATGCGCCCACATAAGCCCCACTGAAATTAAAAGAACTTGTGGGCACAAGGGTCTACCCGCGCTGATTTGATTGCAGAATCAAGGCCTGTGAATATATACATTAAAAAAAGACAGACAAACAGAAGGGGAATTGTGCAATGATGCTCACTCACTATAAATATACAAACTCAGTAGTAATAGTCACTAGGGTCATTTTTAAAATGGTAGTTAAATAATAAATAGGGATGTCATTGATTCAAAGCTTGCATAATGAAAAATATATACCCATTGACCCTTTGACAAAATGAAGCTTAATGTCTCAGTGCAGAATGCCCCAACTGCATTGCTGCCATCCTTCAGCCAGTCTACAAGAAGGTTTTAATACTTTTTTAAAAAGCCCTATCTGCTGTGTTTATTACATTCAGGCATAGCAGGGAATTGACAAAGTCTTCAGCAATACCTGAGCATCAACAAAAAGAGGCAGCCATCTGGAACGGTGCCCTAAAAAGGCCCAATATACAGTAGAGTTGTCTAAATGACACGGCTGCCCTAGCTAGAAATAGTACAATTTCAGGGTTCATCTACACAGACTAATATTGCCATAATCTGCAGCTTCTAGCAAAACCTTTTGAAACATTCATAGCTTGGAGCAGATTGTAGGTACTGTGTTTTTGGGCAATCTTTATAGAAAGACTTTCATAACTTTTAAAAGCTGAACAGACTGGAGTTGTTCATGACCTTACAGTTCACAATAACCTCCCATTCCCATTACTACTGACAAGTAGACCAGTAGTTAAACAGTTATATTGTCTGTGACAGACGAGAATTCAATGACCATGCAACATTTTGTATCACAGCATTTTGAAAAGGCCCAGAGTGCATTCAATATATTCTACAGCAACAGTTGCTATATGCCTTACAGCGTTCATTCTCCAACAAACCTTGATATATTAAGAACACTGAGTCAGTGACGATAGTGTTTGCATGCTCATTAAGTATTGGATGTTTAAGGTTCGGTGTCTGAAAAAAGGGAATTAAGCAATAAAGCAAAATTAAATTATACAAATAATTTATAATTACATCTTATTAATGCATTAACCTTATGAGGCATTTTCAGCCACTTAGTTGGATGTAACAAGATAGTTGTTGCAAGCTGATAATCCTAAGTGACACTGAATAGGCATAAGAACTAACTAAAAAAACCCCTAAAACATTATTATGCTGTTAAGCACAGCTTTGAAGCCCGCAAACATGCCATCTGCCCCTATGATGCCCGCCCCGAGCCAAATCCAGCACGTCATGGGACAGGATGCCTGCAAGGGACAGGCACCCGCTGATGTCATCCAGCCATCATGCCTTAGCTCTTCTGGCAGATGTCTCTTCTGTCTTTCTGTAGTGGGGTAAAGTCAACGATAATCCTACTCAAAGCAAATCCACCCTTTTGTGTTGGGTCTCTCTCCTGGTGGGTGTATCATTGTTCCAGCTCTGCTTGGATCAGCCTATTACCTGATCCTTTAAAGTGGCTGGCAAGGTTAAAGGCCTAACTGCCCCTCTGTCCCCTGTGTGCTTTCTCTTAGTACACTCCTCACATGTCAGGCCGTGGGCCTCTCCCTCTACTGGGATGGAGTTTCGCAATTCCTCATATCTTACACCAGGCCCTAGGCTACAGTACACTGTGTATCCGTTTTGCTTACCCAGCAGGTCTGACTGGGCTTGATACCTGTGTTTTTTCCCTTTGGGAATATGTGACCAGTAGTGAATAGAGTAACTGAACAGCCTTCTCAAACCAAAGCACTGTTTTAATTGTAACAATAGGAACAAAGCAGTTGGGGGAGGAGGGGACTTTCAGTGCCACAGTCCACACACATCTACCTCACCTAAAGCCCATCCTGTGATGGTGACTTTGGCATGCCTGTGTCACAGCTGAGGGGGTGCCTGTGGCAGTTTAAACCACTCCCCAACATCTTTACCCAGAGAGAGTTCCTTTGTTCCTCCTGAGTCCTGCACTTTTACCTTGCTTCTCAAAATTAGTTCAGCAGGTCGAGCCAGAATCCTCAGACCTGAAGGTTTATGCATTGTACCACTGAACCCTGAAAATTGCTGAGGGGTGTTTATCTTACCTCCATCAAACTAAACCAACATAGTTGTACAGTCAACATCCAGGACACACACACTACTCATAACTTATTACAGAGCATTACCGTGGTCACTTGAGACGGGTGGTTTTTAGTGCAGCTTTCACTGTATGTATAGGGCCAGACGAATTGAAGCTGGCACAGAGAGATAAATTACATCCTCCCCCTGCACCCCACACATATGTCTTAGGGCTGAAGATAGATTGTAAAGAAACAATCATATGCCAGGAGTGGGCAGCTTTAAAATCCAGCAGGGTTCCAGAAGAGCTCTGCCAGTGGAGACTATTGTAGAAATGTGTAGAATCAGTGGATCCCCTGGTTTCACTGGCTAGCCTCTCCTGGTTTTTTGGACCCTGATGGCTTCCTGCAGTGCCCCCCAAGTGAAAAGGGAGCGGGGTCCTCCATTAGGGTCTTTCCTCTTAGAAGCCAGTTTAGACCTTGGGCTTACTTTAGAGCATGATTCAGAGCTCACTGAAATTAATGAAGGTCTTGCCATTGACTTGAATGGGCTTCCGGTTCTCAACCTATTGTTTTAAATTTTGAAGCAGAAAAATATCTGCTAGGCTGACATTAGCATGTATGTCAAGTTTCAACACAGAGGAATTTTTGCATTCATCTATGTGCATTATAGAAGCCCCAACAAGGGAAAATAATTGTAATTGTAATGCTGGAGGACCATTAACTAACAGTGGCATGGCTTGCATTGCTATAATTATGTGATGCTTATCAATGTGCTGGAGTGGGAGTATAACAGTAAGCTAAAGTAATTGAATAAACACAATGTAATCAAATCACTGAGCTACAATTACAGGTTTCTACATGTTCCTGATGCACTTCAAGATATGGTGTTTTCAGATTTTTATTATGTATAGTTATTTCTTGTTGCCAAGTGTAATAAAACCTCTGGAATTGCTAAATTTGCTAAACTGGGAGAAATAATATCTTCTAGAAAAGAGTAAAATTACATAAAAACTGTTGGATGGTTCAGGAGAAACAGCAGCACATTTTTGGTTGGAACTCAATTATTACTAGTTGGGAAAAATTTGGTAGCCTAGGAACAGGGCATATATGTGTATTCATACTTGGGTGTTATTTATTAAGGCCCTGATCCAACTCCCATTGAAGCTAATAGCATTCTCTAAATCACTGATGTTGAAGGAAAAAAAGGGGGGTAGGGGTAATAGAACAAAGTGAGAAGGCCATTTGCTGAGATGTAAAGATATGTCACAAGCCAAGCAAAGCTGTCAGTCCTTACTGATGATATATGGGTGTTTATATTGTGAAATGGTTTCTCTAAAAAAAATTAAAAAATCTTAGTCTATTTGATTTATAAGCAAATTGAAAAAAACACCTGCACTCCTTCACACTCCTCCAAAAAAAATCTCTTTCCTACTTTCTACTCACCTGCCCCCAACTCTGAACCTTTACACATTTCTAGAAATGAAGTAGGAGGGGCGGAGGAGATTGGGGAGAAGGCGAAAAGGTTGAGTTTCTGAAATGTTCAGGTAGCTGTAAGGTTTTTCCATATACTTTGGCACTTCCAAGTAGAGCTGAGTGAATCATTGATTTTCCAGTTTAATGGATTTTGGTTTGGCCACTCTCTTCATTTTGACCAGAAACAATTTTTTCTAGTTTTTTGTTTTGTTATATTTGTAGGTGTGTTTTTATTTTAAAAAAAAATCTACATAAATTTCTAAACTAAATGTTTTGGAGCAAAGTCAAAATGTTTCATTAGAAAATGTCTTTCTGTTTCCAATTGGCTGAAACTATTTGCCAAATTCAATCAAAACTTGATCTGAAACTACTTTGTTTTTTGAATTTACTAATTGATTGATTTAAAAAAAAATCACCCAGCTCTACTTTCAGGAGTTATTTATTTTTACAGGTATCTGTTAGGATGGAAAGTGTCAGGCAATTCAATAGCACCATTTACATGACATTCCAGTCCAATTTTTCCGACTTAATAGATTTAGATAGTTGACTTTAATTTTGGAGGTTTAGCCAAACTGAAGTCTCAGCTCTAAAGGTTTAGAGGCTCATCCAACATCATTGGCAATATCACTTTAGTCATAAGAACGCAAGAATGGCCATACTGGGTCAGAACAATGGTCCATTTAGCTCAGCATCTTGTCTTCCAACAGTGACCAATGCTAGATGTGTCAAAGGGAATAAACAGAACAGGGCAATTTATCTAGTGATCCATCCATCCCTTGTTGTCCAGTCCCAGCATATGACAGTCAGAGGGTTAGGGACACCCAGAGCATGGGATTGCATGCCCGACCATCTTGGCTAATAGCCACTGATGGACCAAAGTTCTGAAATAGCCTTCCAAGGGGAGCATTAAGGGCAAAAAGCCTAACTGGCTTCAAGACTGAGCTTGATACGTTTGTGGAGGGGATGGTGTGATGAAACTGCCTACAATTGCATGTAGCTGATTTGTGACTGGTAGCAGCAAATCGCTCCAATGACCAGTGATGGGACACTAGGTGGGGAGAGCTCTGTGTTACTACAGAGAATTCTTTCCTGGGTGTCTGATTAGTGGGTCTTGTCCACATGCTCAGGGTATAACTGATCACCATTTTGGGGTTCAGGCAGAGACTCTGAGGTGTTTTGCAGCATGGAGCATGAGTCACAAGTTTAAATTAATGTAAATGGTGGATTCTCTGTAACTTGAAGTCTTTAAATCATGATTTAAGGACTCTAGTAACTGAGACAGAGGTTATGGTTCTTATTACAGGAGTGGGTGGATGAAGTTCTGTGGCCTGTGATGTACAGGAAATCGGGACTAGATGAGCATGATGGTCTCTTCTGGCTTTAAAATCTATGAGTCTTACCAGCCTGTAATTGCCAGGATCGTGTACGGAGCCTTTTTTTAAAAAAATGCATCATATTAGCTATCCACCACTCAGCTGGTACAGAAGCTGATTTAAATGACAGGTTACATACCACAGTCAGTAGTTCTGCAGTCTCACATTTGAGTTCCTTTAGCACTTGGGTGAATACCATCTGGTCCTGGTGACTTCTTATTTATTGTTTTTATCAATGTGTTTCAAAACCTCCTCTGTTGACACCTCAGTTTGGGTCAATTCCTCAGATTTGTAACCTAAAATGAATTGCTCAGGTGTGGGAATCTCCACACACATGTTCTTCAGTGAAGACTGATGCAAAGAATTAATTTAGTTTCTCTGCAATGGCCTTGTCTTCTTTTAGTGCTCCTTTAGCACCTTGATTGTCCAGTGGCCCCCCCAGATTGTTTGGCAGGCTTTTTGCTTCTGACATACTTTTAAAACATTGCTTTTAACTTTTGTGTCTTTTGTGCTCCTCAATTTTTTTGTTGGTCTGTCTAATTATTCTTTTATATTTGACTTGCCTGAGTTTGTTCCTTTCTATTTTCCTCAGTGGGATTTGACTTCCAAAGAATTTCTTTTTGCCTCTAATCACCTCTCTTACTCCATTTAGTGGTGGCAGCATATTTTTGATTCTCTCTCTGTTATTGGTTTACTTTTATTTATTTGGTGACATACATATAATTTGAGCCTCTGTTATGGCATTTTTAAGACATTTCCATGCAGCTTGCAGGCATTTCATTCTTGTGACTGTTGCTTTTAATTTCTGTTTAACTAGCCTCCTTACTTTTGTGTAATTCCCCTTTTTGATGTTAAATGATACTGTGCTGGGTTTCTTTGGTATTTCCCCTCCCCCTCCCCAAGGATGTTAAATTTAAGTACATTGTGGTTGCTATTACCAAGCGTTTCAACTATATTCACTTCTTGGACCAGATCCTGTGCGCCACTTAGCACTATATCAAGATTTGCCTTTCCCCTTGTGGGTTCCAGGACTAGCTGCCTCAAGAAACAGTTGTTAATGGTGTCTAGAAATTTTATTTCTGCATCTGGTCCTGAGATGACTTGTTCCCAGCCAATAAGGCGATAGTTGAAATCCCCCATTATTATTGGGTTTTCTGTTTTTGTAGCCTCTCTAATCTTGCTGAGCATGCCACAATCACTCTTGCTTTGCTTGAAAGCTGTGGAAGAACCCCCAATTTTAGCTAGAAATGGGTTCATCCATTCATTTCACATATCCTTTCCCACTTTTTCCTACACAAATCAGGTTTATCAACAGACAGTGACATCTAAAGTTTATTTTCCTTCCACTGTTTATACAAAAACAAGATTACAGAAATAGCGTTCCAGTGAGGAAGGTGACATTAATATTCAGATGGAATAAATCCCAACAATGGAACATATGTAGGCCAGTCTTCAATCCCTAGTTCCTTTTAGCAAGAACTCAGAGTGATATTCTCTTTTTCCTTTTCATTTTATGTGTGAAAACAGCTTTACCAGGAGGAAGGGAAAAAAATAAACCTGTCATCTTTCTACCATGAAGTCTGATAGGAGCATCTGTTCATAATGACAATTTTTTTACAGCTGTCAGTGTACATAAATGTATTATGTGCCTGCATCACATACTCAAACTAGAGTTGAAAGATTGAACTTTTGTTTGAGTTACCAGAAATGCTTTATTTAAGAAAGAGAGATGCCCAGTAAATCTAAGAAATTTGCATGTCTGGATTCACCCTACTTCTTCCCTTCATTGCCTTAAAAAAGGAAAGAAAGGTCTGTGCATTTTGCCAACAGGAAGAAGAGCAAGTAAATCCACTAACCTTCCACTAGCAGCCTCATGCTTATACTTTGCTCCATTTTCCCTTTATCGGCTTTTGAAGATCTTTTCTCTTGCATAATGATTAAACAAAAATAATGGGGATTGAGCTTGAGTTCTTTTGAAAATCCAACCACAGAATTAGTAATGTCCTGATGAGTACAGGAATGTTCCTTGCAATGCTGTCTAGTCTAGCAGGCATACATAGCTGATGGAGCTTTGACTTAACGTGTTTTTTGTTTTTTTGGGGTTTTTTTAAGAAATCACAGATCCTCTCATAAGAATGGCCTTACTGGGTCAGACCAAAGTCCATCCAGCCCAGTATCCTGTCTGCCGATAGTGGCCAATGCCAGGTGCCCCAGAGGGAGTGAACCTAACAGGCAATAATCAAGTGATCTCTCTCCTGCCATCCATCTCCACCCTCTGACAAACAGAGGCTAGGGACACCATTCCTTACCCATCCTGGCTAATAGCCATTAATAGACTTAACCTCCATGAATTTATCTAGTTCTCTTTTAAACCCTGTTATAGTCCTAGCTTTCACAACCTCCTCAGGCAAGGAGTTCCACAGGTTGACTGTGCGCTGTGTGAAGAAGAACTTCCTTTTATTTGTTTTAAACCTGCTGCCCATTAATTTCATTTGGTGGCTCCTAGTTCTTATATTATGGGAACAAGTAAATAACTTTTCCTTATTCGCTTTCTCCATGCCACTCATGATTTTATAAACCTCTATCATATCCACCCTTAGTCTCCTCTTTTCCAAGCTGAAAAGTCCTAGACTCTTTAATCTCTTTTCATATGGGACCCGTTCCAAACCACTAATCATTTTAGTTGCCCTTCTCTGAACCTTTTCAAGTGCCAGTATATCTTTTTTGAGATGAGGAGACCACATCTGTACGCAGTATTCAAGATGTGGGTGTACCATGGATTTATATAAGGGCAATAAGATATTCTCTGTCTTACTCTCTATCCCTTTTTTAATGATTCCTAACATCCTGTTTGCTTTTTTGACTTTCCTGGTTAAAAATTACAAGGATGTGTGGCATAATGTATGTTAAAGAATAAACATATGTAAGTCTCTATGAGAAATTGCATCTAATCCTAGTCTGTGTGTGAAAATAGCTTTCTAAAGTATATACAAGTAATTAAGCATTGTGTGTGATAGCCCGGAGCTGGATTGATAGTCCTCAGGTTTGTGTATGCGTGTATGTATATGCACGCATGCACACTCTTTGATTCTTGTGTCTGCTGGATTTTTCCTAATATTTATTTGTAGTTAGAAAGATTAAAGATATCAATTAGCGCTACAAATGGACTATACTCGTAGAACAAATTCTTAGAGTCTATATTCACCTTTACTCAGTCTTTCTTAGGTAAAACTTCTGATGGAAGTCAAAGGGATTTGGATCCTGGTCACTACAGTAAACAATACAATATCAATACAAAAGTAAATCCATGGGGTCTTCTGCCTAGCATTTTATATTTAACTAATGACAAAAAGCAATGTCCATTTACTGATTCTATTTTTTATGTATTTTAGGAAAACTCTGTTCTCATTGTAGTGAGACAGCGCAGAATCGGGCCTGTTACATGCTTTTAAATATTAAATGACTAGGTTGTGTGTAATAGCATGAATTAACTCAAATAAAAATATATAAGAAAGAGACACAAGATAATACTTCTCACCTAAAGCCCATCGATACCATTGAAGTCAATGGCAAAATGCCCATTGCTTACAATGGGAGCACAACTGGCCAATACTCAGCTTTCACTTTTTGGTTGTTAAAAACAAGGATCTGAATTCTATCCTCTCTTGCATGCATATAATTCATGTTGACTTTAACCGAGAGTGGTGCCTGAGTGTAACTACAGCTGGATTTATTCAAAGGTAATCCTCTCTTGAGCAACCTTTCTGGAAAAATCTTGTAAAATGTAGCACACATGAAGCCAAGAATAGTGGATGGGTATTTAACAATATTCTAAAACATGCAGATTCATTATTAACAGGATGCAACAAGTGGATGCACCAGGGAAACAGAGCATGCAGTTTTAGGAGGATGAAGTAACAATAGTATGAACAACTGAGCAGAAAAAGCAGATCACAGCTCATCACTGTACTAATCAACACCAGCCAGGAATTTTGAGCCATTTTATAAAAGGGATCATTCTCCCTTCAATCCTACAAGATGATTAAAACTTGTAGAAAGTTGATTAAATTCTAGCAGACTTTACAAGGCGTTCCCATAAAGGAATGTCCTTGTTTATCCTAAATCCAGGGTTGAATCACACTACAGCTGTTGGACAGCCATTTTGGAATATAGGAATTGCCTGGATCAGACACAAAGTCTGTCCAGTCCAGGATCCTGTCTCTGTCAGTGAGTAGTACTAGATGATTCAAAGAAAGGTGTAAGAATCCCACAGCAGGGATAATCTGCTCCCACATAGGTCTCATCCCAATCTCAACTAGTTAGAAATTGGTTTAAGACCAGTTAGCTTAGATCTACACTCAGAACAGTTGGTTGCATAAGCTATGACCACCTTAAAAATAATGTCTTCTTTAATAGCAGGAACATTAGAAAAATGAATGAGTAGAGCTGCTTTAAAATCTGCTGTAAAGTCTTTTTGAGTAATGGAAATTTTCACCAAAAAAATCAGTTTCCTTTAAAACGTGGGGTTTTGTCACTATACTATAAACTTGAAAACCATTTCTTTTTTGGGAACCAAAATTATTTTAGTTTGGCAGTCAAAAAACCTTTTTTTTCTAGTTTACTGAAAATACTTCAGTTGTCAATTGCCAAAATTCCACTTCCATTTTGGCAATTGGACTTGCCTGTAAATAAAGAGCTAGAGAAAGAGAGATTATACTATATAACTAACTTGCATAACCAATTTATGGGCGACAGCATAGCCTCGTGGAAAGAGCACTGGACTTTGTAGTCCTAAAACCTGGAGTCTGTTCCTCGCTCTGCCATTAGCCTGCTGAGTGATCCTGGGTGACTTTGCAAGTCATGTCATATCTGTGCCTCAGTTTCTCCATCTGTAAAATGTGTGCAGTGATCCTTACAGTAAAGCACTTTGAGGTCTAAAGATGAAAAGCACCATATAACAGCTAGGGGTAAAGACAAAAGCAGGAGCACACATTTTGTATGTTGCATTGATGTGTACTTCTATATTTGTTTTGTTTCTGCATCTTTTTGTTTCTGTTAATTCTGTTCCCGAATAAAAGGGAGAATAAAAACATAAGTCATATCTCAAGAAACTCAGTAGTAGATCTTTGTGAAATATTCTTGTGTTCTGCTGAAATGAAATTTTATCCATGTAAAATTTGAGAAATTGCTTAAAGCAGTATTGGTACATAGGAAGAGAATATCAGTAGAGCTACATTTCCTCATTTGCTTCACTTTCATCTATGATTTCACTGGAGGATATGCTAGGAATCAGTAATTCTCAGTAACATACTGTACTGTATTTATCCTGTATGTCTAGATCTGCAGGTCTGTCTTCGGAAATGTAGTTTTCTGTTTACTGCATGTGCATGGTAAGATGTATACGTTATTCTTGGCTGTCATGTAAGGTATATCCAGCTTAATTACAGGAGGTTTCCTGCCAACTCTTACTGCGTGGCTTGAGGGGCAGATGCCTACTTTATCTCTTAAAAATTGTGGATGTATATAAATACATTATATAACAGTTTTACATATTTGATAATATCCGTCACTCAGCCACCCTTCTTCTTTATTACTATTATTATTTGTATTGTGGTACCATGTAGAAGTCCCTGTCATGGACTAGTTGTGGTAGGTGCTGTACAAACACAGAATCAAAATACAGTCCCTGCTCCAAAGAGTTTCCAGTCAAAGTAACTGTCACTTGTAATCTTAGGACTTGATCCTGCTCCCGTTTAAGCCAACAACTGACTTCAGTCATGCAGGATCCATCCCTTAGTCCCATGTCCTACTATTGACAGCATGTGCGTGAAGATCACTGCAGTGCCTGCATAGAACCTAGTTGACTTGAATGGATTCTATGCAAGTGTAGCTGTCTGTTCCATGCACTAAGCTTGTAAATTATTGAGGGGAGGGACCATGTCGTGTGTCTTGTATAGCACCTTGCCTCACTTCTGATTGGGGTGTCTGGGTGATACTATTTGTAACCCCCATATTCACCACTGTCATATAATTAGGATACGTTTTGTACAAAGTGTGCCTTGTGAAGTATCGTTCTTAAAGTCTTGATCTGCTACACATTAATATCTATCATTGTATTTGACGTTATGGAGTTTGGCTATGTATGGGCTACTGAAACATTGTGAGATTGAGAACACCCACAAGCAGCCTTTCAGGTACAACAATAGAAAGGCCAAACAATGTTAATGGCTTATTGAGGAAATATACACAAGGATTACCCCAGGAACTGCGTACAGTGGAAACCTCTCAGAGACAGCACTACACAATGGGAACTGTTTGACCCAGGTCACAGCAAAAGAGCTTTCCAGAAAGTTGGAAGAAGATATAAAAGGGGGGAATGACATCATGATTGGACCTCACTCTCCCTACAGCAACACGCCTGAAAGTACCGAAGGAAAAAGACTGAACTGGAGGAAGTGCTGGTCCCAGGCTAAAGGGATTTCTAGCCTGTGTATGGAAACTTGGTGGACTGCTTGCATCATTAGTCAGATTCATATCCTATCTAATATTATATGCTCAGTTTGCGTTTGTTTTATTTCTTATGGTAATCTACTTTGATCTGTTTGCTATCACTTATAATCACTTAAACCTATTCTTCTGTAGTTAATAAATCTATTTTATATTTTACCCAAAACACTGTGTGCTATTTGAAGTGCAAAGGGGATAAATCTCAGCTCATGATCAAGAGTTTGTCATCCACTTTCCTTTGTAGAAGTGGCGGACTGGGCAATAAATTCATAGTGGTCGGGTTTTGACTATGGCAAGACTGTACAGCTCTGTGGTTTTAGGCTGGGGAGCTTGGAGTATTTTGGCTGTAGCCTCTCTATTGTGGGTTCATGAGTGGCTGGCCAGAGCATTCATGAACACAGCTGGGTGTGGTCCCTGCCTGTGGATGTTGGTGTTAGCGCAAACTTGGAGGGCTTTCCAGCTTGTCACAACGTCAGGTGCAAGAAAGAACCCAAATTAGTGAGACAGAGGGCTTAGCTGTACCTCAGTTCCAGGTGGCACCCCAGGGTGAACCCTGTTGTATAAAAATGAAACAAAAACTTCACGGCCTATTCACTGTGCAATATGTCTTCAGTAATCTGCAGTTAATAATGCAATGAAAGAACTGTAAAGTCAGCAGTAGAACAGTTGCAACCGTTATGTTATAACCATGAATATTTCTCTTCAATGGCTATTTACAAGTGCTAGTAAAATGAATTTTAAGATTGTTACATGCATGTAGCTGTTCAGCTAGACAGAGGTCATTCTGTTTGCTGCATACCATACTGTTAAATGTGGAATATCTCTCTGTGTGCTTCAGGAGCAGGCTGCCATTTTGTTTCAGTTGAAATACAAATGACTAGGGTGAGTCTGTCTTCGTGTCCTTCTTCCAAAAGGAGAGGTTGAGTTGTTTGTCCTTGATCTAAAATATGATCAGTTAGCAGATAGAAATATATATAGGAGACAAGTCACTGGGCTTTTGTTAGTGAAGAAGGAGGTAGAAGAGCTTGTTCTTTTATTTCTAATGGTCTGGATACCATAGAGATTATTTTGCAGTAGAGTTGATCAAAGCTTTCTCATAAACGTTTTTAGATGAAAAATGGCTTTCTAAACATTACATAAATTTTCATAAAAAATGTCTGGGGCTGGAGGGGAAGAGGGGGAGGCGGGGAAAAATAAAGCATAACCTTAAATTTTGTGATTATATAATAAAAAACGGTGTCATAGTGCATATGCACACGGAAGCTGAAATAAAGTTGCACTGGCATTTCCTAATTTTGGAGTGCCTAACTTTGCAACGTCAATGTTAATTGGGCTAATTCTTCCCTTTTTATTGTTGTATTTAATTGAAATTAGTAATGATATGAATCAAGCAGAACAAACATGGCATAAGTTACTAGATGGTGGTATCAACCACTCTCGGAGGGATGGAAGTTGGCTGGAAGGGATGATTTTTTCCCCACAGTATCCTCACTGTGAGCATTATTTTTACTTTGTTATATGGGAGGAAAGATGAAGTCAAGAAAAGCCCAGGAACCAACGCTGTTCAATCCAATCTATTTCCATTCACCAGTTAGCCACAGTTAATCCACCAGCAGCACTCATAGCAGAAATAGAAAGACGAGAGTATTTATGAAGATTTGCATAGTATAAACCCACATCAAGTATCAGAACGACCATATGTTCCTGTGCGTCGTCAGCAGTCCATAAAAGAATTGGCTCCACCACCTGAATTGACATCTGAAGAAACAACTAGTTCCTAATAAATACAGGATAATTAAAGTTTAAGCGTACATA
Organism: Emys orbicularis; assembly: GCF_028017835.1. Classification (NCBI taxonomy): domain Eukaryota; kingdom Metazoa; phylum Chordata; order Testudines; family Emydidae; genus Emys; species Emys orbicularis. Next base: position 117,117,655 of record NC_088688.1, on the reverse strand, counting down.
TACATTTTGTATTGAATTGTAATGTTTGCTAGGTATAACTATGTGTGATGGGGTTCTTATTTTTTTCATAATGCTCCTCCCGTCAAGGGGGGAAATGTAGCCAGTTAGTTCACTTTATCATTGAAATGTGTTATTCTCATGTTGAAGTCATGTGTTATGTCATATATATAATCATCAATGTATGATGAATAAATATAAGTAGGATAGGTGCATAAGATTGACAAGTATTTAGGAGTGATGAGTGGGTATTAGGTATAAGTAAAGCCAGGCTGTAGTGCAAAGCCTACAGGCTCAGGCCTCTAATCTTAGCCACACTAGGCTTCAGGCTTATGGACACTTGATGTAAGGGGGTGATCTAAGAATAACTCTATGCCAATAAAGTCACAAAATTACTGGGAAAAATGGGCCAGTAGGTGGTGATGCAGGAAATATGTTGTAATATACCCCTCTAGAGTGCAAGACACCTGACTGTAATGTCACAGAAAGTTCTGGTTTGACCACAGGTTACCTTGGAAACAGGTGGATTTAAATGTTAATAAGATGCTAATGAGAATAAGGGGAACTGAGAGAACAACCTATGAAAAGCAGAGCATCCCAAGATTCATAAGGTGTGGAAGTACAGATAAGGAAAGGAGGGTTGAAACCTTCATGCATATGCATAAGGTATAGGCATAGTCATAACAGGATGAAAGAAGTTCCATGATTAAGCTAAAGCGGGAGGACCTCATTGGGATGATCCCAGCAGGAACCACCCCCTCTCATGAAATCCACCCAACTCTATAAAATCTTTGGATATGTGAGTATGGATATTGACCAGTGTATGAACTCTCTCCGGATGTGTAAATGGGTATGAGAGTGTAACTTATAATACAAACAAGATTATTTTACTTGTAATTGTGTTTTGTGGTTACTGTCCTCATTTTTCATGTATTCCTAAAGCCTCCAAATCTCCATCCTCTTTATATTTAACTGTAGCCATAGGAGCTGGACTCACTGTAATGTTCAATAGAACTATGAATTCATTCAATTTAAAATAAATGCTACACATTTTCAGAATTGTGCAGCATCTAGTAATTCCCTTTGAGAACCGTAGTAACTGAGCTCTCTTGAAAATCTGACCCTGGGGCCTGACTTTTTTCTCTGTGGCCATAAGCTCAGTGACAGTGTTCTAATTTAACCAAACACTGGTAGCTGTGTTGGGAGGAGAGCAACTTCTCTGGCACTGCTGTGTGTGTGAACCTAAACATTCTGACCTTCAGTGACCTTTTTTGCAAAGGCAGTAGAAGCTCTAATTCAATGAAAATGTGCTAATGAATGGCACTGATGAGAAAAAATCCAGGGGAATTTCATGGTGCCCTACAGCATTCTTAATTAAAACTGCATTATTACATATCAATTGACATGTTAGAGAAATCATGGTGATCATCCAGGATTCCCCTCCCCCCCCTGTTTCATAGATAGGGCCATTCCATGTTAAAGGGGTTTTTTTATGGTAAAATAAAACATTGAACATGCTCAAACTTCTGTGCCTAAAGTTAGGCAGCTAAATCTTTATTTAGGCACCGAATTGAAAGTGGCCTGATTTTTGAGAGGTCTGTGGGTGCTCAGCAGCTCTGGAAGTCAACCACTTCTGCTTAGCTTTAGACACCCAGGTTTGAGCATTTTGGTGAATATTTTATTTTGCCTTTAAAAATCCCTTTAACATGAAATGACCCTGTCTGTGGAAAGGGGGAAAACCTGGATGGATTAGAATGGTGGGTGTCCACAAATGTTAAGCTGATGAAGATAGGCAAGAATTGTGTTGTCACATTAAAGGACTGCAAGCATTTCTATATTTAAAGGACCTCAATCTTGTTTGCAATAAGAGACCTTTACTCGCTCGAGCAGTTGAAAGGGGCCTTAAAGAGATTGCAGACATGATTTATTCCCACATAAAGGCCTGTTTACCCTTCCAGGGAGTTATAAAGTGGCCTCAGTGTAATTGAGAATCAGGCCCATGATATCTGAATTACTACTGACATATCTGTCTGCAGTGTTGTGGTAGCCATGTTAGTCCCAGGATATTATAGCGATAAGGTGCATGAGGTAATATATTTTATTGAACCAACTTCTGCTGGAAAAAGACAAGCTTACACAGAGAGGTTTGTCTCTTTCCCAAACTGCAGTTGGTCCAACAAAAGGTATTACCTCACTCACCTTCTCTCACTGAAATATTTGACATATTTCCAGCTATTAAACAGAAATGGAAGTGTTGCCTTTGACCCCACCCAAAGAAAGTCTCTGAAAAAAAGGGATGGCAAACTTCTACTCTCAAAAGACAGATACAAAACAGTTCTTTGCTGCTTTACTGGGTCTGTCCAATGTTAGAGAGAATGACTGACAAGTGTATAGAAGAGAAGGACAAAAACAAATTCAAGTTAAAACAAAACAGTTTTCATGTTTGCTATTTCTCATGTTAATCTAGTCTTGAGTATCACCCTGCAGAGGAGTTAGACCTTTGCAAGGAATAAGAAATAACCAGGCACCCAGATGTCAACAAGCATCTGCATGATAAAGGCACTGTGCCTTTAAAACAAATATAGTTTTTTGTATCCATGCAATCATCCAAATATTTCAAGGGTTAATCATCTGACTTTTGACACTGACAACTGCTTATTTTCCTTTTCTTTGTTTTAAAATATACTGCTGAATGTTCAAAAGTAACATTTCAGATTTCTAAACCAGGACAGTGTCTATTTAATAATTCAAATTAAGGGCCCAAAACCTGAAGACTGGAGAGAAAAAAATAATAGGGTTACAGGGTTTACATTTCTTTTCTGTTTTGCTTTGAAATCTCATTTTGTGTCTTATTTTGTGCCTAGCACTGTCACTTGGAAACATCCTGAAATGCTGCAATTTATACAGTGACTGCTGTGATATTCCCCAGTATAAGGTAGAGCTGTTCATATCAGCCAGTAGCATCTTTCTCACACTCTGGCAAGTATTCCTAGCCTGTTTTTACAACAGAGAATCTCAGTCATTGTCTTTTCCCATCCCTGTAGAGCAAAAAATGTAAGTCTAACCTGGCACTTTTACTGAGTAGAAGAGTCAAGCAACTTCCTATGGGAAGCAACCTTCTCCTACTATAGGCGTTGTTGAGTACTGCCATAATTTAAGTCCATATCTTGTCCATAGACACTAAAGTCTGCATCACATGAGCAGAAGTGCATATCCAGCTACTCAGACAGGTGCATCAAGTCCAAGAAAAAAACCTGCCACCATAAGCTGAGATGAAACCCATCACACCAGCCCAACACATGATACTTGTTTTTGCAAATTTGCTCAGAAGCAACTTGCATATCTCTGTTGCTGGCATCTTGGTTGTATTCATGTTTTGCAATTTTCATGGTGATCCATGTCCTCTTTCCACAGCCAGAGTTGATTTGCATAGTCTGTCTTGTAATCTACATATAACGTGGTGGGAGAATACTGTACCATATTTTGCCTCACACCATGAGCAGCACCATTTATTGTGCTAACTTGTCTTATTCCTTGCACAGCTGTATAAATGGGGTAGAGAGCTATGATTTTATTTATGTAGCCATTTCCTCTTTAACTCTTGAGCATTTGCTGCTTGATTTTGTTTACATAAAATTTCTGTGGATTCTTTTGTGGTTTTTTTCCTGCCCCTATTCCAATTGTGAATAATTAGTCAGCGTGTCGATAAATCTGTCTGTAGCATGATGGCAGTGCCAAGCCTGGAACAGGCTTCAGTTAACAGTGAAATCTAGTCTGTTACTTGGAATTAGATCAAACTGAACTACCTTTCATATATCCTATATTCCTTTCCAAAAACAGATGGCTAGATATGTGGTGTGTGTTCATTCAAAGACAACATCTCTTTATATCAATCTGTTTTTCTCCCTTTTCTTTCCATAATCTCCCTCCTTTCTGTTTAACAGTGCTACCAAGTCACTGTCTTCTAAATAAGACATTCACAAAAACAGATAATGGTAATAAAATTGCTTCCTTTTAATAAGATAAAGTGCAAAGCATGTGACAAGAAAGGCAGTTATCTAAAATGATTTGTCTTCTGTGCAGGTTACACTGACATAGCTTTTAAATAACCATTTATAAGAAATGTGTGTGTATATAGCACCACCACCATAACTTTGCACGGTTCTCTACAGAATTAAGACAGACACAGTGTAATAGGGTTGCACTGTAACACTCACTGCTAGTGCACCTCCTTGCATCTGGGAATGCAGCTGTCCCTGTGTCGGGTGCACCCTTGCAGCTTGTTGCTCACTGTGCTATAGTCGTTCATCTGGTAACTTGGTACTCTGGCCAGGTGACCATTTAGTCCACTCCTTCTGGGGTAACAAAGTCCAATAGGTCAAATATCCAAATGCTTTCTCTAGGTGGTATTCAGCCCCAGCTTGGGACCTGTGCTTTGGCATTGGCTGGTACGGGAACCCAGGCCCACCCAATACACCAGGTTCTAGGCCACGAGACCCTATAACCAGTAATCCATGTCCTCAGTCCCCATTGCTGTTTCTCTGGCCTCCTTCCTACCAAGCTGCTCTATCTTCCCTTCTCATTCTGGGTTTGCCACTGGACCCTATGGCTATTACATCCCTTGTAGCCTCATGTCAGATTCCTTTCTCCATTGCAGGATCCAGTAAGCCAGACTGCTTACTTTCCCTTGCTCGTGATGACCTTTCTCCTCTCAGGAAGACACCGTAGGTTTCTTTCCTTGCAGCCCCTTTCTGCTCTCAGCTTCTTGGCTTTATAGTGCTGGCCCAATCCTTCCCGAGCTGGGCTTCATTTTCAATCACCCCTGGCCCTCCTCCTGTCATGTGACACTAGATGACCTTATTGACTTCTCAGGCCCTCGTTAACCCTATGAGTGCTGATGTGGGGTGCACACCCTATCACACACAGTCCCTGTCCTCAACAGCTAACATTCTATGGGCCAAGCAGTGGTATGTCAGGGTATGTCTACACTGAAAAAAAAAAGTTTTCTTAATGGGTTAAAATAGCAGTGAAGACACAACAACTCTGCTGTTAATTCAGGTTAGCAGCTGGAGTTGGAGCCTGAGGCTGAACTGAAGCTGCTAACCTGAGTTAAAAGCAAAGTTGTCGTGTCTTCACTGCTATTTTAACTCAAGTTAGCTAACCCAAGTTTAGAGCACACACATTTTGCAGTGTAGATGTACTCTTCCTCATGATGGTTTAAACAGTACTCCATCATTGACTTCACTGAGACTATTCCTGCATAAAGATATTATTCAGTGTTAAGGATAATGTGAACTGATCCTCGCTCAGGCAAAGATAGACCCAGAGTCTGACACACTCATGTTGTATAGTACCTTACTCTACACCCGGCTCCACTGAAGTGGAGTGAAGTATGATTCGCTATGACCAAGGGTCATATTAGACAAAGTAAGGAGACAGAAAACGTGTTGATTGTGAAACAAAACAATTAATGTGAGCAATATTACTTTGTAAATTAATCCAAAGTTCTGATATGCTTTGAATTAAGAATCCACGTGTGATGTGTAGAATAACAGGAATGGATAAAACAGAATGGTTGGGAGCTTAAGGACTTTTCCTCTACACAACTTCACACTCTGCGACTTGCTATACACACTCACTCGCTCTTGTTGAGCTGCCTGTGGGCCTACTTGGGGATGTGGACTCTTTTCAGATACATTTACTCCCTTCTCCCCATTCTCTTCCCTATCTCATCACACAAGATGAGGCAACTTCACTTCACCATATAATGTTAATGCACCCAGGATGACCTGCAACCACCAGAATTGGTGAGCCTCCCCTTTCTATTTTGATCTGCTTTAATCACCTCAATGCTTCCATCTGCTGAGGAATTCAAAGACCCAGCAGGGCTAATACTGCGGTCAGCAAAAGCTTTTGCAAAGAACTTTGAGAGATTGGAAGGGCCACTTTTGAGCTGTCCAGGTGTTGAAGGGATTGGAAATTATACCCTTTTCAATAGTAGTGCAGTGACCATTCTTGACTTGTACTCCCTGAAGCTCCAGGAACCATTGTTCATGCCTGGAGATCCCACTGGAGCCATGCTCCTCCACCAATATGCCACTCCATTAAATCCGAGGGATAGAAGACAAAAAGGAAAATAAGTAATAATAGAGAACCTAATACAATGTATTGAAAGGAGAGAGAAAACAAACTCTGATGTTAATACAAAACAGCATAAATCAGATGCCGTAGAAACCAGTCTCTATGACCTCTCCATCTTCTATATTTTCTGTATTTAATTATCTCCATTCTAATTTCATCCTTGTGGCTAAATATAGCCAGACCTGCAACTTTTCAGAAATAGCCTCAGGAAACCCAATCAGTAAGGAGATTGTTCTCCTATATTTACTTCACAGTATCCTTTTGGAGTCCTTGACAGTCTGCATAATCATTCAGTGTCTATGATCATTTACCTTGTTCTCTGGAATATCAATAATTATCTTATCACTGTGGGTAGAGTGACTATTTTCTGTGAAATTTCTGCAATAAAATTCAGGGCAGAAGTTAAAACTGAGGACTGAAATCAATCAGTCTGATTTATATATAGCATTTTAAATCAAATTTCTACATGACACAAATGTATTGAAATTGTGATCTTGCTGCAATGTGAAGTTTTAGGAATTCACTTTTAAGTTACTTTAGGCTTACAAGGACACTGTCAAGGTATATTAAAATATCTTTTGATTTCTGTTGTTTGCTGAGTTCCAAAGGACTACAAATGTTTACAAAGTCCTGATTTGCTGGACTTTGAGCTGGGGTTCATCACAGGATCTGGGAAGGAATGAATACTGCCTTGTGTCATAGAATTAAAGCAGAAATGTGTAAAATGGTAGGTTTAATAGCAGAATATTACTCAGCCACTGGATGTTTGTGTGATGTACAGAGTTCCAGACGGTGTAGTCCTTGGTAAACAAGAGATAGAAGGCCAGAACTCACGCTGTATGGATGCCTATTTGTCTTTAAGTGTAGTTGTTTTCTTTAATAAATGTTTCCTGATTTCTGTAATCCCAGGCGGCTTTGTTGGTGCTAATGTAGTCTTGGTTCTGCAGTACTCTCTTGCTGCCAACATATTCTGCTTCCCTGGGGCAGAATGGTCATTAGATGTATATAATCCTGAATCTACCTGCCCTGGGTCTTCCCTGGCCAACCTCCAAACGTTTTGCATACTAGAGTTCAAGGGACCCACATCATTCACAGATCCTGTGCATCTTTCCACACTGGTTCTGTTAAGTCAGGGTCCTCCATGGCCACAGGAAGAGGGCAGGACTTGGGTCTGAATGCACAATAGAGTTTATTGGAAGGTTGCCTATGAGTGCTGAGTTGCTGACATATTATGTTTCTCTAGAAGATAGAAACATTTATTCTGATCTCCTGATAGTCAGTATTGATTGGTAGGTGCAGTGTTATTGTAGCAGTGTCTGTCCCAGGATATTAGAGAGATAAGGTAGGTGAGGTAATATCTTTTATTGGCCCAGCTTTTGAAGAGCTCTGTGCAAGTGCAAAAGCGTGTCTCTCTTACCAACAGAAGTTGGTCTAATAAAAAATATTACCTCACCCACCGCGTACCTCTAGTATTGGTTGGGGGTGGCCATGATACAACTGCATGTTAGGCACCTCAATATGGATTTAGGTGTTTGACTGTTGGGACTCTCTTTTTTTTTTTTTTTTTTTTTTTTTCAAAAGTTTAAAACTTGTTTGTGCCTCAGTTTTCAGTCTCAGTCGATGGTGACAGGAGATTATTAACCATGCCACAGTAGCTAAAACCATGATACAGAATAACCCCTTCTTTCTCACAGCTGGCTACTACCCTGATTTCTGAGCACTGTAAGTATGCTGAGAGTTAAATGCAAGCCATGTTACAGCTCTGAGGAGATTTCAGACACAGCTACAAGCCCAAATATGGATTGTGCCTCTTTGACTAATAGTGGCTCAGCATCTTCCAAGCAGAGTTCAGAAGTGAAGAAGCAGGAACGGCTAGCACAATGTGTCGTTGGAAACCCATTATTTATAAAACTCATCTCAATATTTATTCTGCTACTACTCCTGCAACACACAATCTGATTTGGTTTTAAGATGGAGATTAAAGTTTACAAGCTGTAGGCTGCAGTCAGATGGTTATTTTCTCAGAAAGACAAGCAACAGTTCAGTATTGTTTCCCCTTTGGCCTGAGTGGCTAGTCGGTATTCAGGGGGTTGGCAGAGTTGTTCCCATTAGGATGACAAATCAGTTATTAGAGGCAGGTATATTCTTGGTGTAATCTTCAATTACAACAAATGTACACAAAGTCCTGTTTTCCTGAATGCAGTTCAGACAAATAACGGCAGGTACTTTCCCTGCTCAGAAATCCCTAAGAGGGGCACTTCAGCACGCTCTGTGCCCAAGAAGTTCTGTCCCTCTATTTCCTCTCAGGGTCAAACTCTCAACTCCTTCTCCTGGCTTTCTTTGCCAACACACACACAGCCTGCAAGAGATATCCTAACCCTTGTGTTTGCAACAAGGAAACCCCACACTCCACAGGCATAACTCTGACCTGCCATGCAGCCTAGTGCCTTGGTGCAAATCTTAGGCCCCAGCTAGTTGTCTTTACTATAAAAAGGAACTTGATTGTTCCTTCTGTGGAGCTTGAAGGAGAATGTTTAGTGCTTATTGGCTGTGATGAGGTGATTGTCTGTGGATATAAGACCCGCTTGCTGGATGCAATTAGCACCTTTCAGCATAACAACATTCTAGCCTAGCCAGAGTAGGCTTTGTAGTAAAATAGACGATCATTAGATTGCTTGTTACTACTACAGTATGCATTTCTATTTGATTTTTAGGAGGAAGATGATCTCTTCCTAGCACTTTGTTACAGCCTTTTACAATTGCAAACTTGAATATTACTCTTTGATTTACACACCAATCTAAACACACACATACATAAAATCTGTTTAAGCACAGACTGATTGGTTTATTTAAAAGTATGGATTTGAAAAAGGTCTTGAACACCTCAGTTCACCTTGCTGTGTTGCCTTTAAAAAGAAAACCTCAGCGTGAATCAATAGAGGTTAATACCACAGGCCCTGGGAGTCTACTAAGGTGTAGACACATAGATACAAATATGCATTCCAGAATTCATGGAAAACTAAATATCCATGAATTTCATTCTAGAAGGATAATATCTTTTGTGTAATTTGTAAAAAGCAGGATACTCTTTCTAAGAAGGGCAGCCTTATACACGGGTGTAATGGTGTTCCTAGGGAGCAGTGTTGCCTAATGGATACAGCACTGGACTGGGACTCGAGACCTTGGTTCTATTCCTAGATCTATCACTGCCCTCCTGGTTGACCTGGGTCAATTCATGTCTCTCTGTGCCTCTTTTTCCCTATCTGTAAAATGGAAATAATTCTTGCCTCCTTTATAAGGGCTTTGGATGGATGAAAATTATTTATAAGAGGCAGATGCTCTTATTAAACATACATGATCCTTCTGCAGCTCACATGCCGGGTGAGCTTTTTCACTTTGTCCTCAAGAAGCTCTTGTTAATAGATTGTTGTTCTATAAAATGTGATGTGAGGACATCTTAAAGCTTGCCATCTTGTTTAACATTTCTTACATGATTTCAGTTCCAGAGATATTGAAATACTCTGCAACTTGCAAGTAAAAACTGGCCTTAATCTTGGATCAAACTACATTAACATTATCAGAGTGAAAAACTTTATAGTGGCAATTGAAAAGTCTCTCAAATGCATAAATGACGGGTTTATTACTGTTCTTGCCCAGCCACAGACACGTCAGTAAATCCATCAGCAAGAGGCTGTGTACATCTGCAGAAAAGGACCTGGGGATTATAGTGGATGAGAAGCTGGATATGAGTCAGCAGTGTGCCCTTGTTGCCAAGAAGTCTAATGGCATATTGGGCTGCGTTAGTAGGAGCATTGCCAGCAGATCGAGGGAAGTGATTATTCCCCTCTATTCAGCACTGGTGAAGCCACATCTGGAGTATTGCGTCCAGTTTTGCCCCCCTCTTTCTCCCACTACAGAAAGGATGTGGACAAATTGGAGAGAGTCCAGCGGAGGGAAACAAAAATGATCAGGGGGTTGGAGCACATGACTTACAAGGAACGCCTGAGGAAACTGGGCTTGTTTAGTCTGCAGAAGAGAAAAGTGATAGGGGATTTGATAGCAGCCTTCAACTACCTGAAGGGGGCGGGGGGTTCCAAAGAGGATGGAGCAAGGCTGTTCTCAGTGGTGGCAGATGACAGAACAAGGATCAATGGTCTCAAGTTGCAGTGGGGGAGGTCAAGCTTGGATATTAGGAAACACTAGTTCACTAGGAAGGTGGTGAAGCACTGGAATGGGTTACCTAGGGAGGTGGTGGAATCTCCCTCCTTAGAGGTTTTTAAGGCCCAGCTTGACAAAGCCCTGGCTGGGATGATTTACTTGGTGTTGGTCCTGCTTTGAGCAGGGGGTTGGACTAGATGACCTCCTGAGGTCTCTTCCAACCCTAATCTTCTATGATTCTATTATATCAGTTTTGAGAAAGTTGAGGAAAACTCAGTCGCCTTGCTGCCAGACTAGTCAACACGAAATCTGGCAGGAGGGAATGCAGGCAGCTTGAGGAGTTGTGGGCATCAGGAGTTCAAAACAGAAGTGCTTGGTCTGAATGTAGATGGTGCAGCAGTGTATATGGGCAGTTTAAATAGAGCTCAGACAACGTGTAGACAAGATACCACCATTCATGTTGTTGTGGCATAACAACCACAATTGATTATCTCTATATTTCAAATGAAATTCAACCTTTTAAAAACATTTCCAAATTTTATTGTTTAAATCCCAAAAGAAGACAGCTTCTTCAAGCTCTTGCCAATGCGTTGAAGGCACCTGTCAGCTATTTCACATGTCCTATACCATCTACCATCAGTTTGCTAGGCAGGCCAGAACAATAATGACCAGGATGAGAAATGATCTTTTGTCTGTCCTCCATTTGTAATAGACAGTAACAAATGGTTGGCATAGATACAGCCCAAGTTGGGAGCATTGTTAGGGAGATTAAGACAGGCAAATTTTGTGGGCTCGTGTTTCATGATGGTCATAGTCACCCTTCTGACTGAAAAGTTTCTTACTTTTTACTGCAGGGATTTCTTGTTTTTTGAGACTTTGCAAAAGCTAGACAATCATATGCTGGAACTCACATAAATGAAAAACAATCCTGGCCCTCCTATCTAAAACTTGTCTTTAGAAATACCAATTTTCGATGGGCAAATATTTCTAATGCTTGGGATATAAAGCTTCAGAATCAAAAATTTAGACTAGTTGGTGGAAGATAAGACACAGTGCTTCTTATTAACCACAACAGAATCTAGGTCAGATTGAATCTATTAAAGCATCTAGAAACATGTAGGGAATACTGGGCATGCCCAAATATAAGAATTAGTATAGTCAGTCCCATATTAGCATTGTATCATCTCATTTACCTAGTCACTCCCTTTCTTGTAACTCCAGACATATCCTGATCACTTTCAACCCATTAGCTTCCCATGAAGGGTGGTCAGTCAGGATGTTGGAGGATGAGTTTCCAATAGTCAGTTTTTGTCCTCAGATCCATGTGCATAGCTCCCATGTAATTAAACAGGAGTTTTGTGTATTTATGTATGTAAATGAGAACAGAAGTTTGACCTAAACTAGGTGAATTTACTGTTAAAGAGACTCCTCTCCTCCTTCTACACTGTGCAGCCTAAAAATAAGCACTACAGACTGAGTTTCCTATTGTATATAATGGAAAATGCAGTATTTTTACTCTGTTTAAAAGGTGTTCTAAAAGAATTACATATACAGCAGTTTCAACACCAGTGGTTACCTCAGTGACTCTCACATGGATGTGACAGGTAGCTCAAGTAAATCTTAATAGAACTGGCATTTTATTAAGCTTGGTTACTCGGTCTTATTCTGTGATGTGAGAGACAGAATCCGAGTTTGTTGAAGCAATCGTATTCCAGGGTGATAATACTATCAGCCATCACAACTTCTGCGTAAGCACTTGTAGCTTTCAAATGTACTATAAGGGACTGTATTAAGTAAAAGTTTCCACAAATTAAAGCTGGATTGCAAACCACAGAATCAAAAACGGTACCATAAATTCAATTATTTTGCATTGGTCCTGATCTTTCCCACACATGATCTCATGTTACATCAGAAAAACAGATTGGGAGGATGGCTATAACTCCCCCACTTGAGACCCAGGAGCTAGACCAGTGTTTCTCAACTGGAAGGTCATGACAACGTGGGGGGAGCATGTCACAAAAAGCAATCTGGGTAGTTGTTAAGCATTGAAAATGTTATGACAATCTAAAGCAAGGAAACCATCACTCCCCCACTCCCTGCACACCCTTATCCTTCAAGGTCAAGTATTCTGTCAATCTCTCGAAACACACACACACCAATAAGTCTAGATAATACTTAGTCCTGCTTTGAGTGAAGGGGACTGGAATCTCTGGGTCCGTCCCAGTTCTATGATTCTAATTCATGCTGGTTTATCATTATTATCACTGATACTTTTTACACTTTTATACTAAATGTAAGGCAGTTGTGATTTTTTTTTAACCTTGAATAAAAGATCACCAACCTGAAAAGATTGGGAAACACTGATCTAGCGCATCAGGTGACATTAAAACTTAAGCAAGGTACAATGTTACCTTGGAGGTGCTCCAGACTTTTGTTTACAAGTGCTCTATCTTCTTCATTTAAATATTTTCTTGTTAAAGTCTCTGAATTTGTTTTTGCTGGTGGATAATAATAATAATAATTGAACAAATTCACCTTCCAGGTTTGGTGGCTTGGAAAAATGGTTGCTCTTCAAAATGCAGCGCACATGTTGTATGAGCTCCCATATAACTCTGTTATAGTCTCCAACCATAAGGTGAGTCTGTGTAAATGAGGCACTCAACGAGACCTTATATCTCATCTCTCAGTAGTGTTTCAGAGATTCATGTCCTTCGCTTTGTAGGTGTTCTGGATTCTGTCGGCTCATCCATCAATTTCAATACCACAGAACTGGCACTTTAAACCTTGTGCTGCTTCTGTTTTCTCACTGTTATTGCTGCTGTCAATTTTAGTTCTTTAATAACAAGATTTTCTTGATGCTCTTGTACATAGCTGCTTGCATGCTTGGAGTCTGAGAGCCATATGTAGCTCTAATATATATACAAAATTGTACCTTTTGATATTTTATCATTGATATGCTTATTGGATAACTGATTTAGGTCCCGATCCTGCAAGTTGTTGCTCCCCTTCTGAGAGGTGCAGAGTGCCCTTAACTCCCATTGGCTTATATGGGAGCCAAAGTGCTATAGCATGAGAAGTTTAGCTCCTCCCAGAACTGGGTCCTTAAATAGATATTCCTTAGGCCTCATTCCCAAACTGTTCTTTGAGTATGTGGTTCCATTGTGTGTGTGTGTATGTGCATTCCATTTAAATTCTACATGTGAAGAGCCTTCCCCATTCCCAAAATGATATGGCCCATGTTAGGACTCATGGCCAAATCCTAAAATAAAATACTTGATTTTCCAGGGGGAAATGCAGATTAGTCAATCCGGCCATCATCACACAAATGCAAAACTCGCAGTTACTCTCAATATGCCAAAAGAGGCAGAAAACTCTCGAGAAAAATAAGTTTGTTTAAAAAAAAATGAGTCATTAAATGAAAACCTGGCATGAGTTTAACAAGAAATCAAACAACCATAATTAAAATAAATTAAACCATAATTATACTCCATTTTTCTCTGTTGAATTCTACCTGTCCATTGGATGCTATAGAAAATTTAACCTTCACCAAAATATATCATATCACATTGTCTCGGTTATCATAGAATCAAAGAAGATTAGGGTGGGAAGAGACCTCAAGAGGTCATCTAGTCCAACCCCCCTGTTCAAAGCAGGACCAACACTTACTAAGTCATCCCGGCCAGGGCTTCGTCAAGCCGGACCTTAAAAACCTCTAAGGATGGAGATTCCACCACTTCCCTAGGTAACTCATTCCAGTGATTCTCCACCTTCCTAGTGAAATAGTGTTTCCTAATATCGAAGCTAGACCTCCCCCACTGCAACTTGAGACCTTGCTCCTTGTTCTGTCATCTGCCACCACTGAGAACAGCCTTGCTCCATCCTCTTTGGAACCCCCCTTCAGGTAGTTGAAGGCTGCTATCAAATCACCCCTCACTCTTCTCTTCTGCAGACTAAACAAGCCCAGTTCCCTAAGCCTCTCCTCGTAAGTCATGTGCCCCAGGCCCCTAATCATTTCCGTTGCCCTCCGCTGGACTCTCTACAATTTGTCCACAGCCGTTCTGTAGTGGGGGGCCCAATACTGCACTCAATACTCCAGATGTGGCCTCACCAGTGCCAAATAGAGGGGAATAATCACTTCCCTCGATTTGCTGGCAATGCTCCTACTAATGCAGCCCAATATGCCATTAGACTTCTTGGCAACAAGGGCACACTGTTGACTCATATTCAGCTTCTCATCCATTGTAATCTCCAGGTCCTTTTCTGCAGAACTGCCGCTTAGCCAGTCGGTCCCCAGCCTGTAGCAGTGATTCTTCTGTCTTAAGTGCAGTTCTCTGCACTTGTCCTTGTTGAACCTCATCAGATTTCTTTTGGTCCAATCCTCCAATTTGTCTAGGTAACTCTGGACCCTATCCCTACCCTCCAGTGTATCTACCTCTCCCCCCAGTTTAGTATCATCCGTGAACTTGCTGAGGGTGCAATCCATCCCATCATCCAGATCATTAATGAAGATGTTGAACAAAACCAGCCCCAGGACAGACCCCTGGGCACTCTACTTGATACTGGCTGCCAACTAGACATCAAGCCATTGATCACTACCCGTTTAGCCTGACGATCTAGCCAGCTTTTATCCACCTTATAGTCCATTCATCCAATCCATACTTCTTTAACTTGTTAGCAAGAATACTGTGGGAGACCATATCAAAAGGTTTGCTAAAGTCAAGATATATCACGTCCACCACTTTCCCCATATCCACAGAGCCAGTTATCTCATCATAAAAGGCAATCAGGTTGCACAGGCATGATTTGTCCTTGGTGAATCCATGTTGACTGTTCCTAGGGTGATGAGATGTCCCGATTTTATAAGGACAGTCCCGATATTTGGGGCTTTTTTTATATGGGCTCCTATTACCCTCCACCCCGTCCCCATTTTTTACACTTGCTATCTGGTCACCCTAATTGTTCCCAATCATCTTCCTCTTCTCTGAGTACTTCAAAATGGATTCCTTGAGGACCTGCTCCTTGAGGTCCTGCTCCATAATTTTTTATATTCAGCATATTTATTATTTGTATTATAGTAGTGACTAGAGGCCTCAACCCTACCATGCTAGTCATGCCACAAACACATAGTAAAAGGCAGCCCCTATATTTAAGATCTTATAATTTAAGTGGACAAGTGTTCCTAAATGATGCGTCTTGATAAGACTCTAAATGGGTTGCCACGTCTGGGGCCAGATTAACCCATCATTGAGCCCGGGCCTAGGGAAAACATCCGCTTCTCCTAGTCAGGTGCAGAGGGGAGGAGCTGGGGTGGGGTGGAGAGCAAATCTGCACTGCAGTCGCCCTTCAGCAGTAGCTCCTGTCACATGGCGCCTGGTTTTCTCCTCCAGGTGTTACGTACAGGGTCACAGAGCCACTCAGTTTTGGTCCAGCCACTGTCATGACAGAGGGGCAGTTGGACCAAACCTGAGTGGTACTGCAGCCTCATACGCCAGGTATATATCGTGTGTGTGTGTGTGTAAATACCCTTTGTATATATCACTTACATTTCACAATGGTTACATTGCCTGAAGGCATTTTCATTTACTCTCCAATTTTCACAGACATTTTTCCAAATCAGAGGTACAGTCTATGTAGATAAAGCCCATTATGGATACATTTAAAAAACAAACAAACCTGTCACTGCTGCTGTGTTTTCAATTGCTCTTGGGACTAAGGTCAGGAATGCTGGAATAAGAGATGTACTCTCCCAAATGTTAGCTTCATTATATTACATTGTACTTCTCTGTTAGCCGCATAAGAACATAATGTGACAATAAACCAGTGCAATAGACCAGCATATTTATTTTACAATATTTATTTATTACCTTTTTATAGTCAAAGTCTTCCATGCATAGTTAGCAAACATCCAGTTTTTAACATCAATTATCTCCCAGTGGGCCTGGCTAATCTACTTTTGCAATAGGTTTTTTAAAGTAAAAGCAAGTATTATAGCAGGTTCACAATTCTACCCCTAGTAGCACAACTGGAAGAGCTACACAGACGTCCTTCCTTATCAATCTTCATGTGTTAATTAATCTACCGTATCTTGTCACTATAAAGGACTAGTTTTTTGTACCAAGAAAATGTAACATGATAGGGAAGAAAAGTTTATCGAAGACTAAGGACACATAAACAAGCTAGGATAACATAAAAATTGTCCCCAACTCTGACTCAGACTTCAAACTATTCGTTTGGGAGAATCTCACATATTTAGTTAACATAATTATTAAACATATGTTTCCTTATAAAGGATCAAATTCTGTCAATTTTAGGGCCATTCAAGAATCTGGCTCTTTATTTAAATAAGAACATAAGAATGGCCATACTGGGTCAGACCAATGGTCCATCTAGCCCGTATCCTGTCTTCTGACAGTGGGAGGTGCCAGATGTTTCTGAGAGAATGAATTGAACAGGGTAATTATTGAGTGATCCATCCGCCATCATCCAGTATGAACTTCCCTCAGTCAGAGATTGAGGGACACCCAGAGCACTTCCAAATACAAAACTTTTCAGAATATTTTGTTTCACAAAATACTTAATATTTCAACTTTTAAAGTAAATGTGGGTCAAAAAATGTTGAAATATTGAAATTTATCACAGGTTAGAAATTCCAATTTTTGCTCAACTCTGCTACAGCAATGCCCAAAAAGATATTAGCTGTCCCACGTGTCCTTCAATTCAACTGTGTCTCAGTTACTGAGTGAGTCAGTTGAGATTGGCAGGGAGCATTTCTCCATCTTTTCACAATCAGGCTGCCCGAGTGAATCTG